>NC_137150.1:63836502-64446342 GCF_951394435.1 Stenella coeruleoalba
AGCTGACCGAAGTCCTGACCTGCCCTGTTTTGGGACAAATGAAGCAAGAACCTTCATCCAGCCTCAGAATCCCAACACAATGGAGCGTCAGGGGCCCCAGAGGTGGAGGCAGACAAGATCTGCTCAAAGGCATACAATTACATGGAGACAAAACTGCTGGTTAGATTCTCCCCCTTCCCAAGGATGGGGTACTGCCCACTCCTCCCCGAAGACTTACCCATGTCAGGGGCACAAGCCTCGTCTGCTTTGGCAGCATTATCTGCATTCTGTATGTTGGAATCTGGGGAACAAAAAGAAGATGTAGTGACCAGCCCATGCCCTCTAGGTTTTTTAGAGAGGCAGGTAGAAGACTTTCCCACAAAGTCTGGATCTCTTGGGTTATGCCCATGTCTCTGGTGTCAGCTGGGTTCATGCTCACTTATTGGGGTTGGTAGTGTCTCCCCCATTATAGCCCAAACTCCAGAAAGACAGTAACCACACCCTTCCCCTCCTGTGACTCTCCCAGGCTAGTCCCAGCCTGGGCACAAGAGCTGAATGTGCTCTCCAGGGACTGGCAGCTTTTGTGGAAGGCCCACCCGCCCCTGCCATACATTAGTTCGTGCCTCCTCTTCTCCCCATCCTCTCCTCTGATCCTGGGTGGCAGGAATTATGCCCTTTTTATTTCTCTTACTGAGAGATCCATCAGACAGGGCTTCCTGAAAGGGTAGGAGTCTTGGTCCCCTGGTCTCTGTTTCCCCCTCTTCCCCATAGGGAAGTTACCAGGGACAGAGGACCATCTAGGAGTGCAGGCTGAACCTGTGGCAAGTGGGTTAGAGCTGCAAAATCTCCCTTCCATCTTGGGGAATGCTGGTCCATGTACCTGGGCCACTGGCTTCGCTGTTGCTGGCCCCCTCCTTTGGGTGGGACGGGGTCTCCTGTCTGGGCTTCTGGCTGAAGGCCAGGAAGAGGTGTGTGCTCAGTGGCTGTGGAAGGTCCACCTCCAGGTACGCCCTCATGAACAGCTTGAAGATGTCATAGCTAATAGGCTGAGAAGGGATAAAGAGGGAAAAGTCAGTGGAGAGAAGTGAAGAGACAGAGGGTGGGAGAGGAGAAGAAGGAATGGGGGAGCTGGCAATGGAAAGGGAAGCAGAAGGGAGTAGAGTGATTGGTGGGGGCAGGAATGAAAAGGCCTGGGAGTCGATAGAGGGTGAAAAGCATAGGCAGTGGGGGTAGGACGTGAGGAAGAGAAGACGCTGTTGGTTGTGTGTTGGGGCTTGGTGGGCCATGGAACCATGGGAGGCTTTCGTGACAAGGCATGTCTAAGTTTAGGAAGAAAAGGGGGTGCTGAAGACTGAGCACTGGGAGTGAGGGCTCTGCCTGAGTCGGGCACCACATGGGGGTCTTGTCTCTAATGGGCAGGACTAGGTCAGTGCCCTGGAATCCTAGGTAAGATGAAGAAGAATGGTAGGGAGAGGGAGGCAGGGAGGACAAGACAGGGGTATGGGATTAAGAGATACAAACTACTATGTATAAAATAAAAAGCAACAAGGATATATTGTACGGCACAGGGAAATACAGCCATCACTCTGTAATAACTTTAAATGGAGTGTAATCTATAAAAATATTGAATCGCTATGCTGTATACCTCAAACCAATATAATATCATAAATGAACTGTATCGCAAAAAAAAAAAAAAAAGGATGAAGAAGGATGTAGTTGAAAACACAAGGAGAAGAAATCGCTCTTCTGCGGTATGTCAATTTTCTGCTTATGCCGTGAGGGATGTGATTCCTGAGGATTCAGGTCTCAGAAAATAAAAAAGAACAGGCTCCATCTTTCATTACTTTCATAATTGACCTTCTTTGGACAACCCTCAAGATACCAGGGGAGGGAGTGTGTCTGGCTCGACTGCTCTCAAAACATGTCCTTGTGAAGGTTTCAGGCACCAGGAGAGAAGAGCAGGAAGCCAAGGACGGAAGGTAAAAGCAAGAAACATGCCAAAACCTCTCCCTGCTGTATGTCGCCCAGTGCCGCCTGGCTTCTGGTCCCAGGTTGGGAGAACTGTGCCAGAAAGGGCTGCTGCACTCAGCAAACACTCGGCAACAACAGTGCGCAGTGAGTCATCACTGGCTTGTGCTTTGATGGCATCAGATTCTTCATCAAATCAGCAGATGCTCCTGGAAATCATCTGAGGAAGCACTCCTCCAAGATCTGCTGTGCAGGCTTTTGTGAATAATAGCAATAAAATCCCTTTTTGGGAGCCTACTTGGCTCTCTCTGAAAATGTTGGTAGCATTTAACCCCTTGGCTCTTCTGGGAGATCTGGGAGCCTTCGCAGAACCAGAGTTGGCTGGCACGTGCACGATCAGGTTTTGGATACAAAGTCCTGGTCCTTAAAACAAGCAATGCCCTCTGGACCCCAATGGGAGGGAGCTTGCGAGGCAGTTTCTCCTTAGCCCCAGGCTGGGCTATTTAAACATCTCTTTAGCAGAGTGAAGGAAGCCTGATTCAGTTGGACAGAGGATAATGAAGGCTCATTACCAGATGAAGGCATCTCTAAGCAAATGGTGGACTTACATTTCTTGTGACAGGCATCAATCTCTATTTCTCTGCCTTTCCTGCCCCAGAATCTCTGTGGCTCTCTCTTGTACTCTTTCTGTCTCTCTCTGTCTCCACTGCCTCAACACCTCAGAATGTCCCTTCCACACACATCCTCTTTTTCCCAGTACACATCAGCAAAGTCTTTTCCTCCCACTTTCCCAGCAGAACCCATAATGACCTGCAATTCCACCCTCCCTGCCTCTGATGGCATCTCCCAGCACCTGCTTGTCTACCTGCAAGCACGTTCAGGTCACTCTTCCAAAGAAACTGCTGGCTGCTCGAGCTACTAGCCTGTGCTTCTTCCCTTCCCCTTCACACTTCTCCTCACCTCCTTAATCCATTCGATTTGCATTCTAGCGCATCACCTCTGAATCTGCTCTCTTGAAGGTCACAAATTCAATGGTCTTTGTTTTAGATCTTCTCATCTTTATTATTAATTTATTTTAAAAGGCTCTTTTTGCATCGTCCTTTCCTTTGCACTATTTTAATCGACAAGTACTGTTTTACAATATAGTTTTGAGTTCCAAAATGTTGTTAATTTTTTTTCTGGTTGGCCTCAAATTGAAAACTATCAGCATATTTCTGGAAAACAGCGTATACTAAATGATTTAATAAAAAAGGAAATTCAGTTAAACAAAGTCTTGCATGATGCTCTTAAAAAACCAAAGCTGAAAGATCTTCAAACAAGATCAGTGTCATGAGATTCAGGAGACCTCGTGGCTGGTCTGAGGTCCACCACATTTTCCTCCTTTTTTGAACCTCAGGTTTTTCTTTAGCAAACTGTGAATGCTGGACCAGAAGATCTCAAACTCTAAACTTCTCTTGGGTTCTTCCTTAAACCAGTTCCTCTTCCTGACCCTACAGTTTCTATTCATGTCAATGGCAGCATTATCCTCCAAATATTCCAGCCTCAGCTTGAACTCCCAGTTGTCTGAGATCAATTCTTGTCCCTTCCTTCTTTCCACTGTTCTTTCTCAACATCTGTCATACCAGGTCTTTTCTGTATCCATTGCCCGTCGGCCTCACCCTGACAAGGCGGCTGTTGAAGTCCGCCACGCTCCTGGTTTTCTACTCCTGTTCCATGTGTCCTATCTGGACAACTGCAACACCCCTCAAAGGCTTCCTTGCCTCCACCTCCGTCTGTTAGTCCTCTCATCTTTTCCATCCTTCCCAAGGTGATCTTCCCAAAGCACAGCTCTGATCAGACTGCTTCCCAACTAAAAAACTTTCCATGGCTTCTAATTGCCCATGGGAGAGTTGACATCACTTGTCTCCAAACTTTTAAAATCATGCGCCCTTCTGTAAGATTTTCAAGCACACATTGTCGTTTATCTTTACTTATACATTATATATATGTACTACTGTGCTCCGCTACTATACATTATAAAAGACACACAAAGAAATTAGAAAATAGAAATTAGATGAGATAAAAATCCAGGTAAACAGAAAGTCTAATATGCAGGATTCCTACAGTCCAGTGGATCATCCTGTGCACTCCCTGAATCCTTTGGGATTCACAGCCCTACCACAATCCCACTCCAACCTAGATTTGTAGCTACTTCAAGTTCGGAGACCATTCTGGTCTTTTCTCCTACAATTCTCTGTGTGTACCTTCACATTCTGCCCACACTGATCTCTGTGTTCTCTCCTGGCCAAGCTTCCATGTACTTAAATGAACTGTTTTCTTCTCTACCTGTTAAAATTCCAGCTATCCTTTATGGCCCAACTCAGATGCCACCCCTTCCAGGAAGCCTGGTATGATCTCCTGTGCCTGAATTGCTATACATTGCCACATTGGTTCCTGACTTGGGACACCCATATCTGCTGCCCTCGCAATATATAGTTGTTCATGACATACACACCTTAGTTCCTCGACTAGATCTAGAGCTCCTGGAAGGTAGGGAAATGTCTTATTTCATCTTTGTATCCTCCACACCACCTAGCACGGTATTTCCTAATAGGTGTTTTAATGGACGTTGGGTTTCTAGTTGGTACACTTGGCTGTCATCAATCATTGTGGGGTCTGTTCAGTCAACATATATGTACTGAGTCTCCCAAGTACAAGACACAGTGCTGGGCACCACTGGAGAACACACCAGTAAATTAGCCATGAGTCCATACCTTTAAGAGACTCAGTGGGAAAGGTACTGAAATAATTGTAACACAGGGTCAACAGTGGTGAGTGTCACAGCAGAAGAACTGACAAACTATTATGAGAACTTAGAAAACAATGATGATTGAACACATGTCCAACCATTTATGGCCCTATCCTGGGGAACAAAATGGCATAAAATAAGCCCCGAAACACAGAGCATTCATGTCAGAAGAGCTCAGAGGAGACTAGATCTCCTTACATCACTGAGACTCTGGAATTTTACTGATTTGCCCCAGCCAGCTAGCATCAAAGCGAAACCAGAAGCCTGATCGTCTGACACCTAGTCCAATGCTCCTGCTCTAGTATCTGATCTGTCCCAGGCCCTGGTGCTGACATCGTGTTCCCTGCCATTCCCTCTAAGCACCCCAAGTTCAGTAGGCAAGGAAATGTGACTGAGGGCCACTCTCAACGTGATATCTGGATTGCAAAAGAGTAAGTTCCTTATGAGCACAGGCCAGGCTCAGGGTAGGCGCTTGGTACATGTGTGATGGGTAGGGAGTGGCCCATACTCTGCCCAAACCAGATAAACAACCACTATGTAGCACGCTGACAACTCTCAGAGCCCTGAGTAACATCTTAGACACTGCCATTGTTCAGACATTTTTTCTTTTTCCCCAGAAACTGCAACTTTCATGTGGAAACTAGCTAGGCAATTGTTAATTCTTCCACAGGTCAAAGAAGGAAGGAGAACTAGATGGAGAGTTTATTGAGCATTGTACATACGTGATCTTACTTAAGTCTCAAAACAACAGTGTGACGTGGTACTATTACTGCCCTTTTGTGGATGAAAAAAATTTTGAGAACATAAATGACTTGCTCAAGTCGTAAAGCAAGTGGCAGAGCTGTGCTTTGTGCTAAGGTGTGCCTGAGTCTACGATCATGGTGATACCAGGCCCCCCTACCTTTTTGGTTGCACTGTTTCCATCTGCTTTCTGGCCATCTTCAGCTGTGCTCTCTTCTCCAGAGAATCACTCGGTGCCGATGGGCAAGGGCACGCTTGTCATGGCCAGATGGAGCCCTGCCACTCTGTAAACTTTGATTCCCAGCCACCCGTTCCTAGCAACCTGCCCCTTCCCACAGCTAACTCATTTCTTGTTGAGACATTTTAGCAGCAGTAAGCCATCAAACTCAAGAGAATTTAAACCCTTGTTGTTTCTGAACCCCGTGCTGGGACATTATACCTACTTGAAGCCAGCCACACTGTGAGAGAGAATGAAATCAGAGTGACGGAGCTCCCCTAGGACATGGCAGAGCGGGGGCCAGCCTGATGGAGGCAGGGGCCTGCTTCCGAAAGCTCCTACGGCCTTCACACCCTTGGCAGCCCTGACCAAACTGTTCCCCTCCCACTCTCGTCAGCTTCAGGGCGGACAGGCGGAGGAGCAGCCCCTGCCAGTCTTTGTTCCTGTGTTTTTGGAGGTGGGGGTGGGGACTGGGGGGCTGCAAGTTCTTTGCTGGCTTTGGCATCATTTCCACATGGTTCCTCCTCAGGAATGTTCTTTGAAAGGGTGCATTCTCAATCTGGCTCCTGTTCTGGCACCCTTCCTCCTGCTTCATTCTCAGGTGATCAGTGCATTTTATTCAAAGCACCTCTCAGGTGTACCTCGAGGGTGTGGGCTCTGTTGATTCACTTCCAGGGCCCAGAAGAGAAGGAGTTGACTCAAGGTTTGTTGAAAGGATGACAATATGAATAAATAAGCGGCCAGCCTCCTTCCAAGTTTGTCCTGCTGATCAGTTGCTTTTCTGCTATTAGCCCTTATAAAAGGACCCAGGACCGGGGAAAAGGGAGTTGAGTTTAAAACATTTTGGCGAAAGGTAACAGAAGGGTAATAATAATGGGCACTATTTTTAAGTGTCCTTAAAGTGTTAGACATTTTGCAAAAAGCATCTTATTTAATTCACTCATCTGCAAGCTTCAAGGTCTTTCTTTTTGGTTGTTTTATATATTCAGTTCACAGAAGAGGAAACTGAGGCCCAGAGAGGTGAAATATTCAAGGCCACATTGCTGGTTCGCAGCAAAGCTAGGAGTCTAACCTAACAGCATAACCTCCAGGGTCATGGCTCTTAAACTTGGCCCTGCCAGTAGGAAGTAAGTTCTGGAGGGGAGGAACTATGCTTCCTCATCTTCATATCTTCTACGGCATCCAGCACAGTGCCTGGATGCTCAAGAAACATTAGATGAGCTGAATCTGAAAGTAGGGGAGGTCTTGCATGCACTTATTCATTCAGCAAATGTTTGTTGAGTGCCTGCTATAAGCCAGATACTCTTCTGGGCACTGAGGACATAGCAGTGAACAAAACTATTCTAGTCGGGGAGATAGACAATTAAATAAGTAAGTTATACAGTGTGACAGATGGTGAGAAGCACTAAGGAGGAAAATAAGGCAGAGCAGGAAGATAGGAAGTGTCAGGAAAGAGGGTTTAACATTTTAGATAGAGAATGTGACATTCACTGAGAAGGTGATTTGAGCAAACACTTGCAGGAGGTGAAGGAATGAATGATATGGATATCTGGGGGAGGAACATTGCAGGAAGAGGCCAGAGCATGGGCACAGGTGCTAAGGTTAGAGCAGCCTTGGCTTGTATGAAGGCATCAAGGAGGCTAATATGGCTGGGAAAAAATGGGAAGAAGAATAGCAAGATATGAGGTCCGATAGTAGGGGAGATGCAGATTGTAATGGTCCGATAGTAGGGGAGATGCAGATTGTAATGACCTTGATTTTGACTCTGAGTACCAGGTGGGCAGACCATAAAAGATTGTGGAACACAGCAGTGACATGATCTGACTTCAGTTTTAACAGACTGCTCAGGATGTGTGTAAAGAATAGACTTTCAAGGTCAAGAGCAAAAACAGGGAGCCTAAGAGGAGATTATTGCAATAATCTGGGCAAAATATGGTGGTGCCTCAGGTCAGGGTGATAGCAGAGCAGGTAGTGAGATGTGTCTGGATTTTGGATGTATTTTGAAGGTAGAAATGATGGAGGCGGCTGATGAATTAGATGTGGGATGTGAGAAAACGAGAAAAGTCAATGATGACTCCATAGTTTTAGGCTGAATAACTTGAAGACTGGACTTGTCATTTACTGAAATGGGAAAGACTGCTGGAAAAACAGGTTTTATAGAGAAAGATCAAGGAGCTCAGTTTAGCTTATGTTAAGTTTGAGATACCTATTTGATTTTTAAGTGGAAATGTCAAGTAAAGGGGTAAGAGGAAAATCAGAAGCGTATAGTGTCCTGAAAACCAAGTGAAGGAAGATTTGACCAATCAGGTGCAATGCTGTTGAGTAAAATGACTTGAGTTTTAGCCACATGCAGGTCCTTGGCTATTTTGACTAGTGATTTTAGTGTAGGCGTGGGGGTTACATGCTGCTTGAAGAGCTTTCAGAAAAGCGGGAAGAGGAGAAATTGGAGGCAATGAGTATAGACACATCTTTTGCACAGCTTACTTGTTATAAAGGACAGGAGAGAAATGAGGTGGTAGCTGGAGGGAGAAGTGGAGCCGGAAAAAGGTTTTTTAATGTAGGAGAAAGAGCAGTATGTTTATTTGTTGATGAGGAAGATCTAATACATAGAGAAAGCTGATGGGAAGGAGATGGAGTGAGAGTGAGAGAGGAATACGTTGTTGAAGCAATGCCTGTCAATAGACCAAAGAGGACGGGACTGAGTGCACAAGTGGAGGGGTTAGACTGAGATCAGAGCATGGAAAGCTTGTCCCTAATTACAGGAGAAAAGGTACAGCTAGGTGGGCACATAAGGTGAGGATTTGGGGGAAGATTGCTTCTGACTGTTTCTATTTTCTCAGTGATGTAGAAAACACAGTTGATAACTGGGAATTGAGAAAGGGAGGAGGAGTGAGAGATTTGAGGAGAGAAGAGAAGGTATGATGTGGCCTTCTAGGATAGTGAGAAGGTGAATGGACTTGAGGAACTTATGATTCCAGGTAGCACCAATGGCTCACTTGAAACTTGGGAGAAAATATGTTGAGAAGCATGTTCTTCAAAGTGAGCTAAACTTCTAAGAGAGGAACAAATTATGGGAAGGTTAGAACGTGGGGTTTTTAAAGGCTTGAAATGAAAATGTTCTTACCTCATGTGGGTCATATTGTTTGAGGCTCCCACCCTCATTAAATTCAGCCAAGACATCATTTATCTTCTTGGAAGAATCTGGAGAGACATAATCCATATGTGAAACATGGTGAACAGTGAATGGGAGCTGGGCCAAGTAAAATCTCCGTTGTCTAATCCTGATTATGATGGAGTGAGCCCTCATTCCAGAACCACGTGGAGGAATGTCACCGTCATCTGCCCTTCTGCCCTCTCATTTATTTATTTTTTAGTATATTTTCTCTCTTTCTGCATGAAGTATCTTTCTAAACCACAAATCTGATTAGATCATGCCTCTGCTCAAAACCCTTACACAGCTCTTAACTTCCCCAGGATAAAGCCTAAACCCTTAGCTTGCTATACAAGTACTTGGTGATCTGACCTAGCCTATTCCTTACCTCTTCCCTTAATCTTTCACTCACTCAATTTTTCAGCCACATCAAACCACATTTCTAGAAATTTCTTAATATGCTCTGTACTTTTTCATGGAGTCTCTTCTCTGCATTACAAACTTCACTCAATGCTCAGTACCCAGCTCAAATGTCAACTCCTTTGAAAAGCCTTCCTTTACTAGTCAGAGTTAATCACTCCCTCCCCTGGCTCCCACATGGCTTGTACATAACTCCGTAACAGCACCTGTCATATGGTGTTATATTTATTAACTTGCCTTTCTTGCTCATCTCCTGCCTCAGTTCAACCTTGAGAGCCGTAAGCCTTTGTATACCATATCAAGGCCTGACATATAACCAGTGTTCAGAAAACCAATATATTAGATGATCGAATAAACATCTGAGCAGAAATTTTAAAACATTTAAAATTTTGTTAATTAAATGGGATGGGTGGGCATCAAGCCTGGCGGGGTTCTGTCCTTGGTGCTGAAACAGAGACAGGATTCATAAAGCATGGTAGTTTAGAAAATTCTGCTTTCCATAGGAAATAATTTAGAAACTACTGGAGAAAATCGTGGCGTTTCTTTTCTTTTCTTTTTTAGTTTATAAGGGAATTGGGAGTCAAGAGAAGGGAGTCAATAATTGTCATTATAACATCTTGAGTAGTTACCAGTACTCTAGACATCAAAGAAAACCAGGATTTCTACACTCTCTCTGTCTCACAGTATTGTGGATAAACAAGAGCTTCTCAAGCTCTATTATTGTCATACTTTAAACATCTGAACAAAGGGCAATGTCACTAAAAGCTGATATAGTGTTCCTTGGTGTTTGGGCTCTTTGTACAGAGGGCTGTGCTTTCTTAGGCCTACGTAAAGTGGATGTGCTTGTGGGCTGGGCTGTTCTCCATGACTTTGCTGACTTGGATTCAATCAAGCACAAGTTATAATCATTTCAGGATTAAGACATATTGAAATGCCACAGGAAAACACTGCTGTTGCCTAAAAATGGACATTTCTTTCTGAAATTCAAAACAGATGTTGGAAAACTAATAGCTCAGTGAGATCCAGGCAGCAGATGCCATCAATTTGGGTTGCTTCCAGTCAATCCAGAAAACACTATGGAGAGTAAGATGTTGCTAGGTACTGCTGATGAACTAGTTGGGGACAGGATATGAATAACTGTGGTAATAATAGCTACCTCTTATTAAAGACCTTTACTGCATATTCTCATATGCTCTCCCCTACCAGTCCATGCAGATTTGGTAATATTTTCTTCTGTTCACAGAGGAGGAAATTGAAAGTCAGAAAAGTTAAATGACTTGCCTAAGAGTCAGGGTTTTGACTCAGGTCTAGTCGGGCTCAAAAGTCTGTATTCCTTTTCCTTAGGCACTATTCACTATTACTTTCCAAACATTTGCTAACACAAGGAAAGGTGTAATTAATGCTGTGGCAATGATATGAAGTTCTTGGAAGCACAGAGTGGGGAAGAAGTAAAATAACAGGGAATAAGTAAAACTAGGATGAGAGAGGGGTTAAGGTGGGGACTGGGGATGCCCCATGAAGGAGGTAGCATTTGAGCTGGGGTGTAAAAATGAGTTAGGTTTCGAAAGGCAGACATGAAGTGGACAGGGCATTCTCAGAAGAGACAGGGTGAACAAAGATATGAAGATGGGCACCACGGGACCTTTAGGCAAGGTTAGAACCAGAGAGCAGTCTGGGGCCAGATTTGTGGGAGTACTGAATGCCGAGTTAAGGACATTGATTTCAAATTGTTGAAGACTTTCTGAGTAGTACAGTAACATAACCAGGTCTATTTTTTAAAAGCCACTCAGGTAACAGAATGGAAGAGAGGTTAGAATTAGGTCAGATTTCAGTTAAGGTCACACATAAATTATATTCAAATTATTCTATGAGTAGCTTAAATATTTAGGAAAAAATACTATATTTTAGAATCTATTTCAATGGGAGATTTTCAGCTCAGCCAGAATGGCCAAATTTTTTTAAAAATGAAAAATTTGGAGCATGGGTCTTCCTGGTGCGGCTTCTGCAAAAGTAGTACAGAGCCAGCATTCTGACTGAGAACCAAGAAAGTGATTTCACTTGAATTTTGTTTTGTTCTGTTTTCCCCATCTTTCGTTCCTGCTTAATTTTTCTCCATAGCTCTTACCACCATTTAATACTCTCTATATTTTACTTCCTTAGCTTTATTTTTTTAAACTTATTATTATCTTTTAACATCTTTATTGGAGTATAATTGCTTTACAATGGTGTGTTAGTTTCTGCTTTATAACAAAATGAATCAGCTATTCATATATTCCCATACCTCCTCCCTCTTGCATCTCCCTCCCACCCTCCCTATTCTACCCCTCTAGGTGGTCACAAAGCACTGAGCTGATCTCCCTGTGCTATGTGGCTGCTTCCCACTAGCTATCTATTTTACATTTGGTAGTATATATATGTCCATGCCAGTCTCTCATTTCATCCCAGCTTACCCTTCCCCCTCCCCGTGTCCTCACGTCCATTCTCTACCTCTGCATCTTTATTCCTGTCCTGCCCCTAGGTTATCCAGAACCTTTTTTTTTTTAAGATTCCATATATATGTGTTAGCATATGGTATTTGTTTTTCTCTTTCTGACTTACTCCCCTCTGTATGACAGACTCTAGGTCCATCCACCTCACTACAAATAACTCAATTTCATTTCTTTTTATGACTGAGTAATATTCCATTGTATATATGTGCCACATCTTCTTTATCCATTCAGCTGTCAATGGACACTTAGGTTGCTTCCATGTCCTGGCTGTTGTAAATAGAGGTGCAATGAACATTTTGGTACATGACTCTTTTTGAATTATGGTTTTCTCAGGGTATATGCCCAGTAGTGGGATTGCTAGGTTGTATGGTAGTTCTATTTTTAGTTTTTTAAGGAACCTCCATACTGTTCTCCACAGTGGCTGTATCAATTTACATTCCCACCAACAGTGTAAGAGGGTTCCCTTTTCTCCACACCCTCTCCAGCATTTATTGTTTCTAGATTTTTTGATGATGGCCATTCTGACCAGTGTGAGGTGATACCTCATTGTAGTTTTAATTTGCATTTCTCTAATGATTAGTGATGTTGAGCATCCTTTCATGTGTTTGTTGGCAATCTGTATATCTTCTTTGGAGAAATGTCTATTTAGGTCTTCTGCCCATTTTTGGATTGGGTTGTTTGTCATTTGAATTTTTGATGTTATTGTCACATTTTAGAGATTCCACAGTTCATCCTAGCAGAAATCCTTTGGTTCTCAAGTGCTATTGAGCTAATCTTGCTTTACATTTAAATATATGAGATATATATTTATATACACATAAGTATATATATTTGTTTTACATATAAACACATACACTCATATATTCATCATAGGTACACATTCAAGTAAACAGGTTTTAAAAAGAAAAAACAGCAGAGGCATTCATTCATTTGAAAATCTTTGACCACTGGCCTAAAATTAAATAGGAAAAAAGCAACCTAAGAGATTGCTGGCTCCTAGATTTCCATGAGGGGTATTCCTCACCATACATTTACATCAATCTGTTTTATGGGCTTTTATGAGCTCATAGCATCAACACCTTTCCCTTTCAAAAAAGAGAAACAATCTAATTCTCAAATTTGAGACCCATTACTTTCTCCCTGGAGGTCCTTTGAAACTTTACCACAGCTTTCTTCTCAACAGATTTCTGGGCTGGGTTGCTCTTTCCCTGAGGAATAAGTGGGCACTGCTCCATCCTGTTTGTCTGACGCTAGTTAAGAACAATGAGGGGCTTCTTCAGAGCATTCCCTGATCTTACTTCAGGCACCACGTGTGGGCCCAAGAGCACACAGCCTCGGTGGAGACCACCCTGTCCAAGTCTGTGCTGTAACACCACCTCCAGACTCACAGGAGATGGAGTTCCATTTCTAAGTGTGCAAAGCAGAGACAGTTCTTTGCAGCAACTCCTATTTTGAATACCTGCTAGGTGCTAAGCTCCGTCCTAGTCACTTTATGTATTTTATTTAAACCTCCACAGCTAACCCCTAATATAACAGTTACCCCTAATTTAGAGAAGGAGAAACTGAAGTTTATGGAAATTAAGTGATTCTTTCAAGGGCAAAGAACTAGTGAGTGGGTCACTCTTACTTTTAACATATCTAATTAGAGTCATTGGATACACGAATACTGGTAAATCAGAAGATAAGGCCCTCCTTCTATGACAATGGCTGTCAAATCTGACTGCATGTTAATATCACCTGAGGACCCCTAAACACATTGAAACCTAGGCCTCACCCCAGACCAATTAAGTCAGCATCTCTTGGGGGAACTCAGGAATCAGTATATTTTAAAAACTTTCTGGGGGTTCAAATGTATAGTCAAGGTTGAGAACTGCTGTTCTATAATGTGATTTTATTATTAGAAATAATAATAAATTAGGATACTGCTGACCTTGTTGGATAATCATTGCAAAAGGGAAAAAAAGGTTATAACTGTGCTAAATCTAAAATTGCTGTCCTTGGCTAACATTCCCCATAGTTTAAGCGGACAGCACTAAAGGACTCCACCCAACAGGTCAACTTATTCAGCTGCTTGGCAACGCAGGGACACATTTTGCATTAACCCACCATGATGGGACCATCAGCACACAGTTTTACCCTAAATTAGAGGTTTAGATCAAGGTTGCTAGTGATAACAACTGCCTTAAGAAGTTTTGGTCTAAAGTTTCTTGATGCCAAGAATTCTGGGACCTTAACCAATCACTTCTTCCTAGTGTTTGAGCAAATCCAAAGCCTTTTGAAGGAGAAAATTTGGCCCTACTCACAGGCATCTTATATATATATATATATATCTTTATTGGTGCATAATTGCTTTACAATATTGTGTTAATTTCTGCTGTACAACAAAGTGTATCAGCTATATGTATACATATATCCCCATATCCCCTCCCTCTTGAGACTCCCTCCCTCCCACCCTTCCTATCCCACCCCTCTAAGTGGTCACAAAGCATTGAGTTGACCTCCCTCACAGGCATCTTTGCTTCCACGTTTGTGTGGGACAGGGATGTCCTCGGAACAGACAGACACATCAGGAGCTTCAGTGTTTACAGCAGAATGTCAGCTGTGCTGCCTGACCCAGGACCCAACGTTTATGAACTGTCTTCTAGTTAGGAGCCCTGAGTATTTGGCACTAGTCAGACCATTAAACTTGGAAATAACTAAAAATCAACATTTTAAAAAGTGAATCTGAAAACCCATAGATGAGAGTGAAATTCTAAGGTGCATGATAACTTTCTATACCTCCAAGTTCCCTAATATCATCTCAAACTTCCCTCAGACTGAGTAATATTCCATTGTATATATGTGCCACATTTTCTTTATCCATTCATCCGATGATGGACACTTAGGTTGCTTCCATGTCCTGGCTATTGTAAATAGAGCTGCAATGAACATTTTGGTACATGACTCTATTTGAATTATGGTTTTCTCAGGGTATATGCCCAGTAGTGGGATTGCTGGGTCATATGGTAGTTCTATTTGTAGTTTTCAAGGAACCTCCATACTGTTCTCCATAGTGGCTGTACCAATTCACATTCCCACCAGCAGTGCAAAAGTGTTCCCTTTTCTCCACACCCTCTCCAGCGTTTATTGTTTCTAGATTTTTTGATGATGGCCATTCTGACTGGTGTGAGATGATATCTCATTGTAGTTTCGATTTGCATTTCTCTAATGATTAATGATGTTGAGCATTCTTTCATGTGTTTGTTGGCAATCTGTATATCTTCTTTGGAGAAATGTCTATTTAGGTCTTCTGCCCATGCCATAAAAAGAAACGAAATTGAGTTATGTGTAGTGAGGTGGATGGACCTAGAGTCTGTCATACAGAGTGAAGTAAGTCAGAAAGAGAAAGACAAATACCGTATGCTAACACATGTATATGGAATCTAAGAAAAAAAAAATGTCATGAAGAACCTCGGGGTAAGACGGGAATAAAGACACAGACCTACTAGAGAATGGACTTGAGGATATGGGGAGGGGGAAGGGTAAGCTGTGACAAAGCGAGAGCGTGGCATGGACATATATACACTGCCAAACGTAAAATAGATAGCTAGTGGGAAGCAGCCACATAGCACAGGGAGATCAGCTTGGTGCTTTGTGACCACCTAGAGGGGTGGGATACGGAGGGTGGGAGGGAGGGAGACACAAGAGGGAAGAGATATGGGAACATATGTATATGTATAACTGATTCACCTTGTTATAAAGCAGAAACTAACACACCATTGTAAAGCAATTGTACTCCAATAATGATGTAAAAAAAAAAAAAAAAACTTCCCTAAGATCATCTCAAACTGTAACATGTATGTGGATTGCTTGGGGATAAGGTTTAAACGCAGATTCTAACTCAGTAAGTCTGGATCATGGCCTGAGATTCCGCATTTCAAGGAAGAGCTTAGGTGACACCAATTATGTAGGTCCATGGACCTCACTTTTCATGAGCAGATTTAAGCAACGTTCCTGTGTAACTGTGGCTGACTAGTAAGGATTGCCTGTCACAACACAGAAAAAGAACATGATGCTGAGCCTAGAGGAACATATTCCACGGATTGGGAAGATCATAAATGACTCTCAACCCAGGGAGGTAAAGACACAGAGAGAGGGAGAAGGGAAAGTTGGCACATGAAGGGAAAAAAACCCTAGATTTTCCTTTTTCCAGTGAAGGCTGGGATGTATGAATAAGTTTTCTAAGTACTCAGGGAGTCAAAAACACAGTGAGATGCACAAAAGCAAGAATGAGGTTTTCCAAGGGTCCTAGAAAGATGGAGGATGATGTCAGAACAGAGCTGCCAGGCCTGCAGCACTGCTTCAGAAGGCCCACCTTTGCAGCCAGGAGGAGTCGGGCCCTGGGCTGGAATGTGGGAAGCATGTATAAGAAGTCCAGCATTATAAGCACCAAAACAGTCTCCCAGTTAGCCTTCTTTTCCTGTTCCCTGCTTATCCTCAGCATGTAGTCCATTGCCTGTCATAAAACTGATGTTCAATAAAAATTTACGGAATAAATGAGGCCTAGAACAGGGATTGGGCTTGTCATGCTTGTCCCATATGTCCTATATTCCCAGGGGCATAGGGAGAAAAGGTAGACCAATGGTTCTCAATATTGGCTGCCTGCTGGAATCACCTGGGGAGCTTTAAACACTACTGATGCCTGGGTCTCACGCCTACAGATGATGATTAAATGGTCCAGGGGTGGGGGAGTATGAGGGCAGGACACTGCAATTGTTCAACGTCTCCAGGTATTTCCAGTGTGTAGCCAAGGCTGAGGACCACTGGGGCCCGCCAAGCTAACTTCTCAGGGAAACCCGTGGAAGTGACGGCTCTGCCACGGCGTTACATATAGAATAAGAGAAGAATACTTTACGTTGAAGCAGAGGGAATTTTGGCTGATAAAGAAAACCCTCTTTGGGATACTAAGTTTTTCTGATTCATCATAGATGACCTGAATGGCTGGTATGGCTTATTTGTATAAGTAAAATTTGCATCGCTAGCAAGATTTCCTACTTTTTCTCCAAATAATTTGGCCTCATCAGTCATAGGTGGAGGAATGGAGGAACAGTTACCTTCTTGCATCTAAAAACGTGGTCCCTGGACCAGCAGTGTCAGCATCACCTGGGAGCTTGTCAGAAACACAGAATCTCAGAACAAGCACAGATCTACTGATTCACAATCTGCATTTTAACAGAATCCAGGAGATTCATGTGCACGTTCAAATTTGAGAGCCATCATTTCCAGAGAAGTCTCTCCCTATCCGTAGATTCTGTGGCTGCTCGTGCGTGGAGTCCCAGTCGTCACTAATGAACAGAAGGCCAGTCGCACCAAAAGAGATGTGGGTGAGAAACAGCTGTGATTATCGCTTTCACGATGGAACCAACTAGACATGACCCTTTACGGGCCCAGGAATCCATGAGCATGCGATTAAATCTCACTCTACTGGCCAATATAAATAGCAAAGTTTCAACAAAGCTTACTTACAGCCTTACATTGTTCTACAAATCAGCCCTAAACAATTTCTCTGACCGGTTTGAATTTTGAGCTATAAATTATCACCATCTTAAAGTCAAAAACTTTGCCTTGATCTGATTCTACTGAAATATATTTCTGAATAGCAGAATTTGCTGATTCATTCTCTTTAAAATGTATTTAAAATTTTTGTCCGGATACGAAAAGTCAGCAAGAGAAAAAAGCATCAGGGCTGCCCCGCACTGAGGACCCTGCTTACCTGCTGGAATTCAACACCTGGGAACCAGCATGGGGGTTAAATGAGACCTTCCTGCCCAGGAACCCTGCCTTGGGCCCTCTTTCTTCTTATCTACACCTTTCCCACTATCTCAAGGGGAGAATGATTGTTGGTGGTAACTAAGATGAAAAGATTATGGAAGGAAGAAGATGGGACTCTGGGCCAAACAGACTTTAGAAACCTCTGTGAAGAACTAAATAGAGAACAGAAGCATAAAGGGGGAGGGGGTCCAATCTCAGAGCCTTAGAAGGGCACTGAAGCAAACCCCAGTTTTTTCTCTATTTCTTCGTATGTCGCTATTATTTTTAAAATTACCTAAAACTTAGAAATAAGAAAAAAAGTGGGCAGCACATCTTTTCAATGTCATATGGAATAAAGGCTACCCAAGGACTATCTAGGTGCATGTACTTAGTTCTACTCACTGTTTACTATTGAGTAAATGTATTAAATGTACCAGATTTAGTGAAGTTACATGTTAACTTACAGATTTTTTTTCCAGCAGATATGCATAGAACTGTCTGGTGGAACAGATAACCCAAAAGATTAGGGTTTGTTGTCCTGTAAGACAGTAACCAGCTTTATATCTAACCAAGCAATCTTATCCTTACATTTGTTTACAAAATTGCCTAACTAGGAATTTATGGATTTGATCTGTATCCATCCAGGGTCTGTCCATACCTTGCTTCTCAAATTTAACGTCTTACTGGCTCCTCCACTAATTAATGAGTTAAATAAAATCTTTGGCACATGTTTATTAAAAATTTTTTTGTTCTATTATAATTTAATTAACATATATATTTTTTTCTTTACCAATGTATGGTTGAAGGTTGAGCTCCAATGAGTACTTTCTGTTTAATTTATTGAAACTGAATTGAAGCCAACTGAATTTACCTGGAATTGAAAACATTGGTTCTAATTCTTATTCTGCCACTGACTTTCTGTGTGACCTTGGGCAAGTCACTGAGCTCCTCTGAATTTAGTGTTCTCATTTGTAAAATGGATAGTAGTTGCACTTGATCATGGCTAAGATCTCTCCTAGCTTTAAAAAGTCTACAAAATCAAGCAACAACTAGCTGATGTAGGAAATGTTTAGTTTCACTTCTTAGAGAATTAAAAGTAAACATGGATGTTTTATTGGGGTTTTTTCCCCCCTTTTTCCCTTTATGAATAAGATGATAGTTTCTGTCCTTGATAAATCATGGAAAAAACTGGAAAAATCCCCTCCCCGCAAATAACAGGATTAGGACAATAAGCCAGTCATCTCTCTGAAGCTGTTAGGGGACGGTCAGTAGGAGGCATCCCCACATGCTCACACCCTGTGAGGTTGAAAAGAAACCTGTTTAAACATAAAGTATTGATAGGGCTAATGAAGGTCATTTAATCAACCAGACATCTGATGTCTAACCTCCCCTCTAGTGTCTCAGCCAACTCTGCCCAGACAGTTCTAAGGAAAGGAAACTCAGTCACTTTGGGGTCCATTCTGTTCCATCTTGGACAGCTTTGACCATTAGGAATCATTACTAATACTAATACCATTAGTATTCCTTACTTTAAAGTCTTTCTTCTGATGCTTTCCTCCCATTAGTCCTAGAGCTACTTCTTGAAGCCATTAGAAATTAACTTTACACCTTCTCCCCCAAAGAGCACTGTGGCTATTTTAATACAGCTAGCTCTCTCTCACCCTTCCCTGAGTCTTCCCCTTTCCAGAAAATATGCATAGTATTTTCGTCCATCTTTTCATATCCAGGCTGTGAGGCCCCTCACCATGCTGCTGGCACTTCTCAAACAAGTTCTGGTTTGTCCATATCCACTGGAAACTGTGGTGCCCAGAAATAAATTCAGTTCTCTAGAAAGGTCTGATCAGGGTAGGATAGAAGGTGGATATCGGTTTGCCTTACTAGAAACTATGAGTCTATTAATACATCCTAAGATCACAATTGATGATTTGGTTAAATAAAATAATGTACATGTACTCAAAAGAAATCTCTGTAACCACTAAAAACCATGCTTCTGAAAAGTACTGGATGATTTGGGAACACCTCGTGACATACTGCGTGCTAGCTAGTCTCCAGAGATGGCTGCTGCCAACCTTCCTCCCTGCTGTGTGAGTCACTGTCCCATGAGATGTGGAGTCCATTCCTCCACCCCATCAAATCTGAGCCAGGCCTGTGACTGCTTTGACCAATGGAATGTGGAGAGAGTTATGTTCTAGCACCTCTAAGCCCAGGTGTTAAAAAGGCCTGCTGCTGCTTTTATGCTCTTGGAGCCCTGAGCCATGTGTACAAAGTCCAGGTTGCCCTGCTGGCAAGAAAGGCCACACAGAGAGGCCCTGGGAGATGAGAAAGCACTTGGAGGAACAGGCTGCAGAGAGGAGCGCCGAGGTACCAGCGAGTGAGTGAATAGGCCATGCTGGGTCATGTGAGGCATCCCACCTGCAGCCCCAAACACTGTGGAGCAGGAACTAGTCATCCTGCTGGGCCCTGTCCACGGTGCCCGAGCCACAGAACCATGGGAACAAAACCAAAATGGTTGTTTTTTTTTTTTGTGGTACGCGGGCCTCTCACTGTTGTGGCCTCTCCCATTGCGGAGCACAGGCTCCGGACGCGCAGGCTCAGCGGCCATGGCTCACGGGCCCAGCCGCTCCGCGGTATGTGGGATCTTCCTGGACCGGGGCACGAACCCGTGTCCCCTGCATCGGCAGGCGGACTCTCAACCACTGCGCCACCAGGGAAGCCCCCAAAATGGTTGTTTCAACCTATCAAGTTTTGAAGTTGTTTGGACATAGCGATAGATAACTGAAACATATTGTTAGGGTGAAGAAAACAGCACGCAAAATAGCCTAGCATGTTTGTTTTTTAAATATATATATGTATATATGTGTAGTGTATGTGTAGTTTGATATTTATATTTATACACAAACATACTAGTTGTGGTTTTCACTGGAAGATAGGATCATGAGTGTCTTTAATTTCATCTTTTCGCTTTTCAAAAATTTTACACTTGTTTTTATTTATTTAATTTAAGAAAATTCTTAAATTGTCACATTATCCTTTTGACAAGCCCTTTACAGTCTTAGTTCACATTAAGTTTACTGTTAAACTTAATTTACATTAAGTTTACTGTTGATTATATATATATATATAATAAATATATATTTTATCTCAGGGTATTTGAACATGGCTTCTCCCCCAGAGAAGTGGCAGGGCTTATGACATTTAAACAGGACATACAAAAAGCCTCTTGTCCTGAAATTCTTGGCCTCTCCCACCCGGAACTGCACTGGAGAAAGTTCTCAATTCTCAGGCTGTACACTTCAGTTATTTCGCTACTGTAAAGCTACTGTTTTTGTGGTTATGGAAGAGTGGTTGCTATGGCAATGCGATCTGACTGAATGCCAGAATGCGTCTAAAGCTGGTAGAAGTGCCTTTTTCAGGGTTTCCTCTGAGGATTAATCATTTTCAAAGAACTGTATCTTCTTTTCCTCTCCTGTTAGAAATGGTGCCGGAGCACCTCATCCAGTCCTGGGACACGGACAAAATGAGGATGGGTCCGAGAAGGACAAAGCTTACGGTTGGGGAAAAAGACCACAGAGGAGCCATTTCCTACCAAATACTCGGGTTTCTTTCCACCCCTCCCTCCTTGACTGCTTTGCCACATTTGGACCCCTCTGTCCTCACTTTCCACACACTCTCAGGCGTTGAGGTATCTTTGCTGGCTTCCTTTCGTTCCACAAGTTGTGAGGAACTTCCACAGCAATTTCCCACACATTAGCATTTGTTCCTTGCCACATTCCCCATCTTAGCTCTGTGCCTCAGCTCAAACGAGATTCCATTCAAAGGACCTGCCTGCCCTCCCTGCCCTGGCAGCTTCCTCATCCAGGCCACCTTGCACGTAGCCACCAGGTTCATGGCTCTACATCTTGCCACCTCAGTCCCAATGCCATGCCTTGACATGCGGGGCCCAAGGCCTGTGGCTACCCGTATCCCTCCCAAGTCCTCCTCTCCACCCTCCTGCCACTTCTCTCCATCTAGCTCAGAAGCTCTCCTTACCACCGCCTAGACACCTTCGCCCTTTGTGCCCCTTTACCTTTGCTTCCGCAGTTTCTATCCCTCCCTGCACCATCTACTACTCATATTTTAAACTTCCGTTCTCCACAGAGTTCATCCAGCTAAATCCTCTGTTATGAGTTAAGTTGTATCCCCTGCAAATTTATACGTTGAAGTCCTAATTCCCCGGCGCCGCAGAGTGGGACCTTATTTGGAAACAGGGTCATTTCAGAGGTAATTAATTATTGGTAAGATGAGGTCTTACTGGAGTAGGGTGGGTCCAATCCAAAATGACTGTGTCCAGACATTAAGAACAGACTTCTGGTTGCCAAGGAGAAGGGGGGTTGGGGGAGGGATGAACTGGGAGTTTGGGGTTAGTAGATACAAACTGTTATATATAGAATGATAAATAACAAGGTCCTACTGTAGAGCACAGGGAACTATATTCAACATCCTGGGATAAACCATAATGGAAAAGAATGCAAAAAAGAATGTATATATGTGTATAACTGAGTCATTTTTCTGTACAGCAGAAATTAACACAACATTGTAAATTAACTATACTTCAATAAAAAAATAAATTTAAAAAGTAAGGACAAAAAAAGAAAAAAGACTGTGTCCATGTATTGATAAAAACGGAAATTTGGACACTGAGACACGTGCACAGGGAGAGAGTACCGTGTGGAAGATACAGAAGACAGTCATCTGTAAGCCAAGGAGAAAGGCCTGGCACAGATCCTTCCCTCACAGCCCTCAGAAAGAACCAACCTTACCAATACCTTGATTTTGGACTTCTGGCCTCCAGAACTGTGAGAGACTTTCTGTTGTTCTAAGCCACTCATATCAGTTTCCCCCAGCTCTAAATTCCCTTCTCATTTGTGCACTCCGTGTAGCCATCTCTGCCAGAGGTGTTTCCCCTCTGTCTTAAGCCTGTTCTCTGCTTGTATCACAAGTGCATATCTGACTCCCTAACAAGATTCAGATTCCTCAGGTGAAGCCTTATCTCTCTGCTTCTTTTTCATCCCTGACAGGGCCTGGTACTTTGCTGACCTAGGGAGTAGGCTGAATTAGATGGAGTTTACCCTGGAGGATGATTCCTTGCTCCCTGTCAATACACTGCACAGTTTCCCTAAACCTACTGCGGTCAGACAAGAGGCCACGGGCTCCAGGTCACCAAGGAGAGACGGACCAGTAGCCCTACAGGGGGAGCACGTGTAGTCATGGAGTGTTAGGCCTGGAGGGATCACGGGGAGAGATCATCTAGTGCAACCCTTTCAGAGGACACAGAGGCTGGGCGTGCGGCCGTGGGGATGGGGGACTAAAGGGTGGGGTGGGTATTAGGGCTGTCACATCACAGAGAGCAAGAGCCAGAGCTGGCACGAGCCCGGCCCCCAGCTCCCAGGCCAGTGGAAGGGCTGCCTGCCCTGTGGGAGGGGGGCAGGCTGCCTACAGGGCATTCGGAGGACCACCTGGGCACGCTCTATAGGGCAGGTCAAATGCGCTACAGGCCTAGTGACTTACAAAAGCACCAGCACGATCCACGTGAAGGGAGAGGGTTAGAACAATGAGATGGGGTTGGCAGTGCAGCTGAGGGCTCTGCCAGACAAAGGGCTCTGCAAAAATCGGTGCCATTGCACAACCATGACGGGCACTGTGTGTGTGCAGAGTGCAGCGGTCAGCCCGGGCAGACTCCTGTCACCAGTCAGGATTAGGAGTGGCCTGCGGGGGGCACGGCCGCGGGCCTTGCCACCGCTGTGGCTTGACACACTGAAACTGTTCCTGGGTGCAACTAGTGAAACCAAGAGCTCCATGCAAAAGCCCAAGTTTTCCCACAGCAAAGTCGAGAAAGAGACACCCATCAGAATTCTGTATCTTGCTGAAAGAAGGCATTGGGTCCAAACACAAGAGTATATTAAAGCAAATGACTGAGTAACATTGTAACCAAGCAGCCGGCAGCCCCTCCAAAGTTCTGCTATAAAGAGGTTTTGATGACCTGGGAAAAGTCTTACAATATTACACTAGGTGAAAAATGCACACTGAAAAGAACAAAGGTATATTCAGGAACTCAACCCCGTACAGCAATATGCACAGGATGCATCCAAAATGTTCATAGAGTTTAGCTGTGATTTTTAACCTACTTTTTATTTTCCTTCCCTGTATATTCCAAATTTCTAGGGAGAGCATGTATCCTTTATAGAGTATAAAGATAATTGTGTTTTATGTTTAAAGACACAAATTCTATTTTTATAAGGAGGTATAAGCTGATCTCATTCTCTGTGCTTTGCAATGATTATACTACTCTGCTCTCCAATAATGCTCTCCCCAACCAAGAGGAAATCCCACCCCACATGCGTCAATCCATTTACTCACATTCTGCATATTTCTGGAGTTGGCCAAATTCTTCTGGAGTGAGGGAGACCCACCGTTCTTCACTCATCTTTCCTGGGTGTGCGCGTTTGAGGCTAGGGAGAGAGTTTTGCTCACCAGGCTGTAGCCAAGGCCCAGCCTAGGGCCTGGCTCATTGCAAGTACACAATGGACAAGTCCTTCAGGAGATTTCTCGAGGACCCAAGTGTCTATGGCAGCAGCGGGCACTGTTTAGCAGCTGAGAGAAGATCTCTGCTATTCCTAAGGCAACATCCTTTTATCTGTAGTCACGGTAAATTCAGAAATCCTTGCTTTTCCTGGGCAGGAGTAGAAAAGACATTGGGAATGAGAATGTTAGAATACATAAGTCATCTTTTCTTGTAAAGGAAAAAAAAAACCCAATGTTCTTTGCTGAAAGCTCTATAGGAGGCAATGGTTCTCAAGGTTGGGGAGAACCACCTGAGGGAATTCGGAAGAGGACATACAGACCAGAGCAGCACAAGTCCAGACAGCTGTCTGGCTGGAGTGGGGGTTAGGTGATCTATACGAAGAGGTAGCCATACTCCCAAACTCTGGAAAACTTAAAATGCGTCTAGTGAGAGGTGGTAGTAGGGCCACCTAAGGGCATCCTCTAGTCATGAAAATGCCTCAGGCTGTAGGTGTCCGTCTCATGACGGTAGCTCATGTGGTGTGATTTGAAAGGTAAGCCAGTCTCTCCTCCACTGATTTCTAAATTCCACTATTAGAGCTGCTTACCTTCCTTTTATGAGTCATTGAGTCACTCTGGAAATTCAAATACCACTCCCCTCAAGGCTGGCTAACATCCTAGTGACTGAAGCAGTTTTCTTTCCTCTTAGAACCATAAAAACATGATTAAAGGGAAGGCCTGCTGGCTCCATTGTGGAGAGCCTGAGGGAGGGAGGGAGGGGGTGGATTCAGACAAAAACTTAGCATCTTTTCCTTTGAGCCCCTCCTAGCATGGTGGCTCTATCAGTCCTACCATCAGTCATTAAATCAGTTTAATGAGTTGTGAAATTAATGGGGTGTGCTATTCTAAAAACACATAATACAATAGCATAGAATGCAACGGAATGAGATGGAATTGAAAATAAGAGTGCATCTCCTTTCAGTTATACATACATGTATACACCTATCATAATATAAAGTGTATTTCTTATTCTAGGTTGAGGTTAAAAAAATGTTGAAAAGTCATCAACCTCATAGGACAAGGAATAAAGACCAATGTTACCAAAAAACAAGCCCAGTTTTAATAAAAGAGAATCCATCGTAGAGAGTCAGACTTGAAGGCAAGTCTGGGAGTCTGGAGCATATGAGGAATGGTGGAGGGGTGGCAGATCTGGACAGTTCTCTGCAGTGGCAAATAGACTTGGTTGGTGTGGACCTGGAAGGCTGAACTAGAGCTGAGAGAAAGTGCTGGAGGGAGATCTTCTGTAAGGAGATCCTCTGTAAGGAAGACCTTCCATCAGTCAGCACTCTCCAACGGTAGGAGGAAATGCATGGCAAGGGAGTGAGATGCCTGCATCTTTGGGAACATCCAAATTCTAGTTTCTCTCCTTGAAAGGTCTAATTCTCGGGGCTTCCCTGGCAGTCCAGTAGTTAAGACTTGGTGCTTCCACTGCAGGGGATGAGGGTTCAATCTCTGGTCAGAGAAATAGGATTCCACATGCCACAGGAAAAAAAAAAAGAAAAAAAAATGTCATTCTCTTCTTAATCCACTGGCCAACTGGATTCTGCTTCTTAGCACCTGCTCTTGCCAAGGTTTCCAGTGTGAAACTTAATAAAGGAAAACCTAAGAGGGAGGCAGGAGGCCAAAAGGGGAAGCTCTCACACAGTAATACTGATGTCAATTGCAGGAAGAACTGTCAATTATAGACCCCAACAGAAGACTCATCAACAGGAAAGAATCATCAATTACAGGCCCCAACGGGAAAAGGTGTACATTGAACGCCTAGAAGAAATCTACTACCCTAGCAATTCAACCAATGAGTAACTGTCATCACCCTGAGCTCCCACTTTTGTCCAATGGACTTTTATTCAAAACATCCCCTCCCAACTTCCTCCTTTTTTTCTATAAAATAACATTCCTCTTTGTTTTTTGGACTTGCCTATGGCATTTGCTATAGCTTGCTTGTTCTGAATTGCAATTCCTCTGCTATTCCCAAATAAACTCATTTTTGCTGTAAAATAACTGGCTGTTTTATTTTTAAGGTCAAAACCAGTAACCCAGTTGTCAAATCCAACAGGCACCTTTCAGGCCTTCTTTGCTTTATTTGCTCTCTATGCAGCCTTGGCCTTTGCAGAAAACAACCCCCCGGAAACTCTTTTATCTTTGTAAGTGTTCCTCCTCAGTCTCATTCCACTTTTTCTTTTGCCATTGTTAAATACTGGGCGTTTCCACAATCCTATCCTCAGCCCTCTCCTCACATTGCACCCTTTCCCTCAGGGATCTCATCCACTTCCACAGCTTCAATGACTCCCAGGCATGCTGCTCCAGCCCTGCACTCTCCCTTCAATCCAGATCTGCATATCCAACTGTCTACTGTGACTCCCTACTCTGTCCCAAACTACCCTGAATCAGCACCTTTCCATGCCCCCAACCTGCCCTTGCTCTGTATTCTGGTCATGCCCAAGAAGAGCCAATACTCAGGCCAGAGGTCTGAGGCTGAACCTAAGCTCCTCACCCTTTCTCTCCTGCCAAACCCAGGCACCAGTCTGGGAGTGTGACTGTCCATTGTGTGTTCCCTCCTCTCCACGATGCCAGGTGGCTTGTTAACTCAGACCCTCATCTGCCTGGTCTCTGACAACAGCGTCCTGCTGGTCCGCCTGCCTTGGATTTTGTGTTCTTCCCCTTGGTCTGCTCTAAATTGCCAACCAAATCACATCTTTCCCAGTAATAAAATTCTTCGGTGGTTTCTATTGCCTATAGAATAAAAGGGAATCTTTTCATGATACACAAAGCTCTTTATGATCTGGCCTTTGATTATCAATTCAGTCCCACAGCAGGACCCTTAGAAACATTTTCCACCATACAAGGGAATTCAGCGTTGCAACTGGTATTAACACTGCTGCCAGACACATTTTATACTGTGCTCTATGCTTTACATATATTATCTAATTTAGTCCTCATAACAACCATGTAAATTAAGCATTGCCTTTCCTATTTTTAGACAGGAAATATGAGGCAAGATGCTTAGTAAATATGGTGAGGATAAAGAAGGAACCCCCCAATGCTTTTGCTTAAAAAATGCCTCTCTGATCTTATCATTCTGCACATTTCAGAAGCTCAGAACTCTAAGAGGACCCAGAGACACACAACATGATAGAACACCACAGAACTTGAAGTCAGAAGGCAGGGGATTTGAGTCCTGACTCTGCCTCTTATAACTATTTGACTTTAAACAATTTTTTTCATTTCTTGAATCTTGGTTTCCTCATTTTAAAGATGGGAATAACTAATAAAAAAATCTGAGTTAGTATTAGGATTGAGTGAGTTAATATATGCAAAAAACAAACAAAAAACCCCCCAAACCCCACCTAGCATAATGCCTATCACACAATGGACACTCAGTAAATAATTATTGTTATCATCCTATTGCAAATACAACCACTTAGCAATATGACAGTCAGCTGACAGCATTTGGGTGCTTCGTGCTGTAACATAGATTTAAGAACTCGATCTCATCCTGCTTCAGGTTGCTGTAATTTTAAATTACTCATCAAACTTTTATCCACTAGTTTTACCACCCACTGATGATTCTTTCCTGGATTAATTATTACTATGATAGTGAATTTCTAATTCCATCCTCCCTTCTATATTAGTTGGGATTCTACTGTGAGGGAGAGTTTTCCCTTCTTTCTTTCTTTATACTATACTATACCTTATACTATAAATACTACATATACTATAAATATATAAAATGTTTATATAAGTATACATAATACATAAGTATAAATGTGTATTACTTTTACATATAATATATATTTACTTATATTCATGGACTCTTACTTTATTCAATGGCTTATAATCCATTACCATCGTTATTTGTTTTGATTTTCAAATTGTCCCAGATTTGGCCACAGCAAGCTCATTCAAGGTGATTCCTTGTTCTTTAGACATATTCCTATCATTCTCTGATCACATCTTTATTTTCTGGTACTACAAAATATTTCAGGATCATCTTTTTCTTCCTCAGTACTGTCCTGAAATCAATCATTTTCCCAAAGATCCCTGATTCTTTCTAGTGGAGAATGGTTTTTGAAACCAAGGTTTGGGTACTAGGTATGCTCATTGCTACTGGGGTGTCACTACTTCTAGGCCCTGTCAGGGACAGAGCTAGGAAATATATTCACATGTACACACATATCTCATCTCTGGCTATTTATCTATCTTCCCGTCCGTCTGTCCATCCATCCATCCATCCATGCATTCATGTTAAAAACCCCAAGTTCATTCTCATACACTCTGTCGTTCCATATTGTTAAACTCCCTTCTCCAACAAACTCTGTTTCCATTATCTACAATGTGCTTATTTTCTCAACCCTAAAATATACAGAAAGTAGTTTCGGAAGTGCTAGCCACATCTCTGTGAAAAATAGAGTTCAAGATTTATTTATAGTTCCTCTGTCTTCATCCAACTGCATATCCTCAAAGGACTATTTTCAAAAGTTACTTAGGTTAGTTCTTTCCCACTCCCATACATTCCTGTTTGTATTTCACTGTAGGGTTTTCCTCCATTCCCACTGATTCTTTTTTAGTATGGTTTCAAAAGTCAGAACTATATAAAAAGGTTTCTTCAGAGAAGCCTTGCTTTCCCCCGTTCCCTTTACTCTGTTCCCATCCCCCTCCTTATCATCTTTTCCCCACCCTATACTTATGTTTTCTAGTTTATTCTTCCTGCTTATTTTCACATCATTGAGCAGATATATGGATATTTTCTTATTTCCCCTTCTTTACCTACAAAAGGTAGCACGTTGTAGATTGTCTTTTGCACATTGTTTTTTTCACTTAACAAAATGTCCCATGAATCATTCCATATCTTCATAGATATCCTCCTCATTTAGAACCAAATTTGACTGCAGCATTTACCTGCTTAAAACCCTTCAGAGGCCTCCATTGGCTTCCAGGATTAAAGGCAGGTTCTTTGACCAGTTGCAGAAGATCCTTCATCTGTGGCACAGCTCACCTCCCCGCCCTTACTCGAATGACCTCCGGCTCCACATGCCCCACGTTACAGCCAAGTCAACCTACTGTGTACTTCTAGCACCTAGCAAAGTATTTGGCACATGGTAGGACCTCATAAATGTTAGTTAAGGGACTGACAAACACACCACGCCTTTAATCTATCTGGAATTCCCTTCACTCCTTCCTTCCCAAAACAAACCACTACTCATATGTCTGGCTGCAGATACAAAGGTCACTATAGTTTTTTTGAACTCTTTGAGCAAACCAAGCTGTTCTCCCAGCTGCATTCCCATAGAACACATACATTGTCTATATTTTTCTGTTGTAGGAGCTGACAGTCCCATGTGGGAGACAGATACCTGAACAGATAATTAACACACAGCTGGTAAGAGGAGTGGTACAGATATACACAGGGAACTATGGGCCTCGCTACTGTGTCTGTAGCAGGCACAGGGCAGGTGGAAAGATTCCTGAAGTTAAGAAGGAGTACCAAGGTAAAGAGGTATATGTTGCAATAACTAAACAAATTATTATCGTTGCTGCTCCACTGCAGCTTAGTGCTTGGCTTCATAGTGGAAGAAACTGCACCATTCTTTTTTTAAAATTTTGTTTTATATTAGAGTATATTGATTTACAATGTTGTGTTAGTTTCAGGTGTACAGCAAAGTGATTCATTTATACATATACATATATCCATTCTTCTTCAGATTCTTTTCCCATATAGGTTATTACAGACTATTGAGTAAAGTTCCCTGTGCTATATAGTAGGTCATTGTTGATAATTTATTTCACATAGAGTAGTGTGTATTTGTTAATCCCAAACTTATAATTTATCCCTCCCTCCATGTTTCCCCTTTGGTAACCATAAGTTTGTTTTCTAAGTCTGTGAGTCTGTTTCTGTTTTGTAAATAAGTTCATTTGCACCACTTTTTTTTTAGATTCCACATATAAGTGATATAATATGATATTTGTCTTTATTTGTCTGACTTACTTCAGTTAGTATGATAATCTCTAGGTCCATCCATGTTGCTGCAAATGGCATTATTGCATTCTTTTTTTATGGCTGAGTAATATTCCATTGTATGTACCACATCTTCTTTATCCATTCCTCTGTTGATGGCCATCTAGGTTGCTTCCATGTCCTGGCTATTGTAAATAGTACTGCAATGAACATTGGGGTGCCTGTGTCTTTTCGAATTATGGTTTTCTCCACATATATGCCCAGGAGTGGGATTGCTGGATCATATGGTAGTTCTATTTTTAGTGAAACTGCACCATTCCTTTTTTTTTTTTTAGAATAAACATAATTCAGTGTTTTCATTCATATTTTTGAAGTTTGTCTGAAATGTATTAATAAACCTTTATATAACTTGAAGGTGTGGCATAAGGTTTGTTTTTTTAAAATTTACACATTCAAGATTGAATAACAAGTGTATTAATATAAATTTTTTTCCTTTTCAAATATAACTCAACACAGCTTTTATCCCAGTTTATTTCTCCATTTACTGGATACATTTATGGAAGGCACATAACGGGTATTTTGTTTTCTATTATAGCAACTTAAATGCAGGTAAGACTTACATAAACCTACTTCTGTTATTTAAGGAAACTGGCAGATTTTCAAATAGTGCTACAAATTACTATGACACCAGATCCTATGGGTACGTTGAGAAAGCCTCTTCTTAGGCCAAAGGATAATTATTTTGCATGTCTTCTTATTTGTTAACTATAGGCTGACAACATGTAGAAAACATGGGCTTAAAAAAATTGCTTTGCTGTTCGGGAGTATATACTATAATCCCCCCCAGGCTATTATTTAAACCAGGGGCCTATTGCCTATAGGCCAAATTGGATCTGCCACTTGTTTTTGTAAATAGCTTAGTGAAACTGCACCATACTTAATTTCCATCAGGAAACACTGCCTGACTCTCCAGATGGTAACTGCTGACCATGCTCCCACGCGACAGTCCCCTCTGGTTTTCCATCCTTTGATAGAGATGATGGCTACTGCACAAGAGGGCTTGCTCCAGCTGACATCTCTTGGCATTTATCTTTCTTCAGCCTATCTTATCACTTCCCTCTTGGAGGCTCTTTGCAGTGCCAAAATCTTCTTATTACCACCCTGAACATCTTTGCTGACAGAAAAAAATGTAATAGGATCTTCTAAATAACACTCAGATTGGATATTGTCAGGCTTGGGTGGGAGAAGAGTGTTTTACGTCCCTACAGCTATGCCACTCTTAGCACTTGCTTCGGCTCCCCTGGCCTCAGTTTCCTTGTCTAAAAATGAGGGGGTGGGAGTCATGGTTTTGAACACATTTCCTAGCTCTGCAATTTCATATACTGGATCAAATCCTATTTGTTCTGTACAGATGCTGGCATGGAAATCACAAGTCAGAAGGAAGATGGCAAATTCAATAGGTATTGAATTGCACCTCAGGTCTCTCTATTCATTCCAATGAATCAGCCATCGCCAATTATCCAGGAACAAACACCTCTTCATCTCCTCTTTGCTCTCATAAAGACATTAATTTATGAATATAGCATCAGATTGGGGGAGCTTGTTTATATGCGTCTGATGATTTATAACAGACCGTATTTTTTAAAGGGAAGAATCACTAAAAACTAGAAAGATACAAATCCCTCTCTCTTCCCAGACTTGTGACAAGTCACATCTTGATAACTGTACCATCTCTGGGCCTTTGCTCTTGCTGATCCTTCTTCAACTCTGCAACTCCTGTTCAGCCTCTGGAGTTCAGTTCAAGTATCACCTACTCTAAGCAGCTCCCTTTAATTGCCTGGACGGGGCTGGACATATCTTCTCTGCTACCCAATAGCTCCTTGGGCTCTTCTCCATTGCGGCACCCACCACACTGCAGTGTACTTGCCCACCCTTTCCTGCGAGACTGAGCTCCTTCAGGGTGGAAACAGTGTTCTGCCCACTTTGTAGCTCTAGTTATTAGAGGACTTCTAAGTGTTCATTTCTTGACCACTAGAAAAGTGGTTCTCAACTTTCTTTCACTGCGACTATTTGCATGGAGCAAAAGTCCTACCACACCTGTTTGCACTTCCCAATAGAAAAAAGACTGGGTGCTAACAAAGAACTGGAGAGGAACAAAAGACACTAGTTGACGTAAAATTGATAATATTAGTTCTGCGTCACTTATAAAAAACATGAATTGGTGTATATATTTTAATATTAAAGTAATTACCCATAAATTTATAACTATAAACTATAATCTATAAACTTATAATAGTCACTTTATTAGGCTTAACTTACAGTATGCTAGGGGTTAACTTGCTTGAATTCATCAATGGACTGTCACTTTTGTCATAGTCTATTGCATTGATGGTTCATGCCTCCTGACATTCACGTCCTTTTTATTTTCTATCCCTTGAGTCTGGGCTGTGCCTGTGACTTGCTTTAACTTGCAGTAGAAGTGATGTTGTGGCAGTGTCAGGCCTAAGCCTGAAGGCCTGACAGCTTCCACTTTTGCGCTCTTGGAAGCACTGGACTGCCATGTCAGGAGTTCAGCCACCTTGCTGGAGAGATCACAGAGAAACCATGTGGACAGAGGGAGGAGAACCAAGCAACCCAACTGATGATGACACCTGAAGCCCCTGTGGTGAGATCCCAGTCAAGCCAGCCAGCCAGCACGCAGTCACGTACGCCACCCTGGCTGTGATGCCGGACGTGAAGCCACTTTGCATTTTACAGCTCTATAGACATGACGTGGAGTTGGAGATAAGCTGTCCCCGCTGAGCCCTGCCCCAGTTCTGGATGCACAGAATCACGCAGAATAATAAAATAACGGTTGAGCCACTACGCTTTAGGATAGTTAGTTATGCAGTCATAAATAACCGAAACAACTAAAGAAGCATGTTTGGGTTCAGATTACATATGTATCTGTTTAGCAAGAGAGTATGCATGATTCATGCTTGAACTGCAGCTTGCTCATGTCTTAAAATCTAGTAACTGGAAAATTATAGGCCTAAAATACCTTTGAGGCAAATATGTATCACTGCATGCTGTCGGGTTAACCAAATAGCCTCCACAAACTAATGGGATAATGATGAAGTTAAATGAACTACCATTTCTAATTAAAAAGCAAGAATAGCAGTAGCTGAACACCACAACTAACTCAAAACAAGTCTGACATTGCAATGATAACGGCATGACTTTCCCCCAGGTCACAGGATTCTCGAACCATCTGGCTGAGTGAGGAGCCAGTGGTTGCTGAACATTTAGAAGCAGCTTGACTTCACAGATAACCCAATTAGAGCCCCTGGAGAACTTGGTAATGACCTAATTTGATTTCATGAGTAGCAACTATGAGTAATCCCTAATAACTCATTTAGTAAATTACCAGTATATAAGTCCTTACACAAACATAAAAACAAAAGCCTTGGATTTGTGTGCTACCCGTAAGAATTCAGAGAGGACTTGCATTTGAGGATTCTGCATCTCATTAGTGGTCTCAGAGTGAACATGAGAAGCCCTGCTCTGGCGGAGGTGTGAAAATGTCAGGCTGAACAGAGCTGCCCAGGTGCAGGGGACTGGTAGCCAGGAGACGCATGCAGTCTCCCGGGAGAAGCTGAGACCTGCTACTTGAGGGGCTGCCTTTGGTACAGGCAGGCAGTGTCAGATTGGGGAGTGTTTAAATCCCAGGGCCATCACAGCTCAAGTGGGCTCATTCATTCACTTATTTGTTTATCTGTTATACAAGTCATTAAAATAGAAGCCATAGCAGCAAACTTCATTTATAGACTATCACACATCTGGTGCTTTGCACACTGCATCTGTAATAGTCAACAACCCCTGAGAGCAAGGTATTTTGATGCCCATTTTACAGCTGTAAAAACAGCCCCAGAGTGATTCTCTTAAGTTCATCCATCAGTAAGTGACAGAACTGGTATTTGAACTCAAGTCTGTTTAGTTCCAAAGCCCATGGTCTTTCTTTTACCATCACACCTCTGGATGAATACCTACTGAGTACCGAAGTGCCAGGTCCTGTGCTAAGTGCTGATACCATCAATAAACCAGCTATGGAGAGCCTAAATCCTCATCCTCAAACTGGAAGGTAAATTAGAAGCCAGAGGAAAAACCATGGCATGCACCTGGAAAGCCAATATTATTTGAGGGGGAAAACATCTACATCATATTAAACATGAACAGAGAATGGCATAGAATGCAAAATATTCAGGAAGTTTGAGGTAAAACATGAGACTTTGGAAAAAAATTAAGTTCTTGCCCTGGGGCCACCTTTGCTCTCAAAAAATGTGGGAGAGTGTTCACTCGGCCCTGCCATTAGGGGCACGCTACAGCGGAAATGCTAAAGAAATGGGGCTATAAGCATCAGGACCAAGGTCCGATTCTGGACTCCAGAGCTGAGGGGCTGATGTAGGGATAAGAGCATGAGAGGAGGCCTCCTCCACAAAACTAACGCCTGGGGAAAATGACTCACATCCAGTGTCAGGGAACCTTCTTCCCAAAGCACCAAGCACAGGTCTGGCATTGGAATTAGAACAGAATTCAAATCTTGGCTCTACCACTTACTAGTATGTGACATTAAACCAGCGTTCTTCATCTCTAAATGGGTATAATAATAGTAGTAGTACATGTTTCACAGGGTTGTCATGGGAATTATTTGTCTAATGTTTTATGAGTATCATAGCAAGTAAAATTTCCTATCAGTGGTTCTTAAAGTGTGGTCCTCACACCAGCAGTATTGGCATCAACTGGGACCATGTAAGAAAAGCAAATTCTCAGAACCCACCCCAGATCTCCAGAAATTCAGGGTGGTCCAGCAATTTGTGTTTTATAGAGCCCTGGGGATTCGGATGCATGCCAGTGTTTATAAGCACTGCTTTACATTAATGCAAGGGACAGAAAGAAGAAGAGAAGCTTGGACTACCTGCAGCTATTCCTTCTCCTTAGGGGGCCCTAAAGCAGACAGATTCTGGATCTCTCAAGTCAGTTCCACTTTCCCAAGGCAGGAAAACATCATTGGGAAGCCAGAGCCCCACGACTGTCAGACCTAAAATTCTCATGATATGATTTATATTCCCTGGGGAATTTTCCTTTCTTTACAATCTGGATCTATGTTTCATACTCCTTCTACCACATTTTGTGCCAAATATATAATCTTGAGGAGGGCACAGAGCAGATAATAGGAGTTTCCTACCAAAAAGTGAAGGGCAAAACCCAACAAACAGAAAAGCCTGAGAGGGCGAGAAAATGACAGCCCTATTCATGCCACAGAGCATCCCTGTGTCAGGAATGACACAGTCACAGAAGAGACACCTCAAGATATGAGTATGGGGCTCAGGCACAACTAGAAAAAGACAGCACTATAAAAATATCAGGTATTGGGCTTCCCTGGTGGCGCGGTGGTTGAGAGTCCGCCTGCCGATGCAGGGGACGCGGGTTCGTGCCCCGGTCCGGGAAGATCCCACATGCCGCGGAGCGGCTGGGCCCGTGAGCCATGGCTGCTGAGCCTGTGCGTCCGGAGCCTGTGCTCCGCAACGGGAGAGGCCACGACAGTGAGAGGCCCGCGTACTGCAAAAAAGCAAAAAAAAAAAAAAAAAAAAAAATCAGGTATTGTGGTGGCAGTGGTGTGGTGTGTGCTTGTGTGTGTGTTAACAATAACCACAACAAAACCACACCACAGAGACAACACTCAAGTTTAGAAGTGTGTGAAGCCGCATTAAGCTTGGAAAGTTCCTGTGGGCCAGGAGGAGCTTGTGGTGAGCTGGCCTCTGAGCATTCTCCACTTGATGAAGCTCTTGTGTTCTCCCTCCCCTCCCTCCTCTTCTAGCCCTCCATCTCCATTCTCTAATTCTCCTTTCCTTTTCCTTCTCCCCACTTCCTGATTCCCATAACAATCTGAATAGCTGCTATTTATTGAGAATCTACTGCCTTCTCCACATTAATATAATCCTCAAAATAATCTTTCAAGGAATTATCATGCCACTGTATCTAGGATCAGACTCCTTGCAGGCAGCTAAGCCATTATTCAAACCCATGTCTGCCTGATGCAAAGCCCATACTTTCCCCGGCATCTGTGCTGGCTTTCAGACCTGGGAAAATTATTAATACTATCTCTAGATTACAGACTGCCTGAGGATCAATTTTCTGGCTCATTGCAGGAACCCAGGATTTAGTTTACAGAAGACTCTGGGCAGTCATGTGCCTCTTCTTCCACCAACTCTATAGAGCAGCAATGTCCTTTGGGGAATTACATAACTATGGTTCAGCACCATGGACAACAGCACCCAGACATGGCTATACCTTATTCTGACCCCTGACAATATGTCCCCGGATGGCCCCCTCCACCTCAGAGGTGTCTAGCCCCCAATTTGAAAAACACCTTATTAATAATGGTTAACCTTTACAACATGCCAGACTGCCCTAAGCAATTTACATGATTTATCTGGTTAACTACTCCTAACAACCCTAAGAGGTAGATACAAACAAATATGCCCATTTTAAAGATGAGGAAACTAAAGAACAGAGAGTTAAGTAACTTGTCCTAGGTCATGCAGCTATGAACTGATAAATACAGGATTCAAATCCAGATAATGTGACTCTGGGGTGGTTCTTCACCATTATGCCATGTGACACAAAGATAAATAGGGGCAATGAAATCATACGACAGCACTTGGCATTAGATAATCATCAAGAAAATACAAACATATTTGTAATAATTTAAAAATATTCTGATTTGAGTAAAAGCACAAAATCTAAATCTTTGCTCTTGCCACATAGTATCTGGTACCATTATTTTAGGCTGGGAAATGTCATTTGTTTTTATACTCATTTAAATCATACTTCATTGGATAGAAACAATAATAAGGCATTGTTGCCACCTTATCAAATTGTTCACACTTTAAAAATAGGGAACATCCTTGTTGCTAAGAAAGCAATGAAATAGAAACTCTCCTACACTGCTGGTATTGAAGTAAATTAGCCAAAATAACACTATATATCAGTAGCCTCGACATGTACATTTCTGTGTAATTTTACTTCTGTAAGTTTATCTTAAGAAACTAACTATGGATTTTTGAGGTAGTGGTCAAGACGGTGGAGTAGGAAGACCCTGAACTCATCTCCTCCCATGGGCACACCAAAATTACAACTATTTACAGAGCAACTATTGATGAGAAAAACCGGAAGACTAGCAGAAAACATCTTCTACAAATAAATATATGGAGAGGGAACCACAATGAGACAGGTAGGAGGGACAGAGATGCGGTACGGTCAAAACTCATACCCCTCAGTGTGTGACCCACAAACGAGAGGATAATTACAATCGCGGAGGTTCTCCCCAGAGAGCAAGTAGTCTGAGCCCCACATCAGGGTCCCCAGCCTGGGGGGTCCTGCACTGAGAAGATGAGCCCCCAGAACGTTTGGCTTTAAAGGTGTCGGGGCTTACTTTTGGGAGATCCAGAGGACTGTGGGAAATAGAGACTCCACTCTTAAAGGGCGCACACAAAATCTCACCTGCCCTGGAACCCAGGGCAGAAGCAGTAATTTGAAAGAAGTCGGGGTAAAACCCACTTACTGATCTTGGAGAGCCTCCCGGAGAGGCAGGAAGCAACTGGAGCTCACCCTAGGGACATAGACACTGGTGGGAGCCATTCTGGGGGGCTTGTTCTACCACATGGACACTGGCGCTGGCAAGGGCCATTTTGGAATCCTCCCTCTATCTTATTAGTGCCAGGACCCAGTCCCACCCACCAGCTTTTCAGTCCCAGTACTGAGATGCAACCAGCTGGGGAGAGATACAGCCCCAATCATGAGCAGGCCTGCTGCCTTAAGACCCCCTGAGCCCACAGCTGTCCCAGGACTGCCTCTGTCCACTAGAGGGCCCAGGACCTGGCCCTGAAGACCAGTGGGCCAGCACTAGCCCAAGGACCTTGCCTCACCCACCAGTGGGCAGGCACCAGCCCCAGGAGCACTGCAGCCCTGCAACCTGCCATACCAGGACACAGCCCACCCATCAGCAGGCCAGCACTGGGCCCAGTGGGCAAAGTAAGCCACCACTAGCTCTGGAACACCTTGGGTCTCTCAGCCAGCCACCTGGGGAACTGGCCCCATCCACCAGTGGGTTGACACCAGATTTGGGACACCTCGGACCTCACGGTCAGCCACGTGAAGAACTGGCCCTGCCCACCAGCAGGCCAACACTAGATCTGGGACCCACAATTACCTATTCCAGAACTCAGCTCCACCCAACAGTAGGCCAGCACTAGCCCTGGGAAATCCCAGGGCTCCCAGCCAGCAGCCTCATGACCCGGCCCCACCCACCAGTGAACAGCAGCCTCTGCACAAGGTAGGGCCTGGCAAGCAGCTGGATGGGGAGCCGGCCATGCCAACCAGACCACCCATTAGTCAGCCTGCCACAACGGAAGGACCCACGCAGCCCACATAGGGGGCACCCCTAGAGCATATAGTTCTGGTGACCAGAGGGGAGTGAGCTGCTAGGACACACAGGATGTCTCCTACAAAAGGCCACTTCTCCAAGGTCGGGAAACATAACAAATACCAGATTCATAGAAACAGAAACAGCAAATTAGGCAAAATGAGGCAACAGAGGAGTATGTTCAAAACAAAGGAACAAGTTAAAACCCCAGAAGAAGAACTAAGTGAAGTGGAGAAAGGCAATCTACCCAATAGAGAGTTCAAGGTAATGAGCGTAAAGATGTTCAAAGAATTTGGGGGAAGAATGGATGAACAGAGTGGGAAGTTTTTAATAAAAAGAGTTAGAAAATATAAAGAAGAACCAAACAGAGGTGAAGAACACAATAACTGAAATGAAAAATACACAGAAGTAATCAACAGTAGATTAGATGAGATGAGACAGGTTAGTGGAAATCACTGAAGCTCAATAGAAAGAAGAATAAAAAGAAATGAGGACAGTTTAAGAGATTTTGGACAATATCAGATGTACTAACATTCACATTATAAGGGTCCCAGAAGGAGAAGAGAGACAGAAAGGGGAAGAGAACATAACTGAAGGCATAATAGCTGAAAATTTCCTTAACTTGGGAAGGGAAACAGACATCCAAGTCCAGGCAGCACAGAGAGTCCCAAAAAGGATCAACCCAAAGAGGACCACACTAAGACACACGGCAATTAAAATGGCAAAAATTAAAGATAGACTATTAAAAGCAACAAGGAGAAAGCAATGAGTTACATACAAAAGAACTTCCATAAGGCTATCAGGTGACTTCTTAGCAGAAACTCTGCAGGCAGAAGGGAGTGGTATGATATATTTAAAGTGGTGAAAGGTAAAAACCTAAAACCAAGAATACTCTACCCGGCAAGGCTCTCATTCAGAACTGATGGGGAGATCTAAAGTTTTACAGACAAGCAAAAGCTAAAAGAGTTCAGCACCACTAAACCAACTTTACAAGAAATGTTAAAGAGACTTCTCTAAGTGAAAAGGAAAAGGCCACAACTAGAAACATGAAGATTATGAAAAGAAAAACTCATCAGTAAAGGCAAATATACAGTAAAGGCAGTAAATCAACCATGTAGAGAGCTAGCAGAAATGTTAAAAGACAAAAGTAGTAAAGTCATCTATATCTGCAATAAGTAGTTAAGTGATACACAAAACAAAAATACGTAAAATATGATGTCAAAAACAGTAAACACAGCGGTAGTGAGTAAAAACATAGGTTTGTTAAAATGCATTTGAACTTAAGAGATCAGTTACACAAAATAATCATATATATATTGCTATGTACAGTGTGGGGAATACAGTCAATAACTATGTGATATCTTTTTTTTTTTTTTAGAAATTTATTTTATTTATTTATTTTTGGTTGTGTTGGGTCTTTGTTGCTGCGCACGGGCTTTCTCTGGTTGCAGTGAGCGGGGCCTACTCTTTGTTGCGGTGCGCAGGCTTCTCATTGCGGGGCACAGGCTCTAGGTGCACAGGCTCTAGGCGCACGGGCTTTAGTAGTTGTGGCACACAGGCTCAGTAGTTGCGGCTCTTGGGCTCTAGAGCGCAGGCTCAGTAGTTGTGATGCACTGGCTTAGTTGCTCCACAGCATATGGGATCTTCCTGCACCAGGGCTCGAACCCACATCCCCTGCATTGGCAGGCGGATTCTTAACCACTGCGCCACCAGGGAAGTCCCTGTAATACCTTTATATAGTGACATATCATAACTAGACTTACTGTGGTGATCATTTTGAAATGTATAGAAATACCAAATCACTATGCTGCATAACAGGAAATAACATAGTGTTGCAGGTCCGTTATACTTCAAAAACAAACAAACAAACTCACAGAAGAAGAGATCAGATTTGTGGCTATCAGAGATGGGGGTGGGGGGAGGGGGAACTGGATGAAGGTGGTCAAAAGGTAGAAACTTCCAGTTATAAGATAAGTAAGTACTAGGGTTGTAATGTACAACTTGATAAATATAATGAACACTGCTTATGTTATGTATGAAAACTGTTAAGAGAGTAAATCCTAAGAGTTCTCATCACAAGAAAAAAAATTTTTCTATTTCTTTAATTTTGTATCTCTATGAGATGATGGGTATTCATGAAGCTTATTGTGATAATCATTTCATGATGTATGTAAGTCGACTCATTATGCTGTACACCTTAAACTTATACATTGCTGTATGTCAATTATATCTCAAACTTAAAGAAAAAACAAAACTAAAAAGTGAGGATGTTTCTCATGAGCCATTATGGACAACTTATCAGAATTTATTACAAAGAGAGAAGTTAAAGTTGTAGAATAGTGTATACAGTACAAAAAGGTGAAGAGGAATAAAATATAGATATATATCTTAAAAAAAGAAAGTAACTATGGACAAAAATAACAGCACTACCTCTGAGACTACTGTTAGTACTTCTACAAGATTGCAGCTCTGAGGATATTTTTGGCAGTATGTTTATAATAGCAAAAAATTCCAAACAATTTAAATGTCTCACAATATGGGACTGCTAAATACATCTTGGTACATGTATCTAATTAAATACTATGGGGAAATGTCTTATACAGATTAAATGTCAACAGCCAAAAGTTAGTTAAAATATTAAACTGTAAATATTTGTAGTATGTGCTGAACTGTGCCAACCAGATCCCCTTTTGGAAAGGATTTACTTCCCCAGCTACTTGGGAGTGCTGCTGGAAGACAGCTCTCAGCTGTCAGCCCTTTTCAGGAACTGTCTTAGTTGAAGAGATCTGCCTTGCCCAAGGTCATGCCCCCTTCCTGGGCAACCCACATACAATTACTGAATGATACAAATGGGAAGGGGCATAAAGGCCGGGTCCCCTCAACCCAATGGGAAACAACTCAGCAGGGCTATCCCAGTCCAAATTCTTTGCCAATCCTGCTCTGTCCCATCCCTTCCACAAGTAATGATCCCAAAAGCATTCCCTTTAAAATTAATAACACTCCTGCACTGCAATCTCTATCTCAGAATCTGCTTCCCAGGGAAGTCAATCTGCAACAATATGGTAATTTAAAGAAACCCCATATAGTCTTAAGTAACTTCTTGTTTAAGAAGAAAGTGAAAATATGGAAGAGTTACCTATCAATCTAGTAAATGTGCAGTTTGATTATAGGACGCTTGTAGCCTTAAATAAATTTCTTAGAAAACAAGGGAGATGAAAATAAATAAATCAAGCCTCCAACTCAGGAAGCTGGAAAAGGAGCAAAAGAAAGCTAAATAAAGCTAAAAAGGGCAGCACTAAAGATGAAGGCTAGAACCCACAGCAAAACAAAACAACTGGACAGTAAGTAAAATCAAAAGCTCTTTTTGCTGTTGTTGACAAAAATCAATAAAATAGACAATTCTTTGGGGGAGAGAGAGAGAGGAAGAGGGGGAAGAAGAGGAGGAACCACCAATATTAGGAATAAAAATGGGGGCATCACTATAAACGCAAGAGGTTTTATTAAATGATAGGAGAATAAGATAATCAACTTTACAGCACTCCTTTTGAAAGCCTAGATGAAATGGGAAGACTTTTGAGAAAGCACTGGCACTGTGCAGCTCAGAGACAGGAGAGCTCAGCTCGCAATGGTGCTCACACGGCTAATGTGAAAGGGCAGAGAAGAGAAAAGACTCGGGTTTACTAAGTGTACCTGACATGCTGGCACTGCAGGGAGGAACCGCTGAAATCAAAACCTCAAAACTCCTAAATTGGGTCTAATTTAAAGGAGTTTCTTCATGCTATAAGATTATTTCTTGTATTTTCAATTTCAGTAAAAATTATAGCTAATGGATTCCTTAGTTCAAAATCATTGGGCGTATGCCATTTCGTTTCCCCCAAATCTCTTCCAAACCCATGAGCCTTGTTCACTCAAGGGTGTGTATGGGTCGGGAGTGTCAGGAGACCTATACGCCAGGGCCTGTGAGGCGTAAAGCACTTCTGGACTGTTCCTCTGCACCACTGGTTTCTGATGTGGAGAACAACATACCAACAGTATTCTATACCTAGAAATACAGATCTGTCAGAAAATAGAAAAGAGTATAACCCAGGAGTTCAACAAACCTGGGTCTGCATTTCCTAGATTTGTGGCCTTGAGCACATTACTTATTCTTACTTCACCTCTCTGAGTCCAAGTTTCCTCAGCTGGAAAATGGGAATAGTGGTGTCACCTTGCAGAATAGCATTAAACATAATGAATACAGATTTCTTAGCACAGTGCCATAGGACTCCATGGATGCCAATTGCCTTCCCTTCTTTTTTATCAGATACAAGTAAATGTGCCAAGATCCCCTGATACCTTGCATGGCCTCATATAATGGAGAAATGAGTTTGATGAGAAAAGATATGAATTTCAGGGTGAAAAATCTTAGATCTCAATTTAAGGAAGAGGATGGAAGGGAACGATGATGCTTTTCAGAACCAGCTATAAAAGATGAAATGGTATACATTTTCGCTTTCACCCCTCAGAAGCAATTAACGAATAAATCGAAAAAAACTATGACATGGGAACTCTGTGGCAACATCTGCCTGCAGTGGTTAGGAGTGGCTGGGTGCATGAGCTAGATTAGGACACTGGAGGGTTTGGGAGATGAGCACAGAGTTAGTCATTTGGATGAACGTATTTAATAAATTACAGTCCAATTGGAGGGACTGGCCTCCCTGGTGAATCACTTTGAACTAGACAAAAATGGCCAACAGAAAGCAGCCCCAACTAAAGAAGAAACAGTAGAAAGAGAAAAGTAATTTGATTTGATTGACTAACTCTATTTTGATTGGAGTGTGAAATCATATAATGAATTTAGTTTGGTCAGAAAGGCATCCTGTTGCTGATGGAATCACATGCATTTACACAGTCCTCCAACCATTTATAAGGTGTGACTTTTAAATATATAAATAGATCTACTCTCAAACTTATCTTCCTCCCAGCTCCACCTCAAAAACTGAATAACACAGATTTGCCTATCTTTTTCAATGTAAATGTCATTCTCCACATTCAGCGGGTTGATAATTGGTGTTATTTACTTTCAGCCTCCTTCCTCCTCCCAAAATTTCAATACCAAACCAGAAACCAACTTACCAAGTTTGTTTTGTATTATCTATCGGCTCTGTCCCTTCATTTCATTCCTTGTGACAGCACCTCCAATTTCTGAGTAACAGCCTGCTCACTGGCCCCAGCATCTGCCTCTAGTCTTCAGAATTGTCTCATTCCATTTCAGTCTGCTCTGCATATGAATACTTTACTCTAGGAAAACCACTAGTTTCAATTATTTCCCTTCTCAAGAACTAAGAATTACTTCTGACTATCACTTTGTGTCCAATTCCTTTTCCAAGCATTCAAGGTCCTTTATCATCTAGTCTGACCTGATGCCCCACTAGTTTTCGGCAAGACAGTGAAAAACTTGGGAATAGGGATGATGTTGTCATCCGTTCTTCCTGCTGACAGTTGGGACTCTGAGATTAAACGGAAGCAAACAGTGTCAATACTGGATGTAGTCTTCTGGGTCATGATTCACCGTATGCTGAAAGGGGGAGTTCATATCTAGTAATGAAATGCTTGCATCTCATGAGCATGGGGTGGGGGGGCATGTATTTGCCTAGAGACTGATGAGCAAATGATCAAAGAGCTGTAATAACACTACGAATCAGTCTAAAGTGTAGAACTGCTGGTAAAACAAACAGGAGAGGGGAGGTGCCTGGTGACACACACAAATATACACACACGTACACATTATTACAAAGAGTACTAAAAACTGTATTTAAGGACTGGCATGTCTATATGGCAACATGGCTTTGGACCAAAAATTGGTTTATGATGGATATTCATGACCCTAAAGATAGAGCACCTAAAATATCTTATGAGTGAGCAGAAAAGGGTGAGGAACAGTATGATATCATCGTGAGCATGTTCTACCAGCCTCTTGACCACAAGGAGGAAACGAAGGGTGCCTTCCTAGCCCCTACTCTTCTGGCATGAAGGAAGTTGGAACAGTGAAAGGGAACTCATGCTGGCTAAACGTTTGCTGAAAGCCTCATTTGGCTAAAAGAGCATCAGACAAGTGTTTCTATTTCCCTTGTTGAAATGGAGTAAAGAAGTCTAACTGGATGAACTCCTCTGGACCTTACTCTGACCAACAGAAAGACCCTGCTTGCAGAAGGGTGAAGCCAGCATAACAGACATCTTAGGAGAAAGAAGCTACTCCAGCTCAGAGGTCATTATTGTCAAGGAGAAGCCAGCCTGTAATAAACAGCCAGGACCTTTAAACTTAGGCAGACACAAGAGGGAAAAGGAATGGTTCTTTAAAAAAAAAAAAAAGTGCCTGCAGGACTAACCCACAGGTTCATAACTGAAAAGGACGTTTAGAGATAAGAGGGAAGGCACACAATCAAGCAATATACAGGAAGATGGTACAAACTTACATGAAGTACATCATGAAAAAAATAGCTCAGAATGATCTGAAAACATTAAGTGACCAAAGAAACAAACTAACTAACCCAAAACACTACTGACCAAACAATGTTTGAGGGAAGTTTGGGGAGTGGGCTGGTTAATTCTAGAGCAAGTAGAGCAAAGGACAGCTTGGTCTACCGCTTGGGACCAGGATGACCAGGCTCTTTAACCACTGTTATTTGATCTTTGAAGAATTTTGGAGAACAACAACAGCAACAACAAAAAGCCAAAGGACTAGAAACAAGCAAACTAATCTTCATTATCAAAACAATATTGTAGAATATGGATTCTACAAACCATAAACAGTGTGAGCATAATATTAATCTTGGCCAAGAGTCCAAATCATATTTTTTTTTTTTTTTTTTTTTTTTGCAGTACGCGGGCCTCTCACTGTTGTGGCCTCTCCCGTTGTGGAGCACAGGCTCTGGACGCGCAGGCTTAGCGGCCGTGGCTCACGGGCCTAGCCGCTCCGCGGCATGTGGGATCTTCCCGGACCGGGGCACGAACCCGTGTCCCCTGCATCGGCAGGCGGACTCTCAACCACTGCGCCACCAGGGAAGCCCCCCAAATCATATTTTAATGATTTTAAAATAAAATCACATGTAACCTCACTACTAATTATAACCACAATTAACATTTTGCCATAAATTATTTCTAGAATTTCCCTATGTATGTATGCATACACTTTTTTTTTAAACTCTTTTACCCTCTTTCTGACTTTTTTCACTTATTTGTTTATGGTGACCATTATTTGGTGTTACTAAACATCCTTCTACATATTGTTTTCCATGGCTACATAGTACTTTATTATACAAACGGACCATAATTTATTGCTTGTCCCCCATGTTGTTATTTATTATTATTCATTTCTAATGGTTAGAGACTGTGACCTTTATTATTTCTGTTTTAAGGAACTTGCAGAGATTTTATTTGTAACCTAATACAGAGTTTATTTTTGTAAATGTTCTATGAGCCCTGGAAAAGAAATTTCATTCTCTGTATTGTGGGTACTACACAGCATGTATTTTTAAAAAATCATATTCATAATATTACATAATTCCTCTATTTTTTTTTCTTTACTTGATATAGGAAAGCCCTAGAGTGGCATTTTGAAATCTTTTACCATGGTTGTGCTTTGAATGCAACATTAATTTTGCATCTATCAACATTTATTGATGCATATAGTTCTATAACAGTGTATCTTCACTGTGAATTGGACTATTCAGTTATATAAAACCACCCTAATTGTCTCAAAGAATTTGTCCTTGCTAGAGAGGGTGTGGAGAAAAGGGAACCCTCCTACACTGTTGGTGGGAATGTAAGTTGGCACAGCCACTGTGGAAAACAGTATGGAGGTTCCTCAGAAAAATAAAAATAGAATTACCATATGAGCCAGCAATCCCACTCCTGGGCATATATCCAGACAAAACTATAATTCAAAAAGATACACGCACCCCTACATTTATAGCAGCGCTATTCACAATAGCCAAGACATGGAAACAACCTAAATGTCCATCAACAGATGAATGGATAAAGAAGTTGTGGTACATATATTCAATGGAATACTGCACAGCCATAAAAAATAATGAAATAATGCCATTTGCAGCAACATGGATGCAACTAGAGATTATCATACTAAGTGAAGTAAGTCAGAAAAAGAAAGACAAATACCATACGATATCACTTATATGTGGAATCGAAAATATGAACCTATCCATGAAACAGAAACAGAATCACAGACATAGAGAATAGACTGGTGGTTGCCAAGGGGGAAGGGGGATGGGAGAGGGAAGGATTGGGCGTTTGGGGTTAGTAGATACAAACTGGTATATATAGAATGGATAAACAACAAGGTCCTACTGTATAACACAGGGAACTATATTCAATATCCTGTGATAAACCATAATGGAAAAGAATATGAAAAAGAATGTATACATATGTACAACTAAGTTACTTTGCTGTAAGGCAATAATTAACACAACACTGTAATTCAACTGTACTTCAATTAAAAATAAATAAATATCCTGAAAAACATAAAGTATTTGTCTTGAGTTGCATTTAGTCTTACATTAATATCATGACTTTTGCTTTAGTGTTTGTTGCATCTGCTTGCTATACCTTTTCTCAGCATTTTCTTTTTTTTTTTTTTAACGTCTTTATTGGAGTATAATGGCTTTACAATGTTGTGTTAGTTTCTGCTGTATAAGAAAGTGAATCAGCTATACGTATACATATATCCCCATATCCTCTCCCTCTTGCGTCTCCCTCCCATCCTCCTTATCCCACCCCTCTAGGTGGCCACAAAGCACAGAACTGATCTCCCTGTGCGATGCAGCTGCTTCTCACTAGCTATTTTACATTTGGTAGTCAGCATTTTCTTTTAATCTTTGTACACTGTTCTGTTTTAGGGATGACTATGGTAAACAATATATGGTTGAATTTTAGTTTTGGACCCAATATGAAGACCTCTTAAAAATTATGTTAGTTGTTATCAATGAAGTATTTGATCTCATCATTTTCATGCTCCTTTTAATTCTTTTTAATGTTTCCTTGCCATCTCCTTTATTTTTCGTCCTTTGTCATATGAAGTATGTTTTCTTAGACCCCTTGGTTTGGAAGATAGAATAGTGGGGAAAAGAATTCTATAACTTTCTTTTTTTTTCTTTTTTTTTGGCCGTGCCATGCAGCGCAGCATGTGGGATCTTAGTTCCCCGACCGGGAATTGAACCCACGCCCTTTGCAGTGGAAGCGTGGAGTCTTAGTCACTGGACTGCCAGGGAAGTCCTGATAACTATTATTTTCTAAATTTTAAATGTCAAGAATAAAATGAATCTCTCACAGTTGAACCAAGGAATTCAGAACCTTTTATTTACATTGTCCCATCCTGTCCTATATTCTCCAGAGAAACACCAGCTTTTTCAGGATTTTAAAAATGTTATCTGGGGTTTTAAATCTAAATTTGTTGTTTCAAAATTTTGTGTAGCAATACATATCTTCTCTTTGAATATATTTTACTTTTGCATACAATTTAAAAACTGGATTTACAATAATTATTTAGACATCTCTTTTTAAATTGGCTTCAGTACTGATTGCCTATTGTTTATAACATTACTTCCTCTGCATACTTGATTTGATTTTCTATAGATTAAACTCTGCTCATTAGTTCCACCTAATAGACTTTAATTCTGTAGCTGGGTTTTAGTTTCCTTGCCATCCTTCCATACCTCATTCATGTCTTTGCATACCATACTTCATTATCACCTCAGCTTTTTCTTGTTCTCTTCTGATTTGTAAAGGCCATGGCTTCTTGCCCTCTTGATTCCAGTCTCCTAAAATGTTCTTTCAGGTCCAGCTGGAGGAGCTCATTCATTTTAATTCTGTATGCCATTCTCTTGTCTTGCACTTTCCTTAGTTCCTGTCTGTTAAAACATTTATTCTTTCTTAAAGAAGGAAGCATTCTACAGACTTGATGCTTGTCAAATAACAGGTCTTGGGTCTTGTTCTCCCTGAACGTTGAATTAATAGTGGCAGGTGGATGTGCACAGATCCCAGGCAACATCAAGTTCCCAGAATATATTATCCTAGAGTAACTCTAGTTTTATTTTCCTCTTATTGATAGAACAAGTTCTACTTTTTGGAATGTATCACAATTTTCTTTACAATGTCACCAAAATTTCCCAATATTGCATAAACATTTAAATAGATATATGTTGATTCTTGAATGTGAAGGAGTATATGTCCATTACATCAAGTTTCTTATATCCTTAAAATTCTTCACATATTCATTTGTTTTTGTCACTCAGCATGTTGAAGATGGATAGAAATATGTTGTCTCCCTCTGTGATTGTGTTTTTGACCAGTTTATTTTATATATTTTGATATTTTTATGTTATTCAGGATAAAAATATTCACAGATGGTATGTCTTCTAATGGATTATATCTTTTAGTCACATTTAATGCATTGCTCAATGTTTCCTTCATTAAATTCTACTGTGTCTAATACTGCTCTCCCTTCTTTCTTTGGTTTACATTTTCCTGGTATATCTATACTCTTTTTCTTCCTCCTTTCTGTTCCATTTTGTTTAAAAGAGCATATATTTAGAATCAGTTTTTGCCCAATCCATGTTTCTTCATCTTTTAATAAAAATGATTAAACCATTCGTACTTAATGTAATAATATGTTTGACCTCACTTCTATCATCTTATTTTATACTTTTTTTTAATGTTTCCTTGCTATATGCTGTAGTAATTTTTAACCTTGGTGCTAATGTGCCAAATCTTCCTCCTAATTTTGAAGTTAAACACGGCACTTCTAGTTTATATTCAGCTACTATCTTATTTAAAAAATTTTTTAACTTATATTTTTCCATCTATGTCAACAATGAAACAATATTCATGTTGCCCATGATACTAAATGAGGAAGTTAGCCCTCTAAGGGTTTTTGGTTGTTTTTTTTTTTTCTGGAGTAATCTGAGTTTTTAGACCCAGATATTATTATTAAATTTCTTATGTATTTTTTTATTAAGAATGATTTTTGAGAGTTGCATTGTTTCGTAACCACATTAACAACATTTAAACATTAAGTCAGTGTTTGACTGGTTTCATTTTTCACCTCATACCTTCTATATCTCATCTTCTCCATTCTCAAACTTTAATGTTCATTAATTTTCTTGTTGATCAGAGTATTTGGAGTAAATACTTTTTTTCGGTTAAGGATTTTAGTGGTCTACTGTCTGGGTACTTTTTTTTTGTCTGAAATTATCTTTTCTTTTTCTTCACAAATTACTGAATACAGAATTCTGGGTCGTAATTTTATTACCACAAAATCTGACAGCCATACATCAACTTTCTTCTGACATTTAGTGTTACAGAATGTCTGGCACATGCTTTTTTTTTTTAATATAATATTTTTTTCTGATAGTATAACAACAGATTTTTTTTATTCATATAAACAATTAACTTTCATCAGAATATTGCTTTAATTTTCTCTGGTAAACAATGAACTATTTTGAAATGAAATCAGGAAAATATTTTTCTATATTTTTTATTATAACTTGTCTTCCATTTCCCTTTCTCCTAAAAAATTCTGCATTTTTATATTTAATGTGTTGAATTCTAGCCTCCATTTTTTCACTCATTATGTCATTTCTTTCTGTATTTTCTATCAGTACTATGAGAATTTACATTCATTGTTGGTTTTCTGCATTGTTCTAATGTTCATGCTCCCATTGTATGATTTGAATTCTGCAAAATATTTTTCATTTTAAAAGAGGTCAATTTCCCTAATCTCACATTGCTCCCTTTTGATAGTTCCTGCTATATCCTCTTAAATCTCTGTATATACAGCTTGGAGATTTTGTTTAAAGGTTTCTCTCTTTTATTTTAGTGCCTATTTTATAGGGAGACATTAGTTTTGCATTCTCATATATCTCCTTTCTTTTGAACTACTAAATACTGTTTTCATAAACTTCCACCACGTGTTGATTGAAAGTGAGTCCCACGGCCCATCACCATGTGTGCTGGCCAAGACCTGTCCGAGGCGGCAGTTACATGACTGAGATTTGTTTTCCATCACCTACCTGTCTAGCACTCCTACAGTCCCTGACACTTAAAATATATATATATATTTACTTTTATAAATGGTGGTAAAACATACATAACATAAAATTAACCATTTTAACCATTTTTAAGTTTACAGTTCAGCGGCATTAAGTATATTCACATTGTTGTGCTACCATCACCACCATCCATCCACAGAACGTTTTTCATGTTGCAAAACTGAAACTCTGTACGACGAAATGATAACACCCCATTCTTCCCTTCCCACCCCCAGCCCCTAGCAACTAACATTCTACTTTCTGTCTTTATGAATGTGACTGTTCTAAATACCTCATATGAATGGAATCACGGTATTTGTCCTTTTGTGCCTGGCTGATTTCACTTAGCGTAACGTCTTCAAGGTTCATCCATGTTATAGCATGTGTCAGAACTTCCTTCTGTTTTAAGCCTGAATAATATTTAGTTTTATGCATATGTCACATTTTGTTTATCTGTCTATTCATCAATGGACACCCGGGTTACTTCCACCTTTTGTCTATTGTGAATGATGCTGCTGTGATCGTGGGTACGCAAGTATGTTTTCATATACTTGCTTTCAATTCTTTTGAGTATATGACCAGAAGTGGAATTGCTGGATCATATGGTATTCTATTTTTAATTTTTTGAGGAACTGAGATTCTGTTTTCCATAGTGGTTGCACCATTTTACAATCACACCAACAATACACAAGGGTTTCAATTTCTCTATAGCCTCAGTAACATTTGTTATTTTCTGTTTTTTGTGGGGTTTTTTGATAATAGATATGCTAATGGATATGAAGTGTTATCTCATTATGACTTTGATTTGCCTTTTCTTAATGATCAGTGATACTGATTATCTTTTCATGTGCTTACCGGCCATTTGAACATCTTCTTTGGAGAAATGTTTTTTAAATCCTTTGCCCATTTTTGAATTGGATTGTTTGTTTTATTGTTGTTGAGTTTGGGGAATTCTCTATATATTCTGACTATCAATCCCCTTTCAGATATGTGATTTGCAAATATCTTCTCCCACTCTTTGCAGTCCCTGCCACCTTAACTTAGAAATGCCCAGTGAAATTCTGGGCTCCTACCCCACACTTCAAAATCAGAATCTCTGAGGGGAAAGTCTCCAGGTAATTGGAATGTAAATAAAAATTCATTCAAGAACTGCTGGGTTGAGTGCTGCCTTGTGAGCACTTAGAAGAGAAAGCAAGGATACTTTGGAACTAACCAAGTTTCACTCAGAAGTCATAGCAGGTGATTCCTAAGTCTTTTTGACAAGTCTATTAGTTATGTAACTCAGAGAATGTGGTAGACAGAGGTTTTAAGCACAGGATATTTGACAAAGTTTCCCATGAGCCTTGCAGGCACGAGGGAGAAATACATGTTGAATGCAAAGACAGGGACAGTACGCCCAAGACCACGGATGGAGTGCAGCGTCCAGTGTAGGTTCTGACATGTTAAAGTGAGTTTTAGAGAAATTGTAACGGAGTCATAGGAGATTTTCCAGAGGAGGTTAAGAATTAAAAACCCTGTAATTTGATAAATCACTGAGGGAACTTCTTGTTCAGCAATGGTTCTTAACTCTGCTGAACACTGGTGTCACTTGGGGCCCTTTAAAAAAAAAATATTCAGGCCCAGGCCCTAACCCCAGAACAATTAAATTAGCATCTCCTGGATTGGGACCCACAACTGGTATTTTTGCAAAGCTCCCCAGATGATTTTAATGTTTAACCAGCATTGAGAACCACTGGTCTAGAGAAAAGGCCCATGTTGACAAATCTGTGAGGCTCTAATATGGAAGAGGAATACAAGAGTTTCTGTAAAAACCCCCATGCTTGACCACTCACCTGGCAGAAGTGGGCACTGGTCTAGCTGGGTCAGCAGATGGCTATTGGCACAGCTTGCCTGTCAAGCCCAGACTCTAAATGCTGTGAAAAGTCTCCTCCCTTTGTTAAAAAGGCATGAATCTCCTTGATACGGATCTTCCAGATACTGGCAGTACATGTATCAAGATAAATGAAAATTGACTCTCCTATGATCTTGTTGGCTCTTGTGGTTTCACCTACCACTTAGACTTATGCCTCCCCAGTGTTGGGTCTCCAGCCACATAGCTCATCTATCAACTACCTCTCCATCTGCATCTCTCACCAACATTGCAAATTTAGCAGGCCCCAAACTGAACTCATCAATAACCTCACTCCTGCTCCTTGATCCTCTTGGTGGATGGAACCACTATCCTCCCAGATGCACAAGGCAGAAGCCTGGGAATTGCTAGGTTCCTCTGCCCTCCTCACTACCTTCAGATTCACCTAATTACCAGTTCTTTCCTGATCCTGTCCCTTCCTCCATCCGTACTAGCTTGTCCAGCCCTCATAGTTCCTAACTTCCAAAAAAAGCCTCCCAATGGGCAGCCCTGCTTCCTGTCTTCTACCCTCCCGACACTGCAGCTAGAGGGGCTGCTCTAATGTTAAAATCTGATCACGTCAGTTTCCACCTAACATTTCTTGGTGGCCCCTCACTGTCTATGAGAAACGATCCACACTCTTTAACTTGGGAGACAAGACTCTCCTGTCCACATCTCTAGACTCATCTCCCATCATTTGTCAATGCACAGTTTTTGCTCCAGCAACACTGGAGACAAGAGCTGCCTCTGAGCCTTGCTTTACACTGTTCCCTCTAACTAGAATGTATTACCTATACTCATATCTTCACTTAACCTTTAGCCAGCCTTTGGATTTCAGCTGAAGCCCATCTACTCCAGAGAGTATTACCTGACTTTCTTGGTCCAATACCTTCCCAGGCTGGGGAGGTAACCCGCCTCTGACTCTCATCTAAAGGTAATGCTGCATGATTATCTGTTTCTGTCTCTGTTCTACCCAGTTCCACCCATTTCCCAGTTGGAAAATAAGCTTGCTTCTCCTTTTAAATCATGATACCAGGAAAGAATCTTTAATTTTCACTGAGACATCAATGAAAACCATCAATGATTAAGAGGTTAATTCCAAGAGAATAAAAGAACATTTCTGCAGGAAACAAAGCATTAGGCTTCTTCAGAATCAGAGATGGAAAGAGTATGCCCTGGACAAAGCAATGGGGAAGAATGGTGAGACCTTGGTCTGTCCTGGAGGCGTGAGCCCACGCAGGGCCCTTCCCCTTTAGATGCAGGATTCCTCATTTTGAATAGGAAGGCCTGGGACCCATTGCTTCCTTGGCTCCTTCTCTGATCTCATTTTTCCGTGACGCTAGAGACTCTTAGATCTGCCTCAAATTCATACAATCTTTTGGCCTTACTGAATATATTCCAGGGTGCCAAGACATCATGCAATTGAGATCACGGAACCACTCTCCTTAATCTGTTCAGAATCATAGAATAAGAAAGCCACTACTACCATCACCATTATTACCACCACCACCACCACCATCATCATTATCATGAACCACCATCACCACCCACCACCACTACTGTCACCACTACCACCACCATCATCATCATCATCATCATCACGATCATCACTATCACCATCACCCTCATGGCAAAGACAATTTTACTTTTTTAAAATGGGAAAAATAACTTATAAAAATGTCTTAACTTGAGGTGTTGATGTTAATCCCAGGAAACACTGCAGAACAGGATGTGGAATGAGCTTTTAGGAGTGAAGTTGTGATCCTGAGAAATCAAAGTGGGTTAACTGCTAGTAGTTTATGTCAAAGTAACAAAATTGCTTCTTTGACAACATTATTAGGCAGGGAGATCAGGGAAATACCAGTGATAAAGAGTATCTGGACTTTATCAAAACGTTTGATATAATTCCTCTGATAATCTTTTGAAAAAGATGAAGAATTATGGATTTAGTGATAGTACAAGAAGTTAAATAAATTTTCTTAAAAAGTGCTATTTACTTATTGAATTAACATTGTCTTTCAGGAGCATATAGTGCAATGTCTCAGAATGCTGTAATATTCATCACTTTTTATTGATGACTTAGTTGAAGAGGTCATCAGGTTTGGGGACAACAGGAAGCCAGCTGGAAGGGACAGTATATATGCTGGATAGCAGAATCAAAGCCAGAAATATCTGGGCAAGCTGGCAAGACAGACTGAATTAAACAAGATAAAACTGGGAATAAATGCAAGGGCTCTGTATTTGAGTCCCAGGTAGCTTCTGTACAAGCATGGAAGGGGAAGGGGGTGGCAGGCAGGGGATACAGTTCAAGAGTAAGTTTAAAAGACAGCTGGGTTTTTTCAGCCGATACTAACCTCAACAGATGTTACTTGTATAGACTGCTAGTTCAACCTGACAGGGTTTTAAGAGAAACATGAGATGTACAAAAAAGGAAGTGATAAACTCACTGTACTTGGTGCTGATTAAGCATCCCTTGAAATGCTGTGTTTTATTCATTAAGAATAAAGAAATTAGGGGAAAATGGGGCAACAGTGATAATGATAGGACAACACTGGAGCCAGTGGCCTATGGGGCAGGATGGTGCAGTGGGAAGGGCACTTGCCAGGGAGTCAGGAGCCAGGTTATGCCCATAGTTGGTGGTGAGATCCTAACCAAGCCAGTACTTCTCTCCCGGGCTGACGATCCGCCTCCCTGTGGAGAAGCACAGGGGGTGGTGGTTGGCTGGCCCGCTCTCCTAGGTTTTGGCCCTCTGGTCAGACCACACTATGGGTGGGTTCCTTTCTCCTGACGTCACACCCATCCAAGGACAAAATCTCTTGAGCCCCCAAGCAAAATTTTACACTCTTGAAATGCTATTAACATTGCAAATAATACCAATATTTCCCTTGGGAAGCCTTCAAGAGAACCCCTTCTCTGACTTCCTGGGAAGCCAAGATGATGACAATTCACATTATCACACGTGATATTTACTGAGGTGGCAAAGCAAAAGCCCTGGGAAAATAGGCTTTGAAATCATAAGGGCCTGAGTTAAAACTCAGCCTCTCTACTACTAGCTTTACAACCACTTACTTAAACTTCCTGAGACTCAGTTTCCTTGTCTGTGAAATAAGGTTACCACCAGGCTTGTAGTGATTTGAGTCTGAAGTAAGACAACGCATGCACAAAATACAGCACAGTGAGGGGCACAAAGTAGGTGCCCAATAAATGGTATAGCTAATGTTACCCTACATTTACTACCACCGTCCCTCCTCCTCCCCTTCGTCCTCCTCTGGCCAGGCAATGTGTTGGTTGCAGGGGATACTGTGGAAGACAAAATTCACACCTCTGCCTGCACCAAGCTTACAATCTAACCAGCACTGTCCAGTAGAACTTTCTGCAATGATAGAAATGTTCTATACGTGCCTTCTCCAATATGGCAGCCAGAAGCCATATGTGGCATTTAAGTGCTAGCAATGTGACTAGTGTGACTGAGAAACTGAAATCTTATTTTTATTTAATTTTAATGAATTAAGTGAAAATGCTAACAGTCACATGTGGAAATACATTGCACAACTCTAGACAGCTTTCAGGTGCATTTCTGAGACCAACCAATCTGAGCAGAACAAAGGTTCATCCAAAGAGAAACGCACATAGAGCACCCAGTCCATTACCTGGAGAATTCTCTACCACAGAATGCCCCCTTTCGTATTGCCTAATTCAGTTTCTCTTCTGCGGCCACAGTTTTTTCACCTGAGGACATTTCTTTGGATGATACGTATCACTTTATTTTTTACTGCATGATCCACAGTCACTAGCCTTGAGCGGCTGGGGTGGGAAGGGAAGTGAGGCAGGTGAACTCTGTTACATATGAAAAGGTATCAACTCCCTCTGTGGTGTGGTAGTGGAATTCTAATACCTGGTGTAAACAAACACTTCTTCGAAAATGGCCAGTATGTGAAGAAGCTGTTACCGATTGGCTGGGCTGGCTGAATTTGGCTCTGATAGTGATGTACCTTCCTAGGAGGGAGGGCTGTTCTAATTATTTGTGTGGAGAAGTGGGACGTTATGCCATTTACATATTTTACACACTAATCTGATTTGTGTGCAATTGTGGGTGGTTTGATTCTTTGCACACTTTTCAACGTCCCACATTTTCTACCTTCAACATGAATTACCTTTACACTGAAAAGGTATATCATAGTGTTGCAATACAATAAGATATTTTTTTTAAGAAAAGAGTTTTACCACAACAAAAACGGTAGGGGCAGCCTCCCCTCTGGGGATCAGCAGTAGAGGGAAGAGCTGCTGCTTTATGGGTACTTTCCTGAGCAGAGCCTCTCGAGCACAGCTGGGACCTCTGGGAGTGCAAGGTTGGCGGGATCCTCCCCTACCTGCTGCAGGTGCTCTGCGAGATTTGAGGGGGAGCTGGAACAGATGTCCTCAGTAGTTTCTCCTACCTCTGAAAGTCTAGGTTCCAAGACGCTCTGATTGTTTATCATTTTCTCCCCATGTCTGGGTTGATCTGAACCAAACACTGACATGAGATTGTAAGGTGGCAAAGACTCATCCACTTGCTCCCTACTCCCACACCCCTCCCAGAAAAATGCTTGTAATAACGCCTACAGTGCTATTCACAAACGTTAAGGGTGATCCGTAAAGAAAAGACTTGGATGGGAGGTACAGCAGGGAAGTTAGCTTAGTGGCAGACGCTGTATTTCATGAGTATCATTTACCTTCGGAAAGGAGGCAAGTACAGCCCTTTTTAAGAAGACTAAGTCCCTTCCCACGTTAGGACACAGCCCTGGAATGAGAGGGGCATAAAGCACAAAGGTAAATTCTGTGTGTGTGTGTGTGTGTGTGTGTGTGTGTGTGTGTGTCCAAATAGTGATGACACTTGCCCCCTATGATCTAATACCCTTCGCTGACAACGAGGGATGCCCTGTGCTCCAGTAAGCGACTCTGAGAGCTGTTTTTTAAACAAAAAATCCCAGGCACCGAAATAGCGACGTCGTCTCCCCCTTTCGAGCCCGAGGGTCAGTTCCCAGCCCTGTGTCCTGACCGCTGCCCCTCATCAGCGACTCCCCCTGGTCCACACCTCCCAAACCAAGGTGCGTTCCCCCAAGTCCCGAAATGAAAGAAGAACAAACGGCCCTCCCAGGCCCTCTTCCGGACAGCGAGGTCATCGTATGCTAATGAAGCCGGAGGAGACAGCCGCCCAGCGCCCGCCTGCGAGCGTGCCCGCGGGTTCGCAGCTCTACTGCGCGCCACTGCGGCGCAGCCACAAATCACGGCGCGCTGCTGCAGACCCTCCTGCCTCACCGCGGGGAAAGAGGGAGGATGCGGGAAGGTCTGAGTCCCGCACCTGGATCGCTCACACCTGGGAGCTGCCTCCTGGCTCCGGTCTCGTGCTTCCCGCTGCAGTGATGGCACGGATGGGGACAGCTCATCAGAATCACCTGTAGGGCTTTTTCGAACTCCACAGCCCCCTCCCCAAATACTAGCCTACTCGTCTAGAGGAAGAAAATCACTGAATGTGCAGGATGAGTGCACTGGTGGAGTTTTCGAAAGCCCCACAGGTGATACCAGATGCACGCACACACAGGAACACACATATTGTGAGTCCGAGACTAAACAGGTCAACCCGACGTTCTCTCCCTGACCCTCCTCTCCTTCCGTAGCTACTATTTGTCAAGGTCTCCGCGTTCGCTTCAGCTTCCCTTTACGACCCCTAGCTCGGGGGCTTTGTGGAGTCCCCCAAAGTCCTGGAACCCCGCGGGACGGTCAGACGCTTTGGCGGCCAGACGTTAGAAAAAGTGTCCCCGCTCTTTGCCGCCCTTGTGCACCCTGGAGCGCGAACTGAATACTAGAAGGGGCGAAATCTGACCAGTTGCTTCAGCAAACTGCGTGGAGCCAGGACGCCTCCCGCCCGCACACCTTTAAGATTCGGAAGGTCCTCCCAGTCGAAGAGGAAGCCGGTGCGCCACCCCGGGCGACTCCCCGTGCCCTCACCCTGCCAGCGGGGCATCTCCTCCGGCAGGGGCTGTGTGGCAGGTGGCATCGTCGGGGGCGGGGGGGGGGCGCCGAGGCCTTGTCTGCAGCTCCGTCCCCTGGCCACGGGACCGGCTCCCGCTTTGCTCCCCTTTTCCAAGTTGCTGCAACCCGCGCCCCCAGCCCGAGCCCCCCTCCACCGCGCCGGCCACGGTCTTACCTCAGCATGCAACACTTTGTTGCGCGGTTCTCCGGAGCGCTCCTTCCTTGGGGCTTATTCCCTTACTTGGGAGGAAAGATGAACCGAGAGACTGAAAGGGGACCCAGGCTGGCGTCTGGGCGTCTTGCGGCCCGCGCAGCCCTCCCGGGGAGGGGGTTGGAGCTCGGGCGGCCCGGAGGGGGTTAGGCAGCGCCGGGGTCTCTGCCCGCTCCGGTACCCGCGGCTCCTGAGCGGTGCGTCTCGGCTGCCCGCTACTACGGCACTGCGGCGCCCTGCCCCTCGCGGCGGGCAAGTCAGGATGCCACGCTCAGAGCTGAGCCCTGCTTGCGGGCGCAGAGCCCGCCCCCCGCCACACAACCGCGTGCGCGCGCACACGCGCCACACCCCCGCGCGCGCGCGCGTACACACGCGTGAATGCGGGTGGGCTCCGTGAGAGCCCGCGCCCCTTTGGTAGTTCGAGCACTTCTCACGGGTAGCGCTTCGGTTTGGGAGGAAGAGTTAGAGGCTGAGTGGTTTGGAGAGGATGCAGCAGTGGTGGGCTCCGCAGGGAGAGGCCAAAGGCCCGCTGACTCAGGGGACAGGGACAATGGTTTGACAAATACCCACATCTCAGCCAGGGCCTAGGCTGCCTCACTATCTCGACCAAGTCAAAGAAAAATCAAAAAATTAAAAGTCAACAAATTCGCTCCATTCCCTAGGCACTGTCTCTAGCATTCAAATCACTGCCCCTGCCCAGGGACCTTTTTTGGAGGCTGGGGATTGGTGGCTGTTCAATCTGAAAAGCTTTCTCCCTCCGCAGGTATAGTGGCAACCGCCGCCGCTCCCCGGAGCTGGGCTCTGATCGCTGGATCAGGTCTCAGGACTGAGGGTTAATTCCCTTTCTCCTTTGCTTTTAGGTGACCATGGGCTGTTTTCCTGCACAACAAATAGACCTCTTCTTACTTTTAAAATGTAGAAAAGCACAGAAAAGGGGCTGGGAGTGAGGGGTAAGTGATGAGGGCCAACATTGGCCAAGGCACCACTCTTTCCATGACGTGCAGGTCTGTATGGGGTGACAGTGGTGGTGATGACACTATCTCAGGCATGTCACACCAGCAGGGTGACTTCTGTCCATTTCACACCACATTTAGAGTCATCCGGAGTTTGGTCTCTCATCTGTAAAATACGTAAAGTTTACCAGTTTCCACAACTGAGAATTCTTTTCCGCCAGCAGGCAGTAAAGGTCCCCGGCTCAGGACTGCAGCCAAGAAAAGCTTTCGGCGGATGCAGAGGCGCCAGGGGGCCCTGGGTGTCTGGGCACTTGGGGAAGAAGCCTCAAACCTGAATGTCAAACAGCCCCGAGGACCCTGACGGTCAGTGTCCATATTGGGCCATCTGCAGGCAGGATGAAGGGACACATGAGAAATTGAGGCTCAGAGATTTCCCAAAGGTTGCAGAGCATAGTGAAGGCAGTGCCAATACCAAGGACCTCATGTTCATACTTCATCCCGCCATTCACCTGTCATCTATCTATCTATCATCCTGGCTTGGTTCTTAAAGTTCCCTTCAGCTGGACTGAAATAATCCTGGTGAGGGTGCTCTCAAAGTTCTTTTATCTTTTCTTGTTTTCCTTTCACTCACTGACTCATTCATTTCTTGACTATCTGTTAAGCTCCTCCTGTGTCTTCCAGCACTCTCCCCTGACTCTAGTCCTGGGCCTTCCTTGGGAAGAAAGAGGAAGCAAGAGACAGAATGGGCTTAGAGCTGTCCCTGTCCCTGATAGAAGAGAAGGCTGGTCTCAAGCTTACTGTATGCATTTTCACTGTGCTAGGTTGGGTGGATGTAGAAGACAAAATCCTCGCCTTCTGAACCACATTCTCTGGAGGGAAACACGCTTATCCACACGTCACAAGAAAACAGTTTTGTTCTGTCTAATCCTGCCTCCTTCCAAAGAAGGGGAAACTGAGAGAGAGCTTGTATTTGGCCGGGCATTATGGTGGATATGGGGATGCATGCTTGCAGGTAGGGGTTGGTGCAACATGGAGTTATTCTGCCTATTTGAACAGGAAGGAAATAAGTTGGGTGGGAGGAATGGGAAAGACAGAGACAGAATGCAGACACTTGGCTGGGAGTGCGCTGAGGAAGAGTAACGAGAGAGAAACGTCCAGAACAGGGCTGCCAAGCAAGGATTTGGAGAACAGGGATGCTTGCAAAGATCAGTAAGCAGTTTGCTAGGGGAGAGGGGGCTCGCTACGAGGTTCCTGCTCTCTACCCTTCCTGTGAGATAAGGCATTTGTAAAGGCATCTGTTCCCCAATTTGTGAGCGGATTCCTTTGGGGAACTCAGGGTGGTGTTGAGTTCAGCATCTGGGTTGATGTAGGGTGAGTACAGAGAAGCCTGTGTGGGCAGAGGACTTAAAGACAGCTGGCCACTGGGTTACATGCAAATAACATGTGGGAAAAGGGTTGTGCAAGAGGTTGAAGCAATGCGGAAGGCAGGGGGCTGGAGGTAGGGAGAGGCATGGAGAACATTTATGTTGATTGAGACTTCATGGGGGAGGTGAGGTTTGGGATGGGATGTGAGAGGAGAGTAGGGATCTGACACACAGATCAGCAAGACAGGAAAACCTAGGCTGAGGGAAAGCGAAAGCACAGAAGGAGGACGACTCAGGGTGATTTCTGGGCCTTACAGTAGAAGAAAGGAAGTTGGGACCCTGTTGTAGAGGGTCCCTAAGTGCCCTGCCAGCCGTGTAGACTTCAGGCTATGAGTATCGAGGAACTATGGAAGATATGCGCTTTTTGTTGTTCTCGTTTGGTTTTGACAGGGAAGGGGCTGGGAAACCTCTGATGCCAGCTTCCCCGGGTAAGGGCTTCCTGTCAGAATGGAGAGCCGAGGAGGGTCAGGCGGCAGAGATGTCGTGTTGCTGCCTCCGTGAGAGCCCAGGGGTGCAGGTGGCTCACTGCAACAGGGCGCCCAGTGAGGGGCTGAAGCCCAGGCCCCACCATGCCAGCTGTGCAGCGTGGCAGAGCCAGTGTCCTGCCTTTTCTCTAGTTTGCACAGAGGTTTGGCATGCACTGACAGAAGCCCTGGCTGCTGAACTCTGTCTTTGAAAAGGCTGGAGCCCCAGTGAAACGAGTGAGGATTTATTGAGCATTTGCTGTAAGTGCAAATACAGGTAAAGTGGAAAGAGTCTGAAGCAGGAGTAGCTGTGAGCCTGAGCACACCTCTGCTCTTGGGTGACACTGGGAGATGCATTGCAGGGTACAGAGGAGGAAGCTTACTTCCTCCCCCCAGAGCATTTGCAACCCATGGCGGCTATAAAACAAACACTCAAAACGATTAAGAAGCAATGAGAGACAGTATAAAATTAAGTGTTGAGTTGTATAGAGCAGATTCTCAGGGCGTGAGAAGGGAGACCTCCTCCGAACTTGAAGAGTCCCGGAGGGTTTCAGGGAGGGGGAAGTTCTGGGCTTCCCAGTGGAGGCTGTGTTGGGTCCAGGTTGGAGAGGAGAACGCGAGGAAAGGGCTGGAGGCTTCTGAGCGTGGGCTTTAGCCTCCGTGGCCACTCTAATGCTGTTCCCATTGGTGGCCAAGCACTCTGATGAGTCACCCTTGTTTCTGAGAGACAGGGCATTTTTGGATGTTTCACTGGCTCAACACTTTACATTCCCTGAGACTTCAATGTTGGCAGCTCACACTTGCCATGTTGCTCTGGGAACACATCATCCAAGCCAGCAGCTGATGCCTGATCTCTATTGCCAAGGCAAAGCTGGGGCTGCGTCAGGTACCTGTGTCTGGAAAGCTTTAAGGTGGACCGTCTCTGACAAGCTGGGGGAACTGTGCGTGATGCTGCCCATAGCTGAGGTCACAGAGGTGGGGTCAGTGACTAGGGACCAGGCGACCTGACTTCAGTCAAGACCCTGCTTGGGGGGATCAGTTTGCTTCATTTTTCTGGGCCTAACTTTTCTCACCTGCAAAACCAAAAACTTACACTAGATTATCTCCAAGTTGCCTTCCACCCAGTATTTCATGATTTCATAATTAGTAGGATCTTTCCATTTTATCAAATAGGTAGAAGATGGGAACGGATATTAAAGTCCTAACTTTAGCTTTCCTCTTTGCTTTGGTTGTAAAGGTTGTGCTTGAAAGAAATTGTGAGGCTGTGGATGGGGACAGAAGAAGTAGGAGGCTCGGCTCCTGGTCACAGTTTTGCCAAGAACAGGGTAAGTGAATCCAGCCCTGGGAATGTAGGCAGGGCAACCCCCTCTATGGGCCTCGGGTTTCTTATTAGTAAAATAAGGAGGTTGGAAACGGTCTCTACAACCCTTTCTGGCTCTGCTACTATGTTAAGTACTGTCAACTGAACAACTTTTAAGTACTGGCTCATAACCGGGGTGGACCACCTCCACAAGGCTAGCTTGAAAAATAACCACAATAACAACTGATAAACTTGGGGGGAAAGCACAAGAGAGCAGCCATGAGGTTAAGAGTAATAAACACACCATTTAGATGGAATTGGAAGACCTGGGTCTGTGTCTCTAAGCCTCAGTTTCCTCTTCTGTAAAATGGAACTAGCAATACCTGTACCACTGGATAGGGTAATGATTAAATGAAGAAGCATATGTGAAAATGCTTTGTATATTTAGAATTGCTATGCAAAAAATGTATAGTTATTAAAGATGGTCTGTTCCCCTAAGACAGTCTGTCTTTAAAAAAAAAAAGCCCAATTATATTACTTACTCACTGGTCTGCTTCTTAGGAAGCAACAATTTGGGTCAGTAACTGTCTCCATGCCCCTAAGGATAGCAATATTTTAACATGAAAACTTAATAAAGGAGCTGGCGGACTTTAGACTAACAGGCTGCAAATCTGCCCCCTGCCTAGAATTATGCAATGTTACAGTGGATTTCTCAGGAACTTTGATTGGGTTTATTTGAAAAGGAAGGAGACACCCACCCATCCAAGATCCTGCTTTGATTGTTGCCTGTTGAGGGAGGCCCGGTGGGAGGAAGGGAAGGGAAGTGTGAGGAAGTAGGGACAGAGAGAGAGAGAAAAGCCTGTTGCCTTCCTGTTGTATTTTGGGCAATGGATGCTTAACTTCATGCTTTAATGAGCTTGTAAAGAGGCTAATTTTGGTTCACTCACATCACTCTGGATCTGTTTTCTGCTATGTCTGGTCAGGAGACACTGCTGTGGAATTCTACACTGCTGTGGAATTCTTCACTGCTGTCCCTAAAGGGGAAGCTTTTCTGGGGACCCCTGGGAAGAGCCACAGGGAGGAAAAGCTTCCAGTTCCATAAATGACCTTGTGCTTCAAAGCCTGTCCAACTCACAAAACTTTTGAGAGAATCAGTCCATTTTTAAAAATACTGGTCACTTCTTTATCTCTTGTTAACCAGTTTAGAGGGACAAAATGTCACAATATGTTAGAAATTAAGGGGGCCCCTAAGGGCTGGCCCTTCTCTCATCCGTTCTCCCGCCCTGCTGCCAGAATTACTTTCTGAAGGCAGACACCCCAGAGCCCTCCCTCTGCTTAAAAGCCTTCAAGGCCTCAGATTCCTCATCTATAAGATGGACATGATAATACTTACTATGCATAAGTTTTTACAGGGTTTAGAAGAAATTATCTATTAAAAAATTCACACAGCATAGCACAGGGAGATCAGCTCGGTGCTTTGCGATGACCTAAAGGGGTGGGATAGGGAGGTTGGGAGGGAGGCTTAAGAGGGAGGGGATATGGGGACATGTGTATGCATATGGCTGATTCACTTTGTTGTGCAACAGAAACTAACACAGTATTGTGAAGCAGTTATACTCCAATAAAGATCTATTAAAAAAATTAAAGTAGCTGCAAACAAAAGTTAGCACAGTGTCAGTCACATAGTAAGTTCTCAGTGAATGGAATTATTGTTGTTACTGCTTTAGAATAACCTTGATATTCCCTAAAATGGCATGTGAGGTCCTCCATGAAGTGGGCCCGGCTAACTCATCCACTTACACTTCCTGTAAGCCCTTCAAGGACTCGGTCCACACGTTGACTGGCTTCATCATCCCCACACACCTTGGACCCACCCATCTCTGTATCCTACTCAGGCTCCTCCCACGGCAGGGAGAGCTGCCTTTTTCCTCTTACTCTTTCTATAGTGCTACCTCTTAAACGCACTCTGCTGAAGTTAATTATCCCCTCTCCTCTCCTCCCATTGAGATTTATTTAACACTTATCCTAGTATTTACAGCAGGCTGCCTCCTATTATGGTTCCTTGCATGTGCTTCACACCCATTGCCCTGCCCCATCCCTGGGACAGCAGTTGTTCCTCACACTACACCTTAATCATCTTCCTGTCTGTCAGAGAGTATTGTGCATCGTAGGGGATCAGTAATATTGGATTGAATTTAAAGAAGACCTCCTTGTTGTCCCTGAGGTTCTACCACTGAGGGAAGGTTGATCCCCACTTTCAAATCTTCTAAAGAGCTACCAGTCGCTGAGCACATACCGTGTGCCAGGCCCTGTGGCGGGTTCCTATGTTCACCCTCCTGAGAGCACCTTCATCCTCACTTTACCCTGGAGATCTGATCGCTCAAGATCACCCAGGCATTAAGCAGTGGAGCTGGTGAGAGAAACCAGAACCCTCGGTGAGTACACTCCCCACTTCCTCTGAGTGAGTGTCTCCCACGCTGAGCGCGCTTGCATTTTCATTCTACAGCACTCGTGAACAAGTCGAACTGTATGATATAAAACTGGATTATTGCTGCCTGGCTGTATTTTTTGACGTCTTCTCCAAGTAGTTTTGAGCAATATGATAATAGAAATAAATAACCATTTGTTCAATACTTATGTATCTAGCACTTTACACACACACACACACACACACACACACACACACACACATTAATTCTACAAAGGAGATGTTATTAATCCCATTCTACAGAGTTTAATTGGGGCCTGCTATTGGCAGGGAAGTACGAGGGGGGGATGTGATACTCAGGGTGGAAGCTATTTTCCAACAGGTATAATGTTTTTGTTATTTTAATCACCAGCATACCAGCTGAATCTCAGCCCTCAATTTTTACTGAATGATTAATAGTTTCTTTCATCTCTCTGACATATGCTCTTAACCCTAAACCCATACATATCTCGTGAAGTGACAGGTAGTCACTGGCCACCTTCTTCCACCACTGGAAGGAAATGGGAGGAGAAAAAGGGGCAGGGCGCTATACCAAAGAGACACAGTCTCAGGAGATAGACTTAAGCTCAGCTGAGGTGATGTGCTTTCCTCTCCAGCTGGCAGTCCTCCGGGTGTGGTCTTCAAATCACCTGGGTCAGACTCTCCTGCCTGCTTGTTAAAATGCATATTCCTGGGTTCTATCTCAGACCCATTGAATCTGCCTCCCTGGGGGCAGAGGCTGGAAATTTGCATCTTTAAACAAATCCCGCAGGTGACTCACCTGGACCCTGAAATCTGAGTACCACAGCCGGTGCTAAGCTCCTGTCAGGGATCCCTTTCAACTGCAGCTGTTCCAGATGAAACTGGCTTTTTCTCAAGTTATCAGCATCCATAATAAATAAAGAGAAACCATTTAAATTTTCATTTTATTGCTTCCCAGTGTTGCCTCTGGTCCAAAGGCTATTGTACAGTTTGGCACATTCCATATGTCTATTTTATGATGTTTAAAAGAAAAAGTTCCCTTCACAGTATAGCTTTATTGCTTCTTATTATTTTCCTTTGCAAATATCTCCAGTTAGAGCTACATTGTCAGTTACTTTTCTTAACGTGGGTCCATGAAAAAGTCTATTCAGAATTTCAAACAACAATTTCATAAATAGACTTTCAGAACACAACATGTTCCTAAGTAAGGAACTGTCTGTATTTTACAGTTTTTGTCGTTATTTATCTCTGAGAAAAAGATTTTTACAGTTAGCCCTAGAAGGATGTGCTTTGGGGGACTCTGAGTTTTCCCAGATCTCCTTCTCACAGAACTCTAGCTAGCTTCGTGGCTTTCTTGACCTGCAAATTGTTTCTAGGTGTTCTGGGAGTTTTGCCAGTTTGGGATATATGAACTACAGGTGTAGAAAGTGGACTTTTTTTCTCATTTGTGAATTTTTTCCATTTAAAGATGCTTCTTGGGCACCTCCAGTGTACCAGATGCTATGGTAGGCACTGGGGATTCAGACAGGCGTCTTGCTCTCTGTCCTTGAGAGGCTGAGTCTAGTAGGTGGAGCAAAAATTACCGACCACCCAGGGAAGGAATTGGTGGTGAGAAGGGTGCTGTGGGATTAAGGTCTAAAGGGAAGAGAATCAAGCAGTTGGTGGAGGAAGGATGAGAGAGATCCGAAGCACCCACCGGGAGTTCTTTTTCTTTATTTATAGATATTCCATTGCTTTGAGCGATCCCCACCTCTGCTGGCCTAGGCACGCACACCAGCAGATGTTCCCTCGGTGTTTGTGACAACAGCAAAAACTCCTCTCCCTGTGCTGGGGCATGGGGGCAGGGCTGGAGGCAGGGGGAATAGACCACAGCCATTTTTCAAGTGGGTGAGGGGCAGGAGATGCTAATTGAGAGGTGGAAGGCAGGGAGGACCCTGCATTCTTTGGCTTTGTAGGGGCTAGGAGCTCTATGTATTTTTTCAAAGAGACTCTAAACCTGTTTTCTTGCCACTTCCTCTTGTTGGTCCTGATCTTGCCTTGGTATCCGTAAGAATAAAATGCATCCCTGTTTTATAGGACATCTCTGCAGATGCTTGATGGCAGCTTCCGCACTCCTCCTCCTCTTTGCCCCAGAACATTCACTCATCATTCATTCTGGTGTCCATCCGATACACATTCAGTGACCAAACGCTCTTTACGAGCCTACTTTTTCCAGGCACTCTGCTAGGTGCTGGAGGTGTGGAAATGAAGAATGGGCCTGTGTTTAATGGGAGGACTGGCGTGTGGACAAATGATGACACCACGGCCTCACAATTGATCTGGGAGAGAGAGGCACAGGGCATCCAGCTGGGGTAGGTGGCTGGAGGGGGCTGGAATGAGACTTCTCAGAGGTAGGTGATGATGCCTTATCTGTGTCTTCAAAGCTAGCCAGGGTCTTCTGTCTGTCCTCCTGTGACACATGGGACCCGTTGATACCTGCTGCCAGGGGTGGTCCCAGGGCCCTACCCAGTGGTGTGCTGGAGACAATGGTGTGCATCTCTTCCCAATTCTGTGCTCAGTGACATCATGTTGGTAGTTTGAAATCAGCCACAGTGAGAGTATTTATACCACTGTGATTTATAGCAAATGCTGCTGTAAATCAGCACCCTTGCCCCACTCTCACCAGAGCTGTTTGTCAAATATTTAGTAGCAGGTACCCACCATAACACCTCATAGCTGATGCATGGTAGAAACTAACACAGGGAAGAGGAAGGGCCTCAGCTTAGCTTCTAGTCCTACCATGTGAATGGTCTGCCCACCTTCCTACCCTTACCTCTCCAGCCTCCTGGGTAAACACTCCACTCAGACCCTCACAGTGACCGCTGCCCTCCATTGGGTCCCTCAACAGAGGCCCCACCAAGTCTCTAGGAGGGATGGGGTGTGCCACTGTGTTGAGAACCGGGGAGCTGGTTTCTGACGGTGGGTCTCCTAAGGGTGATGAGGCTAAGAAGGTAGAGACTGCTGCCCATACAGTTCTTCTCAGATGTTTCCCCCAGAAATATCACTGTCACTGCAGGGTAAGCTTGTGTCTTCCTCCTTGGGTCTTGAGGCAAAGCTTGAAGCACATACCGCGAGCTTTGGATTTCTTTACTGCCTCATGCTTGGTCATTAAAATTGATAGAAATTTGGACCTCAACTCCATGATCTTTTCCTGATTGTTTAGTATAGAAATAAACAGCAGAAATGTGCTCTTTACCCTTTTGCTTTTGGGTGGTGAATGGAGATGGAGAAAAGTTCCCAATTTGAGCTCCAAAACCCGAGTTACTGCATAAGCATCATTGGGCTGCTTTGTTCTAGGTGACTGTCTGCTTCTTGTATGAAACTCAAAACATAAATATATTTGGAGATTTTCTACCTCAGCCTGGGTATTGGTGTTACTTCATCTCTGCAGCATCAAAAAAAAAAAAAAAAAAGAAAGAAAGAAAGAAAAGGGGAAGAATAGGAACTTGGCCAGTTTTCCATCCATCCACGAAGTCAGAGTCAGCTTATTTTGTTGCATTCTGGTTGCTGGGTTTTCTGCTCTCTTCTGCTGACAATTACATTTAATAGTCATTTAAGAGATTGATTTATATCATTGAGCCCTGTGCAGTTTTATATTTAATTTCTGTTCTTGTCAAGAATCTCAAAGATATCGAGAAGAAAGGAAGCGGGAGAAGGAAAATACGTGTCATGTGCCAGCACTCTCTTGTGGGTTGTGTCATTTCATCCTCACAGCAGCCCTTCAAGGGGGAGGCAAGGACCCTGATGCTCAGGAGAGTTAGGTGAGGCACCCAAGGTCACAGAGCTGGGGTGGCAGTGGGCAGGAGGCAAGTGCGGTTCTGTCGGACACCGAGGCCCAGCCTCATTCCACCTCATTGCCTCTCCTCATAATCACCAGATGTCTTCAAACTCCAGGGAAGCTGAGGCCAAACCTCATTTTTCCACAAACCAAAAGGGGCCTCTGGAGCTCCTTGGGTGAAGATGTCCTGCATTCAGTGTCCTCCCGGGCTGTGGCCAGAGAGGGTCCCTCAGGTCTGGGTCCCCACGGGGATGCAGGGTTGTTCCTGTGGTTGTGAAGCAGAGAGAACCAGCCCAAGGACAGCTGGAAGGAGGGCAATGGAGGCGATCACAGCGGTAACAACTGCAGAAACAAATCCATCAGCTCCCCTGCACTGCTCACCTTGCTGGGCCAACTCTCACCCCGACCCTGCAAGGAAAGTATTACTATTCTACAGTACATGTCACAGGTGAAGAAACTGAGTGTCAGAGAGCCTCCATGACTTAGCCGATGTCACACAGCCATGCTTACACCTGGGGTTTGAACCTGAGACTGTGGCGCTCTAAAACCTGTGCTCTTTCCATCACAGGACCCACCTTCTGAAGGCACCTACTAGGTCCATTTTCTTTTTCTCTCCTATTGTAGACAGGTTTGGGGATTCCCTTGTATGTAGGTTGTTTGACATCTTTTGTTCGTTTTTATTGTCCCTGATTATCATTATTCCTTATGCTTATCCCTGCCATTCTCCCCACCCTTGTGACTTTTCCCCCTAAGAGCAGCAATCCTCTGGGGTCATCTTTGACCTCTTTCCGCAGCAGCACAAACCAGTTGTTCTTCCCTCCTATTGAAGCTGCTACCCTCCCCCTCCCACCCCTGGAACCAGCAAAGAAAAGGTATATTCGCAGGAGCATACCTGGAGGATGAGGGCAAAGGAAAAAATGGTAGGTTTTGCTGTTCTACACAGCAAGTGAGATTTCTTGGTAGAAAACTTAGAAGTATTTCTAGACACAGCCATGGCTGCTAGGGCCTCCAAAAGGACCTCCCAGGAAACTTTTCAGACTGGAGGGATAAACAGGTTGGTCTTGGCTCTTTTGCCTGTTCATCTTCCTAGAAATGGGGCCTGGGGAGGTGACCCCTTTAGACAGGGTCTAACTCTATATCCCCAATATATCGGATTTTATGGCATTAAATGGAACATTTGAACTATTAACTCCAACTCAGCATGTCCCAGAATCAACTTGTCTCCTTGTGTCCCATAAATTTGCTTCTCCACTTGTGCTCCTTTCCGCAGAGATTGGCTCCCACTCTCTGCAAAGCCACCCAAGCCAGAAGCCTCAGGATCACTTGGACTTTCCCTCTCCAGTGCCCCCTTCCATCTTCAGCCCCTCAGCAGTGACGATTTGTTTTGCTTCCTTGCTGATTTCCACATCGGCTGCAAGAGAGCAGATTCCTCATGCGTCCCAAAATGCAGATCTGATCATATCACTGTCCCGTGATTTTCTCTTTTTACAATTTCCCCAATACTTTCAACGTAAAATCGTAAATTCCTTTCCCCATCCAATAAGACCTTTTGTGACTTGGTCCCTGCTTACCTTATTCTGACTCATTTCTCATCTCTGCCCACTCCCGTCTACACTCCAGACATTCTGAAGCACTCCATTTGGGGCTTTAAGTAGTTGCTGGTCCTTGCGACTCCTCTAAAAATACATTTTATACCTCCTTTCAGGTGAAGAATCTGAGCCTAGAATCACACAGCTAATAAGCAGCAAAATCTGATTTTAAAGACAAGTCTCACTGTCACTGAAGACCAGGTCTTTCTGACAGATTTGGGGAGCCTGGCATACGTTGTGGATTTTGCCAGGCCTGCAATGAGAGAGAGAGGGGAGACTGAACCCCTTCTACTCAGAAAATCCCAACATCATATGGCTATAGCCCTGTCCTCTCTTTCTGACCCACATGATTTTGCAGATGTGAGGGGTGACTGAGCCCCAAGATTAATAATCACTGTGAAATTCACTGTGGCCAAAGAGAAGGCACACGATTCATCATGTGAACTGTGCTCAGATCCCATTGCTTGACTTTAATCAGACTAATGAACCAGATGGCTTCCTCTCTAAAGTGATTTCTGCTGTTTCCAGTAGTGAATAACAACACACCAGGATTTGAAAGGGAGAAAGAAGAAAATTCAGCTGGGGAGAAACATCCTCCAAGTTACCCAGCCGATGGGTTGGCAGTACTGGGAGAGGTGGGGCAGGGTGGCTGGGGTATGGAGAAGGAACAGGGTGGGTGGGAGCTTGGTGGTATCCATTCTAGGCCTGTCACCTCCAGGAAAATGTTCCCAAGGAAGGGGAGGGGTTTTTAAAGTGTAGAAGGTAAGTCCAGGGAACTCAGAGGCCAGTGCCTTCAGAGGAGAGCAGGTGGTAAAGGAACTTGATCCCAATAATGCACTCATTTGTCTAACATTTACTGATGCCACTGTATGCATAGCCTATTGTAAACACTGAAGATACAACAGTGAACCCAACACGGGCTCTGGTTCTAAAACTCAGGGCAATTGTCTTTAAACATTTTAAAACTACAGAATCCTTTGTTCAAAGGAAACCTTACAGATAAGCCCAACAATTAAAGAAGGGCAAAGCTCTAGGTGGCCTCTGATGAGGTTCTTGTGAACTCTAGGGATGCACAGGGTGCAGTGGATTGTGCTGTGCTGCTGAGCAGGAATGACCCAGGGGCAGGGGACCCAAGAGCTATCTTCCAACATTTGATGGGGGGTCCTGGGGAAGAGGGGTCTGACCTATCCATGGTGGTCCCATGGAGTCAAGACTCTATTACGAAATAGAAAACCAACCCAAACTGAAGAAAGAATAGGGAAATGGATGGCCTTCATGAGCAGCTGGAACCAGGGATAAGATGCTACCACATCTTGTCCCTTTTCTCCCTTCCCCTGCCCCTCACTCCCCTCCTCCCCATGCACTTCTAAGGGAGTCCCTACCCACAGGCCTTGCTGCAGTGAGTGACTATGAATGTGTGAGCCTGGCCATGTACTACGCTCTGAGGCAGCCCACACAGACACCCCTGAATGGCCCATCCTGGTCACCTGACTTAAGGGCAGCCAACCAGCCTGGAGGCTGGCCAGGGGCTATAGCTTAGGTTTGCATTAAAAAGAAGAGCTGTAACAAATGGAATTCTCTGTCTCTGAAAACGTGAGCCAAGAGACACAGAGAAGTTGCTGGTTAGCTCTGGGGAAGAGAGAAAAATTTACTTAGATTTGGGGTCTGAGATGGCCATTGTGGACTGTCCAGTCAGACGTCTCAATTTGCCCTGGGGAATCCCAGTTGGTCTCAGGTTAATTATGACTAGGGCCTCATTTCACTCTCATGAGTATTCGGATTTGGATGAAAAACTATTCAATCACTTTAATTATGGACCATAATAGGGTGTAGAGTGGGAGATGGGAAGGGATGAGAGAGAAGGTGGGGTCAGGCCTGGAAGAGCCTTGTGGGCCAGGCATAAGAGTTTTGACTTCTATGGTGAAGACTATGGGGATTTTTAACATGGAAAGTACAAGATCAATGTCTGCCTTTACAAAGATCATTCTGATAAAGTGTGGACAGCTAATGAGAGACGGGCTAAAGAGCTGAAGGCGATCAGCTGGGAGGCTGAACACTTCAGGCAAGACAGGGTGGTCTGAAATATACCAAGTGACTTGTAGAGATGAGAAAAGCGGATGTGTTCAAGGGCTATCCAGGAGGAAGATTTGAAAAGATTTTGGAGACTGATTAGATTTGGGGGACAAGGGAGAGAAAGGTGTTAAGGGTGAACAATGATGCATTTCTGCAGGAAAAGCCTGCTGGCGGCAGGAATGGTGAGTGCGGCTTTGAACGCATTGGTTTTGAAGGCCATCAAAGTGGCGACTGAGTGATCAGGATGTAATTAGGGAGATGCTGAATGGGGAGTGGTTGTTGGGGGTGGAGCGGGGGCGGGTAGCTTCATTTGTGGGAGTGGAAAGATCACACAGAGAAGATGGGTAGGGTGAAGAGCCGGAGGCGGGAGGGAGGACAGGTGAGGATAACACCCAGAGCTGTCTGTGCGTCTGCGTCTCATGCTTTGACTTGCATTCTGCTTGTTCTTCTTCTTGTCATTCTCCACCACAGACTGTACTGGGTTTGAGGCCTGGCACCTTTTAAAGGTTGAATCATCTCCCACAGTGCCTTTGTGTAGCAGGTTGTTTGTATATATTTGGCACTAAATGATGGAAAATTTTTAAAGGCCTGTGAGATTGACCACCAGGAGATCACTGATAACCTCAGGAGAGCATTTTCCCAAGGTGTGTTGGGATAGATGCCAGACTGCAATGGTACATGGAATGGCGGATGAAGGAGAAAGAAACCAGTAACTCAAGCTATAATCTGGGCTGCCTCACTTTCCACTAGTCCATCTTCTCCCTCTTCACTTTGAAGCAGTATAGTTTTTAATTATTCTTGAAAGAGAAGGGCTTGAGACATTTAATCATTCGGGAGCCACAGGTGCAAATGGGGGAGTCAGAATGTCTGGTATGTTTTCCCCTTAAGTCCAATGCTGCTAGAAAAACGACAGTGATAGGAAGCACGGTACTATGTTTGAATCCCAGCTTTGCACTTGGGAAGGGCACCATTTAGATAGCTCAGAATAATTTGGAATTTGAAATCAGATCAGATTTCAAATTGGGGCCAATATCTGGCTCTGTTATTTACTTACCTAATAGTTTTGCAAACTTTGTAAAGTTTCAACATCTCTGACTCTTGAGTTACTCATCAGGAAAATGGGGATGATAATGAATATCTTTCAATTTGCATAGCTAATTCAATGGGTGGTAGAAACTGAAGGTCACAAAGGTTTTATATAACATTCCCATGTCATTTGACTAGTATGTGACAGAGCTGGGATTCCAACCCAGAGCTCATCAGTTTTGATGTTTTTGTACTTTCTAGGGCACTCTGCTGCCTGACATATGACCTCAACTCTTCTTTGGACTGAAGCAAGGCATAAATAACTCGATAAATGCCTGGATCAAGAATATGCAAAGTTCCCTTCCCTACCCTCATTGTCCTTGGGCCCTTAAGAAATTACCCGCCCCCCCTCCCCCGACTCCACCATTATCACTGAAGTTTCTCATTAAACGGGTAGAAAATTGTATGACCTACTGCATAGGCTAATTGTGAGGGTTAGACTAGTTAATGTCAGCGAAGGTACCCAACAGAGTATTCACATGGTAAGTGCAAATTAAATGGTAACTAAAGCTGATTTCAACTTTGAGATTGGTGTTAACTCTTCTAACAAGCTCTGCTGATAGTGACAGTAATTATAGTGATGGAGGCGGTTGTAGTAGGAGCAGCATTAGCTAACATTTGTAGAACACTGGGAAATCTTCAAGTGCCAGAAAATAACTCTCATTTAAATAATCTCATTTAAATTCACAACAGCTCTCTTAACAGATGTCATTATTCCTATTTTTACAGATTAAGATAGAAAGGCATAAAGAAAGAGGATAAGTCACTGGTCCAAAGTCATCTAGCCTTATGCGATAAAACAGGGGTCAAATCCAGGGCTCGGGGTATTAGTGAAGTCTCCACCTCCAGTAGATGCCAACACGTGAACCCCAAGGTTTGGTCAGAATTTATTCCCATGAAGAGTCTTATGAGCTAAAAAGGAAATAAAAAGGCACTTTCCAGGAAGCACCATGACTGCTGAAGAGGCAGACCCAACTGGCTCGCTGGCTCTGCTTCTGGGAGCTGACCCTGGGCTTTCGAGGACAGTGCTAGCAGCTGGGACAGAGGTGAGGGCATTGTCACCAAGCCGTCATCTCTCAGTGGCTCCCCAGCCCCAGCCTGCGCTTCTTTGGCCTCCTGGCCTGCCAGCCCCCATTGCTGAGGCCAAGGGGAAAGAGAGAGAGACCTGGGCTAAAGGCTGGCAAGAGACATAGTCAGAAGGGAGAAAAGTGGAGCAAAACAACCTGCTGAGGGGGCCTGGCAGGGAGGCTGTCAGCCTGCTCATCTGTATGCTCCGGGGTGAGGCCTGCAGTGGAAGACACTGCCTGGGCAGAGTCATTTGGACGTGGGCAGTGAATCAGCCAAACCCCATGGGCACCAGTTCGGGGCTTCTGGGGACTCAGATCCCATTCCCTGCTTGCCCTATCCTCTGCCCCAGCAGTGGGATGGGCCCCTGTGTGTGTGTGTGTGTGTGTGTGTGTGTGTGTGTGTGTGTGTGTGTGTGTGTGTGTGTGTGTGTGGTGTGTTCCCACATTAAAGAGGCAGAAAAGATGGAAGGCCCAGCATCCGTCCCCAGCAGGAGCTCAAGCCCAGGACTGTGTCCTCTCACTTTCTCCCTGTAGCTGCTCTAAAGTCCTCTCCCCCAGATTGTTGGCAAAGCTGCAGAACTTCTGATTCAGTGACATTTTACAGGATCACTGTGTTCTTTCTTCAGAGCCATTTGAGATAGAACTGAGAACAGGAAGCCCACTGTCTCAGAGAACTGGACCAAGGATGGTGCTCCCCAAACAACGGAGGGCTTCAGGGAGTCGGAGCAGTGGGGGAGCAAAGGCAGGAGCCAATACCCCTTGTGTTCCAGGCTGGCATCAGGTACTGTCACACGTTGTTTTTTCTTTTAGTCCCCTCAGTAATATCAGGAAGTGGGTAAAATTGTTCCCATTACAGGGAGAGGAAGTTGAAGCTAAGAGGGAGAAAAGTGATTCACCTAAGGTCATTCAGTGAGTAGGAGGCCTAAACGCTCTTTAACACCCGTCTTTTCTAATTCTCCGTGATGACTCTTCCATTATGCCATGCAACCCCCAAGCTTTGCCGTGAACCAGAGTTCCTGGGACACGTCACTGGTTTTTAAGGTAGTGCTGAATGGCGTGAGCTTGGCGGGGCTTACACGTGCGCAGCGGTCATTGTGCCTTGTCTCCTTCTACACACTAAATCTAGGCTCTATCAGAAATTCTCCTGGAAAGACAATTACCAGACTGAACTGGCCGCCTCCGTGCATGTGGATATGGACGAGTACGCACACGTAATCAGACAGACACACACACCTACCAAAGGATCTTGGAGCTGGCAAAGAATTGGTCGGTCATTTAATCCAAATCCCTGATTCATTAAATTTCTAGTAGCTAAACTAGACAGTTTTCTGGTCTGTGCTTGGAGATTTATAGAATGTAAGAATTTTTACAAAGGGAGAATTGTAAGAAATAGTAACAAGTGGGGTGTGACCCCACAATGCACAGGCTTACGGGGTAAGCACCCAGATTGTGTGGTGGTTGCGGTCAGGAGACGGTTTGGTTTCGGTAATAGCAGTGGCAGTGCTGGTGGTCCTGATGGAGGAGGTAGGGATGATGATGGAGGTGGTGGCTTGTTGGTAACAATGAAGGTGGTGGTGATGGTGTTGGTGGTGGTGGAAGAGGTGCAAGTGGTGCTGATGGTGGCAGAGGTGGTGGCGGTGGCCAATGATGGTGGAAGTGGTGGTGATGGTGGTTGGAGATGAAGGTGGTGGGGGAGGAGTAGAGGTGACAGGGTGGCAGGAATGGTAGTGATGGTGGTTAAAGATGGAGGGGAGGTGATTCCAGAGGAGGAGGCAGGGATGAAGGTGGAAGGGTGTGGTGGTGGCCTTAGAGGGAATGGTGGTTTACCCTCTAACATTTAGGCTTAAGTTGAACTTCTCAAAGTATGAGGAGCCAGTGCACATGGGGAAGGCTCCAGGGCCAGCGTTGGCAGAGGGTAAGTTCCTTCCTAGAACACCAAACACCTATCCGGATTGTCTCAGGGTAGCCCACTGCCATGAGGAGAAGCAAAAGTCCATAGCTCCCTCCCGGCCTGCCCAGTCCAGGGTGCTGCTTGGATCTGGAAGTCCCCCAGGCCAGAATCCTGCCAGATACAGCCAGTGTCCACCATTCCCAGGTCACAGGACTCTGAGACCTCACAAAATTTTTGAAGCTTCAATAGAAATGATTTTTATAGAAAGACTCTCAGGTCCACAAAATGTAACACATTTCCTCTGATAGGTACATACGCCCCCGCCCCACACACACACTTACACTCACACAGTTTCTGCAGAAGTTTGTGCTATTTGTTTTTAAAAACCAGTATACACAGAATAGAGTATGTGCTTAACGTGCCACATGCCCACCTCCGCCATCCTGATCCGGGCTGCTTACATGGTGCTGGCAGCTTTGCCGCTGACTTAGTCACTGAGACACCACTCGTGAAGAAAATCAATATGTTGTTTGCCTCTCTGAAGCGAGAGCATGCCAGATGAAGAGTCACAAAGAGTGGCCTTGACAGCAGCTCTCCACGGTCCCCCAGTCAACACCAGGCTTGCCTTCTGTTGAGTTTCAGCAGCCTTCTTACCTGTCAAGAGTGACATATGGGATACTTGATAGACGAAACCTCTACTCTGCATGATCTACGTTAACTAGTATGACATATGGGCTTCCCTTGGCGAGTAGCTATTTTCAAGGCTGTTTTAGGGTAGCCTTGACCCGTAATGACTCCTATCATTTATTATGCTCCACAGAACCCCTTCCCCACAAAAGCATGTGCAGCTCATATTCCAAGCACTCCTCCATCCATCACCTCCATGCTCCCGGCAGTACCTCCCAAATCAGAAATGCACTAAAGTGTCTGCCTTTGATATGATCCCTTACTTCCTCGCATGGGTGAGTAATAGAAGAAGGTAGAAGAGCATGTAAATAGTCATTCCTTCTTGGTGCCTGGTTCTTGGGAGACACTTAGAAAATGAACATTCAGTGAAGGGAATGAGGGCTGGGGTTCCAGGTGTGGAATCTCTAGTTTTTTTTTAAGGCCACATTAACTGCAGTGCAGGGAAAAGGTCAACTGAAATCTTCGACTGCCTCCTGGAAGCAAAGGGCCCAACTCAGCACTGCCAGACCATGAATACAGTTTCCTAGGACCACAGGCTATGAAGCCTTTGTCTGAACAGGTTTGCATAAGACAGTGGTACATGTTGGTACCTAGAAATTCTCCAGACCCACAATTTTAAGGGTTTCCTTTGTATGCCAGTTGTCTCCATGAGGATAGGGTCAGCCCTTGGTAGCTACAGCCCCTTGAAACTCTGGACGGTGACTCAGAGATTAGCCATAAACAAAAAGTCACCCGTGGCATGAGGCTTTGGCACTGTGTGTACCTGGCAGTAGTGTCCCTGCAACCCCACCTGGCTCTCAGTCTCCATATAAGGAGGGGCCCCTAAATTCTAGCAAACCACAGAAGCAAAGGCCAGTTTTAAGGAAATTGCCACTTTCCACGGTAAAATAAAATAATATCCAGACTCTCTGCAGCAGCTTCTGTTGGTTGCTAACTGAACTTCCCAACTGAATCCTGATTCTATTCAGACATCCACCCATTACCAGCGTGGCATTCCACTGACGCCTGTTACTGGTCCAGGAGTGGGAAGTGTAAGAAATTATAGTCCATGCTTGAGGTAGCATCATACTTCTTGATATGCACAAGACGTAGTCCTGATTACCATTAGCAGCCATCTTAAAACCACAAGGGAAACCAGTTTTGGGTAGCAGCTGACACTGAGGGCAGCTGAGTGGAACGCAGAAAGAACCTGCGTATTCGATGCCATCATTGAAATGTGGATTGCAGCATGCCTGGGGCCTACTCTACCCCAAGCCTCCTGTTACGTCTGATAATGCATCTCCCTACTGTTTGGTTCAACACATTCTGTTCCTTGCAGTCAAAATGATCCTAAGTGATATTCGCTGCAAGGCTGAGTTGGGAGGAAGATTCTCCACATGGAGAGAGGCAGAAAAAACAACACGGCCCAACTCTCATTTCCAAAGATTCACCTTTCATGAGGACCTCAGAGGGCGCTACTCCTCTTTAATGCCGTAACTACAATCCTTCTCTTAACAGCTCCTCTGTAGAGCAGAGGGTAGGCTGGGATATTTACACAATTCTTCATGCCGTGTTCAGAGATAGTAGCAGGAAAAAACACAGAGAGTAACTTGCAACTAGATAATCTGGTTCTCAAGATACTCCTTGGTCTTTAGATTATGGCTTTGGGTTTCAGTCTTTATATGCTGGGCACCATCCAGCATCCGAAAGTCATGCCTTAGAAATCCATGCTCGTTGACGCCTAGTATGCGAGTAAAGGAAAGAGCCCTAGAGGAACAGGGAATCCTTTCTCCCACCTTCTCGATTTCATGCCTTTTCTTGTGGTGATTGACTTGAGAAAGGCCACATGTCTCAACTTTAAGAAGTCCTTCTTAAGGCCACAACAGATACAATGAATAATGTTGTTGAATAATACATGAGAAGGAAACTCCATCCCGGTATAATGCAATGACACGAGCATCGATACAAGAGCCAGAAATAGGTCATAAGGGGGACAAGAGCATTATTTCTTTACAAGCTATGGAATGGGTCATGGGTCTCTACCAGTGTGGACCCCCGAATCAGCCGGGCCCAGGCCTCTACAGCCCATGCTGAACACCGTATAAAAGAGATGTCATAGTACATACCCTCCATTACTATATTGGCAATGGAGCGTGGTAGACCAGTAGACTGTGGCCCACTGCCTGGGTTTGCCCCCATTTTCGTCACTTGCTTGTTGTTGTGGGAACTTAAGCAAGTCACTTAGTCCTTTGAGCCTCAGTTTCTTTGTGTGCAAGCCTATTGCACAGGTTGTCATGATGATTAAGAAGATAAAGTATATAACTGTACCTGGCACATCAGTAGTTTCCTAATACATGGTAATTATTTTTAGTTTTTTGTTTTTTTTTTTTTGCGGTACGCGGGCCTCTCACTGTTGTGGCCTCTCCCGTTGCGGAGCACAGGCTCCGGACACGCAGGCCCAGCGGCCATGGCTCACGGGCCCAGCCGCTCCACGGCATGTGGGATCTTCCTGGACCGGGGCACGAACCCGCGTCCCCTGCATCGGCAGGCGGACTCTCAACCACTGCGCCACCAGGGAAGCCCTATTTTTAGTTATTAATAACCATTCAGCCAGTTTCCCAATTCCTCCTGTGACCTGTTTCAGCAACTCCCAACTATGTCTTAGCGGCTCATTCTTCTGTTGGGTTTCCACATGACCCTCACATTGGACACACAACTTACTCTTTCCCAAGTTACAGCATTGGTGGTACTCCAACCTGCAATGTCCAGCAGACATTCTTGGAGAACAGCCTCTGGCATTTCCAGGCCCCAGGACTCTGCCTGTCCAGAGGTGACTCCCTGGGCTGCACTCCCACCCATCATATCCAGACAGGACCAACCCCAAAGCCTTTGAAAGACTCTGATTGTAAGTAGAGGAGACTGTTCCCAGGGAAAATGAGCCCATGAAGCAGCCTCCTTGGAAGTGTTGGAGAGGTGCATGGCTCTCAGTTGAGCCTTCAACATTTCAACGATATGATGGCATTGAATGGCGAACTGCCCCAGCTTTGGTGGGAAGTAAGTCTGGGCACTGCCAGCATAATAAACAGTTTGATCTCTCTTAATAAGGCCCGTCTGCCTGTGGTGGGCCAGAGCCGACAGAATCTCCTGGGGCTCCTAGAGCCAGATGCCTTTCAACGGGTTTTGCCATCAATCTTAATAAATACAAGGAGGCAGCAACTGGCACGATAAATTCAAAACAGTCCTGACCTGGGAGGCTTGTGCTCAGAAACCCTCACCATTTCCAATCAATTCAGCCAGTATTTACAGGGCATCTCCCATGAACCAGTCACTATGCTAGGCAATGGGATTACAAAAATGAGTGAGATTGCCACTGTCCTGGAGATGCTTAGAGCTGGAGAGAGGTGAGGAGTGGGGCAGATGAGGGCCAAGAGGGTAAAAAAGAATTATAGGTTCTAACACAGGGACATAAATAGGGTGTAGGGGGTACACTGAAGAAAGAGGGGTCAGTTCTCCTGGGATTAGGAGGGTCAGGAACGTCTTCACAGGGGATGTGACCCACATATCAGGTCAATAAATATTTATTGACTGTTAACTGGCACCAGTTTCTGTGCTAGAGGATTTCACAGGCATTATCTCTTTTATGCTTCACAAAAACCCTGTGAAGTAGATACTATTATCCCTGTGATTTTCAAAGATGGGGAAACGTAAGTCCAAAGGTCACATGGAGCTTTGATAGAATTAGAGCCCTCAGTCTGACCACCCAAACAATGGATGTCCTAACTTTGGGGGTCTCTTTTGCCCATGCACATAAGCTTCAGCCTAGCACTTACATAAGTAGATGCCCAGATATCTACTCATCATTCTGGTGACAGGAAAATTCATGCAAGTGAAACCCACAAACAGAGAAGCTAAGGTGACCCCCCCTCCCTCATATCCCCACTTCCTTCCTCATTATCTCTCTCAGTTTTAGAGGCCTTAAACTTGACAAAAAAAAAAAAAAAAAAGAATTCTTTGCCTCCAGAAGCCACTATGCTTCTCTGTTTCATCATGTTTGCCTTGAAATTGACAAACAGCCTACTGCTGAGGACACCAGAGTAGGGTGGGTGGTAGGCTGAGAAGAGAAGGATAACAGTGGCGAGTGGGGAGGGGAGGAGGGAGGGAGAGGGGAGAGGAGGGAGTCCTGCCAGGGCTGTGAGGACCTAGGGCTAAGGGACAGGAAGAGAGGGGTGAGTGTGGAGGCAGAGACCTAATCATATGGGGAGAAGATACAGAGGGTGAAAAGGAGATGGCCCACTGATCCAGAGAGAGAAGCAGGGCTCAAAGAGGGCAAAAAAAGGATGGTTTTCACATATTCAGTCAATTCTGGCTACTCCTGCCTTGATCCTTGTGTCCCAGACCTGAAGCCTCTTTGGAGGGATACTGTGCTGGCTCCTTAAAAGTATAGACTCAAGTATTGGAAGTACTGGTTTCTGAAGGAAGAGGCTAGACCTCAGGCTCTCCGTCAGTAAAGGAGGGGAGCGAGGATTAGCCCAGGTGATCTTTCCAGCTCTGACACTCCAGGACATCAGGGCCAGCCCATTTCCCTGGCTTTGGTTGGATAGAGAGGATACTAAGAGTCTGGGGACTTGAGCCAGCTCTGTAGGACCATGTGAAGAAGTGGCAGGTTTAAAACAGAATCAATAAATAAGCTGCTACTTAAGGAAGGCAATCTTAGGCCTACCCTCCTTCAGGTAGTTTTCCCAAAATCCTTTTGTGGTCATACCATATTTCCCTTTCCCCACGTAGACTCAGCTTTAACTGAGAGGTTACTTACAGACTGAAGAGGTCACGAGGTGCAAGACCCTAGCACAGGGTAGTAGGCAGAATCATGTCCCTTGGATATTAGGCCCAAATCCCTGGAAGCGGTGGAGGTTACCACATTTGTAAGAAGGGGCTCTGCAGGTGTGATTAAGTTAAAATTTTGAGATGAGGTAATATTCTGGGTTATCCAGGTGCACCCTAAATGCAATCTCATGTATCTTTCTAAATGGGAAGCGGGGGAGGTTTGACGCAGACAGAGGAGAAGACCATCTGAACGACACTAGCCTTTAAGATTCGAGCGAGTGATACGGCCGCAAGCCAAGGAATGCCAGAAGCTGGAAGAGGCAAGGAATAGATTCTGCCCTAGAGCCTCCAGACAGTGTGCAGCCCTGTGACACATTGATTTCTGTCCAGTCAGACTGATTTTGGACTTCTGGCCTCCAACACTGTGAGAGAATATATTTCTGTTGTTTTTAAGGCACTAAGTTTGCAGTAATTTGTTACAGCAGCTGTAGAAAATGAATACACCCAGTCTCATCCTGCCCCCTGACTCATGCCTACACATTCTGCACACATGCCCTGCAGTCTGAGTGTGTCACGGGCTTTCTGTGTCCCTTGGAATGATGGGGCATCTGGACTCTCTGGGCAAGCTGTAATGAGAAAGCCATGGACTTGGAGGTATGGAGAGGACCTGAATTGGAGATCCAGTTCATTGATTTTTGTGGTGGGCAGAAGACTTAGCCTTTCCAAGCCTGTTTTATCATCATAAGATGGGAGTGGTAATCCCTGACTATCTTACCGCTGTCATGTTAGGACTACATGATAGAATGGACTTAAAGGTGGTTTGTCACCTTTAAAGCTCCGTGTACCTTATTATTTTTCATGAAATCCTGCTTCCTGTGCACAATCCGGGGCAGATCCCTAGTGATATGCAAGAGTCAGGTTGGGAGAGTCTTCTGTGGCTCTTGGTAGCTCTGGCATTTCTCTGATTCTGTGAACAGGGAGCAGTGGCACAAGGTATGAATGATCCTAGGGAGGGTTTATGGATGTAAACCCTTTTCCAGTCCCGCCTGAACTGGGGTCACTGTGTACTTTGTCCACAGACTGGTCAAGACCATAAAAATCCTAGATGTGTTCATGACCTTAGCATCACCAAGGTGAAAGGACCTGGCATGAGTCTGATAATTTCCTGACAATGTGTTATGTGCTTTATGTCTCCGGTACCTAGCATGGAAGCCCCAATAAATGTTTATTGGATGAATGAAGGAATTAATGGATATATGAATGAATGAATGAATGAAAAGAAATGAGCCTTGAATATCCACAAAACCTCCATATCACAACCTTCTTATATCCTCCAATATAGTCCCTGTTTATGGGTTTTTGTTTTTTTTTTAACATCTTTATTGGAGTATAATTGCTTTACAATGGTGTGTTAGTTTCTGCTTTACAACAAAGTGAATCAGCTATACATATATCCCCATATCTCCTCTCTCTTGTGTCTCCCTCCTACCTTCCCTATCCCACCCATCTAGGTGGTCACAAAGCACTGAGCTGATCTCCCTGTGCTATGCGGCTGCTTCCCACTAGCTATCTATTTTACATTTGGTAGTATATATAAGTCCATGCCACTCTCTCACTTCGTCCCAGCTTACCCTTCCCCCTCCCCGTGTCCTCAAGTCCATTCTCTATGTCTGCATCTTTATTCCTGTCCTGCTCCTAGGTTCTTCATAATGTTTATGGGTTTTAACCTAAGTTCTCCTGTCTCACACTATCTCCCTGGATCTCTGTTCTGAGCTTGGTTGGAACAAATTCTTTCAAGTCTCCATTAAAGAATCACTTCCAATACCATTAAGTACTGTCCATCGTCCTGTCCTGAATTTACTGGTTACCTGTAATCACCATCCATTTGGGTTTCCACCACTGCACTGGACTCTAGGGGTACAGCAGCAGCCAGCCTTGTTGTCTGAGGACAGAACCCTCTCTGTCCCATATTCTGTTAGAACATCCAGCTGCACCTCAGGACCAGCAGCAGCAGAATTAGAGTCCCCCAACTTCCATCCCACCACATCTTACCTCTTTTACCTAGGCTGCTAAGGTCCAAGCATGGTTTCCCCAGATTCTATTAGAGACATACTTAGGAGAAGAATGAGGACCAAAAATTTCTATAGATCAAATGGAATTTTTGAGAAGCTTGGTTTTCTTTTTTTGGTATTGCTTGTTACAGTAGTGTATGTTCATTGTACAGAGCTCAGAAAGTACATAAAAGCATAAAGTATTAGATAGAGTCATTAGATGGCACAAACAAATGGAAAGATTTTCTGTGCTCATGGATTGGAAGAATTAATATTGTTAAAATGTCCATACTGCCCAAAGCAATCTAGAGATTCAGTGTAATCCTTATCAAAATACCAATGGCATTTTTCACAGAAATGGAACAAATAAAATTTGTATGGAAATTTTAAATTTGTATGGAAATAATTTGTATGGAACCATGGAAGACCCTGAATAGCCAAAACAATCTGAGGGAAGAACAAAGCTGGAAGTATTACGCTCCCTGATTTCAAACTATACTACAAAGCTATAGTAATGAAAATTGTGTGGTACTGGCACAAAAACAGACACATAGATCAGTGGAACAGAAAAGAGAGCCCCCCCAAAAGCCCACGCTTATATGGTCAGTTAATTCATGACAAAGGAGACAAGAATATACAGTGGGGAAAAGACGGTCTCTTCAATAAATGGTGTTGGGAATACTGGACCACTTTCTTACACCACATAAAAAATAAACTCAAAATGGATTTAAAGACTTAAGTGTAAGACCTGAAACCATAAAACTTCTAGAAGAAAACATAGGTAATGTGCTGTTTGACATCAGTCTTAGCAATATATTTTTGGATCTGTCTCCTCAGGCAAGGGCAACAAAAGCAAAAATAAACAAATGGGACTACATCAAACTAAAAGGCATTTGCCCAGTGAAGGAAACTATCAACAAAATTAAAAGGCAACCTACTGAATGGGAAAAAATATTTGCAAATGATATATTTCATAAGGGGTTAATATCCAAAATATAAAAAGAACTCACACATTTCAATATCCAAAAAAGAAATAATTCAATTTAAAAATGGACAGAGGACCTGAATAGACATTTTTCCAAAGAAGACACACAGATGGCCAATAGGCACATGAAAAGATGCTAAACATCGTTAATCATCAGGGAAATGCAAATCAAAACCGCAATGAGATATTACCTCACACCTGTCAGAATGGCTATTACCAAAAAGCCAAGATATAACAAGTGTTGGTGAGGATTTAGAGAAAAGGGAACCTTTGTGCACTGTTGGTGGGAATGTAAATTGGTGCAGCCACTTTGGAAAACGGTATGGAGGTTCCTCAAAAATTTTAAAATAGAACTACCATACAATCCAGCAATTTCACTTCTGGGTACCCACCTATAGAAAATAAAAACACTAATTTGAAGAAATATATGTACACCTATGTTCATTACAGCATTATTTACAATGTCAAGATATGAAAGCAACCCAAGTGTTTATTGATAGATGAATGGATAAAGAAGATATAGTGTATATTAAATATATACAATGGAATATTACTCAGCCATAAAAGAGAATGAAATGTTGCCATTTGCAACAACATGCATGGACCTAGAGGGTATTATGCTAAGTGAAATAAGCCAGACAGAGAAAGACAAGTACTATATGAATTCACTTATATGTGGAACCTGAAAAACAAAACAAATGAACAAATATAACAAAACAGAAACAGACTCACAGATACAGAGAACAAACAGGTGGTTGCCAGAGGGGAGGCGAGTGAGGGAGGAGTGAAACAGGTGAGCGAGATTAAGAGGTACACACTTCCAGTTACAAAATAAATGAGTCACGGGGATGAAATGTACAGCGTGGGTAATATAGTCAGTAATATCATAATAAATTTGTATGGTGACAGATAGTAACTAGACTTATCATGGTGATCATTTAGAAATATCGAATCACTATGTTGTACACCTGAAACAAATGTAATATTTTATGTCAACTATACTTCAACAAAAAAAGAAAGAGAAAAAAGGTCATCATAATTTTACCATCTAGGGTCAATCACTATTAACATTCTGGTATATTTCCTTCCAGTCATTTTTCTATAATTTTTACATAATTGAGATCATAGAGTATACATAATTTAAATTTTTCTTTCTAAATGTAACAATTAGCATAAAGCATTTATATCATAAAAATGCTCTATAATTATTATGTATTATATATATTAGTTGCTGCATAATGTTTTCCAATCTAATATTAACATGATTTATAGATGTAATCCTCAGTCAGCTCTCCCTTAGTGCTCCAACTCTGTCCTATATTCTTTTTTTTAAAATGGAAATGCATTTCTTTTATTTACTTATTTATTTTAGTTTACTTTTGGCTGTGTTGGGTCTTCGTTTCTGTGCGAGGGCTTTCTCAAGTTGTGGCAAGCGGGGGCCACTCTTCATCATGGTGCGCAGGCCTCTCACTATCGCGGCATCTCTTGTTGCGGAGCACAGGCTCCAGATGCGCAGGCTCAGTAGTTGTGGCTCACGGGCCTAGTTGCTCCGCGGCATGTGGGATCTTCCCAGACCAGGGCTCGAACCCGTGTCCCCTGCATTAGCAGGCAGATTCTCAACCACTGCACCACCAGGGAAGCCCTGCCCTATATTCTTTGTTCCCTGTACAATCCATTTGCAGAACTCAGCATCACTTTGAGCTCTCTAAGAAGAATTCGTTCATTCCAAAGCAACAATAAGCAATGAAGAATGTAGACTGGTACTGAAGATTTGACAGGGTAGATAGAAGAAAGATACTGCAATGCATTATCCTGAAGCAAACAACTTTACTAAATGCATCTCTTAACCACTTCTGATTTATATTAAGCCCCTATGTGGCCGGAGCACCAGCAGGAGTTTTTTCATTTTTGTTTTTGTTTCCCAATTCTTCTTTCCTTCTTCCTACATACTACCCCCCCCCCATTATATATATTTTTAACTACTAAGAGCTCCTAGCTTCACAGACTTACACTCATCCTGGCACTCAGGAAAACAAAGGGTCTTTGAACACCTGGACTCATGTACCTTCTGTAGAAAGTAATTTAATGACAATCATTTGATAATTGAATAGGTCTTAAAAATAACCAATCCATCCCCCCATCCCCACTGACCTCATTTATCATCATCTTGTATTTCTTCCAGACACATAAAATGCCTTCCGTAAGAGTAAATGACTTTCTCAATTTCATTAAACTGGTGTATAATAAAATCTCCTTAATTTGTTTTTCATGGGATCAACTCTTTCTTACTTGGGTCTGAATAAGAAAAACTTGTTTTAAGGGAAAAAAAAAAGGAAAACCGTGCATACAAATATGAAACGTGTATATGTGAATTCCATAGATTCCCAGAAAATCTAATCAAGGGATGTTTTATTGGGGGAAGAAGGGAACGGTGACAGTTTAAACAAAATCCATTCAGTAGAAAGAAGACATTGGACGAGTGAGGAAGCCTAAAACGGAGGGTCAGGATGTGGTATTTTTATCTTCTGGGAAGGTCCCTGTCGCTGTCAACAGAAGACCTGTCCGCATAAGGAGGGTCCTGCCTAGAACGCTGGATCCAGGAGTGCACAGCTCATTTCTGAAAACCACAGCCAGTTGGAGCTTGTTCAAAGGGAATTACGATAACCATTCGAAGGGCTATAAGGAAAGCCTGAAAGCAGAGACCAGTGGCTCCGTGTTAAGCATCTGGAGGAAGTAAACGGGGTGGGGGTGATTCCCACTTACAACCAGGCAAAGACGGGTCTGACCTGCAAATCCTGAGAGACTGTAAGCAACAGAAGATGCAGGAGGTCCCCAAGAAGAAAGCGCCAAGGTGGAGACGGAAGCAACAACCACCCGCCGTGAGCTGACCCAAAGCATTGCCTCCTCAAAGCTTTTGTTTGTGAGCAAGAAAATAGCACGCTCTACTGGGAGTGGTGTAGCTGAAGAGCCGCCCTGAGGACCACCCCCTCTCTTGGAGCCTGGGGACTCTGCAGAAGCTGGAGGTGGTTCCCTGCCCCTTGCTCTACCCATCAAGTGTCCTGTCTGTTACCCGAGTCTCCCAGAGTGAGGGTCTGGGGATGACGGTGGGTTGCAGGTTTAGCACAATCTTCACCCGCAAAACAACCAAAAAATCCAGGATCTCCAGGTAAATTTGAATTTCAGATAAATATTTTTTTTAGTGTAATATGTTCCAAATATTGCACGGCAACGCTAAGATGATGACAAAACTAATGACTGTCCAAGTTTCCCATTAGTAGTAAAGAAAAGAGGAAGTTAGAGAAATAGGGAACTGAGTTATTGGAGAAGCAGTCTGTGTGTGTGTGTGTGTGTGTGTGTGTGTGTGTGAGAGAGAGAGAGAGAGAGAGAGAGAGAGAGAGAGAGAGAGAGAGATTAAACTGTCAACAGATGCTTAGGGAACTCACAAGAAGATAAAAATGCTTTTTAAAAACCTAGGTTCCACTGTAAACAGAAAACAAGTCATTTATGTGGATTTTCCACCATTTCTGTTTTTTTTTTTTAAGATCCCACATTTTTTCTCCTCATAAGGACCTTTTGTACTTACACCATCAGAACTGTGATTTGAGAGCTTGCCGATGCTCTCCAGGTACCCTCTTAGCCATGAGATCGCACCTATTCTTCGCAGAGGCTCTGACATCTGCCTGCCCCAGGTGCAGGGTGGATCTTTAAGGAGGTCCAGCTATCTTCTCCCATGTCATCGTGAAGTAACTGTGAGACTACTTGGAAGTTTTGTTTCCCAAAGTTCCTTTCCACCCGCACCACGACCACATCACCATCACAACTTCCTTACTGGTTGGAATTTGGTCTAGAAAAGTTATCTGCTACTGCCTTTACTCCCTGGGAGATAAAATAGTCAGAAAGGCAAATTATGAATGTATCAGATGCTCTGCTTTTAGCCAAATGATGTTCCACAGATCTGAATAGTACAAGTTCCCAGCTTACTATATTCTCCCTGGGGCCAGTTTTATGACCTGTATCAGAAACGCACCCTCCATTGCCTCTCTCTGACCAGGTCTGTCGTGTCTTTCCCCCACTTGAGCTTGCCCACTCGCTCCTTTGCCTGGTGCTCCTCTCGGGAGCATTGTCCAGTTCCAGATAGCCTAAACCTTCTTGACTTCTGTCTCTGCTTTGGTCTGTTGGTGGTGGGTATGTGCTTTATGAATGGCACCTATCCTTCAGTTGTCCTATTTCAGCCTTGAGGCCCATATTGCTGTGACCCGGAGAGCCATGCCAGAGCACATGGGATGCCCCGTGGATCACCTGTTTCACTTTGCTCAAGACGCAGACGTTTTGGACATCTGCAATGAGAAAATATTGTCTCAGGCATCCCAGGGAGGCACCTCGGATTCTCTTACTCATCTTGTGGTGGTGGTCTGCCCAGGGTTCCTTTCCTTCTCCTGCTTCTAGTGATAAGAACTTCCTCTTCCCTTGGAAACTGCCCTCCTGCAACCCCCTTATGTCTCTGCTGGAACCATCAGTTGCAACACCCCACCCTCTGGCCACAGGGGAAGTTTCATCAACCCCTGGGTGAATCCGCCCAGGCAGTTTCATCCCATCTTTCTATCACAGAGACAAGCTCACGAGACAGCACATGTATCAATTTGGATCAATCTTCCCCTGAGAGCACCTATGAGGTCATTAGTGGGGTGATTTAGACCTGAATGGTGGGTAACAATGATCCCCTCTCCTCCTGCTAAAATAACCCCATCCTTAAAGGCAAGTAGAGCTGAGTGGTGGAGGGAGGGACAGATCTGGTGATGTCATTCAAGTCCCTTCATCCAGCTATGCCTGTGGCTACCCCACTCCTGGACTTCCATTTTGTGCTTCACCTGCTTTGCATTGGGTTTAACATTTGCAGCTAAAGAGTCCTGAACAACACACACTTGGCATCTGCCGTTCTCCCTGGACTTAACTGACGCTAAATGCCAGCACATTCATTCTCTCCCACAATTCTCAACATCAGTCCCATCGACTAGGCTGATCATCCCCATTGTAAACATAAAGGAGACTTCAAGAATGCGCAGCTAGTAAAGAGCTCTGCTGGAATCTCAATGCAGATTTTGACTCCAAGTCTTTTTCAAATTTTTTTACTGTGACGCACAGAAAAAAATTTTAGTATGCTAAATATGCACATATTGTTAAGGTGAACCATAGGAAACTGCAGATATGGGACCTTTTTGACCTTAAAAGGGTAATTTCATATAGTTCAATCTCTATGTATGGTATAACAGAAACAAAAAGATTATGAAATAATACTTACCTCTGTTATGTATAATACATTATAATACTTATATTTTATCCTACTTCATCTTTTTTTAAATTGAAGTTATAGTTGATGTACGATATTGTATTAATTTCAGGTGTACAAAAAAGTGATTCAGTTATACATATAGATTCTTTTTCTTAATAGGTTATTATAAGACATTGAATATAGTTCCTTGTGCTATACAGTAGGTCCTTGTTGTCTGTCTATCTTATATACAGTAGTGTGTGTCTGTTAATCCCAAACTCCTATTTTATCCCTTCCTATCCTACTTTATCTTTTAAAATGCTGGTCACAACCCACTAAACTGATTTCATGACACCCTAATGAGTTGTGACATGCAGTTTGAGAAAATATGACCTACACGAAACCATTCTGGTAACTATGCTTCTCTGAAATGTTAATCCCACTCCCTTTAAATATCACTTTAAATCTCTTGTGTAAACTTTCAGACACAAATGTCCTTCTTCATCATCGTTTCAGCCAGAGCTCATCTGCCTGGATTCTCTTCAGAAGTATCTAGAAGGGCTGCCTGCTAAGTCACACCTGGGGTATGGGATATGGTGAGCCCACCATGAGGATCACTCCAACTAAATTCAAGAACCACAACCTAGAAATTGTCATATGAAGTGAGGTAAACCAGATAGAGAGAGACAAATATCATGTGATACCACTTATATGTGGAATTAAAAAAAAATACAAATGAACTGATATACAAAACAGAAACAGACCCACAGACATAGAAAACAAACTTATGGTTACCAAAGGGGATGGGGAGGAGGGTTGAATTAGGAGTTTAGGATTAACATATATACACTACTATATTTAAAATAGATAACCAACAAGGACCTACTGTATAGCACAGGGAACTATACTCAATATTTTGTAATAACCTATAAGGGAAAAGAATCTGAAAAATAGATTATTATGTGTGTGTAGCAATCACTTTGCTGTATACCTGAAACTAAAACAACATTGTAAATCAACTATACTTCAATATTAATTAATTAATTAAAATTTGAAAAATAATAAATTCAAGAACCACAAATGGGGTTGTAGCTACTTGCAATAATGAAAATCGTGATTCATAATAAATATTATTGTAGCAAGCATACCACCATTAGCCCAAAATGAAATCCAAATTTCTCTAAACGTGTCTGGTTGACATGTGATCTGATTAGCCCATACCAGTTAATTTCGTGTGGGTCCCTGGAAGAATTAATTTTTGTGAAATTAACTCGTCCAAGGCCTTTGGTTTTGTCTGAATGAGAAGGAAGCTTTGTGCTGAAAAACCTGATTCGTGGAGAGAAATGCTGAAGAGGGCAGATGGGCATCTGTTCCCTGCCTGGCCCGGGCAGTTGGTGTCCAAGCCCCAGGGAGAGAGGGGCTCCAGGAGCTCTTCCTATGCAGGGCTCTGTTGCACCCAAGAGACAGTATGTGACATGGGGTGGGAGTGGCAGAGGAGGTTCTCGGCCATTGGCATCATGCCTCCGGGCCAGCTCTAGAGCAGGAGAAAGTGAGGTGCAGGAGCTGTGCCTCTGGCATCAGATTGTGTGGGGTGCCCGGTAGAGGTCCCCTGGAAATGTGACAAGTCCTTAAGGGGAACTTTACTGGCACCAGGGCCCAGCTTGCACCACAAGGGTAGCAGCCAGTGAAGCATGGACAGTCACTGCTAATGGCACCTCACCAGCTAGTAGGTCTGGTGAAATTCAGGTTCCATTAAGCAAGCACAGTCACATTACAGAACATCGTGTCTGGAGAGTACATTACACAAACTGCTTTCAAGTACGTATTTTGCTAAAGCTCACAGCAACTCTAGGAGGTGGGCAGGGATGGCACAGGATCCCTATTTTTCAGGAAGCAAAGGTTGTAGAGGGAAGGTGGTGGGCATGAAATGCCATGGCCAAGATAATATGGCTGGAAAACAGCAGAGTCAGGATTCAAACCCAAGTCCTCACACTGCTGGTTTCTGTTCTTTCTGCTGTGCAGATGGTTCCCATGGCAACCCTATTAAACTGCCCAAACAGTGGTGCGCAGGAGGGAAAGAAAACCAGGATGGCAAGGGTGGGCGCCAGCTCCCCCAGCCCTCCCCTGTCTCCCCAGTGCCTTGTGGTCCAGAACAGTGAGTCATCCAGCGGCACTCTCCCTCCTTCCACACCCATTTGACACCCGTACTCTCCAATCCCTCTTCAAAATGGACTGCAAAGCCAGATTTTGTGGGCATCTCCCCACAGGGCTGGGAGCCCCGGACTCAGGAGGCTGCTGCAGACAAATCCTAGTAGCGGTCCTCACCCATCATCCCTCCTTGGAATCACCCACCCAGCCATCGACTTTAGGGTAGATGGCGATGGACCTTCCCCATGAAAGTCCCCGAGAGCAGCTTCCATGTCTCCACTTTTCTTTGGAGGCTGATTCCATGCACTGAGCACCTGCTTTGGGTCAGGCCTTGTGTTTGGCCTTTTATATGCATTTATTTGATTTTCACTCTGTCTGAACTAAGGGAGCACGACCATCTCATATTACAGGTGAGGAAGTTAACGTTCCCAGTGTCATACAGGTGGTAAGAAGCAAAGCTCAGATTAGGACCAGATGTCCTGCTAGCCCCTCTGGACAGCTTTCAACCACACCATATTGTTTGGGGGCTCATTTTTCCTGCTCTGGAAGGAGAAGGCATGGATGTGTGGGAAATGAAGCAATGATAACCGCTGGATAGGGTTCCTGCCGATGAACAAACTCACCTGTTCCCAACTGGTATGTGGCAGATACACACTGGGAAGCCTGAGCTGGCTGTTTAAATACTGACCGGTTGGTAAATCGCCACCTGAGTGACTTTGCAGCATCCCAGCCATGCTGCTCAGTCCTCCCAGGACTTTACAAGTCAGCAACTAAAAGGCTATCGCCAGGGCCTCAGGGGCCTCAGGACCATGGTCACCCCAGTGCTTTGATCACTGTTCACTCTGACTGGCTGGCTGTGCCTGTGCTATACCTGTTATATATTTTGGCATCACTTCTGCCTGACCAAATAAATGACATGGAATGGAGGCTCTTGGATGCTGACCAATATCCGAGATGCTTAGTTGGATTTTGGCTTAAGAAACATCCTGCTTTCAGAGATAACTTGTAGGTGATGAGGTGCGTTCCAGAGTGAGGGGCCATGGGTGCTGGTGAAGATTGGCTCAAGGATTCCCCACGATTCAGAAAGATGTGCCCTACTGTATAGCACAGAGAGCTATATTCAGTATCCTATGATGAACCATAATGGAAAAGAATATTTTAAAATGTACATAATCAATATATGTATAACTGAATCACTTTGCTATATAGCAGAAATGAACACAACATTGTAAATCAACTATACTTCAATTTAAAAAAAAGTCTAAAAAAGAAAAGAAAAGATGCGTGCCTGCCAAAGTGGGACAGCATGAGATTCTTCAAATGAGCCCTATCATCTTTTTGATTCTCATGATAAAAATCAGAATTACACTTGAATGGTTAGCTCATTACTGATGGACAAGTACCCGTTTCTGACCAGGCAGAGCTTGAGAAGGGTCCTGTGCCTGAAGCCTGCTAGCTGTTGGTTTACAGGATTGCTTCTGTAGAACTTGGAGAACTTGCCACACTCTACTGACCTTGGGGTCTCCCGTCTGCTGCCACCTCTCAATCCTTCTCAGAATATAAGAAATCCTCTAATCCCTGAAGATATTGACTCCACACTCAGAACTTGTGGAAATTGGCTCCCTTCCTTCAATTTCTGCTGGAAAATAATCATAATACCTCCCATTTAATGAACAACTCTGACATGCCACACACTGTGCTAGGTGGTTAACAGACTTTATCTCCTTCACTCCTCACCACAATTGTACTATGTCCATTTTATAGGCAAGGAAACTGAGGCTTGGAGATGTTTAAAAATACTATTCATGTTAACCCAGCTGGTAAGTAGGAAAACCAGTTGTCAAACTCAAGTCTGTTGGACCTCGGATCTCATGTTCCCTGCTTAATAGTCTGGGTGGTCAAGGCATCTAACTGTGCTCTAAGGCCAATACAGGGTCTGGCTGCTGCCTTCTACTGTGACCTCATTCTGTATTTCACTCGCCCCCTCACTGTGCTCCAGCCACACACACCTTCTTTCTGTTCCTCAAATGCATTCAGATTGTTTCTGCCAATATGCTTTTGCTTTTGTGGCCTGCTGTGCCTGGAATGTAGAAATTCTGCAACTTCTGGAAATGTAAAGATATGTAAGACACAGCACCTGCCCTTGCGAAATCTACAATCTGGTGATGGGAGGCTGACCCGTAGATAGATCATTATAATGCAGTCTACTAAATTCGTTAATGGAGATCTCTAAGACATAACAGAAATACAGGGAAGTAAAACTGACCGTGTGTGTGTGTGTGTGTGTGTGTGTGTGTGTGTGTGTGTGCGCGTGTGTGTGTGTGTGTGTGTGTGTAAGTAAGAGGACAGCTGCCAGCAAAGACTTTATCGAAGAGTGATGCTTAGCCGAGTCTTAAAGAACAAGCAGGTGTGAACAAGATGGCGTGTGTAGGAGAGGGAAGGTTGTGACACATTCCTGGCAGAGAAGACAATGGGAGGAAAAGCCCAAAGATGAGAAACAGTGGCGTATATGATGTGGGTGATCTGTGGTTTAGTGTTGCTGAAACATAAAATGGTAAGAGATGCAGCTAGGAGGTAGGCAATAGTTGGACTGGGGACAGTCCTATGGTTAGGGAGACCAAATAATTTCCTAAAGGATACTTCGAGAGTTAGAGTGGGCGCTAGCAAGCTGGGACCTCAAGACAACAGGAATAACCTGGAACTATCCTGGGGACACCGCAATGTATAGTCACTCTCACCTAGAGTCTACCCTGAGGAATTTGAATCTCAGTCTATGCACAGTGGGGAGACATGGACGGTTTTAAGAGGGAGGTGGCAAAACCAGACTTAATTGTTAAGGGTTATTCAGGCATCAATGTGGAGGATGGATTGAAGGGATGCCAGGCTGAAGAGGAGGACCACTTAGGATGCTCTGGCAATTGCAAAAGAGAGACTGGGGATGGGTTGGAGGTGATGGTGTGGCAAAAGGTAAAAAGAAGAAGGATTTTTTTCAAGGAATGAAGGAGTACTGAGGAGGTAAGATCTTCAGGGTTTTATGATTGATGAAGAGAAGGAAGAGAAAGGAATAAACTTCTCTCCTTGGGTTCCTGATTAGGAAACTGGGTAGATGACAGTACCACCCACACTAATGTAGAACAGGCTTTGGAGTGTTGGGTTTCCCCTTGGACAGGTTGATCTGAGGTGCCCATGGGATGTCTGAGGGAAGGAGTCCAGTAGACTATTTGTTGTGGGTCTGGAGCTATGCAGAAAGGGCTGGAGTCTTACCTAGAGCTCATCAGAATATAGAATGGTACCAAGAGAGTGAAACGAACTCTCACAGAGAGTATGTTCAGTAAGAAGAATGGTGGCCTAACACTATTTCCATTCTCCTCTTGGAAATTTTCTTTCAAAAAATAAACTTTATTTCACTAACAGGATATTTAATTAACACTCTAATAACTTGTGAAAATAAAGGAGCTTATGATTTTTCCCTTGCAAAAACCTGCCTCAGGTTCTCCAAATTCTTAATTACGTTGTTATTTTCTACAAACTGAATTTCTGTTAGTTGTGTCTGGCATGGCTCATTGCCCACGGTTTGTAGGGGTCATTGTTTCGTTCACTAGGTTGCCACTGGAGACTGGCAATGATGACAGGGCTGCAGGAACTGAGCTGCGCTGGGGCTTCTATTTTTTAACTTCTAATTTATCTTTTTTTAATCTTATTTTTGAATATGTAATACATTCACATGATTTATAAATAAAATAAATATATATGAATATATAAATATATACAGCAAAAAGTGTCTCACCCACCCCTATCCCTTATGCATACAATTCCCATCCATCCAGGTAACCACAGTCATCAATTTCATGTATGGCTTTCCAGAGTTTCCTTAGCATACATGAGCAAATACAAATATATATTCTATCTCCCCCCTACTCCCTGCCATTTTTACACAAAAGGTGTTAAATGATACTTACAGTTCTGACTTTGCTGTTTACACCTAATATGTCTTGAATATTTTTCCATATCATAGAAAGGTTCATTATTCTCTTTAAACCATAATTTACTTAGTCTCCTACTGATGGACATATGGGTTATTTCCATATATTTGCTGTTATAAACACCAATGTCATGAATAACCTTGTACACATGTTATTTTACACTTGTGTCAGTATCTTTATAAGATGCGTTTGTAGGTGTGGAATTGCTGGCTTCAATATTTTATTTTGGGGGATTACTGCCAAATTGTCCTCCATAGTGGTCATACCAACTTCCATTCCTATCATTAATGAATGAGAGTATCCCTCTCCCCACAGCCTTCCTGACAGAAAGTAATATCAAACTGATTATGGGGAAAATGGAAGTGACTCAGGGTAGTTTAAATTTGCATTTCTCTTAGTTTGAGTAAAGCTAAACAAATATTTTTATTTGTTCCTTGTATGTAAACTATTCATCGATAACTGTGCTTGTTTTTCTACTGAATTTTTGGTCCTTTTACTGATTTTTAGGAGAATTAGACCTTTGTCTAGGATGACTAGATCTTTGTCTGTGATATTAGTTGCATTTACTTTTTCTAATTTACCATTTTTAGTCTTTGATGTTTTATTTACCATGCAGAGGTTTATTTTTTACTTTTTTTTTTAGATGTTGGGGGTAGGAGTTTATTAATTTATTAATTTATTTTTGCTGTGTTGGGTCTTCGTTTCTGTGCAAGGGCTTTCTCTAGTTGTGGCAAGCGGGGGCGACTCTTCATCGCGGTGTGCGGGCCTCTCACTATCGTGGCCTCTCTTGTTGCAGAGCACAGGCTCCAGACGTGCAGGCTCAGTAGTTGTGGCTCATGGGCCTAGTTGCTCCGTGGCATGTGGGATCCTCCCAGACCAGGGCTCAAACCAGTGTCCTCTGCATTGGCAGGCAGATTCTCAACCACTGCGCCACCAGGGAAGCCCTATTTTTTACTTTTTTAAGGCAGTTAATGTATCATTCTGTTCTTTTGTAGCTTCTAGGTTTTAAATCATTTTAAAGACCTTCACCACTCCAAATTCTTAAAGGATTTTTTTCCAGATTTCCTCTAGTATTTGAATGATTTCAATTTTTAGATTGAAATCCATGATCCATTTAGAATTTATTCTGGTATACACTGTATAGTCTGAATCCAACTTAATATTTTCTAGAAGGCTGAGAATCAGTAGTCCCAATATCATTAACTCACTAGTTCCTACCTTCCCAACTAATTTAAAGGCTACTTTTATCATATTCTAAATTTCCATATGTATTTGGATCTATTTCTTGACATCCTTGCTGTTGGTTTATGGGATAATTTCATAATATTTCAATTATTGACATCTTATCATTTGTTTTGATATTTGATAGGGATAGTCCTATCCTTTTCATTGCTTTTTACCTCCTGGCCATTCTTCCTGTATTTAATTTTTTTTTCCATTTTAACTTTACAATCAGTTTGTCTATGTAAAAACAAAACAAACAAACAAAAACCAGCTACTGGTATTTGTACTATGATCATCTTAAAGTTGTTGAGACCTCCTATCCCAAACTTGAAATATCTTATCATTTTTTCAAATCTTCTTTCATGACTTTCAGGAGCTTTCTTTTTAAAAATAAAGATCTTGCATATTTCTCATGAAGATTATTCCTAAATGTTTTATCTTTTTGGTTTTTTTAATATGTGAAGTTTTCCCTTTCATTACATTTTCCAACCGGTTGTTATTTTTATGCTCTGCTACTTAACAGAATTCTTTGTTTTCTGTTGATTCTCTTGATTTTCTGGGTATAAATTCATTATTATCTCCAAGTGGTAATATTTTTTTTGTCCTTTCCAATCTTTATAGCTTTAATTTCTTTCTATTTTCTCATTACTTAGTTTAGTACAATATTTTAAAAATTAGTAGTAAATGGGATTTGTCTTCCTCCTAACTTTAGGGGAAATGTCTAATGTTTGTTGTTTTGCATGCAGCTGGCTCTTGGGCTGAAAGAGATGTATTTCATCACATTAGGGAAATATACAGTTACTCATAATTTACTGAGTGTTTTAACTCAAGAAATGGTATTGATATTATATCTCTAGAATATATTACGGGGAAAAAGCAAGTTGGAGAAAAGAATGCATCATATTCTACTGTTTATTTGAGAAGAGGGATGTGAATGTATTAGGTAAAACCAAATGAAATTGCCAATATTGGACTATTTTTGACTTAACAAAAATAGCAATATCATATGACTCAGCCCAATATATATAATACATAATTGGTCATATTAAAAATATGGATGATATAAGCCATTAAAATAATAATAACAATAATAATTAAGGTTATCTATGGTATGAGGGAAGGGAGAATCTACATTTCTCTGAACATAGCTTGTTTTGTAGATTTGACTTTGTAACTATGAAAATACTTTATAGAACTATATAACAAAATAAAAATTTAAAAAGCTATCCCCCAAATCAAAAGCTAAATGAAATAAATGTATTTTAAGTTGGTGGCATAACCACACAGAACTAAAACACAATTACTTAATGGTACATTCCTACTGGGAGACAGGTAACAATAAAAAGAAACCTACACACACTACACATGCACACACACCTTAAACTGTTTTCAGTAATCATATTGTTGGTGGTAGTAATGGTTTTGTTATCTTGAGATTGTTGTATGTGCGATAAAGTAATTATGTTGATATTGTTGAGAATGGGGAATTTTGACATGGAAGAAAGTACGGAGATAAGAGTGATAATAGCGGATAAAAACCCTGTCGTCCTGAATTTGAGGTATTGCTAGAAATTCATGATGTATTTTATCACAATAAGGGTGCACGTTTCCTAGTCCACTCAAAAGGACCAGAAACAATGACCAACCAGCAGTGATGAGCATCCCTAATGCCTACTTTGTGGTCCCTAAATTGTGTTTCCCACAAAAGGAACCAGGACTCCTTGGAGAAATGACTGATTACAGGTCTGTGGAGGGAACTATATAGGATAAGCCTAGAACATCCTATCATACAGAAAAAAAAATAAGCTGTTAAAGACTACTGAGGTCGTACCAAATGGATCAGGAGTGAAAGTGAAGAAACAAACAAAAGATGAAATCAGTTTGGGCATCAATAAGGATACTGACCGCAATAGATTAAAATGTAGCATCATGACACCACAGGCAGACCAAGCAAATTCTGGACTGTAGAAACTCTACCAGATTCTTCCACAAATAAGTTGACAGAAAGAAGATAAGAAGAGGCTAAGGGAGAAAAAAAAATCTATAAATTAAAAGAAACTTAAGAAGTGATATCAACTAATTGCCGTATATGAACTTCATTTGGATCCTGGTTCAAACAAAATGTAAAGTTACAATCAGTTGCTACCCTCATTTTAAAGGCAAAGAAGAAAATCATTTATTTACTGACAAATGTCAGTAAATGGGAGGAAGGAGTCCATGTGTAAGAGCAGCCTAGAACTAAAATCAGTCCCCAGGACTCCCATCCCAGTAGCCAACAGTTCAAACAGGGCAATGTGAGGGAGGACGGTAGCATATTCAGTAATAAAACTTTTGTCAACCAGAGGTATTTGCTTGTGTAAACCGTAATTTCTGTCACTGGTAGGGCAGCCAGCCTGAGGGCTCCACTCCATCATGAGGGCCAGTAGAGTAAGCGGTAAATAGCCCCTTTAGATGATGGTCGTCCCCAGGTTCATCAGCTCTAAAGCACTTGGCCCCTTTCAGGCCAGCCTGGGGCAAAATATCCACCTTGTGCTGTAGCATCTGAGGAAGGGAGGGATTCTTAGCCACTACTGGAAAAAGTTAGCTAGAAGTCCCACCTCCCACCCAGCTGAAGAGCAGGTCCAAGGGAAGGATTGATTGGAATTAGTGCGTTTCCAAAGGAAAGTGGCCCCTTGCAGATAAATGGGTTGGTTTCCCCGTGACTACACTGTGGTTGACAGTGTCAGAAAAAAAAATGTGTTCCTCTGCCGCTTGCTGGTAAGACAGGTCCCTCTACCTATCTTATTCAGTCAATATATACACTACCAAATGTAAAATAGATAGCTAGTGGGAAGCAGCCTCATAGCACAGGGAGATCAGCTCGGTGCTTTGTGACCACCTAGAGGGGTGGGATAGGAAGGGTGGGAGGGAGACGCAAGAGGGGATATGGGGATATATGTATACATATAGCTGATTCACTTTGTTATACAGCAGAAACTAACATAACACTGTAAAGCAATTATACTCCAATAAAGGTGTTAAAAAAACAAAAAAGCAGATAACTGCGTCTCCTATTGTCAAAATAAGGCCATCCCTCAAGAACTGCATGCACCTGTTTAGATGCAATTGAATACATGTGTATTTAAGTGAAGGCCTGGGTGTTATTCCCTGAAACGGTCGGTAACCGTGATTATTTCTGGGTGACGGGGTTTGGGATGCCTTTCACTCTCTTCATAATGCACGTAAATTATTTTTATACTTGGAGCGTAAAGCCATTTCCATTTTGGGAAAGAAAAATAAACTACGTATCCCAAGAAATATTGTCCCCTCTGGCCAAACACTAAGCATTTCTGAGTACTCTATCTGTTGCCCCCCATGCTTGATGAGGGAGATCTGATTCTCAGAAATATCAAATTGCATCAACTCCTAATTAGAAACTGGGAACCAGGACTTCATCATTCTTGACGGCTCTTTCTAGGAGGGAGACTAGGCAATAAGAAACCAGGTACCGGGTCTCTCCATGGTCCGTTTTGTTGGGACCCCGTGTTGTGTCCGGTTGCCTCCAACACCAAACCTCATTTGCTGGGACCTCCCTGACCCAGGTCTCAGCGCTCCTAAGTCTGGTGCCTGGCCCGGGTTTCATTCCCATTAGTTTATGTTTGGTCTTTTCCCCCGTTTTCATGGTGACCCATCTCAAAACCAGAGTAGCTTCTTCTACTTGAATTAAAAGTACATGTGACTTTCTGGATTTGTATCTGGGAGCCAGGATCCCGGGTGAGATGACATTTCCACATGGCTTTGGTTCTTAGGTTAATATGAATTCTTAGGCTAACAAATAATGAATGATCCTTCATAACAAATGGGACCTAAATATAGATTCATTAATTAGCTAAAAGTTGTTCTGTTCTCACGTGTCTGAAGCCCGGAGAGGCAGGACAGTGGTCCCGACTGCAAAGTGCTTTGCAAAATATAAAAGATGCTGAGCAGCTGTGGAGGCGGGTGCCAGTGAGCAAGGAACCAGAGCAGAGGTTAGGCTGTCGCCAATCAACCCCTCTCCATAAAAACAGTGAGAAGGACCAGGAGCCTTTGCCATACGCCAGGGGATTACTCTGAAAAAGCACAAGGTTGGCTGCCCACCAAGACACAAGGTTCCCAAATAGAGCCTGAGTCCTGAAGGGAGAGAAGAATCAGCTAAAAATAGCTGTGACGTCCCAGTGTTGATTTTCTTCTTTCCTTCCCCCTGCCCCCGCTTCGATGAGTTCACCTAAAATAGCCTGGCAATAGATTTTTTTGCCCTTTAAGTGGAAAAAGAAAAACAGAGAGGTCAAGAACTGAAGTTAAGCTTCTAAGAATCCTGAAGTTTCTGCCCAAACACACGAGGTGTCTCCCTGGGGTGACGGCCATGTCCACTCCAGGGTGAAGGCTACATCCCTGAAGACGAGGGCTAAAGCCTGGGGATTGTCAGGGAGCAGCGCAGACTCCTCTGGCCCTGTGGGACTGTAAGGGAGCTGACCAGAGGCCGCACAGGCCTCCAGCTCAGGAGAAGGTACCAGGCTCTGAGATCCAGCCCTGAGCCTGGAGTTTCAGAAAACAGAAGGACAGTTTGAAGTATCTGGGAAGCAGCAGCCCAGGTCTCTGACTGAGCCACTAACTACAGCAGGTCAGAGTCAGGAAGGCCCGTGACACTAGCAGAAAAAGTCCTGGGAATTCCCTGGTGGTCCAGTGGTTAGGACTCCATGCTTTCACTGCCAAGGGCCAGGGTTCAATCCCCTGGTCAGGGACCTAGGATCCCACAGCTGTGTGGTGTGGCCAAAAAAAAAGAAGTCCTGACACAGGGAAGTGGGTTTACCTGGAGATAAGGTCAGGTGAGGGAGAGGCCCCCATGAGCAGTCAACTACTCAGAGAATTCTCTCCTCTCAGAGGGTTTTTCGTTCCTCCTCCCCTGCCTCAGAAGGAGGATGACCATCCTCCTTGCTTCTCTGTCCCTGGCCTCCCACGGTCCTGACCTCTGCGGGGCAGCCTAGCTCGGATCCCTTGTAGAGTCCTCACTGAGACCCGGCCGCTACCCTGGGCACTCTTTTGAAAACCAACCTTGAGTCAGGACTCAGAGCACAGAAAAGGGAGGCAGTCCTCTTCGCTGGGAACCAAAACAATCCCAACAAAGACTTGAGGCTGTATAATTATAATCCCGCGTGAGTATGAGAATTTTACAATTGAATAAACCCAGGCTCAAAGAAGCTGAGTTTATTCTTTGCTTAAAGCTAGAGAGTCAGCAAATTTTTGACAGAAAGGTCAAATCCAGGTCCCTGTCTCCCAGGCCACGCTCCTTCACTAACTTGCAGAAGTTTTAAGCGAGAGGCTGGCTGCAGACGGGGTGTCACTGGGTGGGATTCAGTGCAGACGGTGAGAAGATAGGGGGCTGAAGTCTGCAAGTGCGAGTCTGTATCCTACTGTCAGCATTCAAGTGTTGTCACTTAGGCCAGAACCTTGCCCTCTGCTGGGCTAATCAATGGACCTGACTCACCGGGCAGTCAGGACTAATTCAGGTGATATATGTTAAGCCTGGTATAGAATAAGCACTAATAATTTTAGCTACTTTATTACTATTATTTTCATAACGTCCATGGTCCAGAGCCTAGTATAAAGCTGGCAGACTCAGAAGCCTGGTTCTGCCAAAATACTGAGGATGAATTCATCTCCAGGGTTGATTATTTAAAGTCAGAAGACAGGTGTGTACTTTCCAAGGTGATGTCTGTCCATCCCTGTAGACTGGAGGGTTGCTCTGCACAACTATGCATTCTCTCCCCTCGGTGTGTTCAAAGGGGCTTGTGAGCTGACCAGGTGCTCCTTGTCAGAATCCCAAGGTTGATGACATCAGGCCGGGTCTGACTCAGCTGTCTTCACAGTATGGATAACTGCCGCCTGTCACCCACATGCTCGCACACTCGTCCACTCCCAGATGCTTTCTGAGCTCCTATTATGTGCTGGCACTGCTCTGACACAGAGGATATGGTAGGAAATAAGACAGGCTCCTGCCCTCATGGACCTTACTTTCTAGGACTCAGCAAGGCGAGCCCTCCCCTGCCAGCAACAGCGGTGCTGGGAATGGACTGGGCTGGCAGCTGCTCCTCTCACGCTTGCTGACGCTGTGCCTGCAGCCCTCCTTCTGGAGACACAGATATTTCCTTTGGGGATGTTAATGCCGTATTTCCCTGAGGGTGAAATTCAGGTGCCAGTACATCATCTGTCCTGCTGGCTGCTGGCAGTGCCGCCTTGCTCCAGTCCAGTCCCAGGAAGATAAAACTTGTAGCCCCGTGCTGCACACCTTCTACCAGCTCCCCAGCACTTCACCTGCCCACATCAGCCAGATCTGGCCCCTCCTCAGCTCTCTCATCTCTGCATCCCTTTTTTTTTTTTTTTTTTTTTTTTTTTTTTTTTTTTTTGCGGTACGCAGACCTCTCACTGTTGTGGCTTCTCCTGTTGCGGAGCACTGGCTCCGGATGCGCAGGCTCAGCGGCCATGGCTCACGGGCCCAGCCGCTCCGCGGCATGTGGGATATTCCCGGACCAGGGCACGAACCCGTGTCCCCTGCATCGGCAGGCGGACTCTCAACCACTGCGCCACCAGGGAAGCCCTGCATCCCCTTTCTTAATACCCCTGATGTGCCATTCTGGGCCGTGACTGCCCCCAGTACTCCGTCTTCTCCTCTCCCTGCAAGCCCCAAGCCTGCCCACATCTCAGCCTCCCACTCTGTACCTCCTCTGGGAGGCCTTGGCTGTCCCACAATACCTCTCCTGAGCCCCATGCTTCTCCCAGTCCCCAGGTTCTTTCCACAGTTGCATTCTTGTTGGCCTGTCTCTTCCCTACCCTGTCTTCCTCCCTGACCTTCCAGCGAGCGGTGTTCCCCCACTGCTGGGGTCCTTTCTTTCTCTCCAGGCCTTACCACTCCCTGCCCTCTTCTCTCTCTCCTCCACCAGCTGCTGGTCCTCCCTGTTCTTGGTCTTATGACCCCTGCCCCCTCACTCTGGGGGATCGTTTTCTTTCTGGGTCCAGGATCTGTCCTGGACAGATCCTTTTCATATTTTCCCCTTTATACAGGAGTTTCCTCTTCAATATTTTAAATTTTTAAAAAATTGTGTGGGGTATTGTCATTTTAAAGGGAAATATTATGTAATAATGGATTAGACAGTAGACAGATATTTCAAGAACTGTGCAGATGAGACAGGGATGGAAGCTTGGGGAAGAGTTAATGAATACACTCAGTTGGGTACCAATTACATCTTCCAGACCCAAGTGTTGGACTATCTCTTAAGCTTGGATTTTGCTGTCACCCATCAGATCATCTGTGCTGATTTGAGAATGACCACTTAGAGGACCCTTTTATTTCAGGTTCTTGAGGAAAGCCTCACACTAGTTCCCAGGTCCCAACAACTACACCTTGCCCATCAGCATAGGCAGTGTCTCCTTAAGAGTGGGTTTTATTTCCAAAGTTAGCTTGTAAGTAAACTGAAGCTCATTTTCTCATAGAAACACTTAAGTATAAGGTAGTTAAATTCCAGACTAATATGCAGAATGCCTTATCACCCACGAAGTACTTGCCCAGAATCTGAATGGTAGTCTAAGGCCCTTGCCTCCACGAGTCTTGTCTGTGGGCCCTGATTGCCACCCCAGGTTTGTTGGCAGGAGACTGAGAACTAGGGCTGAGAGGTGGCATCAGAGAAGCATCCAAGTGTCTGGTCTGTGTGTGAGCCCCTTGCCTCAAGATCATGTCTAGATTCCATGTGCAACTTGATAGAATCTGCGCATTGGAGGAGTCTCAGGAATCTGCTTTATAACAAAGTCCCTGAGTAATTTTTATGTATCCTAGAATTTGAAGACCATTGCCTCAGTGGCTTGACAGCCTCCAGAGCAGCCAGGAGGTGGGTATGGGAGTGTGGCCAGGCCATAGATGGCAAAGACCACTAGGCCATCAACAAGCCAAGTGTCTGTAATGTACAAATTTGATCCGCCTATAAATTCTACTCTCTTCTCTTCTTTGCACATATATCCTGCAGGATGCCTTTTGTAAATTTTCTTCCTTTCAGAACTGCCCTTGGTATTCAAGGTAACTTAACTCAGTTCACTTCTTTGAAATCCTATGTAAATCAACCATTATGAAGCATTTGAATAAAAGAAAGCCTCAAAGGAAGCTACGGTAAGTCCCCTACATACAAACGAGTTCTGTTCTGAGAACGTGTTCGTAAGTCCAACAAAGTTAGCCTAGGTACCCAACTAACACAATTGGCTATATAGTACTGTACAGTAATAGGTTTATAATACTTTTCACACAAATAATACATAAAAAACAAACACAAAAAATAAAGAAAAACACTTTTAACCTCACAGTACACTTGAAAAGTACAGTAGTACAGCACAACAGCTGGCATACAGGGGCTGGCATCGAGTGAGCAGGCAAGAAGAGTTACTGACTGGAGGGGGGAGAGGAGGTGGGAGATGGTAGAGCTGAAGGATCGTCAGCAATAGGAGATGGAGGGCAAGCTACACTTTCAGTCACGCAGGTTGATGGCACAGGTTCTGGTTCCTTGCTGGATTCAATTCTATCTACCCTCTTGAAAAAAATGATCCAGTGATGTCTGCATAGTAGTTCTTTTTTTCTTGTCATAGATGACATCCTGGGCTTGAAATAAAGATACTGTACTGCTGTACTCTATAAAGTACTGTACAGTAAAGTACACAAAAGCACAACCACTTGTAGAGGCTGCATGCATGTGACAGTGTACACCAGACACATGTGACTGGATGTGCAAACGCACTTTCGCATCTTTGAAAGTTCGCAACTTGAATGTTTGTATGTAGGGGACTTACTGTACTCTCTTGCCATTTGTTGAGTGCATACTGGGTGCCAAAACAGAGCATAAGACTAAAGCATCCAAGGCCATCCTTAGGGAAATAGAGCGTAAGACTAAAGCAGCCAAGGCCATCCTTAGGGTCTTTGGACCCCAAGGAAAATACCCTCCCCACCCCCAGCCCCTGGAGATGGCCTAGGCTGCCTCCCTCTCACTGTGTTCTTGACCTTGCCTGCCCTTGGGCTGTCCACAAAGACCGGGAGAACACCCTTCCCCTGCTCCATTATCTCCCAGAGCAAATGAGGAATTACAAATAAATTGCATTTATTCCTTTGTGAATTCTGAGCATCTGGCATAGTACCCAGCAGCATTTTGCATAGTATATAGCACCTAGCAGCCATCCCCCAAATTTTAGAAGATAGAAGGAGGGATACCCTGTCTCCTAGCTGCACATGCCAGGCCAGGAGGGCCCTCAGGGCAAAGAGCTGGAGCTGTGGGCAATGGGACTTATCCTGACAGCAGGCAAGATGGCTAATTTAGAGCACATCAGTGTGGCATTACATTTCTTTTGAAATGCAACTCAAAACCCACTTCCTCTAGGAGGAATGCCAAGTGGCGTCCCAGAACAGGACAAGCTGTACCTTCACAGGAGACTGAGAAACTAGAGGGTGGAAATGCCATCATTAATCCATAAGCAGCAGGGGACGCGGGCTCTGGCCTCCACCAGGCATGGCAGGAAAAATAAACAGTGCTCCCCGTGTCCCCACGCCTGTGAAGGACTAGGAGAGCAGCAGAAACGGTTCCAGTTCTTTTACAAGCCTTGGGCTATTTTTAGCTCATTGATATCTGGGGGCCTTGCAGGGCTCATGGTTTAAGACACAAGCTAGAAAAAGCTTTATAATTCTTTTCATAGAGCAGGTACTCCCTTCTCCATACATCTACTGGCCTCCGGAGGCCTAATTGCTTTTCGCAGGACAGGAAGGAGAGCATTAGAGTCTGGGAGGGGAGGGGAGTAAAATGAGAAAGGGAAGTTGAGACATAGCAAGAGGCAGTGAAGCAACAGGCAGTGAAGCCCATGCCTATGGCCAAATTGGGCCAGAAAGAGCAGTCTTTTGAATGCAAATCAGGAAATGTGAATCAAAGCCTCAGCATGGCCAGGTGGCTGTTGGTAGGTACCTGCCTGGCCTGGCAGGGAATGGTGGGAGACTGCACCTCCTGCTGCTCTTGAGAACCAGACTGATGACCATCTAGAAGCCTCCTGCTTTTTCTTCCTTTCCCTGTGCCCTGAGGTCATTTTATTTCCTATTATCACTCCTTCCTAAAAAAAAAACAAAAGCAAACAAAACAAACAAACAAAAAACAGTAAGGGAAAAAGGAGAAGTGAAATTAAGGCGGCTTTCTTCTCATCTCTAATTTAAAATCTAAATGGTGGGAAGAGATGAAAACCGTTGCCTAAAAAGCAATCACCTGTGGATTTTACTGATGGGTTTTATTATCTCTACCCTGTTTCTGATTGGCATAGATAATCAAAAACTGGCCTTCTCCCCTCACCCCCTCACCTCACCTCTGCCTTTCTGGCAATAAGGAAAAATTATTTTCTGACTTTTCCCCTCCCTAAGTGTGGGCTGCTTAATTTAAGACACTTTGCCAATTTGCCTTTGTTCCAGTTATAAGCAAATAAGTGAGTCATGGGAGTAACTCAATACGTGTTGAGTTGATTTGTTACCAAGAAATTGTGGGTAAATTGAATTTTTGTAGGTTGAATCACATTTAAACATTCTGGACAGTTCAACAATTATGGGATGCCTCTGGTGAACCCTCTAGAGAAACTTTTAATTGAATCACTAGGTAGAATTGGATGCAGTCGTCCACGGCCTCCTTCTTGAAATGTTACCCCAAAACTGGGTTTGCCTCTTGTGGCTGTCAAACCAAAAGACACAATCAAGCCAAAGGGTGAGAAGAGGAAGGATTTATTATTACTTGCAGCAAGTAAAGAGAACACAGGGGATCTTTCCCAAAGCAGGCTTTCCCCCCAACAACAAAATTGGGGAATTGTTAAGCCTTGGTATATGCATATTCATGAAGGGGCTTGAGCAGAAGAGAAATGAGCATAGAATTTGGGCAAAGGTTGACAGAGTCCAAGTTTTAGTTGATTGAAGTCAGGGGTGTCGACATCATCACACCGTCTTCCACCTGGGTGGGGGCCTTAATTCCTGCAGAACTCAAAGATATTATGTATAGCCCTTGAAGAGGAACTAGGACTCTGCTTTATCACTGTACTGTTGCTTGGCTGGCTTTTCCCTGTTCCTGCATTCCTTTGTTCCCTTAAGATCATTGATTATTGAGACCTGTTCAAGGGCAAGCATTGTGGCCAGGCTTAGACCACAAATGGCTTAGGCCAAAATGGCTTCCACCGAACTACCGCTTTTTTCCCTTGGAAATACACTTCTCTCCTAGGGTTCCCCATTTCAGTAGATGTAGCCTCATCGACCCGGTTGCTAAAGCCAAAAACCCAGAAATCATCCTTGATTCCTCTCTTTCCTTCATTTGCCAATTCAGTCAATTCAAAATCGTTCTGGTTCTAATCCAGTATGTACTCAAAATCTGAACACTTCTCAACACCTCTGCTGCTCTGACTTTACGCTACCCTCATCTCTCCCGGGACTATCCCAAGAGCCTCTTTCCCAGGTCCCTGCTTCCACCTTTGCCTCCCCCGCCCATCCTCCAGTGAAGTGTCAGTCAGATCCTATCAGTCCTCTGCTTGAAACACACTGAGAATAAGCTCAGGTTCCTCATATAGGCCTTCAAGAGTCTAAATCAAGAGTCGACTTACTATCGCCCTTGGGCCAAATAAGCACCCCTGCCTCCCGCCTGTTTTTGTCAATAGAATTTTATTGGAACACACCCATACCCATTCATCTCTGAATTATCTATGGCCGCTTTGCCACTACAAGGGCAGAGTTGGGGAGTTGCCACAGAGATTGTGTGGCCCATAAAGCTTAAAATAGTCACTGTGTGGCCCTTTTTAAAAAAACGTTTGTCTTCCCTGCTCTAAATGACCTGGCTCTTGCCCCCCTCTCCCATCAGGTTTCTCTTTATTTCCTGCCTTATTCACAACGTTCTAGTAACACTCGCCCATGTTCTCTTCCTTGCCCGTGCTTGACCCTGCCGTAGTATCTTTGCACTTGTAGTTCTTGCCTGGTTTGTCCTCCTGCCAGATCTTCACATGGCTTCTTCCTCCACTCTTCTGGCTCAGCTCAAATGTCACTTCTGCAGAGGTCACTATTCTAGCTATAGCATCCCTACACCAGTTATCCCCTACCAGATTATCCTATTTCATCTTCTTCATGGTACCTATCACCACATCCATGCCTATGTCCATATCTATATAGTTGTAAGTATGAAAGTATGAGTTAATCGTGTCTTCCCCATCAACATGAAAGGAGCTTGAGGGCAAGGACTGACTTATTCACCTGTATGTACCCAAGACTTGGTACTGTGCCTGGCACATACCAATAAATACTTGTTGACTTACTGAGTCTTTGCAAAGCAAATTATTCTTTACAGTATAAACAAGCAGGCCTTACTTTGTTATGCAAATTCAGATATTCATATATCAAATTTTCTTGAGTTTCTATATACTTGTCTGCTAGTTAAATCCTTTCCAAAATTATGTGTTATTTTTCTTGTTTTATAATTAATATCGATCACTGAGTCCTCCGTACCAGCTAAATACATTACATACATTATCCCATTTTAATTCTTATAACAATCCCTTGAGGGAGGTGTTGCTATCTCCCTTTACAGATGAGGAAATGGGCACCCAGTTGCTAACAACTTGCACTGGGTCACACAGCTAGAAATTTACAGAGCCAGAATTTTATCCCCTAGCTTGTGTGACCCATGTTTTTACTGTTATGTCAAGCTGTGGGTGAGTTTTTCCTCCGTTACCAGCATATCTTAATACATCAATGGATTAGCTTACACCATCCTTTCGGCTCTAGGAAAAATGTAGACATCTCTACATCCGTCTCAAAAAGACATGAGATGTTCCCATTATGTTCAGATTTCCTTTCAACCAGAGAGTTGGCACCGTAGACAGTTCCGAGAAACGGCAAATAGCTCCCTGCCCAGGTATTCTGTCATTAGTGACTAATTCGGGGTATGTGGAAACCATTCTGCTTTTAAGTTTCTTGTAAAAGGCAAATAGCCCCGGGCAGGGTAGCACTTTATCAGACATGCATTGACAGCTGCCTGAGTGGGGAGTCCTGGAGAGTAGGAGCCAGACAGACAGAGTAGAGAAGAAGAGAGATTTGAAGAGCCGAAGGCATCACTTGCCCATTTTGTCCAACCTCAGCGAGTTGGAACATTTAATGACGGAGAAGGATGTTCTCCCTGTGATTAAGTAAGTAAACGCAGGTTATAACCTGGTTATATATCCAGCATGAACAGCATGATCTGCTTTCCCACATACATAAGAAGGTCGGAAGACCCCACATCTATTAACAAGCTTATGTCTAAGCAGTGAAGTTACGAGTGATTTTTCTTTTCCATTTTTGTTTTTATATATTTTCTAGATTTTCTTCAATGAACATGTATTACATTTTGACCAATACAGACACAATAAAGGAAAAGAAGTCTCTCCCATAGGCCCCTTCCTTTCCGCTCAGTCCTCTACTGGGTAAACCTATAACTGGACCGTTCCCGCGGCTGCCAAAGGGGCCCCTTCCTGGAAGCCCTCTTGGCTCCAGTGAGTCCTGCACGCAGCTGCTAGCTTAAAGCATAGCTCAGATCATGTATCTGCTCAAGCTAGCCCCTACACAAGCAGTTACTCTCCTGGGCCACAGTGCTGGGCAGACGTCTCAGGTGGGAGAGGTCAGGACCCCCGAGAGGCAGGTGTGTGATGCTGGGTGTTTCCATAGTCACTGCTTAATCCAGCTCTGAGGACTAAGGCGCCCCAGGGCCTGGGTTAGCCTTGGGGTGTGGCAGCTTTATGAATTATTCCCTTTGGCCCTACAGTCACTGGAGCCAAACACATTGCCTAAGGGCTCCAGAAGTGAGCTCTGTGTCTAGCCAAGAACAACCCTCAGAGCACTTAATGAAGGGAGCGTCTTCATTCAGGTGGCTCCCAAATGCCCTAAGCCTTACAGCGGCTGGGTTTCTGCATGAAACAAAGCCCTGTGCATGCAGGGGCTGCGTGGAGGAAAGAGCTTTGTCCTTCCCCCACCACAGGTACACAAGCATGCCTCTAGGGAAGTTTAAGGACACTCTGGGGAGACACGGAGGGGGGTGGCATTTATCTCAATTACACATCATTCCTGAATTAGCCTAGAAAACTTTCACTGGGAGAAGACAGCCTGCTTAGTGTGCAGGCCCCTTATCAAATCAGGCTGCATCAGTAATATTAGCCTCCTGCAGCCAGTCCATTTCAGTGGGGTCTCTGAGATAATGAAATATCGGTAAGTGGAAAAGGGCTTGTTGTAAAGTAGGATGAGTCCATGTTTGTAAAAGAATGTGGAAAATATTTGTATACTCTGCATTTAGAAAAAGGACAGAACTTGCAACAAATGTTGAAAGTGGTGATATTTATTTGTGTATGTGTGCCCACATGTACTTTTCAGTATTTTCAAATATTTTGTACAACCAATGTGTATTATTTTTGGAAATAGATAAAAACATTTATGCTTTTAGAAATTAAAAGTAATCAAATGCACCAAACAAAAACTGCTGTGGTTGGGAAGTTCACTCTACAATTTTCTCTTCATTTATGCATGTTTAAAATTTTTATGAATTAAAAACATCATTCATAATTCTATCACTTTGACATAAATATTATTAACATTTTTAATATTGCTTATATTATTTTTCCTACCCCATACTAATGTAAGTTCATATTATATTCAAAAATCTTATTAGACAAATATGGGATTCTGTATCTTTGCTGTTTTTTTGTTCACAGTCAGTATCAGATAACCATTTTAACAGGTTTGTCTTTGTAAGCTAAGCATGATGTGTGGTGTGAATTATTTCAGGGTCTTTCCCCCCAAAATACATATGTTTTTAAAAAATATGTATTTCTGGTAAAGACTAGGCTACCTGGCCTTATCCAAACTATAAACAATTTCTGTATTAATTATTTAACAGATATTTGAAAAATCACGAACCTGATGAAGTCTTGCCGAAGTCTGAAGATAGTCAGCTGGGGTGTGGAGTGGCATCCAGCCAGTTCTGGTGTTCCTATGTTAATAACACCTAAATGAGCTTCTCAAAATTCAGGAACCTGGAAACAAAGGGAAAAAACAAAAATGCTGTCTTGAAAGTCAAGTTTAGAATTTCCCTGGTGGCACAGTGGTTAAGAATCCACCTGCCAATGCAGGGGACACGGGTTCGAGCCCTGGACGGGGAAGATCCCACATGCCACAGAGCAACTAAGCCCGTGAACCATAACTACTGATCCTGTGCTCTAAAGCCTGTGAGCTACAACTACTGAGCCTGCGTGCCACAACTACTGAAGCCCACGTGCCTAGAGCCCTTGCTCCGCAATAAGAGAAGCCACTGCAATGAGAAGCCTGCGCACCACAACAAAGAGTAACCTCTGCTTGCCGCAACTAGAGAAAGCCCGCACGCAGCATCGAAGACCTGACGCAGCCAAAAATAAATAAATAAAATAAATTTTTTTAAAAAGTCAAGTTTACTGAAATGCAATATATAGAGAGTAACATTCACCTTTTTAGTGTACAGTTCTGTGAATTTTAACAAACACACACAATTATGTAACTACTGTCACAGTTAAGATGCAGACCATTTACATCACCCAAAAAATACCTTTGTACCTCTTTGTAGTCTACCCCTCCCTCCATCCCCAGTCCTTGTCAACCACTGATCAATGTTCTCTCTATTAAGTTTTACCTTTTCCTTAATGTCACATATTAGTTCTACGTAGCCTTTTGAGTCTGGATGCTTTCACTGGCCAGCATCTATTTGAGATTCATCCACTGTGTTGTGTGTGTCAATACTTTTTTTTACTGCTGATTGGCACTGCATTGTGTGGGTGTACCCCGGTTTTGTTATTCGTTCACTGGTTGAAGAACATTTGAAAAACATTGCTTCTGGCTTTGGGCAATTATGAATAAAGCTAGTATAAACATTCCAGTACAGGTTATTTTGTGAACATAAGTTTTCTTTCTTTTCATTTTCTTTGTGTGTGTGTGTGATACTCAGGAGTGGATTGCTGGATCATGTGTTTAGTATGTTTAACTTTACTTAAAAAGCTGTCTGATAGTTTTCAAATGTGGCTGTACCATTTTGCATTCCCACCATGAATATATGACAGATAGCTCAACATCTTTGCCACCATTTGTTGGTGGTGGGATTTTTAGCCCTTCTAATAGGCTTATAACACCAGGCTCATGGTTATTTGAATGCATTTCATTTGTATTTCTCTCATACTTGAGGGTGTTGAGCATGCTTTCATATACTTATCTCCTATCTACATATCTTTGCAGAACAGTCTGCTAACATCTTTTGCCAATTAAAAAAAAACTGGGCTGTTTGCTTTCTTACTATTGTTTGGAGAGTTCTTTATATATTCCACAATCAAGGACTTTATCAGATACGTGCTTTACAAATATTTTCTCCCGTTCCATGGCTTGTCTTTTTGTTCTCTTAATAGTATCTTTTGAAGAGCAGATGCTTTGATTTTGATAAGGTCCAATTTAACCATTGTTTTCTTTTATGAATTCTGCTTTTGGTGTTATATCTAAGAAATCTTCATCTAACCTAAGGCTACAAAGATTTTCTTTATGTTTTCTTCTAGATGTTTTATAGTTTAAGGTTTTACATTTAGGTCTATGATCCATTTTGAGTGTTTATTTTTTTTATATGTGATACCAGGCATGGACCAAGGTTCTCTTTTTTACATTTGGCTTATTGCCAAAACCACTTTTGAATGACCTGTAACATAGGCTTACCGGACAGTTAAGTACACAGATAGTTAATTACAATGTGTTTACCTATGTGTCCTTGGTAAGTCCTTTAATTAGTTATTCAAGTGATTCCCAAGTATCTGCTATAATCCAAGATACTAATCACTAACCATGAATGACCACTGCCTTTAAGGTGTTCATCATCTAGTATAAGAGAAACATGTGTTGATAAGAACTATATAACATAATGCAGAGAAAAACAAGTTGCGCATCATCCACCCAAGCATAAAATCTGAATCGTTTTATCATTCATGCCAAGTGCCTACTAGAGTATTCAGGAAGAAGCTCTACGATAGGCTAAGAATGGAGATGCCCTAGTAACTGACCCATCTCTTGGGACAGCTGGCCCATGAGGGACATGGCAGAAATGCCAAGTCAGAATGTTTGAATGCTTCCTTATAAATCACAGGCAGCTGAAAGTCTAAATGGGCATGCTGAAATGCTGGCGAGCTAGTGAGAACCTTGATCTTGGGGACAACACAAACTGAAGTTTTAGGGACTTCCCTGGAGGCACAGTGATTAAGAATCCGCCTGCCAATGCAGGGGACACAGTTTTGAGCCCTGGTCCAGGAAGATCCCACATGCTGTGGAGCAACTAAGCCCATGTGCCACAACTACTGAAGCCCGCACGCCTAGAGCCCGTGCTCTGCAACAAAGAGAAACCACTGCGATGAGAAGCCTGTGCACCGCAAGGAAGAGTAGCCCCTGCTCGCCACAACTAGAGAAAGCCCGTGCGCAGCAATGAAGACCCGATGCAGCCAAAAATAAATAAATTTACTAAAAAAAATAAAAATAAAAAATTGCAGCTTTAATCAAGTCACTTCAGCATTCTGGGCCTCAGTTTTCATGTCAATTAAGTAAGAAACTTGAACCAGGTGCTCTATGTGTTCCTTTCAGGGGAAAGAAAATGCAAAAAATTTGCAAGTTTGGTGCTACAGTACTAAACCTGAAGGTTACAGTCACATCAGGTGAGTTGATAGATGCTAGACTGAAAGATGTAATTATTGAACCCTGCAATATAATGTGTTCATGGCGGGACTTCCCTGGTGGCGCAGTGGTTAAGAATCTGCCTGCCGATGCAGGGGACATGGGTTCGAGCCCTGGTCTGGGAGGATCCCACATGCCGTGGAGCAACTGGGCCCGTGCGTCACAACTACTGAGCAACTAGAGAAAGCCCGCACGCAGCAATGAACACACAACGCCGCCAAAAATAAATAAATAAATATATATATATATATATATATATATATATATATATAAAATGTGTTCATGGCTAAGGAATAAAAGGATATTTCTCATAAATTAATATTAAGGTACACTTATACACCATATTTTTATACACCATATTTTTATGGGGTAAAGGGCATTCATGAATTAGACATTACTGATAACCAATTCTGTGCAAAGTTTATTACAGTATTTTCCCCATATCAGTGATAACTCAGTTTTCCCCCCATTATGTCCAGGGACATACCTAAGAGACAGGAAGTAAAAGGTATGAAAAAAAGGACATTTTTCTGAGTGATAAACTAGAAAGAACAGGGATCCAAGTAAGGGACTGGCCTTAGTTAACATTTTTATGTCTCATGTGGAGCCTGTGCTCCTCAACGGGAGGGACCGCGACAGTGAGAGGCCCGCGTACCACAAAAAAAAAAAAAAAAAAAAAGAGCATACACAATAAATCCTAAAGCTATGAATCTCATTAACCCAAGAAGAGATCAAGAATAACAATTTCATGTAAGAATTAGCTAATAAGCTTTTGGGCTCAATCATCCATTGATTTAAAGGAATCAGATGCTTTCAGGATAATGTCATGGAAAAGCTGTTTGCCATCTTGATCTCAGGAAGCCATTAGCCAAACAAATTTTCTTTCACATTCTACCAGATCGTAAAAAGTAGTAATTTTTTTTTTTTTTTTTTTTTTGCGTTACACGGGCCTCCCACTGTTGTGGCCTCTCCCATTGCAGAGCACAGGCTCCGGACGCGCAGGCTCAGCGGCCATGGCTCACGGGCCCAGCCGCTGCGTGGCGTGTGGGATCTTCCCGAACTGGGGCATGAACCCGTGTCCCCTGCATCGGCAGGCGGACTCTCAACCACTGCGCCACCAGGGAAGCCCCCAAAAGTAGTAACTTTTATGTTGAGTCCTGAGGAATCTCATACTGTCAGAGCAGCTAGTTTGTCAAGTCTAAAATTTATACTCAGTGGAAACAGCTTTCTGCATATTTAGTTTTCCCATGCCAATCCTTCAGTGCTGGTCCTAACAAAATGAGCAATCAGCTCCCAAGGTGATACCTTCCCCTTGCAGAGGTGGTTCTGGCTTTCTGTGCAGAGAAAGGAAATCCTAAAGTGTTCTATTCATTAGCTGGACATTCTGTGTTAATAATCCTCTTCACCCCACTGAAATATTTAGATAGTTAAAATGAGCACCCAAGTGCTCATTTTATTATTACATAAATGTAATTTATGTAATATTTTTATTACAGTCTCACTCAGAATCTAAAAGAATATTATTCTTCAGACAACTAACAATAACAGTAAAATTTGCAATTTCACTTTAAAAAACACTGTGAGGGAATGGCAAGGCTACATGAACAACAGAAGACACTGATGCAAACGTTTTGGTTTAACTTGAAACTTACAACAAAGATAACCCATTGCATATTTAGAACACAGGCAAGGTAATTGTGATTGGTGTAGTTAAGTTTTCAAAATAAGCTTTCTTTGGAGTCCTTTTGAGAAAGTCCTGGTGGTTCTGGAAGGGCCTAAGGGATTGGTGTGTGGGCAGTGTTTGGTCAGTGGTGGAAGTGGCTGCGAAGAAGGAAGTAGAACACAGTCTCAGGTGGGTCGCATCTCTGTGGCTCTGCTAAGCTGGTTTTCCGTAGTGCTACACCTAAACACATAGCTGTCCTGAGAACTGTCTCTGGATAATTTATAACTCTAAAAATGGAGTTTCTGAAAGCAAAGTGTGTTTCTCCAGTTTGTCTTCATCCCTGGCCTGTGTGCTAAGGGCAGGGAGCACATACAAAGCAACAGACCCAGGTCTGCCCTTACCGTTATATTCTAACTCCAAGCCTCAATTGGCTACTTATGTTCCCAGAAAAGAGAAGGAAGACAGGGAGAAGATACAGCCTGAGCTCGGCTCAAGGAAACACAAGGAGAGGGGATATAACTTTAGGGGTCCACTGCAGAGAATAGAATGGCTGTTATTCTCTTGGAAGGGAAAACACGTAAGATTCCTTTTAATTTGCTCACAATCTGCATAAATCCAGCAAACCAACTGAGCGAATTACCTTTGTTCTCACTCGGGGGATATCTACTAAGAATTCCAAGCTTTATTCTTTGGCAGGGCTGATATTCAGCCGACACACGCAGGCAAAGCAGTTCCAGCTGTTAAAAACACTGAAAATATTTCTGTACCCTTTGGAAACGAACTGTGGCCTGAGCCATCTTGAGCACCATCACCTCCCCTATTTGTGCTGGCTCCACCACCGGGACCCACGGACCCCTGCCCACTCCAGCAACTATAGGGTGAATGGCTCTGAAGGAGCTTGCTCCAGCACTGCCGTGTCCATTCTCTACTGATTATTGAATATTTCGATTCTCCTGTCTGTTCTCAGACAATGGTCGTTAAGTGACACTGGTTATCCAACCAGGAAGTTGCTAAAAAGTAACCCAGTGCAGGATGACAAGTGAGATGGATAGAGATGGAAGGAGAAACTACCCCAAGGTTGCCTGGGGATGGTGAGTGAGGGGTTCTTAGTTCGGAGGGATCTCGGGCAGACTACATGAAGACAGATTCTCCTCAGTCCTGAGTGGTACAGCAGTCCTCATTGGCTGCCTCTAAGAGATGCTGGAAAGAAAAACAGATCACAGCTGAGAAGCAACAGGAACCCCAGAGGAGGAAAGTCCTATGTAAAATATGCAAAAGGATTAAAAATAGAAAAAGAAAATTAATCCAAACCACAAGTGTATTTTCAGACTGCCAAGGTCCTGAACTCCTGCTTCTTATGCACCTCGATGTGAATGGTGCTCTTACCAAAGTAAGAGGGAATTTAGCTCAACCGAGGGACATATAAGGGAGGTTAAGGGAACAGTTTTAGATGGGTGGTATAAAAATGCAAAAAGAGCATATAAGTCCTTTAAAGAGTAAATGCCACCAAAGGCCCCAATTTAGCACATGTATGTGTGCCCTCATAGCTGACTGCGCTTACAGTACGCCCTCTGAAATATGATATAAAATTTGGCCATGCAATAAGATTTCACTATTCAACATATATTTATTGTGTTTACAAATTTGGTCTCAGTTACGACTGGAAAATGCAGGAGTAGTTTTGCCCCTGCAAAACTTTCAAGCAAATGATTTATTCATTGTGATCACTTCATCCATCCCTATCTCCAACACTGGGTACTCTCTTGTGATCAACCTCAGACCTTCTGAGGACAAGTGCTTTTTGTATAAGCAGTAATCCCTTTCACAGAGGAATGAGGAAGTTCACACTCCACTCAGGACCAGAGGAGTGAATCTCCACCTGCAGGCTTTTGGGCCCCATCATGAGGGGTGGGAGATGGCTTTTTGAGTGTTTGGCTCACTGTGGTTCATTTTTCCTGGACTTGGCAAGAAGGGTCCCTGAGCCAGTGGGCATTTTTTAGGAGTGTGGTTATGATTGTTCACACAGCCAGGAGGTCTCTCTTTCTCATAGCCAAGTACCAGCACAAGAGATTTGCCTTCATCAGTTTGGGCTGCTATAACAAAAATACCATAGATAGGTGGCTTAAATGACAAACATTTACTTCTCACAGTTCTGGAGGCTGGAAGTCCAAAATCAGGGCACCTGCATGGTTGGGTTCTTGGTGATGGCCTTCTTTCTGGTGAACAGATAGCTGCCTTCTTGCTGTGTCCCCACATGGTGGAGAGAGAGAGATCAAGTTCTCTGGCCTCTTCTTATCAGGGCGCTAATCTCATTATGAGGGCCCCACCGTCATGACCTCATCTAAACATAATTACCTCCCAAAGGTGTCCACTTCCAAGTACTAACATATTGAGGATTAGGCCTTCAGCACATGAAGTTTGGGGGGGACACATTCAGTTCACAGCAGGACTTGATAGAATTTGAGCAGAGGAATATCTTGGTTTCCCAGGCATTGGCACTGCAAGCTAGGTCATCATGGGCATGAGCAAAGGGGTCACCAGCAGAAGGGAAGTATGAGAGGGGGACCATCGAGGAGTATTTATCACTGACAATAGAATTGCAGGCCTGTGATGATAGTAAAAAGCAAATTAGCTTTAAGTCATTTTCATGATTGATTTTACATTCTCTGCATACAACATATATCTTTATTTACTGTACTGGGATGGGCCACTCCCACAGCTAGTACCACCACCCCACTGCCCAGCAGATCCCTGCACCAGAGGGTGCAGTTCTGTTTCAAGTTTCTGAACACCTATCACATTTGTCCTGAGAACGAAAGTCTGAGAAGTTTTCTCAGAATAAATTGATGATGGCTGAGTCAGGAACAGAGATGGGGGAGGGCGGGGAACTTGGGTCTTGATGTACTCTAAGGGCATCACTCCCAGCAGGAGGGGAGAGGAACAGGCTCCTCCACCGCCCTCCCGTTCAGTCTCTGGTGACTGCAGCATCAGAGGAGGCCCAGCCTGTGTCCTCCCGTTGCCAGGGCGATTTAAAAATAGCATGTGCAGCCCGGGAAGAGGGGAGCAGGGAAAGAATGAAGATAAGTGGCCTTTTGCAGGAAAACTACAGGCAATGAATCCTGCCCAGGCTTAATCTGGAGTAGAGGGTCTCTTGTGTTTACTGTACTTCTTGCCTTAAGAACAGCCTTTCTGTCCAGGGTCTGCTGTGTGCTATTTCTGGGAAGGACCCAACTGCCTCTGGAGAAGGCCCTGTTTACTCCTTGGACCAGCAGCCAGGAGGACACTGGCAGGCTCTGCAGAGGAAGGAGAAACACTCCGTGCTCAGGTTCAGAATGACTCTTCTGCCTGTGCAAGGAAAGAGGGCTTTGCAAATCGGGCCTTTTGGACACAGCAGGCCTATCTGTGCAGGGGCAGAGACCTGGGACTCTGCTGGGCTCAGGGCCAGTGACACACTCATCAACTTTTCGAACCAGAAATTCCCATTTTTGGTGTCAACATAAATGGGCTGGTGTCCCATGTGGGGTAATGCCAGCCAGACCCCCCAGGCAGACCCCACCCTAACATTAGGACATTTTCCCCATTCAATGGGTTCGAGGCCAAGTGTCCCAATAAACTGATTGGCTGGTTTGGAAAAATTACTTGGTGGCTGTCCCAGGAGGCTGCTACGGTTAAAATTTTCTCCATTTCTCCTTTCTCTACTGAAGACACTCTGCTTCACCATTACCAGGCTTTGGGAGAAATCAAAAGCACTTCTTTTTTCAGAAAAAGTTTCAAGATCCTTGCATTAAACTGTGTGAGAAACTTCACTGTTAAGCTCAAAGAAGCCACCAAAATGAATTATGGTATTCCATTTCATGGAATATTGTAAAGCCACGAAAAACTCATAGAAGAATAATTAAAAACATGTAAAAATGTTCACAGTAAAGTAAAAAAACAGATTACTAAAGTGTAAGTAAATCTCAATTTTAAAAATTATGATATATGTATATAAATATATCATATAACGCATTATACATGTAATTAAATATACATACATAATTATATGTGTATATAAAATACAATTACGATTATTTCTGGATAGTTCAATTATAGTAATTTTTTCTTTTGTATCCTTTTTTTAAATATTTTGTATTTTCTACAAGGGACATTAAAATAAATCCTAACGTGAGTTCTAAAAATGCATGTTATCAAGGAGAAAGTTTTGTGTTCTTCCCTTAGACGATTCCATACAAAGGCAGAACAGTAGCCTGGTGGCAGAAATGGTCTTTTCTTGCCTTACAAACTCTCAGAGAATGTAAAGCAAAGGCAAGGCTCCTTGGAGGCAGAGGGATAGATTAGATGACCTTCCTCCATCCTACGTTCAAATCACTACTGAATGCTAACTTGCCCAAAAACTTTCCAGAGGGAGCTATTCAGAATTCTCCCCAACGTCTGGCATTGTCATCAATCAAAATGTTCTTCCTCACGTTTAACCCAAGCGCCTCTACAGTGGCCTGCAAAACATTCCTAGTGGGCTCAGGGAGCAAGGGCCCAGCCCACGCACAGACGCTGCATTCCAGGGCACAGCCTCGCTAAGGTGCAACAGGAAGGAGGGTGGCCTTTGTTGCCTTCTATTTTCTGACTACGTATGGTGATTCTGAGCAGCCTGACAAAATCTCACCTTGGGCAGGGTCTTACTGCTAACTCTGCTCCTAGACTTCAGCTCCTTCTCTGTAAAATGAGGAGTTAAACTCAATGAACTCTAAGGCTCCTTCTGGCTCTAGGATATGACAAGAGTTGTTTGGAGGTAAATAATTGCTTCTGAATGGTTTGGATGTGCCCACACCCCCTCTGCCGCTGAAATCTTTGAGATAGTATGCATTACAAGTTTAGGATCCAGGCACATGCTGGAGGCCCAAGGATTGTATCCAGCCTGAAGAGATAGTTTGTTTGGCTCACAATGTTATAAGGGCATAGAATTTTTTTAAATTAATTTACTTACCAATATCAAAATAGGCACATAAAAATCTGTATTTCTGGATTCTCTTGGAAAATCGGAAAATCTGGCAGCACTGGGTCCTTGTGGCAGTAACCTGCTGGATCTGGGTGGTGGCTGCCCCTTTTGAAGGAGATGTGATCTTTCCAAGTGCCCACGGTCCCCATCAGTCCCTACCAACTCGGAACTCTGAGTCTGAATGGCAATTTCCATCCTCATTTTTCTTACAGTGGGTCTTCTTCATTCAGTCACGCTACCTGTCTGGCCCTTGTAAGCCTCTGAGTTTGCAATTTCTGATATAACAAAAGCCCCCTAGGGGCAGAGAGCACCTTGTTATCTTCCGCAAAACTTAGTAAGAACACGTGGAGGTCCTCAGTAAATGCTTGTTGAATGCAGTTATTATATTGTTTCCCTAAAATGAAAGGTTTGGTAGACAAATCATCAGCCCCTGTGTTGCGGGTTTACTCTGTTCCTTCGTGAACCTCTCTCCTTCCCCACGAAGGCAAAAGAATTTGCTCCTAGAAGTGCACCCCTGGCTACCACTAGCCCTCCTCTTGTGCAGCCTTATTCCTAGTGCTGATATTTCCTCGGACCGTGTCTGAGGAGGTTTATCTTAGTCCAACTTCTCACTTAGGAGAGGACTTGGCAGGTATCTCCACGGAGACAGAAAAAGGATTCCGGGCTCCCCTCACAAATCACTTTTGACAGTCAGTTTAGAACACAAGAACATATTTTTCATGTGCCAGCCATCCAAAGACAGAATCCTCATCCTGTTTATTTACACTGGGTTTGGATGAACTGCCAATAAATACAGAGATGGCAGTTTCTAAAGATACGTGGTTGGGGGTGGTGGTGCTTAGAAGTGTGGTGGTTAGAAGTATCAGAAGTCATATACTCCTTATCTCTACTCTCAGCAGGACCTGTTTATCCCTGAGTCTCTTCTCCTTTAATAGTTCTACTTCTCGGATGATTCTTTCTTTGGTCAAAGAGAAAACATTCTGTAGAGTAAGACAGGTTGCTCACAGAGTAAGTCAAGAACAGTCAATTAGCAAAGTAAATAACTTGAGGAAAATAAGAAACTACACATACTTATTTAGAAATACACAGACATAGAGAACAAACTAGTGGTTACCAGTGGGGAGGGGGGAGGGGGGAAGGGCACAGTAGGGGAGGGGATTATAATTATATATAAAATAAATAAGCTACAGGCATACCTAGTACAACACAAGGAACATAGCCAATATTGTATAATAACTATAAATAGAATATAACCTTTAAAAATTGTGAATCAGTATGTTGTTGTAGACATGGAACTTATATAATAATGTACATCAACTATACCTCAATGAAAAAAAAAAAGAGATAGGATAACCATGTAACTTATCATTCAAACCAGGACACTTTGGAGAGTGAGAAGGGGTGCTAACTGGACAGGACTCTGGGACTACAGGCATAAATTGGAACTGTCCCAGGAAAATTGGTTTTTATGGTCATCCTGTTTAAAAATCAGACATATTCATGAAAACAGCCTCGGACGATGGTTTTCATTCGTGGCGAGGCTGGATGCTTCACAGAAAAAGTATTTGAGCTACTTCCAGCAAAACCTGCTGTAATAGGGAGAAAGAAGTTACAGGCTATCAGGAGAAATTTCTAAGTGGCTACAGGCAGTCCCCCACTTTTTATTATTGTACATTTATCTGTTCACTTGAGGCTGTGTAAAAATCATCTCTCTCTTACCTCTCACCTCTACTCTCTTATTTTGGCCTTTATGTCCCTAAATGTCAAACAGGTTGAAGTAGTCAAAGTACCTATAATGCTGGTACTTAGCAGTATCTCAGGAAGGTAGCAGCAGGCTGGGGAGAAAGGGGAAGCTCTCATGGATACTGGTAGAAGTAATAATTGCTTACCACAAGAGAACCTATTATGTGCTAGACCACATTCAAAGGCAGGGAAAATGATGCACAAGATAGATACACCCTAAACCATCCTAACTGCAGCCCTGTATGGTAAGTTCATCATTATGCTAACTGCTGGAGCAAATAAACTGAAAGTCTCAATGACTCTTGCTCAAGTCACACACCACTATGAGTCAAGACGCTCTCCTGAGCAGCTGTCTACCAGATGGTGACTCAGATTCAGGCTCCTTCCAGCATGTGGCTCTACCATCTCTGACGCCTTCTCTTCCAGCCTTGTGATCAAGGGGGAAAGGAATATGGATGATCACACTGGGCCCTTATGGCCAGGTCTGAAATTGGTATTCATCACATCCACCCAATTATAATGGCCAGACTAGTCATACAGCCCTGACCTAACTGCAAGGGAAACTGGGAAATGGAGTCTTCCTTGATGCCAGGAAGAGACTGGTGAGCATCTGGCTAGCCTCTGTCAACATTGCTGTAGTCACCCCTTTACCAACAAATTGAGGCTCAGAGAGGTTAATAACTTACAAAGGATCAAGCATCTAAGGTAGCAGCAATTGGGGTTTAACTTAGGTGTGCCTAACTCCAAAGCCCATGTTCTTTCCATTGTAGCTCAACCTATACAATCAGCTCATAAGCTTTCCCCATAATCAGCAATATAAAAGGGAGAGACATATCAAGATCATTTCCTAAGCCTGAGATCATTTCCCAAGCCTTCGTCTGCCTACTTTCCTTGGTTTATGACAGGCTGACTTCAGTTTATATTTGGCCATTTAGGTAAGCCTCACGGAGGCCAGGACACACTAACTACTGGTAGAGTCAGGCTTCTCCTCCCTGTGGAGGTGCTCTTATTTATGTAGGTTTTCTTTAATTTCTCCCAACAATATTTTGTGGTTTTCAGTGTAAAGGTCTTGCACATCTTTTATCAGACATTTATTCCTAAGTGTCTCATAGATTGAGATGCTGTTGTAAGTGGTATTTTTAAATTTCAATGTCTGATTTTCATTGCTAGAATATAGAAATAAACTTGGTTTTTGTATATTAAGCTTGTACCCTGCAATATTGCTAAACTCATTTGTTATAGTATTTTTTTTTGTAGATTCCATCATTTGTACATGGATGATCATGTCTGCAAATAAAAAGTTTTACTTTTCCCTTTTCAGTCTGGAGATCTTTATTTTTCTTTCCTGCCTGATTGCCCTGGCTAGAACCCCCAGTACAATGTTGAGTAGGAGTGGGGAGAGCCAGTGTCCTTGTCTTGCTTCTAGTGTTAGGGGAAAAGCATGCAGTATGATTTTAGTTATAGGTTTTTTTCCCTCTATTCCTAGTTTTCTAAGAGTTTACTTTTTAAAATCAGGAATGGATGTTGCAATTATTTCTTGGCCTTTTGATAACATTTAGTTTTGAAATTTTGCTTCAATTTTCATGAAGGATATTGGTCTGTAGTTTTCTTTTCTTCAAATGTGTTTGTCTGATTTTGGTATCAGGAAAATGCTGGCCTCCTAGAAAGAGTTGGGATTTCCCCTTCTTCAATATGTTACCAACTAGCTTCCCTGGACTCTTTAATCAATAGAAATTGATAAGAGGCCAGAGGAGGAATTCAGGCAAGGCTTAATTGGGACTCATGCTGCAGCACAAGGGAGCAAAAACAAGTAACAAGTGCCCTTGCTCCATCTGGAAGGAGCGTGGGCTGGATCCTTAAATGGGGTATGGGTAGGGGCAGATAGACGGGTCAGGCTGGAGGGGTTGCTTAGGTGGTCTGCCCACGCCCTTGGTGGTGCTATGTGCAGGGACCCCTGCTATGTGCAGGGATCACGCACAATACCCTGATTTTGCTCCCAGCACCCTAGAAGTGGCAGTTGGTTTCTGGCCTTTTTGTATCTTATTGTGAATAACTGTCCCATCTGCTCATGCATGCAGTTATTTTTAGTCCCTTATAGTTTCTTTGTATTCTGTTGCTCAAAGAAATGTTTGTTCAGATGCAAGCATTGCAGCAAAGGGTCCCAGGTTCCAGGTTCTAACTTGTCTCAAATGTTGTGAAAGAATCTGTGTAGAATTGGTATTATTTCTATTTTACATATTTAGCAGAGTGTCATCTTGAGTACTATTCTATAATCTATGAATTTTGAAACTTAAAGGAGCAGACCTCTTCTGCCTAGCCTTGTCCTGAATCTCAGCCTGCTTGGCCAAGCTTTGAGTGACACCCTTCTGGGGTTTGGCCTTCCCTTCTTCCTGAAGACAGAATGCTGTTTCCATCCTTTGAAAGGGAAAAGGTAATGTGGAGGAAGTGAAAGATGAAAGATGAGAGTATGACATCTCATTATATACTTTTAAAAAATGTAAGTGAAATTCACATAACATAAAATTAACCTTTTAAGATATAATTCAGTGCCATTTATTCTATTCATAGTGTTGTGCAATCACCATTTCGATCTAGCTCCAAAGATTTTCATCTCCCCAAAGGAAAATCTCGTTATCTATTAAGCAGCCACTCGCTAGTGTCCCCTCTCCGTGGCCCCTGTCAACCACCAGTCTGCTTTCTGTCTCTCTGGAGTTACCTATTCTGGATATTTCCTATAAGTGGAGTCATATAACATGTGATCTTTTGTGTCTGGCTTTTTTTACTTATCATAATATTTTCAAGGTCCACCCACAGTATAGTATGTACCAGTACTTCATTCTTTTCTATGGCTGCGTAATATTCCATCATATGTATATACCACATTTTGATTATTCATTCATCAGTTATTGAACATTTGGGTTGTTTTTACTTTTTGTCTATTATGAAGAGTGCTGCTATGAACATTCATGTGTAAGTATTTGTTTGAGTACTTGTTTTCTGTTATTTCGGATATATATTTAGGAGTATAGTGCTGGGTCGTATGATGATTCTGTTTAACTTTTTTGAGAAACGGCCAAGCTGTTTTCCCCAGCCACTGCACCATTTTACATTCTTATCAGCAATGTATCAGGGTTTTGATTTCTTCATATCCTTACCAACACTTGTAATTTTCCATCTTCTTTATAATGGCTAGCCTAGTGGGTATAAAGTGACGTCTCATTGTGATTTTGAATTGCATTTCCCTAATGACTTATGATGCTGAGTATCTTTTTACGTGCTTGTTGGCCATTTGTATATAATATTTGGAAAAATATCTAGTTAAGTCCTGTGTCCATTTTTTAACTGGGTTATTTATCTTTTTGTTATTGACTTGTAAGAGCTCTTTAGATATTCTGGCTACTGGAACTTTATGAGATATGTAACTTGCGAATATGTTCTCCCATTCTGTAGGTCATCTTTTCACTTTCTTTTCAGTTTTGGCAGTTTCTACTGGGAATTCCTCAAGTTCAGAAATTCTTTCCTCAGCTACGTGCCGTTTTCTTTTGTTTTTTCTTAAGCTTTTTATTTATTTACTCTTTGGCCGAGTACCGCTTGCAGCTTGTGGGATTTTAGTTCCCCCACCAGGGATAGAACCCAAGCTACCAGCAGTGAAAGCGCCGAGTCTTAACCACTGGACCGTCAGGGAATTCCCCATGCTGTTTATTATAAGCCCATCAAAGGCATTCTTCATTTCTATTATAGTGGTTTTGATCTGTAACATTTCTCTTTGGTTCTTTCTTAGAATTTCCATCTCTTTGCTTATATTGCCCATCTGTTCTTGCATGCTCATGTATTAAATTCCTGGTCTGATAATTCCAGTACCCTTGCCATATTTGAGTCTGGTTTTGATGCCTGCTCTGTCTGTTCAAACTGTGTTTTTTGCCTTAGTATGCCTTGTATTTTTTTCTAGATACCTGGATACAAGGTACAGAGTTAAAGGAACTGCTGTAAATAAGCCTTTAGTAATGTGGCGGTAAGGTGTGGGCGGAGGGGAAGCATTCTTCAGGGCAATGATTGGGTCTCAGTCTTTTAGTGAGCCTATACCAATGGATGTGAACTCAACACCTATTTCTCAGTTTCCTCCTTCCCCCTTAGGTGGGACAGGATGGCCAGAGTGGGCTGGAGTTGGGTATTTCCTTTCCTCCAGGTCAGTTAGGCTCTGATAGAATTCCAGCAGGTTACACTCTGGTCCTAGTTAGATAGTGAAATAGTTTCTCCTGAGGGCAGGCCTTGTGAAGAACAGAATGCTCTTGTATATTTCAAAATGGTTCCTTTTTTCTTACTCAAGCTGAAAGCAGAGAGGATTTTTCCTCCAATATTCACTGTTGAGGACTTGGTTCAGCTCTTGGAGATAAAATGCACAGAAGTGTGGGGACCCTCACTATGACTGGGTCCCCCTGAAGTTTTTAACTCTCAGGGTTGTCCACATTGAGCCTCCAACAATTTGTCAAGTACAGTTCTGGTTTTGCTTGCCCTCAACGGGTTCCCATGGAAGTTTTTGTTCATGGATTTCTGCTCTGCTAAGCTGTGATTCTCTGGATTTGCCTGTCAGTCTCTCCAGTTTGGGGGCTAGCAGTTTGCCCTGTGACCTCACATCTCTTATTAGTATAAGAAGAGTTGTTCATTTTTCAGTTTGTTCAGCTTTTTACTTGTTGTTAGGATGGAGTGATCACTTCCAAGCTTCTTACATGCTAGACCAGAAACTGGAACTCTTTTCACTTTCTTGATAATGTCTTTTGATGTACAAAAGTTTTTAATTTTGATGAAGTTCATTTTATCTATTTTTCTCTTTTTTTGCTCATGCTTTTTGTGTCATATCTAAGAATCCATTGCCAAACCCAAAGTCATGAAGATTTCCCCCTATTTTCTTCTAAGGGTTTTAGCTCTTATATTTAGTTCATTGATCCATTTTGAGTTAATTTTTATATATAGCATGAGGTAGGGGGTCCATCTTCATTCTCTTCCATGTGGATATCCAGTTGTCCCAGCACTGAATGCATATCTTTTAATATCACTTTGCTTAAAAAAAACACTATAGGAATAGGTTATCTATCAAAACTTAAAAATAATATTTTAAATAGGAAATAAATAATCCCTGTAGAAAGAGAAGCACATTGATAATCTGGTTAAGACTATGAACTCAGAAGCAGGACTGCTTGTGTCTGAATCCTGGTTTTTCCACATACAAGCTGATTGATCCTGGGCATGTTTCTTAATCATTCTATGCCTCAGTTTCCTCACATATAAAATTAGGATAAATAATAGTACCTACTTCATGGAATTATTATGAGAATTTGGTGAATGAAAACATATAAAGTGCAGTGCCTGGCTGTTAGTAAGCCCTATATGAGTATTTTAAAAATAATTTTGAATGAATAAATTTTGAAACTCCAAATATTCCAACCAGTGTCCATTCCTTAGGCACTAAGCTTTCCAGACAAGCAGGGCCTGTGACCAGAAGAAAACATATTGAAAGTGGGTCATAGCCTACCGTGAAAGGAAAGCCCTCAACCCTCCATCCCAATTCCCTGGCACAGAACTGCCATTGGCCTTGGGCAAGAGGGCTTCTACCCTAGTCTTGCGCTTTAGTGGGCCCCACATATCACAAGCACACAAACAAAATACACTTATAAAGAAACACATGGCTGTCTCTGTTACCGGCACAGCATAACCCATAACCCTAACATCCACTCCAATGACTGACATACTGAGGCATGTCTTTACTTCTTTTGCCTTATGTTCTTGAAACAAAAGGCCACAGTGTTCAAATGCTGGGAGGATGTGTGCGTGGGTTGTGCCACTGCTACTCCTGAGATGGACATCGCTTTGAGATGTGGGAAACATTTGCACAGGTAGAAATGCTCAAATGAGAGAAAAGGCACATTGATTAGCTTGTGAAATCCTCCTCTGAAGCATCTTAAATTGTAGGGTTGGCCAAAAAGTTTGTTCAGTTTTGAATAAACATAGAAGACACACTTTTCATTTTCACCAAGAACCTTACTGAACAAGGTATTCATTAACCAAAAGAACTTTTTGGCCAACTCAATAGATACAATAGAATGATCTATTTCTCGTAGTGCTAAGCATCTGTTTTCTTTTTGAGTTCCAATTCATAGTTGCAAAGATTCTCATAAATTAGTGCTGTATTCAAAACAATTGCACAAGATGCCTGAGGAACATTTTGCAATATTATACCTTTCATATCACTATTAAATATGTGTGTGTGTATGTCTACACATAACATGTATGAAGCTTTATAATGATTCTTTACATTGACAATTAAATGGACATTGAAGATTGGAATTGTAAATAGTTTTATTTGTATAAACTAATAATTAATATATTTAATTAAAATTTAAAAATTAAAGTTGTTTCACGTTTATTTAAATGTTTTGTTAAATATTTAAACTATATTTTTAAATATTTAAAACACATATCCTATTCATTATAATTTGTATTTTGTCTTTTTAAATAATTTTGAATATTTTAAGAAAAGCAGCATTGAATATATATGTGGAGAGTAATTTTCGTTTTTCATCTTTTACATTTACTTTAGTTATATTTTTATTAAATATACTCAATTTTGAATAATTTCAATATGATTACATTTTAAGTTTTAATCTTTTAAATCAGTGCAGTCTAATTGAACTTTATGCAGTGATGTGAATGTTCTATATTTGTGCTATTTAATATGGTAACCACTAATCTCATTTGACTACTGAGCAACTGAAATGTGACTGGTGCAACAAGGAATTTAGTTTTTAATTTTACATAATTTCAATCAGTTTAAATTTAAATAGCCACATTTAGCTGGTGGCCAACATACTGGACTTAGATCATATTTTCCTAGAACACAAATTACATGAGTATAACTATATAATTAGTGACTTTGCTAGAATAAAGACAAAAAATAAATTCTATTAAAAAATAACAATTTATGAATTATGAATGTCTTATTTAGTACTCACCCAAACACCACAGGCCCACCAAAAGAAGACCCAGCACATGCAGTAAGAATTACATCTAGTCATCTTTGATAGGTTGTCAAATTCAGTCAATGAGAAACCTTCAGCCTTCCACATAGTTTTTCTTTTTAATCATTCTGAAGATATATTTATCAAGGAAGGAGGATAGAAAGTATGTCAACCGTTTGTGATTTATAAATTCTCAATGTAGGCATATGGTAGGTAGGCCTCCATTTGACCTCGTGCCCTCGCTCTCACAAATATTAGGGCGGGGCCTGCCCAGACTTGCGTTGTCCACCTGTAACAGCAGCAGCACCACACACTGGTCACTGCTCTCCAGCCCCTGGAATACCACCCCACTTGGCTTCTCCTAGTCACAGTCCCCACCTGCCCATCTCCAACTCCGCCTAAGCCCATTGTTGACTGTGAGCTGCACTTCAGATCCTGCAGGGGCCCTTCCCATCTACCTAATATTTGCCGTCAGTGACAGAGAATAACTCTCGGGATGCTGTCAGGGAGCAGCCTGACTCACAAAATAGCTACAGGCCACTAGGCCTTTCAACAGCAGCCTTTTAATTTTCTCCTCTACGTCACTTGGGTAATGTGTGCACCCATATCAGAGGGTGAAAATTTTTCATGGACTCCTAGAGTTGAGTTAAATTATTTTATTATAATTTCACATAAATATACAAGTTAAAAAGTATAAACTCCTTATGCCTATTTTACTTATTCCACTACAAAGCTCAAATAAGCTGTTTGGATTAAATACAAACAAAACTGCAGAATCAATCAAAATAAAACTAACAACACTAACTTAATGTGATAATATTTTATGGAAAGTAAGTCGCCAATGTTGAGTTTAACAGTAAAAAGTTATATCTTAGTGTCAGTTTCTTTTCCTTATTGTTTCTGTATTTCAAATTTAACGATACAGAGAATGTCCTATGCAAAATCATATTAAAACAATCTTTATTTCTTAGTTTTGGAGAATCAGGACTCATATTTAGTCAAAGCTCTGCCCTAGAGCACCAGGTTTTTTAAAAAATTCAATTTATTTCAACTGAAAAAAACAAAAACAGTTTACCCATCTCTTCTATCTCCTCAACCCCACCTGTTCCCCAACCACCAGTCTGTTCTTCTGTACATATCTCTGAGCTTGATTTTTTGGGTTTTTTTTGGGGGGGGATGGGGAGTGGTTGATTCCACATGTAAGAGAGATCCTATAGCATTTGTCTTTCTCTGTCTGACTAAGCATAATGCCCTTGAGGTCTGTCCATGTTGCAAAAGGCAAGATTTCACTCTTTTTATGGCTGAATAATATTCATATGTATACACACATATGTATGTAATTTCTTTATCTATCCATCCATCAATGGACCCTTAGGTTGTTTCTGTATCTTGGCTATTGTAAATAATAATGCAATGAATACAGCGGTGCATATATATTTTCAAATTGATGTTTCTGTTTTCTTCAGATAAATACCCCAAAGTAAAATTGCTGGATCATATGGTAGTTCTATTTTAAATTTTTTGAGGAACTTCCATACTGTTTTCCATAGTGGCTGCACCAGTTTACATTTTCCCCAACAGTGCATATTGGTTTCCTTTTCTCCACGTCCTCATCGACACTCATAATTTGCTTTTTGATAATAGCCATTCTGACAGGTGTGAGGTGTTATCTCATTGTGTTGTTTTTTTTAAATTCTTACTGGAGTATAGTTGATTTACAATGTTGTGTTAGTTTCAGGTGTATATGTACAGTTATACATATATCCACTCTTTTTTAAATTTTTTTCCCATATAGGCCATTACAGAGTATTGAGTAGAGTTCCCTGTGCTGTATAGTAGGTCCTTATTAGTTATCTATTTTATATATAGTAGTGTGTATATGTCAATCCCAATCTCCCAATTTATCCCTCCCCCTGCCCTTACCCCCTGGTAACCGTAAGTTTGTTCTCTACATTTGTAACTCTATTTCTGTTTTGTAGATAAATTCATTTGTGCCCCTTTTTTAGATTTCACTTATAAGTGATATCATATGATATTTGTCTTTCTCTGTCTGACTTAGTTCACTCAGTATGACAATCTCTAGGTCCATCCATGTTGCTTGCAAATGGCATTATTTCATTCTTTTTTATGGCTGAGAAGTGTTCCATTGTATATATACCACATCTTCTTTACCCATTCCTCTGTCAATGGACATTTAGGTTGTTTGATGTCCTGGCTACTGTAAATAGTGCTGCAATGAACACTGAGGTTCATGTATCTTTTTGGATTATGGTTTTCTCCTGATATATGCCCAGGAGTGGGATTGCTGGATCATATGGTAGCTCTATTTTTAGTTTTTTAAGGAACCTCCATACTGTTCTCCATAGTGGCTGTACCAAGTTACGTTCCCACCAACAGTATAGGAGAGTTTCCTTTTCTCCACACCCTCGCCAGCATTTATTGTTTGTAGATTTTTTTTGTTGATGGCCATTCTGACCAGTATGAGGTGATACCTCATTGTGGTTTTGATTTGCATTTCTCTAATAATTAGTGATGTTGAGCATCTTTTTATGTACTTGTTGGTCATCTGTATGTCTTTGAGAAAATGTCTATTCAGATTTTCTGCCTGTTTCTTAATCAGATTGTTGTCGTTGTTTTGCTATTGAGTTGTGAGTTCTTTATATATTTTGGATATAAGCCCCTTATCAGATATATGATTTATAATTATTTTCTCCCATTTAATAGGTTGCCTATTCATTTTGCTGAGAGTTTCCCCTGCTGTGCAAAAGCTTTTTAGTTTGATGTAGTCCCACTTGTTTATTTTTGTTTTGGTTGCTTTTGCTTTTGGTGTCAGATACAAAAAATCATCACTGAGACCTTCATCAAAGAGCTTATTGCCTATGTTTTATTCTAGGAGTTTTATGGTTTCAGGTTTTACGTTCAAGTCTTTAATCCATTTTGAGTTAATTTTTGTGAATGGTGTAAGATAGTGGTCCAATTTCATTCTTTTGCATGTGGCTGTCCAATTTTCCCAGCAACATTTATCGAATAGAATGTCCTTTCCCCATTGTGTATTCTTGCCTCTTTTGTCCTAAATTAATTTACCATATATACATGGGTTTATTTCTGGGCTCTCTATTCTGTTCCATTGATCTATATGTCTGTTTTATGCCAATACCATACTGCTTTATTTACTATAGTTTTGTAGTTTGAAATCCAAGAGCATGATGCCTCCAGTTTTGTTCTTTCTTAAGATTGTTTCAGCTATTCAAGGTCTTTTGTGGTTTCATACATGTTTTAGGGTTGTTTGTTCTGTTTCTGTGAAGAATGCAATTGGTATTTTGATATGGATTGCATTGAATCTGTATATGCTTTTGGTAGTATGGACATTTTAACAATATTAATTCTTCCAGTCCATAAGCATGAAATAGCTTTCCATTTATTTCCAGTTTTTATGTCTTCTTCAATTTCTACATTAATGTCTAGTAGTTTTCAACATACAGGTCTTTCACCTCCTTGGTTAATTTTTTTAAATTTAATTAATTAATTAATTTATTTATTTATTTTGGCTGTGCCAGGTCTTAGTTGCGGCATGTGGGATCTTCATCACGGCATGCAGACTCTTAGTTGCAGCACGCAAACTCTTAGTTGTGGCATGCATGCAGGATCTAGTTCCCTGACCAGGGATCCCACCTGGGCCCCCTGCATTGGGAGCGTTGAGTCTTACCCACTGGACCACCAGGGAAATCCCTCCTTGGTTAAATTTATTCCTAAGTATTTTATTCTTTTTGATGCAATGGTAAGTGGGATTATTCTATTAATATTTTCTTAGTGTAAAGAAACACAACAGATTTTTGTGTATTGATTTTGTATCCTGCAACTTAACTGAATTTGTTTATTAGTTCTAACAGTTTTTTGATGGACTTCTTAGGGTTTTCTATATATAATATCATGTTATCTGCAAATAGTGACAGTTTTACTTCTTTGAGCACCAGTTTTTTTTTTTTTAATGGTTTCCCTGATTCCACCCATCCTCTATTTTATTTTATTTAGTTTTTCTTTTTTTTATCTTTTGGCCACACCAAGAGTGACTGGGATCTTAGTTCCCTGACCAGGGATCAAACCCATGCACCCTGAATTGGAAGCACGGAGTCTTAACCACTGGACCGCCAGGAAAGTCCCCTGAGAACCAGTTTTAATGAGATGCTTCTTGCTAACTCCATTAGCTATCTGGCAATATGAAGGTAAGGGCTACATTACAGCCTTGTTGGTATCTGAAATGGGCATCTAATTCCATTACATATCTGGACTTGGAAATGGAAATTTTTTTCATCGACTATTTTCAAATATCCTTAGTGCTAATAAATTGGAAGCCATGCAGTAAATTTCCTCTCTGCCATGAATGTGGTCCTGACTGCCATGGTCCAGCTTTCTGTTAGTTCAGTCTCCCTGTACTCCATGCAATCTCCAGTCACACTTACATATTTGAACTACTTCAGAATGTGATGCTAACATAGCCAGACACAATGCAAATGTGGGCCCTGAAGTATGCGGTTCTTTTCCAACTGTGAGGTGGTCCTCCTAAAGACCCAAAGTGTGTTTGGATACACATGCTTTAGTTTATCATAAGTATGAATAAACAAAATTTATAAATCCTCAGGAGTACCTCAGGAAACCCCAAAGTGTACTTAGATAAATGATTCTCCAAGTGTGATCTGCGGATCCCTCGGTGTCCCTATGGGGATCCACAAAGCTGAAACTATGTTCACAATACTTTCTCCTCTGGGAAATATCAATAGATATAATCCACATAAACAAAAACTCTGGCCAAACAAGCATTAATATCAAGATTACCTGTCAGCATTAGAGCTTTAAAATCAACTCATTCCTACTATACAGTCACTCTACATTGATCATGTGATCTTAATGCTCAGGTCCACATATTCCCCCCTGTAAACTAGTGATCGCTTTCTCTCTTTGACAGTCCTGCAATGAATTCTTAATTAATTTTTCTCTTTTGTGGTCTGGAGTTTACATAGCATCCAGGACAAATCGATACTTACTTGGTAGTCACAAGTTACACCTCATATTGTGGTGGACTGTTATATCCCATGACAATGGGAAGCATGGTGAGGAGTTATCTGAAGTAACTCTAGCTATGTTGGGAATCTTCTAATCCTTGGGTCATCTAAGACTTCCCAGATGTGAAACAATTCTGTTTTCACAATTCCTGTGTTTGCCAGTTGGAGCCATAACAGTAACCACAGACACTTGTGTCTAGGAATCCATTTTCCACTTAAGTTCTGAATCTAATCATTCTAATCATTCTGATCTCATGCTGCAGCTGTCTACAAGAAGACAAATCACAAGGAAACAGTACTTTCTGAATGGAGTCAGTTTCTTTATCTGCTGGGACCAGAGTCAACCCCTTTCCCAACTGAAGTTACTCTGAGCCAAAAGATGTGGATATTTTCATTTTCCTCCACCCAGTGGCATTTTAATCCAGTTTAGTCTTGTTTAATCCCTCTGCCAGGGGACTCCTGCAACTCTGTTCTTAATACTAATTTCTGTATCAGTCAGGTTTTTATGTGATTACAAAGATTCTCTTTGGTATGAGGAATTTATACAAGGATGCGTAGGGTTAATGGAGCAACAAGAAGCTATCTTCCTAGCTTCCCAGTCACTCTGGGTCCAGGTGCTATGAAGAGTGAGAAGTGCAACAAACCTAATGGGGACCCAGAACAAAAGTTCAGGTTGTCTGGGTTACAACCTTAGTTTGAGAGATCTGCCCTGGCATTTATACTTCCTGAAATAGAGAATTTGACTGAGCCAGGTGGCCACCATCCAAATGAAGTGCCTCTACTGGGAAGTGATTCATGCCAACCCTCCCCATAGCCTTCCTGATAGTTTAGCCTTCCTGATAGTCGGTCGGTCCCTGGGCCCATTGTTTCGGATGAGGTCATCAGGATCATGCCACTCATTTCACTTGGCAAGAGCACAGCAACAGATGCAGACGGAGCCTGTTCAAGTTCCTTTTACTGAAGGGCACCTATCAGCCAGCCATGTGTGGAGACTTCATGAATGAACCCCCTCAACCTGTTCAGTATAACCATTTTCAGGGGGTATTTTTTTAAACCCTTACAGCTAAAGTCCTGGTGAGTCTAACTCTTTAAAATAATGACTCCAACTTTGAGGCAGTTTGTAGTTCAGTGAGTTGATTTTTCCATTTCTCTGTCTGTCACTGAGAAGTTTATTGAGAGCACACATAGGCTCCAGCTCTAACTTCCTTGACAGCTTTTGCACGTGACTTATGAAAAGCATCCCCAAAGCCATGATAACTTTTAAAGATGCCAAACAGAATGATTGCTAATTAAGTGTCTAGAAATGTGGACTGCTGTGTTCCCAAACTGTGCCCTGTAGGGAACTGCTTCTAGGAAATGTTCATAGGTACACAGCAAAATAAGGAAGAAAGAAGGAAGGAAAGAAAGAAAGAAAGGAAGGAAGGAAGGAAGAAAGAAAGAGAGAGGAAGGGAGGAAGGAAAGAAAGGAAGGGAAGGAAGGAAGGAAGGAAGGAAAGAGGAAGGAAGGGAGGGAATGAAAAAATTTAAATTCATGGTCAAAAAACTTTGGGAAGAATTTGTTTACTACAGGGACCCCGTCTTGGAGATTCACTCTCCAATATTTAAAACCCCAAGTAGTTTCATTGTAAAGAAATCTGTTTTAATTTTAGTTAACTAAGCATTTCCCAAATTTGCTTGAACACATAAAAGCTTTCGATTTTGCGTTATGCTTCCCCAGATCCCAATTATTGGATATATTGATTTATATAAATTTTAGGTCAATTGCATAATTCTGAAAAATGTGTAAGGGTGAAATGGAATAGGATAGTGTGTAAGCCTTGCCTTAAATCAGGTCCTCAGGAAGCAAACTTTGAGATGAGCCCTGGTGTGTAGGAAGGTTACAGAGTGGTGTCCCTAGGATCAACACTTGTGGGGAGTTAAGACCTAGCCCTGGACAGCGGGAGAGCTTGAACTGGGTTGTAGTCACCACACTATTATAGGGGATCTCTGAAGCTGGGATGGCCCCTCAGAGTTGTCCTGTCTTGAGGGAAGGGGCTGGCATTCATATCCCTCATCACCAGGTTGCGTCCGTGGTGGGGGTGTGCTCTTGGGTTAGGTGGCTCTCTTCCACTGAGAGTAATTATGGGGGAAGGATGCAGCTGGAATCTCTGATTCCTAGAGAGGCCATCACAGCTGGGAGATTGAGTGCCTCCGTCCTAAAGAAGGCATCTGGGGAGCACTGCAGTGTCCATTACAGCCCACTGTGTGCCACTTGGATCCATGTGCTTTGTACACTAAGTTCTGGAAACAGCTCCTCCAGAATTCTGGTTGATCGTTTTTCCTGGGGAAACTTACAAGAGGAAGGAAATGGAAGAACAATGCAGCTCATATAGAGGTTGCAGGTGATAGGCATTGTTTCCTTCCTCCACTACCATACCAGACACCCCTCATCCACAGCTGGCAACTCTGTTGGTCTAGGTGGCTTACCTGATGTGGTGACCAGAGGTTTTTTTTTTTTCCCTTAAAGGGTCTGAGCCTTATGGCCATGACTGCTGCACTTCTATTTATTATCAGAATTGGATGCTGAACATTTTCTTCTTGCTCCTGTTAGCTAAGAGCAGCCCTACCGCCTCCTTATAACTAAGCCAGTTACCTGCCAGTGATTCCTTGCCTTGCCTACTGTTCTCTTGACACAAGGAGTCAAAAGTAACCCCCTGCCAGCCATAGTTAAAAATTTAATGGGAACCTTGCTGGGTCCTCTATTGGAAGCCCTTCTCTCTGAAAAACAGAACCCTTAAATCCATAAAGCTCAGAGTTATGGGGATGGGAAACCCAAATTTCACAAGTGGGTGGCTAGGAGTGATGGTGAGCGGGCGATTCCTAATTCTGCCCCTTGGTTTCTGGACCCGTGTATTCTACCTACTGAGGACACAGCACCATGTTATGGCAGTTGGTTTACAGCTTTCAAATTTTTAGTCTCAGGACCCCTTTATACTCTTAAATATTGAGGACCCCCACAGAGCTTTCGTTTATGGGGGTGATAACTCTTAATATTGTATCAGAATTTAAAACTGAGAACATTTTGAAATGCTCCTTTTCATTTGAAGATAACAATGAGGAACACACAGCAGGTTAACAGAAATAACATCTTAGCATAATTATTACGAAATTACTTTTGACCTGGTGGAACTCTGAGATCCATCCTAAAATGTCAGATTGTTCCAGAATATGAAGGAGAATGATAAGCGACCAGATTTGGTAAGTGAATTTTACTTGCTTTGGCTTATAACACTTGAATCTTAAAAGAAGCTATGGAATGTGTTAAAATGTTGGTTAAGTTTGATCCACTTCAATGGGCTTTGCCGCCTTGATTAACTGATGAATGCCTTTGCCAACAATATGAAGGGTTATTCTTCACTTTTTGTGTAATCTACGTACATAGCAAAAATACTTTATGTTAGCTTTGTTATATCCTTGATTATTTAGGAAAAAAGAATCTCAGTTATAAAAGAAGTTACATGTACTTTATAATCATTTTACTTTCTATTTTTTTCAATAAAATTTTTTTATTGCTATTTTGATTAAATAGCTAACTATCGTTTTTCAGGCACCCGTGATCCCATCCTAATCAAATGTCCAAATCTCCTCTAACAACTTTTTTGATTTTTGCATTCCCCAAATCACCTCCAAATATAGAAATACCGAAATAAAGAAAGAAAAAAAGAGAATGTTTCAGGGTATCTTTTACACTGAAATCTATTTTGAGATTTCCCAGAGGGCCCCCCCCAAAAATCACAAAGATTTGTGTTCTGTCACCTTATAAAAAGAGAGATGCTAGAAATAATTCGGGGTTTTTTGATATGTTACTATTTTGTAAAGTTTCATGGAAAAAATTGTCAAATCAGAAGAGACACACAGCCTTCCCTAGGTTAAATTTGGGTTGGTAAAACCTCATTAATATAAAGATTTCAAGATTCATGGGAAGTGTCTGGATGTTTGCTAGTGTCCTCACTTTCCATAATATATTTTAACTTCAGAGGAAACATTGAGTAGACTCTGTTGAGTTTTCCTATATTTGTCAGAATTCTTGTAGTGCTTTGCCTAAAGTTACACAGCAACAATAGTATAGTGTTTTCCATCATTTCAGTTACTGTTTAAAGTGCTAACTTTGTCACAGTCTTTTTTTTTTAACATCTTTATTGGAGTATAATTGTTTTACAATGTTATGTTAGTTTCTGCTGTATAACAAAATGAATCAGCTATACGTATACATATATCCCCATATACCCTCCCTCTTGTGTCTCCCTCCCACCCTCCCTATCCCACCCCTCTAGGTGGTCACAAAGCACCGAGCTGACCTCCCTGTGCTATGAGGCTGCTTCCCAGTAGCTATCTATTTTACATTAGGTAGTGTCACAATCTTTTTTTTTTTGCAATACATGGGCCTCTCACTGTTGTGGCCTCTCCCGTTGCGGAGCACAGGCTCCAGATGTGCAGCCTCAGCGGCCATGGCTCACGGGCCCAGCCGCTCCGCAGCATGTGGGATCCTCCCGGACCGGGGCACGAACCCGTGTCCCCTGCATTGGCAGGCGGACTCTCAACCACAGGGAAGCCCGGTAGTGTCACAATCTTTAAATTTGAATCTAGTATCTTCTGTGACACTGGTTTTCAACTGGAGATGCACATCAGACTTACCTATAGAGGTTTTCTTTTTTCAAAAATTTATTTATTTATTTTTGGCTGCGTTGGGTCTTTGTTGCTGCGCGCGGGCTTTCTCTAGTTGTGGTGAGCAGGGGCTGCTCTTTGTTGCGGTGCGCGGGCTTCTCATTGCGGTGGCTTTTCTTGTTGCGGAGCATGGGCTCTAGGCACGTGGGCTTTGGTAGTTGTGGTTCATGGGCTTCGTTGCTCCACGGCATGTGGGAACTTCCCGGACCAGGGCTTGAACCCGTGTCCCCTGCATTGGCAGACGGATTCTTAACCACTGCGTCACCAGGGAAGCCCTACCTATAGAGTTTTATAAAAATACAGCCATCTAGGACCTATGCCAGATTTACTGATTCTTTTCATATTTCTGGTATATTCTTACAATATGCTTGGTATATTCTTGGTATATTTTGTGTATTATGTCTCAGGATTATTATGCTATATCTCAAGGCTTTTCCTCTATAAAATTATGTTCATTCATTTTTAGAAATCAAATCTTCTCTGACTTCTCTGAAAATAGGCTTCATCATTATTCTTAGAGACATATTGTCTAAAACTTGTTTTGGAATTGCTTTATCATCTTGTTATGCATGCCACAGAAGCAATCACATTTCCTTGTCAGTTACATTATTCTTATTATGACTCCTCATTAGACTTTTACATTTGAAAATTATCAGTAGTTAATTAACCACAGCCATTTTCTCTGTAATTTAAGATAGTTTTTTTTTTTAATTTTTTTTTTTTTGATGTGGACCAATGTTAAAGTCTTTATAGAATTTGTTATAATATTGCTTCTGTTTTATGTTTTGGTCTTTGGGCTGTGGGACATGTGGGATCTTAGCTCCCCAACCAGGGATCAAACATGCAACCCCTGCATTGGAAGGTGAAGTCTTAACCACTGGATGTCCAGGGAAGTCCCTAAGACAACTTTTATCTTCTCTGGTGCTTGCCTGAAGGCTCTGCTATCAACTATAGACCTGAGTTTTCAACAAAAATGGACAATCTCAGAGCCCCATGGAAAAGGACTATATCAGGTGCTACAAACTACTGACACTTCAAAGAGTAGACTCTTGGGTACAGCCTTCTGATGCATCACTTGGACAACTTTCAGGCCATACCAGTGGATTGAGTCAAGATTTCCAGAATTCTTTCCATTTAAAAGCATACAGGCTCATAAGGTTGCTAACTCAAGATCTAGTAGAACAGGAATTAATTACGTAGGACTGAATGAACTGATGAGAAAAATTTTATTGTGATTATTTGTTTAGAATATTGTTGATATTTCAACTTCTACTTTCCAGATATAAAATCAAACCTTTTTTTTTCTTTTTAAATTCTCTGTAATCTATGACAATTTAGTAGAATCTGCTGTTATATACTGGAATATAACATTTAAAAATTATATCTGATTCTCACTTATCCCCCCTGAAATCAGAAACTCTTCTTAAGTCTACTTTTCATGGCAATATAGTTATTTTATATAGGCTCTGTAAAAATCTGCCTTTTTTTTAAAAACCAGAATATAATTGGGAAGGTCAATCATGTAACCAGAGCTTTACCTGGAATGTCAAATTTAAGAATGGTGCTCGTTTAATGGAACTTAGGGGGCCAGTGCTTATAAAGTCTTCTCAGGAAAACTGGCCTGGCACCTGGTTCACAGGGTCTCAACCTGAGGCCAAAGGACCACTGCAAGATAGTTCATCAAGTGTGCTGGCACCTCCTCCCTGGCTGTTGGCCAGAGACCATACCACCTGGGGCCTTTCTATAAGCAACCGGAGTCTCCTCATGGCATGGCAGCTGATTCACCTAGTCCCAGTCATCCGGGGGGGGGGGGGGGGGGGGGAGAGAGAGAGAGAGAGAGAGAGAGAGAGAGAGAGAGGGAGAGAGAGAGAGAGAGACAGAACAAGGAGGAAGTCCCAACGCTTTTTATGACCTAGTCTCAGAGTCACACTGTCACTCTTGCCTTATTCTATTTGTTAAAAGTGAGTCACGGGCTTCCCTGGTGGCGCAGTGGTTGAGAGTCCGCCTGCCGATGCAGGGGATACGGGTTCGTGACCCGGTCCGGGAAGATCCCACATGCCGCTGAGCGGCTGGGCCCGTGAGCCATGGCCGCTGAGCCTGCGCGTCCGGAGCCTGTGCTCCGCAACGAGAGAGGCCACAAAAGTAAGAGGCCCGCGTACCGCAAAAAAAAAAAAAGCGAGTCACCAAGTCCGGCCCACACTCAAAGGCAGGGGAATAAAGCTTCAGCTCTTGAAGGAATGAGTATCAAAGAATTTAGGGACACATTTGAAACCCATCCTGAGGTTTGTTGTCTTCCAAAGCCCTGGCCTTTATCATTCTAGACTCTCTCCTCACCCTTGGGTAACTGTACAAGTTAGTGGATAAAACAGTCTTGTAAACAAGTAGCAATAAAACAAAGCAGGCTGAAATCATGTGCTATGATAGAGACACAGAAAGTGCCAGGAAAGGACACTAAATCCAACTGGGACAATCAGGGGACCTCATGAAGGAAGTGGTCTTTGACGTGAGTCTTGAAGAATGAGAGGATGTTAATCGTCTAAGATTCGAAGCCAGAAGGAGGGAATGGCCAGTGAAGGGAGCAAGGTGAATGGCGGTACAGAGGCAGGAGGCATTACACGTTGGCTCTGGGGAGCAGTGAACACCACCATGTCACTAAAAACAATCCAAATAAAATAACGAATGTTTAACTTTAAAGAAGAGAGTGGCGTGGGATTCTGCATAAATGAGAACGTGGGGGAGACAAGGTTAGAGGTGGAATGGCCACACGGCAGGCTGCTGAAGTCAACAAGCACCCTGCTTACCCGACAGTGCAGCTCAGAGATTCTCCATACTGGCTGCACACTGGAGGCACCTGGGGGGCTGCTGAGACCTGGTGCCCAGGCTTCACCCGCCAGAGGTTCTGATTTAATTATTCAGAGGTGGGTTTAGGCGCTCCAGGTGACCCTGATGTGCACCCAGGCTGAGAACACCATGACGCAGAGAAAGGGGAGAGAGGGTGAGAAGGGAAGTCTCAGCTCCAGGCAAAATTGGACTATTTCCCCTTCTTGCCTCACTTTCTGAATGTTTCTTCTACCTCCTTGGGTCCTCATCCCTCAGTTCTTTGTGTTTTTATTTCTTTTGAGTTCCTCTTGGATGTACCCCTATTTTATCTGACTATTCTATTCCCCAAAGTGTTTCAAGTTCTCAAACTGCCTATCTTCTCCCATGACTCAGTAAACTTCCATTTCCTCAGGGCAGCCGATATCAACTAGGTATTAAGAGGAGAGCAGCCAATTAGACTAATTCACACTAAGATGTGAATTACTGATGACCCCGTAATCCACCTAAGGGTATTTGATTTTTAATTTTTTTTCTAACCTTAAAAAACAATAATTTCACACTTATAGACAAGTTACAAGAAAAAAATAAAGGATTTTCTATATACTGTCTCTAGAAATACATCTGTTTTATTCTCTCTGTCTCTACACACACACACACACACACACACACACACACACACACACACACATTTGTTTTGTTTTTCTGAACCATTCTGGAGTAAAGTTCAAGCTTATCGCCAAATGCTTCCATTTACATCTCCTAAGAACAGACATTCTCCTACACAGCCACAATACACTGGCCAAAATTAGCACATTAAGGTTGTTACAATCTATCCTCTAATCTACAGACTCAGCTTTACTGATTACCTCAATAATATCCTTTTTAGAAACACAGCAACAGCAATAACAACAAGAATATCTTTACCCCCTTTCATTTCTGGTCCAAGAAAAAACACATGATTATGCCTTGCATTCAGTCATTATGCCTCTTAGGTCTCTTCCAACCTGGGACATTTCCCCCATCTTCCCTTGCTTTCCACAATCTTGATATTTTTGAAGAGCACAAAAAATTTTGCAGGCTGTCCCTCACCTGGGGTTTGTCTGTTCCTTCCTCACAATTAGACTCATTCTCCGCGTCTTTGTCAGCAACACCCCTGAAGTGATGCTGTGTTCTCCGTGCATCCTATCAGGGGCCACACAGTGTTCTCTTGTCCCAGTAATCGAGCTGTTAACTTCTACCATTCAGTTAGGATGGGTTCTACCAGGTTTCTCCGTAAAGTTAATAAGTGTTTTGTTAGTAATTAGTAACAATTTTGTGGGAATATACTGTGAGACCATATAATTATCCTGTTCCTCAGCAAACTTTCACCCTTGGATGCAAACTGGCATCCGTTGATGATCCTTGCCTCAATTCACCATTACTATGATGATTTATTCTAATTTTATCATATCTTCTATATTTATTAGTTGGTTTCTACTCTAAAGGAGAGCTTTTCCTTCTCTTCCATTTATGTTTATTTATGGCCTGGTGAATGCCTGTCTTATTCAATAGGTTATTTATTTTGATGCCCAAATTGTCTCAGATTTGACCAAAGAGAACTGCATCAAGCTGGCTGGATTATTTGACTTTTAAATGAGGTCAACTTTCCATTCAAATATGTCTCCAAATAGTACAAGTAAGTTCTTAAGAGCAAATGAAGTGGAAAGTTTAGGCAGCGTGCCAGAGGGTGATGGTGAGCAGACTAGCCTTTACTGGATCAGTGCATCCCAAACCGTTCCAGCTTCTCAGAGCTTCTTCCTTCTTCCCTCTCCTAAAATGGCATTAAATGCTGGAGCTTGGAGGGACCTTAGAGATCATCAGGTCTGTGGTTCCCAAACACTGGCTTGTGCCAAGGGCTGTGTGACTACAACTCCCGGCGCGTTGGCTCAACAAAACAGGCGTTCCTCCTGCCAGAGATTCTGACTCAAAGGGCAAGGCCCAGGTGGGTGGGCATTTTGCCTGTTTGTAGTGTTCCCCACGTGACTCCTTTGCCCAGCATCACCACCCCACCTTACACACACTTCCTCCTTTTACAGGTGAGGAACCAGGGACTCAGAGAGGGATATCATCGTGCTCTAGATCACACCATTAGTGACAGAACTAGGAGGAAACTCCAGGCTTCTTGGCTGGTCAAGATCTGCTTTTTTGCCTGCATTGCTCTGCCGCCTTCCAGGTCTTTGAAAGCTCTGAGGTTTACAACCCTCATTGCAGTAAGAATGAGGAATTTACCTGCAGGATGGGCAATGTATAAGTTAGGTGTTCATAAACAGGGTGCAGCCTCTGCTTATTTACTTGATAATTGCCTGCAGCATAGGTTAATTTAAACTGATCCCCAGAGTTTTATCATTGTAAATTGAAAATAATAGCTACTTCATACAGTTGTTATGAACGTTAATCTTAGAGGTACTCTATAGAAAGACCTGGCATTTTTACTACCTTTTGCTAACACTTTTGCTGGAGAATGCATTAACCATTCCCCCTGCCCCAAAACACTCGCACATGTGCACACACACATAAACTGCCCTGATGTCATTTAAGAAAGCTCTTTCTGTACTACTTCTTCCTTCTTTACTTACTGATCTCCTACTGAGAAGAGCAATATGCCCTTTCACTGAATAGAGAAAGACAACTGTAAGGTAAATGGGTTCCGTTGCCTTGCACACACATGTCCTCCCCGGGACCATTCTGAACTGTGGGCCACAGGAATTTGACTATTAAACAAAATTAACCTTTAAACAACCCTGATAATCCAGGGTCTCCATCCAATAACAGCTTAATCACTGACATTACAAATCTAGAAACCATCTAATATTTCAAAGGCTTTGTGGACTACAGTGAAGGAGGGAGAACATGTTACAAACATGCTCATGAATATGGATAACTATGACATTGTGTCAGTGTGCTCAAGACCTCAGATGGTCCACAGTTTATTTTTTCATTAGGTATGCCATTCATTAAGCTTCAGCTCCCTCCCAGTACCTTCCATCTGTTCTTTTCTTTAAGGGAATCTGTAGGGCAGGCCAGTACCAGGGGGCTAGAGGCTCTGAGCACCTAGTAAGTTTCCATTTCTCCATCCTTCCACCGTCACCTACCTTGGCCTCCAAAAGAGGATGCACTCTCCTGATGTTAGAAGAGAACATGAAGTTAAGAAGTGGTTTGGAGTGGGGACATTCAGCCCCTAGAGACAGAGTGACTGATGAGGCTGTGTTGTCCTGGACGACATACACCTGCTTAAGTTACTCAGTGGGGATGGAGCAAAGCAGTGACTCTTCCTGTGTTTTCTGAGTAACTTTAGCAAAGGAACTTAGCATCACTGCTAATCAAAAACCTCTGGCCTAGTAATAACATAAGCAGTCACACTGCTTCAGCATTTAAGGGGCTGTGGTGGCTCTAAAATAAGTCCACACATATACACACTACTATGTATAAAACAGATAACTAATAAGGACCTGCTGTATAGCACAGGGAACCCTACTCAGTGCTCTGTAATGGCCTATGTGGGAAAGGAATCTAAAAAAGAGTGGGTATATGTATATGTATAACTGATTGACTTTGCTATGCATCTGAAAGTAACACAACATTGTAAATCAACTATACTCCAATAAAAATAAGAAAAATTAAAAATAAAATAGGAAAATAAATAAATAAAATAAAGTAAGCCCACAAACTTTAAATCTCCCCCTTCAGAGCAGCCTAATTCCTCTCTTGAGTATGGCCTATATACTTTTTTTTTTTTTGGCCTATATACTTTTAAACAGTAGAATGTAGCAGAAATGATAGAATATGACATCCAAGATTAGATCATAAAAGACATTGCACTTCTGTTTTGCTGTTTCTTTGGGATCATGTACTCTGCAGGAAGCCAGACGCCATGTCAGAAGGACACTCAAGCAGCCCTGTGGAGAAGGTCACAGAGTGAGGAACTGAGCCTTCCATCCCACAGCCGTGTGAGTGAGCAGATCCTCAGGTCCCAGTCCAGCCAACAGATGACTGCAACCACAGCTGACCTGGAGGATGCAGCCCCGTGGGAGACCCTGAATCTTCTCCTCTTCCAGGCAACTGCCCTTCAGAGCCACCTAGCTAAGCTGCCTCCAAATCCCTTAACCACAAACATGGCGAGGTAATAAAAATGTGTTGTTTAAGCTGCTAAGTTGTATGGTATTTGTTACATAGCAATATATAACTAATACAGGGTTCTTAATCTTTTCCATAGCAACCATGACAACAGGTGATCTGGGCTCGGCTTGAACACTCCCACTGACAGAGAGCTTGCTTCCTCCCAGGCAGCCCGGTGCACAGCTGGCCACTCTGAGCGCTACCAAACACTGCTCTCACTGGGCTCGTTTTGGCTTCTCTATAACTTCCATCCCTGGTTCAAGGTGTGCCCTTTGAAGCCAAGGTGAATCCTCTCCTTTTCCATGTGACTGCCCTTCAGATATGTGAAGGCAGTGATTACGCCTGCCCCTGGGTCCTCTTCCACTGGCCAAAGGAGTCAGGAGGGGAAGCAGTACATTTTGAGGGCCCTGGGAGAGGAGCCATTGTCTGGAATGAGCCCACGGCCTTTCATGCACTAACCCAAGAGGGACTGGATTCCGAGAGGCCTTGGGAAGTGGGTGGCACCTATCCTAAACCACCAGATAATAACTATAGCAGTAACACTAATAATAATTATTAGTACTAACATAGCACTCACTGTGTGGCAGGCTCTCTTCTATGTGTGTTACATGTGCTAATTCATTTAATACTCATGACAGCTTATTATTATTGCTCCTTTTCACAGATGAGGAAACTATGGTGGTTATAACTTGCCCAAGTCCCACAGCTAGTAAATGGCAGAACAGGATTTATAGCCATTGTATCCTCATCACAACTCAGTACTGCCTTCCCTGCTGGGTCTAGCGCATCTCAGAGCTGCTCTGAAATCTGTATGGAAACAAAAATAATAGCTACCATTTATTAAGCACCTGCCATGTGTCAGGACCTGGGCTGAGTGCATTGCATGCTCACGGTCAATGATTTGTTAAACATTTATTTATCGTGCACTGCCACTTTCCTGGCCCATATGGGATCATAGCAGTAATTCAGGCTTGGGTCCTGCTCTCAAGAGTTTTTCATTTCTGGATGAATAAATAACTATACTTTCAGGTGGCAGTTAAGAGTTGCTCTAGATAGAGCAATGACACACAGACAGGGAGATGGGGTATGGAAGAGACCCGAGTTGACTTCTTTTGCAGGAAGCATTTGAGCTAGTGTTTTTTTGTTTTTTTTTTTTTTTTTGCGGTACACGAGCCTCTCACTGTTGTGGTCTCTCCCGCTGCAGAGCACAGGCTCCGGACGCGCAGGCTCAGAGGCCATGGCTCACGGGCCCAGCCACTCCGCGGCATGTGGGATCTTCCCGGACCGGGGCACGAACCCGTGTCCCCTGCATCAGCAGGTGGACTCTCAACCACTGCACCACCAGGGAAGCCCTTGAGCTAGTTTTTGAAGGATGATACCATTGTGGAAAATAGAGATGGGAGAAGAACATTCTAGGAGGAGAAGCAGCACAAGAACTAAGATGAGGAAAATGAGGCTATGCTCTAGCTGAAGACAAAATGAGGGATGGAAAGATGGAGATATACTGGGGGTATTTTTAGCCTAATCCCATGTCTACCAGGTGATTTGATAAGGACTTATGGTCTTGAGGATACCATTCATTTGTGATTGCAGCAAATCCATGCCAGGCTATAAAAGCTAAGGTTCTATGAGGGCTTCATCTGCAAGCAAATAAAAACTGTCAGATCCTCAGAGCCCCCAGGACACTCGTTTATCATGGTGAGAAATGTTGATATTAATAAGCCCTTCCACCTGGTACAATCTCTTGTCATCACCCCCCACTACCAGTTTCTATTTGGAGAATAAAACTGGCAGCAAACAGAGCTTCACACTTCTTGCAGACCTGTTGGATAAACACACGCAAACGCTCACAGCAACCATTTCACACCTAATGAATGGGAGGTGAAGGTGTCGGACTGCATGGCAGGAGATCTGAGAGCTGCTTTTGCTTGGATTCTCTCTCCCCTGGACCTGACAGCAATGGGCAACATGTGACCCTCCCCGACTTTCTGCATGTGAAGTGCCTAAATGCACTGGGGCAAAGTCGGGACTCAAGTACCCAGGTCAGGGAAAGCCCCCTCCAAGGGATGGGGCATGCTTTTAAACCCATCCTTTTTGAGATCTGAGAGAAGAGGCAGATTTAGATTTTATGCGGCCTGAAGCTTGTGCCATGTGGAGCCCTCTTTAAGAAAAAGAATACCCAATTATGGATACAAAGTGAGATTTGAAAGTCACGATTTATTTAGAATGAGAAAAGAAATCATAACAAAATCCAAAGCTTAAAAACGCTGACCAATACCATAAACATCACAAAATCTAGAAAAATGATACTTTGTTAACTGCCTGACATACGACTAAAATATTTTTTCCTTTTTTGAACCACATACTCTTTAGATCACTTCTTCAAATAGCACCAATTTAATAACAGATCTGCAGAGAGGAGACAAGTTAGTCTTATATCCAGCACATTTGTTCAACATTCTTATCGATTGTTTCAAAAAATTTCTTCTAGCTTCACAACTCATTATTGGAAATGCCATGTAAATGTTTAGGATTGTTGTTAATTTGGGAAAAACTTCCAACAAAATTTCTTTCCATATGATTGCTAGACTTCAGAGCATATCAAGTTTTCTTCAGCAGTGACTAATCTTAAACACTCCTTGAATTGAGAATTACTCATTGATTCATTAATCAGTTGGTCATCCATGTCCTCATTACAGAGGCGTATCATGAGTTGTATGTTATCCTCATAGGTGTCAGTTTATCAGCAAGGAATGTAAATCTTTCCCCAACGTGTTCATATGAGTCACTCCTCTTCACTAACTGGATTATTAAACAATCCAAGAATCTATTCATTATTATTCTATTGAAAAGTTATCTCTTCCACTTACTGAATTACTGCTGTAGATATGATTAAACATTTTTTGGTTATAGTTCTATCTCTGATGTCAGAATAATTTCCATTTATTTCATTGCATTTCTTTTTTCATTGACTTTTTTCCTGGAATTTCTCTCAGTTCTTGAATAAATGTATTTAAAGATGATAAATGAGGGACTTCCCTGGTGGTCCAGTGGGTAAGACTCTGCTGTCCCAATGCAGGGGCCCGGGTTCCATCCCTGGTCGGGGAACTAGATCCCGCACGCATGCCAAAACTAAGAAGTCTGCATGCCGCAACTAAGAGTCCGCATGCCACAATGAAGATCCCACGTGCCACAACTAAGACCTGGTGCAGCCAAAATAAATAAATAAATACAAAAGAAAAGATGATAAATGAATGTCACCTTCACATATGCCAACACTGGAAGTCTATTCTACCATATTTCCTTTATTGAAATGTTCTAAAATCTTTCCAAATTGAATTAAAATGACATATTGAGCTTTATGAACTTTTAAGTAAACACCCTGCTACTTATTTGTATTTGAGTTTCTCTTCTGAGTCTTCAAAAATATATCGTAGAGTCTTAAAGGTTGTTGTATCCATGTAGCGAGACTAGAACAGATTTATAATGGCAGACCAGTCATTATGAACATAATTCCAGTGTTGTGTGCTGTAGGACACATTCACACTGAAATAAAACCTCTGGTCCTGCACATTTTGCACAGTAGAAATATTCCTGGAAGCCATTCCTACACCAGATAGCCAACAATAACTCAACTATACATGAAAGTGATAGTGATTTCAAACCGCATAATTATATCCCATTAAATGGAATAACTCAATTAAATATGTCCCCAACTCAACTTCCCCTTAGCCAAATATCCAAAATGCCCATCAGTACCACAGCATTACCTGGGATGAGGGAGAACGTGATGGAAAAGAAGTTGCAGTACAAAAAGACAATGGTCTCCACCAATTTCAATAAAAAGTGTTTACTTTTTTTTTTTTTAAGTGTTTACTTTTTTTTTTTTTTTTTTTTCTTTTTGCGGTACGCAGGCCTCTCACTGCTGTGGCCTCTCCCATTGCGGAGCACAGGCTCCGGACACACAGGCTCAGCGGCCATGGCTCACAGGCCCAGCTGCTCCGCAGCATGTGGGATATTCCCGGACCGGGGCACAAACCCGTGTCCCCTGCATCGGCAGGCGGACTCTCAACCACTGCGCCACCAGGGAAGCCCTAAGTGTTTACTTTCAAGGAAGTGCTTGATTTGAAAGAATCCCAATGGCTAAATCTGGGATAACTTGGGCAACAAAATAATGATAGTAATGGACTGTAACCTATAGGAAAAGCTCATATCCATGAGTTTATAGTGGTATAAATAAAATAATTGATTAAATAAGGAAATGAGGGACAAGAGATAGCTCTTACTTATAGAAGATTTTCAATTAATAAAAGTAGAAGGGAATATAGAAATACAAAATCACCATTTGACAAATACCACAGTACTAATTGTTGCAGGCAAGAAACATTAATGGATGGTAAAATCAGGGGGTGAAAGTGTGATGATAAATAGGATATTTACATAGTATCAAAGTGTCTCATCACATACTTATTAATTACTTGGGGGGAAAAAAATCAAACTTTACAGAGGAGAAACCTGGCAGCAGCACCTTAACCAAATAGTCAAAGTTAACGTCACCAGTGGGCAGCTTCAAGATGGCGGAAGAGTAAGACGCGGAGATCACCTTCCTCCCCACAGATACATCAGAAATACAACTACACGTGGAACAACTCCTACAGAACACCTACTGAACGCTGGCAGAAGACCTCAGACCTCCCAAAAGGCAAGAAACTCCCCACGTAACTGGGTAGGGAAAAAGAAAAAACAGAGACAAAAGAATAGGGATGGGACCTGCACCAGTGGGAGGGAGCCATGAAGGAGGAAAAGTTTCCACACACTAGGAAGCCCCTTCGCGGGCGGAGACTGCGGGTGTTGGAGGGGGGAAGCTTCGGAGCCGAAGAGGATAGCACAACAACAGGCGTGCGGAGGCCAAGCGGGGAGATTCCCGCACAGAGGATCGGTGCCGACCGGCACTCACCAGCCCAAGAGGCTTGTCTGCTCACCCGCCGGGGCGGGCGGGGCTGGGAGTTGAGGATCGGGCTTCGGTCAGAGCGCAGGGAGAGGACTGGGGTTGGCGGCGTGAACACGGCCTGAAGGGGGCTAGCGTGCCACGGCTAGCCGGGAGGGAGTCCGGGAAAAGGTCTGGACCTGCTGAAGAGGCAAGAGACTTTTTCTTACCTCTTTATTTCCTGGTGCGCGAGGACAGGGGATTCAGCGTGCTGCTTAAAGGAGCTCCAGAGACGGGCGCGAGCCGCGGCTAACAGCGCGGACCCCAGAGACGGGCATGAGGCGCCAAGACTGATGCTGCCGCCACCAAGAAGCCTGTGTGCGAGCACAGGTCACTATCCACACACACCCCCGCTTCCGGGGAGCCTGTGCAGCCCGCCACTGCCAGGGTCCCAGGATCCAGGGACAACTTCCCCGGGAGAACGCACGGCGCGCCTCAGGCTGGTGGAACGTCATGCCGGCCTCTGCCGCCGCACGCTCGCCCCGCCCTCCGTGCCCCTCCCTCCGCCCCGCCTGAGTGAGCCAGAGCCCCCGAATCAGCGGCTCCTTTAACCCCGTCCTGTCTGAGCGAAGAACAGACGCCCTCAGGCGACCTACACGCAGAGGCGGGGCCAAATCCAAAGCTGAGCCCCGGGAGCTGTGTGAACAAAGAAGAGAAAGGGAAATCTCTCCCAGCCGCCTCAGGAGCAGCGGATTAAAGCTCCACAATCAACTTGAGGTACCCTGCATCTGTGGAATACCTGAATAGACAATGAATCATCCCAAATTGAGGAGGTGGACTTTGGGAGGAAAGATATATTATTTTTTCCCCTTTTTCTCTTTTTGTGAGTGTGTATATGTACGCTTCTCTGTGTGATTTTGTCTGTATAGCTTTGCTTTCCCCATTTATCCTAAGGTTCTGTCCGTCCTTTTTTTTTTTTTATTTTTTAAAATTTTTTCTTAATCATTATTTTTTAATTTAATAACTTTATTTTATCCTCTTCCTTCCTTCCTTCCTTCCTTTCTTTCTATTTTTTCTCCTTTTATTCTGAGCCATGTGGATGAAAGGCTCTTGGTGCTACAGCCAGGAGTCAGTGCTGTGCCTCTGAGGTGGGAGAGCCAACTTCAGGATACTGGTCCACAAGAGACCTCCCAGCGCCACATAATATCAAACGGCGAAAATCTCCCAGAGATCTCCATCTCAACGCCAAGACCCAACTTCACTCAACGACCAGCAAGCTACATTGCTGGACACCCTATGCCAAACAACTAGCAAGATAGGAACACAGACCCATCCATTAGAAGAGAGGCTGCCTAAAATCATAATAAGGCCACAAACACCCCAAAACACACCACAAGACGTGGACCTGTCCACCAGAAAGACAATGTCCAGCCTCATCCACCAGAACACAGGCACTAGTCCACTCCACCAGGAAACCTACACAACCCACTGGACCAACCTTAGCCACCGGGGACAGACACCAAAAACAACGGAAACTACGGACCTGCAGCCTGCAAAAAGGAGACCCCAAACACAGTAAAATAAGCAAAATGAGACAACAGAAAAACACACAGAAGATGAAGGAGCAAGGTAAAAACCCACCAGACCTAACAAATGAAGAGGAAATAGGCAGTCTACCTGAAAAACAATTCAGAATAATGATAGTAAAGATGACCCAAAATCGTGGAAATAGAATAAATGCAAGAAACATTTAACAAGAACCTAGAAGAACTAAAGAGGAAACAAGCAACGATGAACAACACAATAAATGAAATTAAAAATACTCTAAAAGGGATCAATAGCAGAATAACTGAGGCAGAAGAACGGAGAAGTGACCTGGAAGATAAAATAGTGGAAATAACTACTGCAGAGCAGAATAAAGAAAAAAGAATGAAAAGAACTGAGGATAGTCTCAGAGACCTCTGGGACAACATTAAACACACCAATATTCGAATTATAGGGGTCCCAGAAGAAGAGAAAAAGAAAGGGACTGAGAAAATATTTGAAGAAATTATAGTTGAAAACTTCCCTAATATGGGAAAGGAAATAGTTAACCAAGTCCAGGAAGTGCAGAGAGTCCCATACAGGATAAATCCAAGGAGAAACACGCGAAGACACATATTAATCAAACTATCAAAAATTAAATACAAAGAAAACATATTAAAAGCAGCAAGGGAAAAACAACACATGACACACAAGGGAATCCCCATAAGGTTAACAGCTGATCTTTCAGCAGAAACTCTGCAAGTCAGAAGGGAGTGGCAGGAAATATTTAAAGTGATGAAGGAGAAAACCTACAACCAAGATTACTCTACCCAGCAAGGATCTCATTCAGATTTGATGGAGAAATTAAAACCTTTACAGACAACCAAATCTGAGAGAGCTCAGCACCACCAAACCAGCTTTACAACAAATGCTAAAGGAACTTCTTTAGGCAGGAAACACAAGAGAAGGAAAAGACCTACAATAACAAACCCAAAACAATTAAGAAAATGGGAATAGGAACATACATATCGATAATTACCTTAAATGTAAGTGGATTAAATGCTCCCACCAAAAGACACAGACTCGCTGAATGGATACAAAAACAAGACCTGTATATATGCTGTCTACAGGAGACCCACTTCATACCTAAGAACACATACAGACTGAAAGTGAGGGGATGGAAAAAGATACTCCATGCAAATGGAAATCAAAAGAAAGCTGGAGTAGCAAATCTCATATCAGACAAAATAGACTTTAAAATAAAGGCTGTTACAAGAGACAAAGAAGGACACTACATAAGGATCAAGGGATCGATCAAAGAAGAAGACATAACAATTGTAAATATTTATACACCCCACATAGGAGCTCCTCAATACATAAGGCAAATACTAACAGCCATAAAAGGGTAAATCGACAGTAACACAATCATAGTAGGGGACTTTAATACCCCACTTTCACCAATGGACAGATCATCCAAAATGAAAATAAATAAGGAAACACAAGCTTTAAATGATACAATAAACAAGATGGACTTAATTAATATTTATAGGACATTCCATCCCAAAACAACAGAATACACATTCTTCTCAAGTGCTCATGGAACATTCTCCAGGATAGATCATATCTTGGGTTACAAATCAAGCCTTGGTAAATTTAAGAAAATTGAAATCGTATCAAGTATCTTTTCTGACCACAATTCTATGAGATTAGATATCAATTACAGGAAAAGATCTGTAAAAAATAAAAACAGAAGGAGGCTAAACAATACACTACTTAATAACGAAGTGATCACTGAAGAAATCAAAGAGGAAATAAAAAAATACCTAGAAACAAATGACAATGGAGACACGACGACCCAAAACCTATGGGATGCAGCAAAAGCAGTTCTAAGAGGGAAGTTTATAGCAATACAATCCTACCTTAAGAAACAGGAAACATCTCGAATAAACAACCTAACCTTGCACCGAAAGCAGTTAGAGAAAGAAGAACAAAAAAACCCCCAAAGTTAGCAGAAGGAAAGATCATAAGATCAGATCAGAAATAAATGAAAAAAGAAATGAAGGAAATGATAGCAAAGATCAATAAAACTAAAAGGAGGTTCTTTGAGAAGATAAACAAAATTGATAAACCATTAGCCAGACTCATCCAGAGAAAAAGGGAGAAGACTCAAATCAATAGAATTAGAAATGAAAAAGGAGAAGTAACAACTGACACTGCAGAAATACAAAGGATCATGAGAGATTACTACAAGCAACTCTATGCCAATAAAATGGACAACCTGGAAGAAATGGACAAATTCTTAGAAATGCACAACCTGCTGAGACTGAACGGGAAGAAATAGAAAATATGAACAGACCAATCACAAGCACTGAAATTGAGACTGTGATTAAAAATCTTCCAACAAACAAAAGCCCAGGACCAGATGGCTTCACAGGTGAATTCTATCAAACATTTAGAGAAGAGCTGACACCTATCCTTCTCAAACTCTTCCAAAATATAGCAGAGGGAGGAACACTCCCAAACTCATTCTACGAGGCCACCATCACCCTGATACCAAAACCAGACAAAGATGTCACAAAAAAAGAAAACTGCAGGCCAACATCACTGATGAACATAGATGCAAAAATCCTCAACAAAACACTAGCAACCAGAATCCAGCAGCACATTAAAAGGATCATACACCATGATCAAGTTGGGTTTATTCCAGGAATGCAAGGATTCTTCAATATATGCAAATCAATCAATGTGATATAGCATATTAACAAATTGAAGGAGAAAAACCATATGATCATCTCAATAGATGCAGAGAAAGCTTTTGACAAAATTCAACACCCATTTATGATAAAAACCCTGCAGAATGTAGACACAGAGGGAACTTTCCTCAACATAATAAAGGCCATATATGACAAACCCACAGCCAACATCGTCCTCAATGGTGAAAAACTGAAACCATTTCCACTAAGATCAAGAACAAGACAAGGTTGCCCACTCTCACCACTATTATTCAACATAGTTTTGGAAGTTTTAGCCACGGCAATCAGAGAAGAAAAAGAAAGAAAGGGAATCCAAATCGGAAAAGAAGAAGTAAAGCTGTCACTGTTTACAGATGACATGATACTATACATAGAGACTCCTAAAGATGCTACCAGAAAACTACTAGAGCTAATCAATGAATTTTTTAAAGTAGCAGGATACAAAATTAATGCACAGAAATCTCTGACATTCCTATACACTAATGATGAAAAATCTGAAAGTGGAATTAAGAAAACACTCCCATTTGCCATTGCGACAAAAAGAATAGAATATCTAGAAATAAACCTACCTAAGGAGACAAAAAGCCTGAATGCAGAAAATTATAAGACCCTGATGAAAGAAATTAAAGATGATACAAATAGATGGAGAGATATTCCATGTTCTTTGATTGGAAGAATCAACATTGTGAAAATGACTCTACTACCCAAAGCAATCTACAGATTCAATGCAATCCCCATCAAACTACCAATGGCATATTTCACAGAACTAGAACAAAAAATTTCACAACTTGTATGGAAACACAAAAGACCCCGAGTAGCCAAAGCAATCTTGAGAATGAAAAATGGAGCTGGAGGAATCAGGCTTCCTGACTTCAGACTATACTACAAAGCTACAGTAATCAAGACAGTATGGTACTGGCACAAAAACAGAAATATAGATCAATGGAACAGGATAGAAAGCCAAGAGATAAACCCATGCACATATGGTCACCCTATCTTTGATAAAGGAGGCAAGAATATACAGTGGAGAAAAGACAGCCTCTTCAATAAGTGGTGCTGGGAAAACTGGACAGGTACATGTAAAAGTATGAAATTAGAATACTCCCTAACACCATACACACAAATAAACTCAAAATGGATTACAGACCTAAATGTAAGGCCAGACACTATCAAACTCTTAGAGGAAAACATAGGCAGAACACTCTATGACATAAATCACAGCAAGATCCTTTCTGACCCACCTCCTAGAGAAATGGAAACAAAAATAAACAAATGGGACCTAATGAAACTTCAAAGCTTTTGCACAGCAAAGGAAACCATAAACAAGACCAAAAGACAACCCTCAGAATGGGAGAAAATATTTGCAAATGAAGCAACTGACAAAGGATTAATCTCCACAATTTACAAGCAGCTCATGCAGCTCAATATCAAAAAAACAAACAACCCAATCTAAAAACGGGCAGAAGACCTAAATAGACATTTCTCAAAAGAAGATACACAGATTGCCAATAAACACGTGAAAGAATGCTCAACATCATAAATCATTAGAGAAATGCAAATCAAAACTACCATGAGATATCATCTCACACTGGTCAGAATGGCCATTATCAAAAAATCTAGAAACAGTAAATGCTGAAGAGTGTGTGGAGAAAAGGGAACCCTCTTGCACTGTTGGTGGGAATGTAAATTGATATGGCCACTATGGAGAACAGTATGGAGATCCTTAAAAAACTAAAAATAGAACTACCATACGACCTAGCAATCCCACTACTGGGCATATACCCTGAGAAAACCATAATTCAAAAAGAGTCATGTACCAAAATGTTCATTGCAGCACTATTTACAATAGCCAGGACATGGAAGGAACCTAAGTGTCCATCAATAGATGAATGGATAAAGAAGATGTGGCACATATATACAATGGAATATTACTCAGGCATAGAAAGAAACGAAGTTGAGTTTTTTGTAGTGAGGTGGATGGACCTAGAGTCTGTCATACAGAGTGAAATAAGTCAGAAAGAGAAAAAGGAATAGGAATACTGGATGCTAACACATATATATGGAATCTAAGGGAAAAAGAGGTCATGAAGAACCTAGGGGTAAGACGGGAATAAAGACACAGACCTACTAGAGAATGGACTTGAGGATATGGGGAGGGGGAAGGGTAAGCTGTGACAAAATGAGAGAGGGGCATGGACATATGTACACTACCAAACGTAAAATAGATAGCTGGTGGGAAGCAGCCGCATAGCACAGGGAGATCAGCTGGGTGCTTTGTGACCACCTAGAGGGGTGGAATAGGGAGGGTTGGAGGGAGGGAGATGCAAGAGGGAAGAGACATGGGAACATATGTATATGTATAACTGATTCACTTTGTTATAAAGCAGAAACTAACACACCATTGTAAAGCAATTATACTCCAATAAAGATGTTAAAAAAAATACAAAGTAAATGTCACCAGTCATGAGACACATCAACATCATGTATCACCTGATACAATGTCTGAGAGGAACAGAACATCACTATCACATCAGTGAACTCTTTAGGGGTCCAGTGGTTTGGGGCTTACAGTGACATCTCTTGAAAATAAGGAACAAATTATTGCATCTCACACCTCCTGCCACTAAGGTAGAAGCCAATGCCTGGTAGGCCTCTTCAGGATCTGGAGGCCACTTAGTGATATTTCTCTGATCCATTTACCAGGTATGGAAGGCTGTCAGCTTTGAGTCACAGCAAGTCTCGGATGCAATGCAAAAACCATATTGCTTGAGTCAAATGACTGAGCAGACCCTACTGATATTAGAGTTATCTGTGATGGAAAAAAAAACATCATGTGAAATTAATGGCATGCTCCAATTGGAGAATCACAATGCAGACCCCTGGGGTCCTGCAGCAAGGCCATGCCATCTGCAGAGGAGAGCTATACACCATTTGAAAAATAGCTCCTGGCATGTCAATGGCCCTGATGGAGATGGAACATCTGCCAAGTGACCATGTGGCCAAAGCTGTCCATCATGATCTGGGTGGTGTCCAGCCTGCCAAGGCATCAAGTCGGCAGGCCCAATAGCCCTCTGTATATAATGGAAGCGGTACCTCTGGGATTGGGCATGAGCAAGGCAAGAAGACAAATGTAAGCTGCACTAGTAGATGGCCTAGATCCGCATGTCATCCACCATTGTTGTACCAGTGTCTCACCCTCATAAAATTTATGACCACATGGAGGATGCGTTATGGCCAAGCAGACAGAGGAAGAAAAAGGCTGAGATTGGTTCAAGGATAGGTTGGCTTGATTTGGAGATGCTAGCCAAAAATAGACTGCTGTGGCACTCAGGGCCATCCTGAAAAACAGTGTTAAGGGGAAACCCCCTCATTGGGCAGAACACATGGTTATTCACTTTGTATGGAGTAGGAATTGAGGTAGGAATATACAACTCATGGCTATGGAAAATGACTAGACTGGTTAGCGGGGGGCGCCGGAAAGGAGAAAGATTATAGGCCTGGAGCCTGGGGAAGAGCATGTAGATGGACCTATGGGAGTGGGTAAGTTGAGTGAAAACCTTTGTATTACATGTTAATGTCCACCAGACAACATCTACCGTAGAGGAGGTGCTAAACTCTGTGAAGGAGGGGTGCTATCCTCTACAATGCAGTTAACACCCTAAATCAAAGACTATTGTTCGATTTGGTATCCCCAGTAGGTAGAAAACAGGGGTCTAGGAACCAAGGGGTCGAAGTAGGAAAGAATGATGGTAAATTGATGGTACCAATCAATGATGGTAAATTGACAAGTGCAGCAGCCATGAACAGAGAATGGCATACTGACCATCAGCTCAGGGGTGATGGTTTGGGTCATCCCATCAGATTAAACACCTTGACAAGCAAAGTCAGCAGAGAGAGGAATATAAAACAAGTCATTGTGGCCTTGAACCCAACTGCAGCCTCTTGGGTTACAGATCATCCCTCTAATCTTCCTCTGGAAAGTGGCGAAGGGGACCAACCAGAATCCCAGAAGAGTTGTTCCCAGATGGATTGAACTTACTAAATAAAGCCAGTGGGTTTGATCAGTGCCAGCAGTGGACTGTAGTGAATGCCCAGATCCTTCCATTTTGGGCCAAGGCTCCCATTCCCTGAGTTCCCATGAGTGTTGGCTACTGACTGTTCACATCTGAGCTCCTCTTTAAGAATTGCCCTCCACTAAAGGGACCTGTAGGGAGAACAAGCTGGGGCTCTCTTGCCTCAATTTGAAACAATTCAGAAGGACTAACCCAGCACCAGAACTCCCCATAGAATTGGCTGAGGCCTCTGTCGTAACTATGTTACAATTCAGCTCCTCCTCGAGCTCATTCCTGCTTCCTCACTCCCTTATGGGGGTTGTTCCCAGGAACAGTCATCCTGCACACAAATGTCTACCACAGTCTGTTTCTCAGGGAACCTGACTCCAGACTCCAGACTTTTCTGCATGCTCTTGACATGAGTAGGAGTGCTTGCCTCTGCACCAAATGGTCCCAACTACTGTCGACGTGGGAAGATGACGTGAAACAGAGCTCCCACTATCCCTATAGGGACATACAAGCGAACAAGAGGTCAAATTTGTGGTTTTAAGTCACTGAGATTTGACAGTTGCTTGTTACCACAGTACAATCTAACCCATCCTAGTTGATACAGAACCAATACAATAATTCTGCCTTTAAAATTTTATAGATTTTGGTCCCAGAGGTGATTAGAGGTGGCCAAGGCCAAACCTCACTTTAGGAGGCAGGTGCAGGTCTGAGCTTATCGGTGCCAAACTAGAATCAAGCTAGAAAGAGAGAAATGGAATCAAAAAGGCTAGGTGCCATCTCACTGGAGCCTTTCCTGAGTCTGGCTGAGAGCTGCAGGATGGAATGCACTTAGAGTTGCTTGCAGCAGCTGCTGGACGAGTCTGGAACACGGGGATGAATTACTAGTCAGCAGGTCATGGTTAGAGTCGGTTGGCCAGCTGTCCGTGTGGTTTCAGGTCATTGCCAAGTGCTTCTGTGGGTAATTCAGAGGAGTCTGGACTCAAGTTGGAAGTGAGTTGATGCCTGTATCTATGAGAAAAATGAAGACTAATAATTCAGGGCTGTGTTCCATGTTTTTGTTCAGTGGGAGGCATGAATCCAAGACAAAGGCCTTGGCACTAGACAGTACATTCACACACTATAGAACTTGTTAAAGCCCTTTCCAAGGAGCCTTAGGCAATGGTTTCTGCTGATGAAACTTGACCAGGCACGAGGCTTTATGTCATGGCCATGTCTATCCAGGTGAGTGGTAGGGTTTCTTGAGCCTGTGAATGGTCCCTTGACACCCTTGTTAATGCCCTGGAATATAACGCAATGTTATCTGGCTCAGGAATGTTCTGTTGGTCTAGCTGCTGAGGAAGAAACCAGAGTTTCACGCATTAATATTTCATGAGGGTAAATTCTTGGTAATTTGTGTGTTGTAGACCTAATCAACCTAAGAGCCATAGGCAGTGCATCTGGACTCTTCCATCTAGTTTCTGCACAAATCTTGGCCAGCTTATTATTTTCAATTTAATTTTGACATTTCATTCCCTCTGTGGACTGCAGACAATGTGGGCTTTGACAGCATTAATGATTCTGTAGGCTTTACAACTGTAAGACCTGACCTGTCAAACATATGTCCCTATGGTTGTAGAGTGTTCCAAACCTAGGGATGAGGATATGTAAAATCTTTTGCTGATCATCACAGCATCAGCCTGGGCACACAGATATGCTTCTGCCCATCTTGAAGAGACCCATAAATTACTAAAACATGTCCATATGGATAGCTTTTTCTTTATCTGGATAAATTCACTTGAATATTAATTACAAATAACCCCCAAAGGAGAAAATAAGCTGCTTTCTTTCCTTCTTTTTTTTCTGACAGTTGCCCCACTTTCCCTCTTCAGTTGTGAGTCTGATAAATAGGACAGCTCTTAGTATACTGTCTGGCCAGACTAGAACATCCTGGTCAAGCCCCATGTCTCCTACCAGCCCCTGTTTGTTCCCATGGTCATGTCATGGGCTTTGTAAGCAAGATAAGGAGGAAGCAATTCCTACTGTGCCAAACAAGATATGGATGTAAAAACCCCTGCCCCTCTGCAAAGGTCCTGATCTGAATCTGAGACTCATTCCAAAGTGCAGTCTAAGGAGAGCTCAGCTGAGAAGGTGGGAAAAAAGGTGCAGTTCGAGAGTCGTCAATGGCCAAGGCTGTGCTATTAGCCAAAGCAAACATCTTTTTATGCAGCACCAAGACATTAGACATTTTAATTCCTCCACAAGTTCTTCCATTGTCATAAACTGCCCAAAGGCACAGAAAGTCAGACTTTAAAGAATAAAGTGTACTTTTTTCCTGGGCCCAAGGCCCAAGTGAGGGCAGCAGGTTTGCCCCCCAGGAGGTAAAGCAGGGCTGCAATGTCCTGTGGAGAACAGATTGCATCCTAGAGACTAATCCTGTTCTGTTCATTCTGTTTCTTAAACTGATGACTGCCTTACATTGTGTTAGACATTGCTAAGCCCTCCTAACACAATAACCCTGTGAGGTAATCTTATCTCCGTTTTGTAGATGAGAGAAATCACAGAGTTCAAGAGGCTGAGTTGCCTTGGCTGAGCCTGGATTTGAACCCAGGTCCATCTGCCGCCTAAGCCCTTGCACTTCACCTTGGCTACAGCCCTTCCCTTCTGTGTAAAACGGTCCCTTTTTTGCAGTACAAGCCTTAGCAGAAGACTTACTGATGAACCTGTGTGTCCGGGGAATGCAGCAATAGGAAAGAGATCTATTTTATTCATCAGTTAGTTCATTCTTTCATCCATTCCTCCACCCATTCACTTAACAAATATTTATTGAGCTGTTACTTTGTCCCAGATACTCAGCTAGGTGCTGAAATAGAGAGGTAAACAAGACAGATGGTCCACTGAGGAAATCAGACACTAAATAAGTAAACACACAAATAAATATATAGTTACAAACTGCGATAAGTGCTTTTTTTCCCAGCCCATTACCATCTGCAGCAGCAATATTGGAAAAGCAATTTCGGTTTCCTGGTTTGTGAATCGGAACTGAGCGAAGGCACTGCTCCAAAGAAATATAATGCAAACCACACACGTGAGTATAAATTTCCTAGCAGCCACATTCGGGCACGTGAGAACAAACAGGTGACTCTGATTTTAATAATACTGTATGTTATTTAAACTAAGATATCCAAAATAGCTCTTCGACAAGTATCTCACTATTAACGAGATATTTTACATTCTTTTTTTTCAGGCTGTCTTCAAAATCCAGTGTGTGTTTTAGGCTTATAGCACATCTCGATTCAAACTAGTCTCATTTCAAATGCTCATTAGCCACGGGTTGACCATGGGGACTGTGGTGCAGAGCACATCTTTAGTGGATACTGAGAGTGCCGCTCTCGCCTGTACGTCCTGAGTTTTCAACCTTGGCTGACCTGGAACGCACCTGGAGAATCACAGCGTCTCATTTCATTGGTGTGGGGTAGGTTGGGATGTGGGAGAGGGCTTGCCCTGGTACCAGTGTATTTTAAAACTCCCAGGTGATTCTAATGTGTGGTGAGGGCTGAGAAGCACTGCCCTAAACAGTGCTAGTTTTGCACCCAAATTCTTCAGATTATGCAGGATGTCAGGCTGAAATCTCCTCTACCCAATCCAGCCTGATATCTTGCCCCAGCCCCCCACCTCTCCTGCAAATCCAGCCCTGACCCCAGGCTCGGGGCCAATGACCTCAGTCCGGAAAGCTGGGTTGAGGAGCTCTAGGGCAGCTGTGGCAGCCCAGCACCCACACCTAGGCTGCCGCTCCCACTCTGCCGTTGTTGCCCTGGCTCTGATTCCACCTTCACTGTTGGATTCTATACTGTGTCTAAGTCTCTCTTGTCCTGAGAATCTGCCTGGTGTCTCTAGCCCTGGACCTACCTAGATTTTGTCTGTTCCCTTTCCTGTCCCCCTACTGTCCTGTCCCCTTGCCTCCTCTGTGAGTACCTATTGCAGGACTCGACCCTTTCCCCCACCTGCTGGGATGCCTACCACCTCTTACCAAGTCCTCCTGAGGATTCAAACTCGCTGCTCCCCTCCCTTGCCAGGCCCCTTATCCTCGGGATCCCTGGTGCCACCAGCCTCACTGCTTTCCCCTCATCCCCTCCCACCTCCCCGCAGCGCCTGACCCACCTTCCCTCCCTTGGTGGTTAAACCTTCCCTTCTCAATCCATATCAGGGTACCTCAAGCCCAAGCTCCTTTAACATCCGGTCACAGGCTCATTAACCTTTGTGTCCAGGTACTTCAACCTGCTCAGGAAAGAGGAACCTCTGCTTATTTTTGTGCCTCTCTTCTTATTTACAGTTTTCATTTTACTTTCTTTCTTTAGCCTCCTGCTGCTTTTCCTGCTCCAGGCTTCCCACCCCCAGAGGAGAGAATAGAAAGTCTGATAAACAGCGGAGCAAATGCCCCTACAACCCTTGCAAGAGGTGTTTGCTCCTGAGCTGACTCACTACCCTTGATGGCTTCAGGGAGTGCAGACAGGGCTGCAAAACCAGGGGAGAAAACTTCTCCAGGAAGTTTGATTTCAAGTTCAGTTTCCCCTTGCTGTCTCTTGTGCAGAGCTTGCGCAAAGTTTTTTTGTTTTTTTTCTAAGAGTCCTGAGGACAGCTTTGTCACAATCAGCCCTGCAGTCCTGTTAGGAGGGTAGCAGAACCCTTGGCTGGAAAGTTAGTGATTTCCATGCTGGTTTGCATAAGCTTACAGCTGCTGTCTCCAGGGCCAGACTTGTCAGATAAATAAAATTAAGGCTGTGAGGCTGTTACCTAAAACCTACCACGATTCTATTCACACCAGGGATTTAGGGAAAGATGAAGATGAAGAAGAGAAGAATCCTTAAATCAGTTCATCACACATTCGGAGTCCAGGACTTTGGCAGGCAGCCCTTCTAGTGTGTGAGGGCAGGAGGGATGACTTTTCCCAACTGTGGAAAATTCCTATGGCCCCAGGACACTAGGTGAGATTTCTGGGGGTGATGGCCACTCTGGCCCTCTCCTTGGCCCTCTCCTAGAACTACTGTGCCATAAATTGTCCTGGTCATTGGGCAAACATCAAGTTTATCTCTAGATCATTCAATATTGTCCATTAACCTGAAATGCTAGAGTTGAACAGCGTTAACTGGTGGAGGGAATGTTGCAGAGCAGTAGCACAAGGCTTGTGGGGTCCTAGATGGATGGGTTGCTCAATGGATGGTTGGATGAATGGATAGGTGGATGGATGGATGGATGGACGGACGGGGGCCTGCCAGGCCGACCATGAATAGAATTTGTATTTCTCTCTTATGTGTCATGGGATAATATTTGGAAACACCAATCAATATACATTTTGCCCCTGATAATATATTTTTATTTCTTGGCTTTTCCACTATTAAAAAGTAAGAGATTAAAAAAAAAAAAGTAAGAGATAAAAACAATATCTTCTTCACTGGGTTACTGTGAGGATTAAATGGGGTAATTCCAGAAAGCTGTTTAGTCAGAGTATTAACTCATAGTAAGACATCAATACCTGGCAGCTCTTGTTATTATTCCCCCCTTTTATGTTAGTGACTTGCCCAAGATCACACAGCTAGTGAATATGTAGCCCAGCTCTGCCCCATTGGGAAACAGCTGCTGGCTTAGATTTCTCCAGAACCTCACTTTTCCCCCTTAGAGGAAGAACAGCACCACTGAGGCTTCCCAACACCAGTGTAGACCAGTCCTCCTCCCCTCCTTCAACTGGTCACACTGTGCTGGAAGGAAAAAAAGAGGTGTGTGTGTGTGTCTGTGTGTGTGTGTGTCTGTGCGTTTGTGTGTGTGTGCTGGGGGCAAGGGAAGAAAAGAGGTCTGCTATCCCATCTGGAAAATTATGATATATGGGAGGACACAGGTATGATTTCTTGAAAAATCTTATAGGAATGGAAGCTCTCAGTTTTCATTTTGGAAGTCCGACCCCCATGGCACTGATGGCCCCTCAGATAGGAAGGAAATGCAGAGCCAGGCAGGTGAAGAAGAGGAGCTAGAGGTTCAGCTCTCCCTCTGCTCCTTCTCTGCGATTCTTTAAATAAGCACACCTGCAGTGAGATTCTATGCAGATGAGGGGCCTCCCTGGCTCTCTTCACCCCCAGGCTGTTTCCAAAAGTCCCTGCTTGCCCTGAATGTCAAATATGAACCCACAGGAGGAAGACCAGCACTGGAATCTGTGTGTTGAAAGCTGTGTCTCTTGGGCAAATTAATTCTCCCCTGGGAGCCTCTGAGTTGAGGGAGAAGGAAGGGCAAGGGCCGGCCTCTGAGAGGTGGTGTTATTTGAGTCGGGTAGAAAGTTGCTGGGGAAATCGGCATTTTCAGCCAGAGGCACAGGGTATAACTCCGCATTGGTGTCTAAACTTGACCTTAGGGCAGCCTCCAGGGCCCTTCTAAGTCTGAGGCCCCAAAACAGGGCAGGGCCTGAGACTGTCAGAGCTGCTCAGTGGCTGTACAGATGGGGTCAGCTTGGTGAGAGCCAGGCCACTCCTCCGTGTGTGCCACCGTCCTGCGGGCGCAGACGGCAACGCATGGTCCTGGGCACAGAGGTGACTTGTTAAATGGGCAGCCTCCAGACTGCTCGAGACTCAGATTTGTTCTTCGAAAAGTACATGGTACCAATCCCAAGAGGGCTGTTCCTGAAAGTAGAACAGCCACTGCATTTTCCCCATGAAGATTTCACTGTAACTCATAACTTGCATTTTCCTGGTGCTAAGCAGCAACAGCGAAATCGTCACCAGGAATCACAGTTAATTTGAACATTTCAGAAAGGGCCTTGAATCTTTAAACACAGCATCTGAAAACACTGGTTTTCCATAAATACATAGATGAGGTAGGTAGAGCATGCAGCTTGGATGAGATCCATGAATCATGGACATACCGCTAAGAGTCTAGCTGAGCAGCCAATGGAGAAGACAGATGACAGAGAACCCAAGTGCCACTTAAAGGACCCCCCTACGTGAAAATTCAGCTCTGGGAAGCAGTTACATTAGTGCAGGTAAGTTTTGCATTATGCGAGATTTTTCTCAGGATTCCTTTTGATAAAGAGTTTTTCTGGATCACTTACAATATAGTCTGATTTACAAAAAGCCCATCTGTTCACAACACTCAATGTTTGTAAAAGCAAAATGGTTGGGTATGGCTACAAAAGAAAGGAGGATCTACTGCTCACATGACAGCGGCAAGGGCAACACCCAGTTGACTCAAAGGAGCACATTTCCTAGAATTTTCAAGAGAGTCTGTTTTCTAACAGGTTGTCCCAGTAATTCAAGACTATGTCCAGTACAGATGAGGAGGTTGTGTAGCTTGGATGTAAAATGATGAGGAAGGAACAGGAACTATTTTGTCACACCAGCATCAAAGATGATGGAGGATATTGGAGATGAACCGGGACAATGAAGTAACGCTTGTGTTGCAATGGAGATGAGGCTTAAGCCTGGAGAGAGGTTACGGGTCAGGAATCAGGCAATTAAGAACCAGGGGAATCCATGGATACCAAAGAATAAAACAAAGCTGTGGTGCTGAGATCGGCGAAGAACTAGGGGATTCGTGGGTTCTGAGGCTTCAGCCAGGCATAGGTTCAGAGACCAGAGTTACAAGTAATGTGAACATTGAAGGGGTTCTCAGCTCCAGCCAAGGAACCCCAGACCCTGTAGGTGCGGGATAGGTGAACTTGAGCTCAGAGGTGTGAGAGCACTTGTCTGGAAGGTAGAGCCCAAGGCCAGGCTGGAAACAATGACTCACATGTAATGGTTTATAGTTAGAAGAGGGGGTGCTAATAGTGTCCAAAGAAACAGGAAATTAAATCTTACTCTCTGCTGCCTCCCGTCTATCTATAGTCCCAAGCTCTCATCTTTTTGCAACTCTTGTTACCTGAGTGAGGTACATAGCCAACTTGTCAGAGATTGGTAAGACAGATAGGATGCTCTTCTCAAAGCCAGGCCTTCTGCACAACATTATTGGACTGAAGGAAGTTCTCCCAGAAGGGAAATTAAATCCCGAGGACCTCAGCATTTGATTTGCCTTCTTCTTCCTGCTGCTGCAAAGCTGCATATTTGGTAAGTGATACGTCAGCTTGAAGAAGACCCAGGCTGCTTCCAACAATGAGAACCGCAGACAGCAGTGGCCTCGTCTGCCTGCCCTATGACTTTGAGGGTTGAAGACACGGGAAGCAGGAAGAGAGAGAGCTCTGCACACTTCGCCATTTTACCCAGAGTTATTCGTGAGTGCAGGCATCCTGAGTGGAATGCCTAATGGGGGAAGATGATGAAAGATAAGGCTTTCGAGAGGCATCATGCACATTTGGGTTAATGGGGGCAGGAGCGAGAGGGAGAGAAAGGAGCAGGGAGAGGCAAAGGGCCCCAGCCAAGTTAAAGCCTTGTAGGTACTGCCTTCTCCTGTATTAGGTAGCACCCTCTAGCAAGTCAAGTTTTATCAGTGGTCAAGATAAGAACAGAGGAGACATAGTGATCACGGAGCTATAACGAAAAGCTAAAGCATTAGAGAGTGGAATTTGGGTCTAAAATCATCTCAGCAAGATGGGAAAATTTGGAATTTGACCAGATAAATGGAAAGATCTTCACTAGGGTCCAAAAAGCACCCCGACACATATAGAATGGGTGAGGCATAGCTTGACAGCAAGCACGGAGGGTGGAAATCTAGACTTTTTCGATTGGCTGCAAAATTAGCCAGGGCCAGCAGTGAGAGAAGGCTGCCAACACCTTCCCGCAGGCTTCTGCTGCCTCGAGGGAAGTGCTGCCCCCGTGGTTGTGAGTTAGTAGTCTGCATCTTCTCCATGCCGGCCAGAGCACCCCAGGGGTCTGCAAGCAGTTTTTTGGAAGGACTTCCACAAAAGGAAGATAGCAAGCATGAAAGTGGTAGGAGGATTAAAAACTATACCTCATAAGAGAAAACCAAAGGACCTGGGGGGAAGAACGCTGGGAGCAGAGTGGTCTACATAGTTTGCATGGCCCAATGCGAAACGAAACTGCAGCACTATTTGTTCAAAAAGCAGGAAAAAGGGGCTATTAAAGGTACTAAAATATAAAGCTTTTTCCTTAAATTTTTTTTACTTATAAAACATAATAAGGGTGATGGGACTTCCCTGGTGGCGCAGTGGTTAAGAATCCGCCTGCCAATGCAGGGGACACGGGTTCGAGCCCTGGTCTGGGAAGATCCCACATGTCACGGAGTAACTAAACCCGTGTGCCACAACTACTGAGCCTGTGCTCTCGAGCCCAGGCTCCACAATAAGAGAAGCCACCGCGATGAGAAGCTCGCGCACCAAACGAAGAGTAGTCCCCGCTCTCCGCAACTAGAGAAAAGCCCACGCGCAGAAATGAAGACCCAACACAGCCAAAAATAAATAAATATTTTTTAAAAAACAAAAACATAATAAGGGTGATAAATAGCAATATATGAGTAGCAACATAAATTTACAAGTTGCAGAAGAACAGCATCTTGGTGTCATAAGTCTATAGAATACAGTAAATAATAATACTTTATTGATGTGATATGTTGACGGATCATAAGATTTTTCTGCAAATTCACTTTTACTTTTAGCGATTTAATTTTCAATATAGTTAAAGGCAGTATGAGTGGCTCTTGGCAAATGCAGGACTGCAAGCTGACAACTGATCTTTTTCATTTTGAGAAGAATCTTTCTGCTGATGCAGGTATTACTGGGCTATTAAGAGTATTTTACAGGCTGCGGCAACACTGGGGTAAACTTCTGATGAATTATTTTGAAATATATATTGTAGTACCTCTAGTGCTGATGATTCTTGTGAAACAATTTTTCTAAAAAGATTTAACTCTTAATACAAACCAGTTTCGTGTAGTCTGAGTTTAATTTTAAAGGACTTTTATACAATGACATTTTAAAGTTTCCTCCTGCATTTCCTATGACTTGTGAAATTCATTCATGAGACCGAAAGTGGCCTCGTGATTTTATATAATTCAGAACATCTGTTTATGCATTCTATCACTGTACCATCAGTTACAAGGAAAATTAATTTTATAATTGTCTTCCTTATTTAAACTTGGTTTATCTAAAGCTTCGTATGAAAATAGTGTTTTTTCCTTGGAATGCAATAATCTCTAAATCTAATTTCTACTCTAAGGCTGTGCATATCTGCCTTGCAATTTTGCATCGGTTTTCAAAACCAGAGTCCGAACTCTGAAGGATGCTGTAACTCCCTGATACGCTTTCTGGCCATGTGCATGCTTTTATTTTGTAACATTTACTGACAAAGTTTACTGTCTGAGCTTTGGCCGCTCCTATCTTGGCGTTCAGGCCTCAGAGTTATTATTTGTGCAGATGCTGCAGGGATGGGTTCCGAGGACAGACAGGCAAGCTGGCCTCCCACCAGCAGTCTTGCTGCTGCTCTCATGCAGAGTCCCTCCTTTCTCCCAGGGCCTGGCTGCTGCGGCCACCACTGATGCTTCTGCTGCTACAGGCACTGTCATCGCTACCAGCTCCTGCCCCGGCTGCCCAGCCAACTTTTGGGCACATGTGCTGCCTGCTGCCCACTGTGGCAGCGGACTTGGGACCATCCATATCCTGCTGCACCCTGGGGCGTCTCCTCTGTTCACACTCACTTGCTCCACTGTCCCATCAGACTTCATTTACAAAGCATGAGTTCTAAAATAAAATGATTAAGAATTTATGACAGCAACAGCAGAGGATGAAACCAAGTGCAGAGTCCCTTGTGAGGATGAGCCCTGTGTGACTGCACAGGTGGCCCACGCTGCTTGTGGGAGAGGGTTAGGCATGTGATTGGGGGTCCCGTGCTGGACTTAAACATGTCTGGGCATGCATGACTGAGTAGTAGTGTGGGCCCTGCACGCTGATTTGCTTGTTTTTTCTTGTGTAAAATGCACAAGGAAGCTTGTGTCTCAGAAGGGAGGGGGCTGGGAGAACAAGATGGATCAGTTCCTGGACCCTGGCCCAGCCTGCGGACAGGCACCCAACTGAGCCCTTTGCAGAGGGACGCTGCAGGCAGAGCTGAAGGAGCCATTTTTCTCAGGGACCCCGTGAGATGTGGAGAACCCCTCTGGGCTACTCAGGGGTTCAGGTGACTGCAGGGCACAGAGCCCCTCACAGCTCCGAAGGGAAATCAGCCAGTTGCTGGACCACCAAGTTCCTCAGGAAGACACAGCTGCTCTGCCCTGGGAGCCACCAGGAGCAGCTCTTCCCTGCAGACACCAGTGGCAGTAGTTGGTACAGAGTCCAGTAATGATTCCAACCCAACCGTATTGGCTCTTGACCTTTCGAGGGGCACAGAGCCAGGATTCAAGGCTCCACTTGAATCTTGTGGAGGAAGGATTCAAATCCTTGAATCCTGAGCAAGATGGGCTCCAATCCTGGGCTATTCCCGGGGCTCCCTGCAGGAACGCTGCCCCCCACCCTCTGGCTTCAGCAGAGCTTTGTGAAACAGTAGTTATGTCCTACCCGCTCCCTCCCTGTCTCACAGAGAGAAAGAACGAAATTGCAGATCGTCCTGTGCCTTGTCAGTAAGATGCTATTACCTACCGGTGCAAATGTAAACTTCTATAAGGGTCAGGCAGACTATGTAAATGAATGAATTAATCAAGATTTACAAAATAACAGATCCACTTAGCATATTAAGTATATAAAAACAGTTTTTATTTCACAAAGAAATACTTTCTAGCTTTTTAAGTACATGGCTTCTCTGGCTAGCTTTCCTTTTTACCACCTTTAGGGAGACATGAGAATATGAGTACAGAAAAATATTTCACTATCATAAAAAAATACCATTTACAATTTTTTGACAATAGGAGGTTGATAATAAAAGCAACCAATAGTCAACCCCAGTGTTGAGAAGCCAATAAATACTGGTAGGGATCGTGTCAAACTAAAAAGTTCTTGTCTAAAGAGTAGCATAGGGGCTTCCCTGGTGGCGCAGTGGTTGGGAGTCCGCCTGCCGATGCAGGGGACACGGGTTCATGCCCCGGTCCTAGAAGATCCCACATGCCGAGGAGCGGCTGGGCCCATGAGCCATGGCCGCTGAGCCTGTGCGTCCGGAGCCTGTGCTCCGCAACGGGAGAGGCCACAACAGTGAGAGGTCCGTGCACCCCAAAAAAGAGTAGCATAGAATTTAAGATTCAAAATGAGTCCTTTTTGTGTATCAAGAATGTGATTTCAGAAATGATGGAGGATGTATTCACCAGCCAGTAGCTGGACAGCCACTATAGCCCATTTCCCTAATATAACAAAATTACAGGTTTTATTTTATAAACTAATACAAATCATGACCCCCACCAAGAATCAACGGGGAGGTGATTATCAGGGGAGGGAGGGCCTCCTGACACTCAGGTTGGAAAAGCCAAGCAGAGCATTAGAATCAAAAGCTAGCAAACTTTAACAAGGGCATGAAACAGCTAATCACAAAATAGATTTGAAAAGGGCCACGAAGTTCATCCCATCGGATGTTAAGGACCTATCAGCTGGATGAACCTGACTTCCTTTCTTGCCCTCCTGACAGGCAATGCTGTGGTTTTGTGGATGAACTGATTTACTCATCAAGAGGGGCAGCTGCTTTCAGCCCCAGTTCAGTACAGGCCCAATGTTGCCAGAGTTCCCTATTTTTTAAAGAGAAACTTGAGATCAGTATTTTTATATGAAACTTCTGAATTTTCAAAAGTTGGCTTGAATTAAAAATAAACTAATAAAACCCCACATGGACAAAACACAGCAGGTCTGGTGGTCACCCTCAAGCCCACCCCTCTTCAGCCTCCACGTGGACCCCAGGGCAGTACACCAGGATGTCATTATTGGGGTCCCTACAGAATCCCAGGACTGGGAGGGGCTGTTGTTCGAGAGGTGGAGAACTAGACGATGGACTGGAGGACGGAAGAGAAAACTACTCTCTGTGAAGCTTGTGTGTATGTCCCCCTGGTTAAATTATGATTCTCAAGAACAGGGACCATCTCTAATTTCTCTCTTCCACCAGCACCTGTCACAGCAAAGGCTCCTGGGATGAAATGGAGTGAATGGAGCAGAGGGAGGGATCCCACTCTGCTGACAGGCGCTCTGCGGGCAGACAGGTGTGACGCAGACCCCTTTACGGAGCGGCATTCTCAGTCTCACCACCTCCTGGAGGTATGGGAAGGACCCAGATGCTGTTGTCTTCATGTTTGAGGTGGAAAAGAGGAAGACTTTTTGCTGAGAAGAGGGCCCAAGTGAGGCAGCTTCCTAACAGCAGGCTAAGGGCCGCCTCTGAACAATCTGGGAAACGTTTCCATTTTTCCATGTTGGGCTGGAGGGACCCAGCCCATCTGGAGATCCCAGGGCAGCAGGTGGTTGGAATGAGACCTGGCCCTCCCTCGAGGTTCCAGCCCCAGCAGGAGCGGCCAGAATAAATCAGGCGGATACGATCAGGTGAAGGCACGTCAGGGGCTGTGCCTGCTTTGTGACCGGAATATTTTCCCCAGGTCTGCTGCTTCCCATCTGAGGAGGAAGAGTGAGCCCTGGGACTCCTTGTTCCTGGACCTCATTCTAGCTGGCTGTGAGACCTGAGAAGTCCCCTGGCCCCTCCAGGCCGATGTGTCCTTGTCACAGAGGTTTGGGAGACATGAGCTCTAAGATCCCTCCCAAGTTTCATGGTTTTTTGATCTTCAAGAGACAGATGCCTTTTCAAGCATCCCTGTGGAGTTCTCCTGGGTTTTCTTTTTTACCACCCCCAGCCTCCTCCAGCCTCATCAAAGATCTGCACCATGTGTCTGTTTCCTCTACCTACTCCCCCCATGGTTCTCACCTGCTGCTCCAGCTGGGTCCCCACAGGGTGTGAAACCACCTACTTCGAGGTGCAAAGTTTCCAAAACTTTGGCAAGAAGGAAGCAGTTGTTACATTTGTTTTTTCCTCCTTCCCCTGCACTGTGCTCAAAAAGCCTCGTTTAAGTTTTTTCCCTTCCTGAACAGTTTTTCAGAGATTTTCTTTAAAATTTGATGGACTAGCTTCCCACTGGAATGGTTCCCTATGCCCGGGTTTCTTCCCTCTCTTGTGTAATAAGAAGCACAACATACTCCACATCTACTGTGTGCCTGGCCCCCCTCCCCTCTCCCCTCTCCCTCCTCCAGCTGGTCCCTTCATCTCACTTCACTCTCACTACCTTGCAAAGCAAGTATGGGGAGCCCAACGTTGCATATGGAAACCCTGCCAGAGACTCAGAGTGGCCGCACACACCCAGGGTTCCCCTCACATACTAGGGTGGGACCTGGATTAGAAGAGGGTCCACTTGTTTCTAAAGCCTGTGATGTACCCCAAGCACCTGTGGGTGCAGCATGAAAAGAAGTTTCGTGAAGGCTGATGTTTTTGTCTGCTTAGTTCAGGGCTCAGTCCCCAGCACCCCCAAAAGAATGCCTGGTATGTAGTAGACACTCAATTAATATTTGCTGTAATGAGTGAATGGAAAGTGAAGGTCAAGGCCAGTGTTTCTGAACCCAGGCTGAGCATTACAATTACTTGGGAGCTTTAAAAAATGTTGTTGCTTGGGCCTTACACCAGGAGATTTTTTGGTTTAACTGATCCTGGAGACCTAGGAATCAATATTTTTCAAAGGTTTGCCAGGTGATTCCAATGTGCACATGAAGCAGGATTTTCTACCATAGGCATGAACCAAGGAGACAAATGACCACCAAGGACCTGGCGCTCTCACCTACAGCCCCAGAGCAGCTCTCCCCACTTTCTTCCCATCCTCCTCTCCTGTCATCCAAGGAAGAGTTGTGAATTGGAAGCTTTGTGGGATGTGCTTGGGGTGCACCCATTGGTGAAGGGCAGGCTTCTTTCTCCAGTATCGGCCATCCTCAGAGTGAACTGAGATCCTCTGCCCGAGATTTTTTCCTTTGTTGAGAATATCTGGTCACGGTTCCTGTGACCCTCATGGCTAGGCAGTGTAATTTCGACTGGGAAACATTTCTATTATAAATAGAAAATAGACATCAGTTACTACTGAGGAAGGCAAATTCTAAAAGGCATCAAATCCATCCAATCACAAACCATGTAACACTGATTAAGAACTTGCTGTGTTCTAGACACTGTATCTTGCCCTAAGAAAAGCCCAGAGCTTGCTCTGAGGTCCTCTGTGATGTGGCCTGATATTTGAGAAATTTATCTCAGGATATTTCAGAGAAATAGGCTGACCTTGATGTCAGAAGCCAAGTAACACCTGAAATTACAGTGAAGCATTGCCTTTCTGTGTAGAGAAGGCCAAAGTGTGACTTTTATTCAAAGATATTCCATGCCACATAAGAAAGCACTTTAATACCCACTGTGCTGAACTGATTCCTAATTGTCCCCTTGTCTGCATCTTGTACCCATAAGTTTGCTGTTTTACTTTTATTTTTTATTGAAGTATAGCTGGTTTACAATGTTGTGTTAGTTTCAGGCGTACAGCAAAGTGATTCTGTTATACTTATATATGTAGATATTCTTTTTCAGGTTCTTTTGCATTATAGGTTTGTGTGTGTGTGTGTGTGTGTGTGTGTGTGTGTGTGTAATTTTAAAGCCTTTGATGGCAGGGTGCATGTATGATATTGACCTTCTTCTAGCCTCCAGCCCCAACTAAAGCCTAGGCATGAGGGTCACAGGAACAGTGACTAGATATTCTTAACAAAGGAAAAAATCTCACACAGAGGATCTCAGTTAACTCTGAGGATGGACGATTCTAGAGAAAGAAGGCCACCCTTCACCAATGGGTGCACCCCAAGCACATCCCTGGATTTGCTCCCTGGGCTCTAGGCTTTTAGCTCTAAAATCCTATTATTTGAACACACTGAGAATTAGTTTACTATTTAAACCTGGATGGATTTATTTTAAAATGTTATGTGTTTTCTTCTTGAGATCTCAAAAGAATGAAAAGTCTTCCCCTGTAGGGAATGGTTTAAATGTGGTTTTGTCTACGAGCAGGATGAGTTCTTAATTCTTCGTTAGTTATCTTGCCTCAAATGGTTTGCATAAGCAAGTCAATTTTTTGCACTGCTCCTTCTTGGTAGGGACCCACTCATGACTTTATTTAACCCTCACAATAACACTGCAGGGTGTTATTATTCCCATTTTACAGACAATGAAATTAAAGATCGAAAATGTTAAGTGCCTCCTTCCTTCTTTAAATTACATTAATTTTTGACAATGTACAAAAGGTCAAAAAGCGTAGACAATAAGAATGTGCGTTCCTTAAAGCCCTTGTGTTATGTCAAACCAATACAATTGACAGTTTGGTTGCGGTTGTTTGCTTTGTCTCTCCCAAACTTGAACCCTCTGAATGCAGCTCACAATATCTCATATAAGGAAGCCTCCCAGGATTCCTGTCAGTTTCCTTTTAGGTATATTCTCAGAGACTCTCATAGCCCTCACCTAGGTAACACAACTATTTATCTGGTGTCTCTGTGTCCCAGTGGATTGAAAGTTTCCTGAGAGCAGAAGCCTTGCCTGTTTTGCTCACCATTATAATCTCTAGCACTTAGACAGTGCTTGTCCCATAACATGCACTCAGTATTTGTTAATCAATGCAATAGGTATCCTGGTACATCTAAATTTATACTCCTAGATATAAGGTGCACCTAGAGGTGAAAATGCCAGATCAAAAGCATGCACGATTTCACTTTCAACAGATACTGCAAATTGTCCTTTTAAAAAGATGTATTAATTTATTTCCCTACCAACAATGTAAAAGAATGCCTGTTTCACCCCACCCTTGCCAAACCAGTTTGATCTTTGACAATCTAAGTGACGATGGAATCTCCAAATATTTAGTCTATATTTTTCTTATTGTAAATAAAGTTGAGCACTTTTCAAATCATCTAAATGTCCTTTGTATTTCCTTTTATGTGAACTCTCTGTGGCCTTTGCTCATTTTTCTGTTGGATTCTAAGTCTTCTCATTGTAGTGACTCTTTTCATGTAATAAGGAAAATAGCCCTTTCTTATACATGTTAGAAATAGTTTTTGCAGCTAGTCATTTGACTTGGTTCATGGCATTTTTTTCATGGAGTTGCAAAAAATATATAGTTGAAACCTCGGAACTTTAAGTTTTCTAGATATTATTTCATCGTTAGAAAAAACATTCTCCACTCTAACATACAAAATTCTCACGTGCTTTCTTCTAGTACTTTTATGGCTCTTTCTCTCTTTTTAAATTAAAGTCTTTGACCCATCAGAAATTTATTTTGGATTAAGATATGACATCATATCTTATTTTATTTATTCAGCAAGGTCCTTCAGAGCTGACTCTATAAGCACTGACCTAGGTTGGGGCTGAACTCCACCTCTAGACCAGCCCCTTAGTTGAAAGGTTTTTTGATACCCCATCCAGATAATTCCTCCCTAAATTCATTCTTTCACTTGCTCAGTCATTCATTGATTCATTTTTTCAATACCGTGCCTATTATGGGCAAGATACTTTGTTAAGTGATAGAGATTCAGAGACCAAGATGCAGTTTTCTTCCCTTGAGAACCCCAGATTAGGGAGCACATAGTAAACAGATAGCAATTTAAATGCATGCACACAACAAGTGTGGATATAGAGGCACTGGTTTTGACAAGAGCCCAATGAGGAGCACCTAACGCATCTGTAGAAGTGGTGGTGGGACTTCCTGTGGGGAGTGAACGATGTCTGAGCATCTCAGAGAAAGACCAGGCATTAACCAGGCAAGAAGAATCCCAGGTTGAAGGGAAAACATGAGCAGAATTGCATAAGGAAAGACTACAGGGAATTCATGTCAGGAAGCAGAGAAAGATGAGGCTGGAAAGGCAAACAGGTGCCAAGTAACAGAAGGCCTTGTATGTCATGGGAGTGACTTGGCCCTCATCCTGAGGACAATGAGAGCCAATAAAGGATTTTAAACAAGATAGTGACATAACCATGTGGACGATGCACTAATGGGAGCCAAGAGTGAAAGGAGGAGTACCTGTTGCGAGACCACTGTAACGGTCCAGGTATAAGACAATATAAGTGTAAGTTAAGACAGTGATGTTAAGAACGGAAAGTAGGAGAGATTTCAGGAATAAAGTGGCACTGAACTCTTTGTTCCTCTCATCTCCTCCTGTCTATATAGTCTCTCATTGCTTCCGTGGCTCCCTTCCTTACAATGCCTTGCAACATTTCATTTTCTCCCCCCCCCCACTCCCCTTCCAATCCCCTCCACTTGTCAATATAGCAGGATATGTCTTTTAGTTGCTAAAGTCTACCCACTCATAGCTTTTGGTCTAGAAAAATTATTTCCCTGAGAAGTAAGTAGACAAATTGGTGTAGGTGGCAAGGAGCTTTCTGGGAGAAAGAAATCAAGTCCCTAATTGCTTTTGTTTTTGAGGCCCAATGTTTTCAGAACTCATGTGATGACTTTCAGTCTTCAAACACCAATTGGCCACAGGTGTTCATTTCTCTGCCTTACCAAAATTTGGCCAAAATGATAACAAAGGAGTAAAAATGGACACAAGAACGTAGAGAACAGGAGAGCAACAGTAGACATGACATTTAAGTGAATTTTTGGAGGACGGAAAGCAGATGAAATAGTGGTCACTGACTTAAGCAGAGAGGAGCAAATTATAACTTCAGGGTCTGTCATAGAAAACTCTGGCATTAAGTAGAACCACAGACTTCTGAGAGGCTAAGGATTTGGAGGCTCTGCTGAGAAACAAGGATGAGACTGGTTGGAAACAAGAGTCATTGTGTGAAAGTCCGCATATGGTGTGTTGGGATTCCAGATCCCTTCCTCATTCCACATAGCCAGAAAATTGATATTTGCATCCATGTCTCTGAAAATTGTGGCTCAGTGTTTGAAAATCCTAAAGAAAAGCCAATCCATTGATAGGCTTTATCCACATACCCTGGAGCTGTCTAGTAGTTTTCAGTGCCTCCCTCTTAAAATGAATAGATAGCCAAAGATATGACATGTTGAGGAATGCTTCCAACTGAGAGAGACAAAATCTTCAGAAAAGAAAAGGTGATTGAGGAAAACAGACAATACTTGGGAGAATAAGAAATGATATTGCACCATAAAATAAGAACATGGTGCTATGAGAAAGGACCAATCACAGAACAGGGGAGCCTCTAGCAAAGAATAAATAAATAGAATTGATGTGATTAAGCACATGGAAAATTTAATTGATTGGAATAAGTTAGGGATGATGGAACATTTGGGGAAATAATAATGGATTGTAGAAAAATAGGTAAATGTAAAACAAAGTAATTATAAACCTCAGGAAAATCCAAGGGCCATGCAAGGTTGGAAGCATAATCTAACTCATTACTTGGCTCAACAGTGAAAAATATTTGCATAGTCAAAATCACGAAATATGAGTAGCAATTTAACCATATATTGTGATGTAACTATGTTTGGGAGGAAGGGGAGGAAAAATGGGAAAGAGTGTTGGTATATGAGAGCTAAGTCTTTACCTACAATGGTAGGAAGTTGATAGGAAATGGCTAATAAAATTGATAGATTAAGAATTAGAGAAGAATTGGAAGTCAACTGTAGAAGAACTAGCAAAAGAGGTGTGGGTAGTTGCCTCTAGAGAGCAGGATTGGAGGATAGGAGGGGTGCAAAGAATGGTTAAGGGACTGGTATTTTCACTATGGGCCTTTTAGTATCTTTTGACTTTCAAGTCATGAACATGTGTTACTTTGATTTAAAAAATTAATATTGATAAAAAGACCACTGCTAAGGATTGAGACAGACTTACTGGAAATCAATGAACAACAGCAACAGCAAGACACCATAGGCTCCCTAGGGCATGTGGTAAGCACTCAAAAAGTGGCAGCAATTATTACAATAGTGAGTAGAGAAGTCAGCAGACTTTGCAAGATCATTCCCATCCATGACTGGCCTTTGCCTACAACTTGCAGGGATTTTTCACGTGTCAACTGCAATACTTAGATTTGACTTGAGAACTGGGCACTGTAGCTCAGCGGAAGTCAAGAGAAACCCTTAACTTGGGGGAAGATAGTTTATCTTGCAGTGGAGAAACCTGGTAGACACCACCTTAGCCAAATAATCAAGGCTGACATTCCCAGTGATATCAGGTGACTATCTTCTGTAAGTGTAAAATTATTTCAAATTAAAAGTTAAAAAAAAAACAACCTTATAGAGAAGAAAAAGCAAAAGCTGGGAATAGACAATTTACAGAAATAAAAAATGGTCAATAAACATAGGGAAGTAAGCCTAGCACCCCTAAAAATCAGAGAAATGCAATAAAGATTATGAGGGGGCTTCCCTGGTGGCGCAGTGGTTGAGAGTCTGCCTGCCTATGCAGGGGACACAGGTTCGTGCCCCGATCCAGGAAGATCCCACATGCCGCGGAGCGGCTGGGCCCGTGAGCCATGGCCGCTGGGCCTGCGCGTCCGGAGCCTGTGCTCCGCAACGGGAGAGGCCACAACAGTGAAAGGCCCCTGCATCTCCCCACAACCAAAAAAAAAAAAAAAAAAAGTATCTCAGGAGCTCCACCAGAATGGCAAAAAGTTGAAGAAAAGAAAAACAGCTACTACTTATGAGAATGTTCTGGGAGGAGCTCCTCCCAAATGCTGTCTTTCATTATAAGTAGAACTATAATAGTAGTCCTTTTGGAGATCAACTCCGCTTTATCTTTTAAAATAAAAAATCCACATGTTCTTCCGTCCAATAGTCCTTTCTCCTTGGAATCTATCTGATAGAGATAGAAGCAAGAATCCATGGGGATATAATGACCATATATTTAATGAATTTTTCCAAGTGGCCAACCAAAACCACAATTAAAATCCAAACATAAGGAAATCAAATTAAAAAAACAAGACACTAGGGACTAAACCAACGAAAGGAGGAGTTAGATCTGTACAAGAAGAGCATTTTTTCATATTTTTCCCCTGCCTCCCTGGTGTCTGGCCCAGGGCCTGGTCCACAAGGTGGTTATCGTGGGCTGCGTGGAATGAGAAGGGGGGGTTGATGTGGTGGAGGGCCGGGGGAGACATGCAGAAGGGGAGCAGGGAGGTCAGAGAGCAAAAGTCTGCGGTTAAAAAAATATCTCCCCCAATAAAAATAGCATGCACGAAAGTCTCATTTATGTCAAATGATACATACATATATACAACATTTATGCATATGCAAACTACTGTCAACAAATGGTTAATGGGATCATCTCAGGGTGGTGGGATTTTCAGTGATTTTTTTTTTTTAAGTTCTTTCTTCCACTTTACACATTGTTCAAATTATTCCAAAGAGCATGCGTTAATTATATAAACCAAAACAGCAATGAAGCTGTTTTCACAGTGAGGAAAAAACAAAACAAAACAAAACAATTTGCCAAGTATCCACCATCCATGAAGCTACCTGATGATTTCTTGAAAACAAAAGCGTAACCAGCCCTGCCCTGGAGCAGACACGTTGTTTTATTTTACTATGTGATGAAGGAGGTGGTGTTTCTTTTATATATTTGAATGCTCCCTCTGTCTTGCTATGAGGAGGGTTCCTTGGCATTTTGAGAATTGTTAAATGAGTATATTTTCCCCATTTCTAACCCTGGGATCATTTCTCTAATTTCATTATAGTCTGCTCCATCAATTGTGCTATTCCCCCACTGCAGAACAGGACACAAGCCCTGAGAGGATTAAAGCCCCTGCCCAGGATCACACAATTGATAGAGCTCCAGACACAGCCCTCGGGAGCCAGAGATAAGCTGGAATGACAATTCTGAACCTTCTCAGTCTCCCAGGCCAACTTCATCCTGATGCAGTATAAGCATCTACGCAAAGCCCCCTGTCCCCTCCGCCCTTCTCTGCAGTGGAGCTGCAAGGGCAGGCTGCAGGCCCAGGCCCCTCCACGGATGCTCTCTGATTACAGAACCACTATTAGTCTCCTTCCACCGGCCATGGAAATTCAACTTAGGCCAGTCAGCAAGACTTGGAGGGTGATGATGTTGGCTAATTTCAGACCCCCATCACCGCTGCAGCCTGGCTGTGCTTTCCATGAGGCTGTTTCATCATAAGCTGCTGAAAACGAGTTATTTAAGCCAGCAAAACTCCCACAACAGAGACCAGCTGGAGGAGTGCCAGGCAGAGGCCTTGACATCAGTGCTTCGGGCCCTGGGAAGGATGATACTGACACCAGAGCAGCAGTGACCAGTTCCTCCAGCTGCCCACAGCTGCTGCCCTCGGGCTTACTTTGCACTCAAGATAACAGGCTCTTAGAATAATAAAACCAGGGCATCTTGGGATGTAGAACCGTTGATTCTTAGATTCAGACTCCTGAGAGCAGGAACCAGGGAATCTAGAATCTCTCACTGGAAGGTACCCGGAGGTCACCTGGTGCTGTCTCTTCTCCTAGGTGACAGGTGTTTATTCTGGGGAAGCTGAGGGCAGCAAAGGTGTGGCCACCATACCTCATAACTGTGGGGACGTGCCCAAGGTAGCAAACGTAAGAAGGATTGTTGTGGCTCTGCCTTCTGAAATAGTACGTGAGGCCAAAAAACGTCCCTCCTTCTTGGTCGCTACCTGAACTACCCTGCCCCAGAAGTCTCTGGCACTCTTGTACTCTCTTGAACCACTGGAAAAAGTTTGAGGAGGCTTTGGAACCTCTGTAATATGCCTTTTAGCACTTCGTCCGAGGAGCTAGTCTTACAGACCATCCCTGAGAAAAGCAAGAGAAAACGGTAAATTCTTACCTCTCTCCACTTCAGAACTATGGACTATTTTCGTTGACATTTTTGCCCTTCCCCCCATTTTTTTTTTTTTTTTTGGCTCTTATATCTAAAAACAAACAACTAAAAACAGCCTGTTCTGTGAACAGTATAGAATCTGAGCTAATTTGGTCCTCTCCTTCCTCCCTTGCATCGCAGGCTCTGGCCACAGCCCGTGAGCATTAGAAACTCACTTGTCACCCACTCGACTCCCCGTCTCATTCTTAAAGGAAAATATTTATATTATGCCACAGAGAGAGTTTCCATGGCAGTGATGACTGGAACACTGTTGCCCTGGCAACCACATGAGTCCATCTTGAATGATCTGAAATCCCCTTCATAGACAAATAAGGAAAGTCTGTCAAAAGTGCTGTTCGGCTGGTTCAGGAGGGGCCCTGAAGGACAGCTTTCTCGGCCCCCCCAAGTTCTCCCTTTAAGGCCTTCTCCTCGGTCTCTAGCTCACCTCCTTCTGTACGCTCTCTCGGGAACTTTCCCTATTTCCTGCTCTTCCAGGGCTGGTGTTGCCCTTTTCCTGATCCTCTGTGGAGACACTGCCCAGAGCTCCACAAAGGGCTAGGGACTGGCCTGCAAAGCCACGCCAAAGATAACAGGAGGCAGAATCGACACACAGGTCATCCTTTTTATAGAGCTTGCTGCCTGTCCCCTGGAGACTGGGGGCACGTTCCTCTCTGTCAGCCCAAAGCAGCTCTGACGAGAGAGTTTTACAGGAAAAGACAGACCAGTCTTCCCTGAGGTCCCGCTTCCGGTCATCACACATTGGCAAGTCGCCTCTCTGGGTCTTGTCTGTAAAATAAGGGAGTGGCATGGAGCATCCTCTGGCTCTACATTCTAGGAATTTTTATGAATCAAGAATGTACCAACCTCCAGCTCCCAGAGGCACCTGAGATTCCTCTTGGAAAGCCTGCTGGGGATTCAGACAGGACCTTGGGACAGGAGAAGTGCTAGAGGGGAAGCAGCATGCCCACACTGCATGCGTCAGTGCCTTTTCAACCAGAAAACACAACGTGCACACATATGGAAGCATCTTCATCGCTATCAACCTCATTATTAGCACAGAAAGCACTAAACTATAGACCCCCATCTTCAGGGCCACTCTACCTCAAAAGCTCTTCCTGCAGAAGGTGCTCCAGCAAGCTGAGTAAATAGTTAAATGAGCCCCCCGTCCTGGAGGAAACCTCTTCAGCACAATTCATGCCTCTCTCTGGGGCTTTCTTTGCTGCCTTCCTTATTGAAAAGCAGCTTGAGAAGCTAGAAATGCTGACTTGTTTTGTTTTGTTCTTCCTGCTGCTTCTAACTGATGGGGAGAAAGCTTTTTCAAGAGAGGAAGAAAGCAGTTTAAATCATCTTTATCACTTTACTAGCAGGCAAGGACTCCACTCTACCAGTCTGGTATGGAGGCTAGGAAAAATGCAAGGAATCAAGGAAAAAGAAAAAAAGAAGAAAGAAAAGGAGAAGCAAACACTCCCACGAAGGAAGCTGAGATACCATTTTCACAAAGCCCTTCTTGGAAAGCAGAAAGTCCATAAAGCCAGCTCAGACATTTTCAGACTTCAGACCTAACTGAGAGGCAGGAGATGCAGGAGTTAGGTGTGGGCTTTGGAGTTATTCAGAGCCAAGCTAAGTAAACCACCCTTCCAACCTTAATCCTCTAAGTCTTGGTTTTTTCATCTGTAAAATGAGAGAAGCAATATCTACCTCACAGGGCTGTGTGATGATTAGTTTTTTGTGCCAACTTGGCTAGATTCTAGGACCCATTTATCTAATCAAACACCAGCCTTGGGGTCTCTGTGAAGGTAATTCATAGGTGTCGTGAGCGTCTATAATCAGTTGACATTAAGTCAAAGAGGTTATTCTCAGTAATGTGCGTGGGCCTCATCCAATCAGCTGAAAGCCTTAATAGCAAAACCTGAGGTTTCCCGCAGAAGAAATTCTGCCTCCAAGCTGAACACTGGCTCCTGCCTGATGTGTCAGCCTGCTCGTTGGATTTCAGACTCGATGGCAACATTACATCCTGCCTCAGCTTTCAGTCTGCTGACCTACCCTAGGACTTTGGATTTGCCAGTCCCCACAATTGCATGAGCCAGTTCCTTAAAATAAATCTGTGTGTGTGTGTGTGTGTGTGTGTGTGTACACTCATATATATACTTGTCTAATATGAATATATATTTATACAATATGAATATGCATATACTTATAGAATATGAATATACAGACATACCTTGTTTTATGGCACGTGGCTTTATTGTACCTCACAGATATTGCATTTTTTACAAATGGAAGGTTTGTGGCAACCTCCTGTCAGGCAAGTCTATGAGTGCCATTTTTCCAACAGCATTTGTTCACTTCATAGCTCTGTGTCACGTTCTGGTAATGCTTGCGATATTTCAAATTTTTTCATTATTGTTTTATTTGTTATGGTGATCTGTGGTCAGTGACCTTTCCTGTTACTACTGCAAAAAGATTACGATTTGCTGGGGGCTCAGATGATGGTTAGCATTTCTTAGCAATAAAGTGTTTTAAAATTAAAACAGTCACTTTTTTTGTACATAATGCTATTACACACTTGATAGACTACAGTATAGGGTAAGCAGTAAAGATAACTTTTATATGTACTGGGAAACCAAAAAAGTTCTCGTGACTCTCTTTATTGCCATATTCACTTCATTGAGGTGGTTTGGAATGAAACCCCCATTATCTCCGAGTTATGCGTGTATATGCATGTATATATTCTGTTTATATACGTTCTGTTTTTCTGGAGAACGCTGACAGATACAGGCTGTTTTCAGGATTGAGATAGCATACAGGTACTAGACATGTTTGCAAGGCCCACCCAATGGCAGTCCTGCTGATCGAGAGAGCGCACTTTGCCCCTCATCCCTTCACACCTGCTGGCCACAGCTGATTGTACTAGACAGGAGTAGGCACCTGGCCTAAAGGCAACCAGTCACGGCCTTGCCTGATCTGACCCAAAGGAAAGATCCAGGCCAATTTGTTTTCTTGTCTTAGGAACGTGAATAGGAACTAAAGAAAGAATTCGCCAGCTGGTAGAGGACAAGTCAGGTCGATGGTAGAGCAATTGCAAAGGAGCATAACTGGAAGCCGTGGAATAAGACTCTCATGGGATATGACAACATAATGGTCTGCATTTTTGTGAGTCTGTTACCAATCTTTAAAATTTGGGAGATATCACATTAAAATCCAGCCAGTCAGAAAAGAATTAAAAATTAAAAGAAATCCAGCGGCTTCCCTGGTGGCGCAGTGGTTGAGAGTCCGCCTGCTGATACAGGGGACACGGGTTCGTGCCCCGGTCCAGGAAGATCCCACATGCCGCGGAGCGGCTGGGTCCGTGAGCCATGGCTCCTGAGGCTGCACGTCTGAAGCCTGTGCACCGCAACAGGAGAGACCACAACAGTGAGAGGCCCGCGTACCGCAAAACAAAACAAAACAAAACAAAAACATCCAGTCAGAAGCTCTGTAACACAGGGTCTGCATGGTGGCAATCCACTGGAGCTGAGGTGCTGCCTCTTTACACAGGCCATGTGTTTTCCCATCTGCTTCTCCACACCCTGTTCTGCTCTGTCTGGCCAGCCTCACACTTATGTTACCTGCCTGGCACATGTGGGTATTGCTGCTTGCAACCCCTAAATTAGAGGGCAGGTCCTTAGACCATTGCTTCTCAGGAACCAGAGTTGCTTTGAATCCAGAACCTCCAGAATTATGGAGGCAAAACCCCAGTCAGATTTCCCTGAGACTCCCCTTAATCTTCAACATGGAGCCTTATAGTAAATCCTCTTTACTTGAACTAGTGTGAATGGGTCTCCATTCCTTGTACCAGCAAGAGTCCCACGCACACAAGGGTAATAATGAAAACTCTCCCTCTCACTGCCCAGGTCTCTCGGAGGCTGCAGTTTGCACAATGGGCTGCTCTCTAAGGAGAACTCCAGGGAACATTGGCTGGTGATGGGGAGCTGCAGCCTCAAGGATCAGCTGGTTGGGTCCCACTGGTTGGGTCCACTTTTGCCAGAAGAGATACAGGGGTAAGAGCTGCAGCAGGCTGGCTCATGGGTCAACAGTTTGGTGACTACCAAAGGAAGTCCCATGAGGTACCTACCCGGGGTTCCCTGAGACCAGGTGTAAGCGAGGCACAGATCAGTCTTCCAGATACTGGGGGAAGCCAAAGTGGTGCCCAGCAGGACTCTGGGAAAGCTGATCCATGCCAGCAACAAGAATGAACCTTAGCCCTGGCGCAGGAGCTGGGGTGTGGAGGACCCCGGCTAGACTGTGGAAGGGGTCCCGAGGAAGCTGGGGCAGTGGGCCGTGGGGCATCTGAGGGGTGCTGGCAGTAAGGAGGCATGCTGACCGCAGGCATGGCTGACCCCGTGACTATAAGGGCTTTAACTCACAGAATAACCATTCATTAAAGAGTCATCGCGGACACTGGGGCCTTGCCATTACTAGTTTGCTGAGAGTGTAGCACTGGCTCCTTCGTGGGGCACTGCTGGCACCACCCCGAGAGTCTGCCTGTGCTGTCTCTGCACAGCCATCTCCAGCAGCTCTGCTTTAGCAAGGGTTTCGGTCCAGAGACACATGGGCTCCAGGGGACTGCACTTTGCTATCACTGAGTCCCAGGTGCTCTGGATGTGAGCCACCAACCTCAGTGCGCAGTGAGGTTTTTATCCTGCCTTCTAGAGACAGACGGTGCTGCTGACAGTCATGGAGGCCTGACCCCCAGCCTGGACCCAGAGTGAGAACAGGACCCCTATACTGAGATCGCGGCAACAATGTCAAGTTTTCAGTCAGTAGCGGGAGTAAGGAGCATGGTTATCTGTGAAAGGAGGAAAACAGGGTAGTATTCTTGACATTGTCCATGATCGGATGAGTGGTAAACCACTGTACCTGAGTTGGGTCTCTCTCATTTGAAAACAGGTTTTTAAAATTCAGATTATTTTCTGAATCTAAAATACCTTTCAAGGTAGAGAATTTGGGGCTTCCCTGGTGGCACAGTGGTTGAGAGTCCGCTTGCCGATGCAGGGGACGCGGGTTCGTGCCCCAGTACGGGAGGATCCCACATACCGCGGAGCGGCTGGGCCCGTGAGCCATGGCCGCTGAGCCTGCGCGTCTGGAGCCTGTGCTCCACAACGGGAGAGGCCACAACAGTGAGAGGCCCGTGTACCGCAAAAAAAAAAAAAAAAAAAAAAAAAGGTAGAGAATTTGGAGAAGACACAAAAGAATAAGGAAGAATGTAAATATTAATGTTGCATGGTGTAAAGGATATTGCAGCAATGAGCCGTTTACTGATCCATCTCAGGGCAGTCTCAGAGCTGGGAAGTAGTGCTGGGATGTGGTTCAGTCTTAGGTGAAACCCGCCGTGAGTTCTTTCCTCTGTGGAGCCAGCTGCAGACTCCTTGGACTTAGGTTAGCCTGGGAACACCCAGTAGCATCCATCCTGCGCCAGGGTCTGCTCTAAGCTCTGGGACAACAATAACCTCCATTCCTGAAGGCAGTCATTACCTTCTCTTAGAAAACTCCAGAACTGGCTCAGCAGCCAGATAAATCCCTAAATTCCCTCCAACATTGCCTTAAGTCAAGCATAACCTTCCAGGAAGCAGCCCCTACCTACCCACAAGCAGCTGTAATTAATCCCTTCCATATTGTGGCACACAATACACCCCCAAAGCCAATGGCTCTTTTTAAATCCGAATGGCCCCAGTGCGTGTCTCCAAGCCAGCCCACTACACCCAGGTCTGTGTTGGGAAGGCCGTTGCCTCCCTGCCGGCTCACACCTCTGCATGGCGCGTGTCCCTACACTCCCTGGTCCGGCTCCAACAGCTTGTTTTAGGTCAGCCAATTCGGCACATGTTCCTACAGGGCCCTGTGACACGTGATAAAGCAAGTTCTGAGACACTACTTTAAATAAGTTGCTCATGTAACAGATCTCCCAGGAGAACATCTTTTCTTTCCTACATGTCAGCAGCCCCTGAGTCAATCTCTAACCAAAACATACTCCCACAAGTCCTGCTTAAACCTCCAAATTAATTTCATCTGACAATAAACCTCGACTAAGCCCCTACCACGTTCCAGGTCCTACATGGGTGTGGTGAAAACCAGCCGATTAAGACGTGTTTACCATCAATAAGTCACAAGACTCCAGAATGTGAGTGAGAAAGGGCCCAAGATCATCGGTGCAACCACTCCTTATGCTGGGGAGGAAAATAAGGCCCAGTGTGAGGACATGTCTTACTTCTCCAGGGTTCCACAGTTATTGTCAGAGCCGGGCCTAGAGCCCAGTTCTTTGAACTCTTTGGCCGGGTCTTTGCCATTCCACCACGAAGGGGCAAACTTGAGGTTTCTAGGCAGGTGACATAAAGGAGAGAAGTGGACTGAATGGGGACCCCTCTAAAGGCAACCTCTTCTTCTCAACCTTTCCTACCTCATCCAGCCTGCTTATCCACCAGACAGGAGCCTCCCTCCAAGATACAAACTCTGCAGGTAGGGCCAGAAGAGAGTGGATAAAGTCAAGCTAGGTCCATCCCTTAGCTCTGCTGGTTTAAAACCCTAATCATTGAAGTTTCTTTAACCTCACTTGTGTGATCTAGCCAAAGGGCTCACTTTAATGTGCAAAAGAATCATCTTGGCGGGTGTTTTAAAATGTGGATTCCTGGACCCTCCCTTGTGATGCTGAACAAGAACTGATGACTCTGATGTGGCTGATACCCGGGTGAAACCATGGGTAATAATTAGTCAGATCTCACCTGCTTTCAGTAATCCATGTCGTTTTAACACTTGCATGTCCTCCAAGTGGCATGGAATCTAAACAATAAGATGTTTGCCTGAGTTATTTTCCAGGAACTTGGAGTCAGCTATGTCTAGTTCAGCTGAGCTGAGAGTCAGCTATGTGTGTCTAGTTCTAGCTGAGCTGGTTAAGACCACCAGCGGGATAGGACCACCGACCCTCCAACTGGGCATGCGTGAGTGTCCGCTTGGTGACCTTTTGACATCAAAGGGTTGAAAACTCCACCCTCAGGATGTGCAGAGGCCTGTAGCCTAGTTAAGCCTGCGCAGAACCTCGATTCCCACATCTTTTTGCAATCACCTTTTCCTGTGCTCCCCACGCCTCAGTCCACCCTGATGCTTTATTCCTATAAATAAGCCTATAAGTTTAAGCCTATAAATACCCCCGCCCCTTGCCTTCGGGGAGGTGGGTTTGCGACTTGTTCTCCTGTCTCATTGCTTGGCTATCTTGCGAATAACCCCTTTCTTTGCTGCAAACCCCATCGTCTCAGCATTTGGCTTGCTATGTGTGGGCAAATCGAACCTGGGTTGGTGACCCTGGCTGGGGAAAGCCACTGAGGAGGGGACAGTGGACTGGGTGGGTCTTGGGGAAGCTGGGAATCTGGAGCTGGCTGGTGAACCAGCTGTGTGACTTCACTCCCCCGAGTGTTGTGAGATGAGGAGGCTGGGTGGGATAACCCCAGTAGACCCTCCAGTTCTGACATCCTAGGGTGGGTCATGTGCTGAGTCCCTCATGCTCGGACCCCTCGGCTCGGCGGGGCACACACATGCAGAGTGACTTGGGGGCGTCGGCCACACTGAAGTCCACCTGCACGGGGCTCCTTGGACAGTACTCTCTCCTGCAGAAGGACCTGAAGATGAGTCCCTGGCCCAGTCGAAAGATCCCAGGCCTGCTGACAATTCCCCAATGTGTGTGTCCTTCCTGAGAACAGAGCTAGGCCAAGGGGGCCTATCTGTCCAAGTGGGTCTATCTGTCCAAGTGGGTCGGGTCCTCTAGACTCAGACATCTTGTTTCCTCCTCTTTCTCCCACTGATGTGTCTTTGCTTCTGAAATGCTCACACACGTAGGAGGGGATGAGCCCATAGACACGACCCTCCAAGGGGAAAGGAAAGTGGCGTCCTGGGGGAGTCATCTATGGACCAGAGAGCCCAGAGGCACCGTGGAGGCAAGAGAGGGTCAGACCCGAGTTCCAGTCCCGGCTCTGCCACTTACCAGCTGAGGGTAACCCAGATGACTCAACTTCTCTGAGCCTCATCTGAGAAAAACAAGTGGGAATAATCAAGTTTACCTGCAGGGTTGTGGTGAGAATGAAATCTGATTACACACATGGAGCGCCTGACACTTAAAAGGGGCTCAGTAATCCTGCCCCCCCTCCGCCTGCAGCTCTCTCTCTCGCCCCCAGCCTCTGCTGGGGGAAGCTGTTGCTGCCTCATCGCGCCCCCCCACCCCGGTTTAGGAGTCATCGGGAATAGAACAGGAGTGGGGGGAGGACGCCTTCTCTCTTTAGTGTTATTGAAAAATATTCAAAAGAAACGTTTACACCAAAGCAGCAAACTCTGGGGAAACAAAGGGAAATGAACAAAGCAAATATAAATCCATAAAATGAAATGCAAATTACAGCTCCTACAAGAGCCTTTGATAAACCTGCCACAGTTCCCAGGGACAATGGAGCCCGTTGGAGCTGCAACCCGTCCCCAGCTGAAAATTGAAGCCCTGTCCCTCCCGTGGGGCCTCCTCTGCCTCCGGGCTGCTTTCTCAGCTCAGGAGGGTGGGAGGTGCCTGAGTTGGGGGCCCAGAATGCACTTGACTCCTCTGTGGCTCCAGGCCCAACACACACAACCCTCTCCCACATCCCCACTCCCCCATTCCTCTGGTGGCCCCTAAGAGGATGAGGACTACAGCCCGCCCGCGCAGAGCTGCACAAAGCCTGTCACGACTCTGGGCTCAGGGGGACCGGCTCCTGAGTGGTAGGCGTAGGACAAACAGTGGGAGCAGAGGCTGACAGCACTGCCTTTTCTGCATCTGGACCAGGCCCTGCGGCGCAGCTGCCGGCGTATGGAAGGACCGAGAACAAGGGCAGCAGGTCCCAATCCTGGAAGGCAGGCATGGCTTTGCCACCTGAGCTCAGCCTGGCGGGGTTGCAGGGCTTAGAGGGCTGGCTCTGGGCAGCAGGCACCTCAAGGGCAGGGCTGGTTGAACCACGGCCCTGACGAGCTTGGGACAACTGGAGAGGACACCAAACCCCCAGCTCACTAAGACTGAAGGAGGAGACCCTCAACCACCAAATGCTTCCAGGCAGAGAGGCAGGAGTAACACCACCCCAAAGGCTGCCTTTGCTGACACAGTGAGAGTTAAGTAAGGCCTCCGGGGCCCAGGCCTGAAAACGTGGCCTGGATCTACTCGGGGATCTGGAAAACTGGCCAATGAGAGATTTAGGGAGCTGAGGATGCTTGGCAGGGAGAAAAGAAGCCTGGGGCACATGGGCTTACATTAGTGGGGGTCCACCTGTGGAAGAGGAATTTGCCATAATTAGGGACACCTCAGGGCAGCACCAAAAGGTAGGAGGGGCAGAGAGAGCCGTTAACGATGAGTCCTTAACGATGGAGCACTGAGGCCTCTAGAGGCCTGGTCTGTTTTGAAGTTCGAAGAGAGATGCCCCAAGTGAGCGATGTTGATGGGCATTATACCAGTTATGAAGCCAACAATAGGCCCAGAGAGAGCCCTCTGTGATACTTTGAGCAGGCTCGCGGTGCACAAGCATGGCTGAACACGTGCGTGTGATCTTCCTGGTCAGAATATACAAACGAGCATCTCTGGGAGTACAGTCCAGACCCCTCCCCTTGAACATTACCAACTCCGGACTGTCAGAGCTGCTCCTGAATGGGTCCAGCTCTCAGCTCGAAGGTGTCTGTTTGCAGCCAATGCCTGGTAATCTGATGCTCTGCTCTGCCTGGGCCTTCCCCGAGCCTGGGGAACAAGCTACTGGATCACAGGAGTGCAACCACGTTCCCGCCGATGGGGGTGCAGGCAGACTCTGCCACAAGGTAGGGATGGTGTGTCATCCGCCATGACAAACTTTCCTGATGGGGCCTTCTCTTTGCATCAGGCCCCAGTCCAGTGGGTCCAGCTGCTCATCCAACCCAACCCCCAGCCTGTCTGAATACCTGCTGTTTATAGTGCCCCAGCTAGGAGGCCTAATCAGCTATAAACAGAGGGAATCTCACAAAGGGACGGTCCAAATGGCTACTCCTGTCCATTCCCTGCGTATCATTGCTTTTCCTTGTCTCTTGGCTGGAGACAGCTCTTTCTATAATCCCAAACAAGGATGTCTCATATCATGATGTTTCAGACCAGACATAGGGAGAAAAGCAGTTTCTACCTTAGAAACACAACTAATAGGGAGAACCAAACATTAACTGCATTCAGAGCTGTGCATTATCTAATTTACCTCTCACAAGAATGCCTTCAGATGGGATACATCCCATGGGCCTTTGGATCAAGTAACTATAGCGGAGAATGGTTCTCCAATTTGTTTTGGTAAGGCAGCTCAATTTGTTTGGACTTCTTTGCTGCATCGGGAAGTTATCATCTAGATTTCCCCAGGATGGGATGCGACATCTTCCAACCCCTCCAGGCAGGGGAGACAAGATGGCTGTGTTCTCTATGCCAACCCTCTGTGCCTTCAAAGAAGGGGGATCCTGGTCTTTCCTTCTTTTATTTTGAATTACTAATGATTTGAGCTTTGGTTTTACGGATGGGGTAGACATTTGTGGGGTTTTTGTATGTTCACTTTGGCTATCCAGTATTCTTTTCTTGAAAACGCCCTGGTTTCCTTTTGGGGAGTCACCTCTCCCCCATCGTGGGCAGATTGGTGTGTGGTGTATTGGTGTGTTTTGCCTCCAAATACAGAAGCCAAGGAGTTCCAGGAGATTCCCTTCATCAGATTCCTCCTCTGTCGCCTCAGTACAGCCGAGGAGGTGGGTCTGTGATCTAAGACCAACCAATCAGACTCTCTCCAGGGGCTTTGGCTATTGAGCAGAGTAACGCAAAGACGAGACACCGCAACCGTCAAGTACATCCTGTCCTGGCTCCTATGCTGCTTCCAGGCTGCCTTCAGAATTCCCATCACTTCCGCGAGCTCCCTGACAACTTCCCAATACATTTTCTTTTTGGCTTGGATCATGCTTTAGGACTTGGCCAAAACCAAGGATGACTCCCCTCCCTGGAATTATTTTGTTTCTTTATAGTAAGCAATAGGATGGAAGAATCACGTCATCAAGAGATTAAAAAGTCAAGGTACTTTCTGCTGTCCTCTTCCCTCACCCTCTGAGATGTTGCTTAGTGAATGGGCTGAGAGAAGAACGGCTTCGATGGACACAGTCAAGTAAGTGCTGAGGAGCTAGATCAACAGCTTGCCAACCAGCCTCACCCTTCCTATAAGTGGCACCGTCACGTCTCCTGCAAGAGGCCCAAGGTGGTCTCTGTGCAGCCTTGTGGTAGGGGGAGCTCCCCTTTTGGTGCTGCCCAGCTACCACCTTAGGGTGGCACCTGGTGCCTGCTGTGGACCACTGTTCTGCCCTCATTTGGCCTCATTTATAAGGATGCCCTGTAATGGAAGCTTCCAGTTGGGAAGCCCCAACTGGAAGCTCAAAAAAGAGCAAGGACTCCAAGGTTGTTCTAGAAGTTCTTGCACGCAGGCTCAGGAGCTGAACTGAGCCCTCTGGAGAAGCAGTTGCTGGGCAGTGGGATGCGGAGCCCCAGACTCATAGCTGAATGCATAAGCACAGGGTGGGGACCACGTGACTCACCGTGTTTAACAGAAAATCACCTTTAAGTGACTCAAGAGGCAACAGAGCCATGGGACCCCAATGAGCTCATCCAATCTGGAGATTCATTCAATGATGCCTGGGATGTTGGGGGCAGCTCCGTGCCCTCCACTGAGGCACATCAACATCAGAAGATGGAAGGAAGTAAGAACCAGAGCAACAGAAGGTGGATGGGAGAGTGACGTGGGTGGCTAGCTAAGCACTGTCATTTTAAGAAGAGCTGGAGTTTTTCTAAACTAAAACCAGTGGGTCAAAGTTCCGGGGCAGCAGACTCGGATCAGAATAAGGAAAATCTTTTAAGCAGAGCAGCACAGCAGCGAAGAGGGCTGCCTGAGGGAGGCTCTCGGGAAAGTTACAAGAGTGCGGGGAGGCGGCCACCTGGTCAGGTCCCAGCTCTATCACAGAACGGTTGTGTGACCATGGCAAATTCTCTAACCTCTCTGTTCTGTAAAGTGAAGGAAATCATGGTAACTACCTCCTGGGGCTATCATGAAGGTTAGGAGGCAAAGTTTGTAATAGACGTTGAACAGTGTCTGACACGTAACATGCTAGAAATTCACTAGGAGTATTATTGCGAGGCTGTGAGACCTCACTGCTGGAAGCAGTGGAACCTGGGCTGGAAGATGAGTGTCAGGGATGCTGGACGCCATCCCTGCCCTGGGTGGGAGACTGGACTAGACCACGGTACTGAGAGTAGAGCGTGGGCTTTGGTGACAGATGGCATGCAGTGAATGCTGTGACTTCGGACAAACCACAAAACCTCCAAGTCTCAGTTTTCATGTCTGTCAATGAGACGATCTCTCACTCCACAGTATGGTCACAAAGATTAAATAGTCACATGTATAGATTCTGTCTTATCATGTGTACATTTTGTGTGTCTTTAAAATTAGTGATAATGAAAGGTATTTAGAGAATGATCATCTATAGATGGCCCCTGACAAACAATGGGGGCAGAGTTAGTATGATTATGACTCCCTTCCCTCCCCCACAAATGCCCGGCGGCTCCCGACACCAGAGCTGGTCTTCAGCCACCTTCTGGCTGGTCTTCTTGTCCTTTTACGAAGGGTATTCTCTCCTCTCAGGCTGCTTTGTGTGACTCACCCTTCTTTGCAGTGAATGTTCTGCTGGAGGCTTCCATTACGAAAGATGAGAAGAAAATGACCGCGTTGGTCTAAATAGGGTTTGATGGGCAGGATTGTTTCACATTGAGGTTTATTGCTAAAGAGACAGAAGATGGGCCCCTGGGCATGCTATGGCTGGCCTGCCTCTCTCCCCCTGCCCAGCTTTGTCCCCTGACCTGTGTCCCCAGTATATTCAGTCCCAAGGACCAGGCCTACTCACTCATGCATGCTCACCTGCACCTGGCTAGCTGGCTGGAGAGAAATGCTATTTCTTCTCTTGGAGTTTGTCTTCCACTTAATGTGGGATGTTTTAATTGAACACCTACTCTGTGCAGGCACATGTTGGAGATCCAACATGGATTTGAAGCAGTCCTCACTCCCTAGAAACTTAGAATTCATCAGGAGACGAAGGCAGATCCATGCACAGCTCTGAGCCTCTATGACGGCACAGAGCAACTGCTGTGAAGTATAGAGAAGAAAGAGACTTTCCAACCAGAGGGGCCCTAGAAAGGTTTACTACAGTTGCCATTTGTTGAGCACCTACTATGTGCGGGTACTTCCTTTATCTCATTTAACCTACACAATCGGTGAGGCATGAGATTATTACCACCCCCATTTTACGGATGAAGAAACTGAGGTTCTAAAAGGTGAGATAATATGCCCCAAATTACGTAGCCAGTAAAAGGTAGAACCAGGACAAGATTCCTAGTCTAAAACATGTGTTCTTCCAGAAGGCCAGGCTGCCTACCTCCTAGAGAAGGCTGAATTTGACCTGGGCCTGAAAGCAGGCTGACATTTTAGGCAGCTCTGGAGGTAGGGGGTAGGACATTCCTTCTGCTCCCCTGCTTCTAGATGGGTACAAATTTCCTGCTCTGAGACACAGCTAATGTTCTCCCTTCTTCTTCTCACAAGGGGCTGATGAACTTCATGGCAGGCTCTGGGAAAGGCTCTCCTCCAGCCTCCACCTGTGACTCAACCCTAAATAAATAACCACACTGCCAATCCAAATAGTACTGCCCGCCTGCTGGAACAAACAACAACCCAGATTGATATAGCACCTGCTGGGAGCTATTACTCAGTTATGCACCATTAACAAGCCATTCAACTCTAACTAGCTGAGCGCAAGCACATCCTTTACGCTATCTCAAGGCAAGTTTGTCCTTGCCTCAGTCATGGAATCGTACACTATCAGAGCTGCAAGATAATGACTGAGTTCAAGTGCCTCTTCTTACAGATCCCATACTGAGGTTCAGAGAGGGGAAGTGTCTGGCCCAAGAGCTCCAAGAAAGGACCGCAGAAGAGACGCTGTTTCTCCACATTCCATACCCATCGAGGGGCAGAACGAAGATGTAAAGATGTACTGAGCACATCTTCTGTAGACATTTGTCCTGGGCGTGTCGCATTTCATCCTCACCACATCCCTGATTAGAGAGCCTGCACCCCATTTTCAGATGAGAAATCTGATAAGCTGAGGAGCCATGGGACGTGCCCAAGGTCATATGAGAAGGAGCACAGCCAAGGTAGGGACATTGGCTGTACAACATCCCACCACAGAGTGGGAGGAGCCAGGTGTTTTTTCCCCACCCCTTTTGGGCTTGCAAAGCAGGCTGAGGTTTGGCAGGGATCCAGGAGGTCTAAGCTTCAGTTTCTCCAGCACTGGACCTTCCTACAAATGGACATCCTCAGATCTGCCTGAAGTAATGACCAGCCCTGGGCAGGCACGAAATGACACACGAGGGCTGTGCGAAGTGCATTTACATCTCTCGCTTTGTTCCTGGATGACTCATGCAGCGGCCCACACAACAAAATTAATGTCTCCTCCAGCTCTGGCAAACTGCTTGGCTTTCTTTAAACAACTCACGATCAGCTTGTAAATGGCCCTGGCTTATTCTGGGGACATGGAGCCATCCTGTGGTCACTTCCCTGGACAGGCTGGAAGCTGTGGTCAGGATCCCAGGAATGGGAGGCCTCCCTGAGGCCGTTCCCGAGTCCTGCCCTCTGTTTCTGGCCAGACCTTCTGCTCCCGCCAGTAACATTTTGTCACAGCCCTGTCTCCTCCGAACTCTTGTTCTACATACGAGCAAGTGCTCTGGAAGTCCCGTGACCGCTGCCCTCACACGGCCCCTCTCCCCTGGGTGGCCAGGTTACTCACCTCTAACGTTTCACCTCCAGGCCCCGCTCTGCGAGCCCTCTCTGCCCCCGCCCAACCCCAACTCCATGTACACATCTCATAATAATAATAACCAGACACTACTTACAGAGTATTTTTGATGCACCAGACACAGTTCTAGGAAAAATATATATATACACACACATTTTATATGTGTGTGTGTGTGTGTGTGTGTGTGTGTGTGTGTGTGCCTATACAAACACATACACACACCTAGGCACATTCATTTAATCGCCACAATCCTATACGATAAGCATTATTATTATCTCCATCATACAGATAGGGAAACCAAGGCATAGTGATTGCGTGCGATCGCTGTGCTAGTTAGTGGCAGAGCCAGAACCTGAGTCTCTTCCGTCAGGCTCGAAACCCCTCATCCTAACCACTGCACCTATGGCCTTCAGCACAAGTCACCCCTTGTTGTACTTGCTGATTTCTCTGGGCGCATGTATTCTGTGGGCTACTTGAGGTGAGGGCTTCTTCTTCCTCTTCCTCTGGGTGTCTCTGTGTTCCGCTCAGTGCCTAGACCAGAGCAGGGCTCCACGCGTGCTCGCTGAAGGGGTGCATCGAGTTGACGTTCCTGGGGCAATAGCCACTTCACGTGGCTGCCACTCAGCTTCACGCCTCTTGCTTTTCCAGTTCATCCACGACGTGCCCCTGGCCCTGTTCTCTGTGCTGAGGATGGTCGGTGCTGCTTCTAGCCCTGGCCTTGCCTCTCTGTTTGGGGCTGAGGGCTTCTTTCCATGGGGGCCTAGGCGTGTAGGGGACACAGACGAGCATGCACTCCATTCCTAGTTCAATTTTTCTTTGCCTTACCAAGGCACTAGGTGTATACACATACATCCAACTGATACATTTTGGACATCTACCTTAAATCAGGGGCAGTTCTAGGTGTGGGAACATGGCGGTGAACAAGAACCAATCCCCACAACCATGGCAATTATGTTCCTAGCAGGGGAAACAGTAAACAAATAGCAACTGAGCCTGTAAAGCAGTGCCAAGTGATAGTAAGTCTGTGAGGAGGAAGGAAGCAGCAGAGGGTGGAGAGCCGGGATGGTGAGGGAGGTTTCCCTCAGAATACGTCGGAGCAGGGACCTGATGGACAGAGTGAGGGAGACAGGCTGAGATCTGCGGGAAGAAGGCTCCAGGCAGAGGGAAGAGCGAGTGCCAAGCTCTGCGGTGGGCTCGTGCGTGGAGGGATGGAGACACAGCCGAGCGCCACTGCTGCTGGAGCAGAGCCAGTGAGGCGGGAGCGGCGGCATGTCGTACAGATTCCGGCGGACCTGTGCTGAGGACTGAGGCTTTGTGTCAGTCGATTAGGGCTGCTGTAACAAAACACCACAGACTGCGGGGCTTATAAACAACAGAAATCTATTGCATGCAGTTCCGGAGGCTGGAAGTCCGGATCAGGGTGCCAGCGTGGTCAGGTGAGAGCCCTCTCCTGGGTCGCAGACTCCTCATTGTCTCCTCACGTGGCGGAAGGGGCCAGGGAGCTCTGTGGGGTCTCTTTTATAAGAAGCGTAATCCCACCATGAGGCCTCCACCTAAGCACCTCTCAAAGGCCCCGCCTCCTAATCCCTCCCATTGGGCGTTCGGATTTCAACCTACGCATTCTGGGGCGGGGACACAAACACTCAGACCATAGGCGGGTTTCGTTCCAAGCGCTTTGGGAAGTTCTGCAGTGGCTGGCACAATCCGACCCATGTTTTACAATGTGGGAGCCTGGGTTTCTGTGTGTGATGTCTCTTCAGTTACCGAGATCAGTAATGACGTTTGGGTGTTTACACGTAGTCCTTTCTGTTACCACCGCCTTCTCTCCACAGCTTCCTCCCTACACAGCCCCCGTGTGTCTCCACGGGCCACAGCCAGAATATACAGTCTATCGAGGACCACAACTAAACAAACGATGGCAGTGCTGCTGATAAGGGCTGTGGTCGGGGTCTCTGGGGGCCCAGAAAAGGGTCAACTCAGTCAGACCCGGCTTTCTCAGCTGGAAGGTCACATGGCTTCTGCAGGGGGCGGCGTATACGTGAGGCCCGAGGGATAAGCAGGAGGTGGCCAGGAAATGAGGGGTGCAGGCAGGGGAACCACACATATAAGCAGAGAGGCTCCTGTAGTGATGGGCTTGCCTGCACCCCGATTCCCTCACCTGCCCTCACCTCCTTTAGTTCCTACCCTGCCCGCCCAATACCAGACCCGGCCAGACCGGGTCAGGGCTCGCCTGCTGCTGAATGTTGCTGGAGAAATTCGCCAGCACCGGTTCCAACACAAATTCACACTCTAATCCCAGCTGGACCCTCGGCCTCTCAGCACTTCTTTCCTCGATAATTAACTGCTGCCACACTCCCAACTGCACGGACGCCAGACATTCTTTTTCTGCTTCCCTCACTTGCTGAGGCTGATCTGACCTCAGGTTATAATGTGAACTCCCCTTCCTCTCTTCTGATCTTCACCTCCTAGAATGTTTGCATTTTCAACCCTCATCTCCCTCAAGTGGTCTCAGAAAAAGATGTGCTGATTTTTCCTGGTTAAGATGAACCACTTATCTTGCCTTGCCTGGGTGGACTGTATTTCAGGGTTAACCAAATAGTCCAGATGAATAAGAGAAAGCTCTTTTTTTTTTGTTTGTTTTGTTTTTGTGTGGCCTCTCCTGTTGCGGAGCACAGGCTCCGGACGCGCAGGCTCAGCGGCCATGGCTCACGGGCCCAACCGCTCCGTGGCATATGGGATCCTCCCAGACCGGGGCATGAACCCGTGTCCCCTGCATCGGCAGGCGGACTCTCAACCACTGCGCCACCAGGGAAGCCCGAGAAAGTTCTTTTTTATAGAAGAATTCGCACTTGAAAATGTGACCAGAATGCAGAATTAGAAAAAGCATCTTTTCATCAGTGGATGAAATATCAGATTGGTATGTTAACGGGAACTGCCCCGGAGCAGTATGGATATCACCACCTGAGCCCACTGTTTGGTCTTAGTGAGACCACTAAGGATGGGAAAACCAACAAATGGGCCTCCTGATGAGATGAAACAGTAGCAGATGGCACACACTGGAATCACCTGGGGAGCTTTAACAAGTACTGATGCCCGAGGTCCAGCCCCACCACTCATGATTTAAAAGGTCTGGGGTGCAGCCTAGGAGGAGAGCTTTTTATATAAGTGCTGCAACACATTGTAATGAGTAGCCAAGATTAAGACCCATTAGAATCACTTGGGAAAATTTTTAAAAACAATAATGCCTAGACCCTGTGCCCAGAGATTCTGATTTCGTTGTCCTGGGATGGAATCCAGGCAGAAGTACTTTTTTCGTACAAACGATCTTTTTGTAAAATATGATCTGTCCTGATAGAACAGAAGGGATACCAGACAGACATGAAGTTGTTATCGAGAAGTCATAACTAAATTCGGACCAGTCAAGTTTCATGGGTTCAACTCTGTCGTTGAACATTAATTTACTGTTCAACTATGGGGTATTTTTTGGGGTGACAATTCTGAAGACTGTAGCATGAGAAAATATTATGCTATTGAATGAGAAGATGGAATTTTCTCTCCTCTATGATTGCAATTGCATAAAAATATGTTTTAAAGGCCTGAAAATGAATGCACAAAATGATCATAATTAGGGTATTGGATGAGTTTTTTTCTTTCAAAACTTCTTTTGCATTGATCATCACACTTTTAAAATTTAAAAAAGAAGCAAAATAAAGTCTAAATACTTGGATTTATTTATGAAGAGACTGCCTTTTGCCAACGACCAGGGTGAAGACAGGTTACTGTGCATGCAAGTCAGACAAGACTCCCCCACCTCGTTCTCCCATCTGCAAATTGCACCAGGAGAGCGGCAAGGCCTCCTGCAGCACCACACTCTGATTCCAGGCTCCCACAATGCTGTTTCTATGAGACCAGTTAAGCAAATGTTAACCAATATGCTTCTCGTGGTGAGGAGTCAGGGCCAAGTGGGCTCTGAGCCGAGCTGTTTCACCTCCTCACCTTCTGAGCACGCACGCCCACGGTTCTGCCCTTGCCTCCGCCTACACGGTGCCTTGCGCTTGCCAGCTTCCCTCTGTGGTCCCCTTCGCCCACTCACAACTGCAGGCCTCCTTCCGGGCCGCCTCTACACGATGAGCAGTTTGCCAGTTAATATACATCAAGCTGCCACCTTCAAACAGCTCGGAGAGCCCCATCTGTTCTCAGGAGCATTCTAGCTAGAGAGACCACCCACCACCCACTGCCAGCAACTCACAGGCCAGCCCAAGAGGGTCCTCTTGAGTGCTGGGAAGAGGTTCCCCTCTGAGCCCAGTGGGGCTTGGCTGGGAAGAGCCAGAGGCAGGCGCATCCCATCACCCGGCTGAACGAGGGGCTTTATGCTGTACCCAATGAGGACCTCCTTCTCACTGTCGGAGGCTTTGTGAGTCAAGGTCCATCCCGAGCCACCCTCCCCTGGAGAGATCTGAGGGCTGAGGACAACACAGCCCTGGATGCCAGCACAGGGTTCAAGGAAACTATCCAGTGTGGCTCTGGGAGGCTTGTCCCTTACAAATCATCACATAATGACTGCTGCCACTCGTTGGTCCCTGTGTGCTGGCTGCTCTAAACTCCTCATCCCATGGAATGTTCTTAATAACACTGAATGTAGGTACTGTTATTATAGTTTTAGGTAAGGAAATTGAAGCTTGGTCAAGTTATTTTCCCCAAACACACAGCTAAGTGGTAAGACCATGTGAGGTATTGGTTCTGAATTTAAACCGCTTGGATTTGAATTCTGGCTTTGTCACTTACAAAGTGTGTGACTTTGGGTGAATTGTAAATTGCTCTGAACATCAGCTTGCTCTTCTATTACATGGGGTAATAACCCCCATTTATCAGGTTCAATGTGCAAAGATTAGGTGACATGATCAATGAAAAGTGCTTAGCTCATAGTCTGGGCTCAGGAAATACAAACTATCATTTTTAGCTGGATCTGAACCCAGATCCCTCTTCCACGTGCTCAGAAATGACCTTCCGTAAGTGTTGAGTTTGTCTGATTTGTCCGATTTGCCCCTGCCCACAGAGTCTGGAGAGCTGGACTCCAGGTGTCAGCGTTGCCCTTCAAAGCCCAGCCTTGAAGAAAGGAATAACTGAACATGTGTACTGAACGTATCTTATTTTAAAGACCCCCCAATCCCACAGCCTTCTATTTCTAGTTGCACCATCTTTCTTATATTATCAGAAACTTGGTTGCCCTGGGCCAAAGTGTTGAGGTAGGATGGGGGGACGTGAGTGGAACATTTAGAAGAAATAAAATAAGACCACCCATCCGGAGACACACCACAAGGGAGAGTGGGATAGTTTCAGAGCCTGTTGAAACGGGCGGTCTTACATCCCACCCCCTCTGCCCCATGCTACCCAATCCATGCTCCAGTCAAATAGAGATGGGAGGAACACTTGCAAAGCAAAAACAAGACCACTTAATATATAAATAAAATATAGTATGAACACCCAGTTGACCTTTAAGGTTGGAATAATCTGGAGGGTGGAGAAGCATTTTTCCTGCCCCAACATTCAAGTAGGAATGGATAGCAGCAGTGGCTGCTGGGAGTATTCTGGACTTCGTGAACTTGTGGGTTTGCTCTGCCCATACAGAAAATCATCTAGTAGGGGCTGAAGTGTGTGTGTGATGTTAGTGATTTCAGAGTCCAGGCCACAAGTAAACAAATTGAGGGATTGGTGACATCCCTGTGGAAGGGGCCTCAGAGGTGTACCCTCCCATCATGTCCTTCTGCAGGCCACTGGCTTATTGCATCCAGAGAAGAGGCAAGTTTCTTTCTTTGTCACTAACCATTGCTGTGCACACGGTTTGCAGCCACCTGGGAGCTGGGACTGTGATGATGGTGAGCTCACTCCCACATGGCAGCACTGAGGGACCACTGAAGAAACTCTTCCCGTTAACCTTTGACTCCAGTGCCCACGGGGCCTGGGGCTTCTGCGAGAACAAGAGTGTGTGGGTGTAAAACTCACATTGAAAGGACTTTCTTCTTTTTTTCTGTTGCACTTCTTTCTGGGCAAGACTCACTGGCTTGTGACTAGTACATGCTCTGGAGATGGATGCAGGCCTTCTGCTCTTTTTTATCCTTCTGGTGTAAGGTCGTCTTCCTCCCTTAGTTCTCTGGGACATTTCTTCTGCCAGGTGGCCCCTTTGGCAGGAATCATCCCTCTTGGAAGTCAGGCATTTTCCCTTCTTGCTCCTTTGGGATAACTGGCCCTCCCTTTGCCATGGCTGACCTCCCTCTGCTTCCTGGGAAGGCTCACGTGCCTGGCCTCCATGAGGTTCCAGTCCTGACGTGGAACTCTAGGCTTTTCCATTAGCCTTCATCTACCTCCCCATTCTATTCTCCCACTCAGACAGCCTTCACCCTTTCCCTCCACCTGCCACGCTCCCACATGTGGACTAAGGGGAGGGAAAGTGGGCCTGTGGGGAGGGGTGGTTGGGAGACAGACAGACAAACAGACAGACAAATAAAGACAGAGAGAAGTAAAGACAAGAGATGCAGAGAGAGAGCTGCTGCCTGGGTTGCCTTTGGTTCTCCAGGTCTTGATTCCGGGACTTCCAGAATACCGCTATAATCGTATGATGCTTTTTTTTTTTTAAACTGGAGTTGAGTTAGCTAAATTTGCTTTCTATTTATTGTCTCCCAAAGTGTCCTAATAAATATCTTAAGTCACCCCCTCACCCCGCAAAGGCTCTGCTTGTGTGCGCCCCTCTTCTCTGAAGTCTCCCCGCAGGTAGAGTAAGCTGCACCCCCCTTCCCGCAGCATCTGTACACAGCCTGCTGTACACAGCCTGTGTCGGGCAACCGTCTCAGAAGCCCTTTGCCCATTTCCTTTCCTCACGCTTTCAGGGCAGGGACTGAGTCTTTTTCCAGACCAGGGACTGGGTATCTTTCATACGTCAAGGTATCTTCAGAAGCCCAGAACAGCACCTGGTATATGGTTAAGTGCTTATTAATGTTGGATGAATGAATGAATCAGTGAAAGAATGATTTGTCAGTGCAGCAAAACAAAAGTTGTATAAAGCCCTCTAAAATAGCTCTGGAAATTTCCATTGTAACTTAAGTTTTAGGTATGCCATTTGGCCCAAGAAACATTAGACTGGCAAGGATGCTGCCAGGAAGAGTGACTGCAAAAGCCCATCAAACAGGGCTTAGGAACTGTTGCTATCTGTTTTGAGAATGTTCCCATGCCCCTTCTCCTGGTAACATACACCATCCCCCCAGACAAAAAGGTAAGCATGTGACCCTGTCCTGGCCAATGGGTGTCCTTGCCTGACCTGTAGCACTTTTGTTCCCCCCCCAAGATGCAAAGTGGCTGCTTCCTGAGGACAGATGGAGACCCAAATGAGCATTGAACCAGACAGGCAGCAAAGGGGGACAGATGGAAAGTTGGACATAACCTTGGACTCTTGAGCTGGTTCTTTTGTCCTCTTCCTTCTCTGGGAGTTGCCCCTGAGGCCTTACCACCTTTGAGAGCCAATAGATCCCCTTTTTTGTTTAAGCCACTTTGAGTTGGATTTTTGACACTGAGAACATAAAAAGCCCTGATTAATCCAACATTAACTCTCCTGTGGGAATCTGGACCTGGTTACCAAGGCTGTCCCCCAGAAGACTGCAATGCCAGCCCTTCCTTCCTACCTGTCTGGCCAGGAGTCATTTGCGGGCTTTACCTTTCTTCTGGCCAAGGCTGATCCAAACAAAAGGGCCTCTGGGCTAGATTTAAACGTGGCCTTTATCATTAACCTCCTAGAAGTAGGATTAAGTGAAAAAAGCAAGGTACAGAAAAGTGTGTAAAACAGACAATGATTGATGTACTGAAGCAGGGGTGGACATCGTATAAAAGCATAGAGTCGGGGCTTCCCTGGTGGCGCAGTGGTTGAGAGTCTGCCTGCCGATGCAGGGGACAGGGGTTCGTGCCCCGGTCCGGGAAGATCCCACATGCCGTGGAGCGGCTGGGCCCGTGAGCCATGGCCACTGAGCCTGCGTGTCCAGAGCCTGTGCTCCGCAACGGGAGAGGCCACAACAGTGAGAGGCCCGCATACCGCATTAAAAAAAAAAAAAAAAAAAAAAAAAAAAAGCAGAGAGTGCACGTACAAAGGTAAATGGAAGTACCATCTGAACGTAAGCTCTTTAAGGACAGAATTTTTGACTTCTTTTTTAGTCACTGCTCTATCTGCAATACCTAGAACAGGCACTCAATGAGGATTTCTTTTCTTTTTTTTTTTTTTTTTTTTTGACCAGAGCAGTTCATGTCATTTTATTCCCATTTAAACTCCACAGGAGCCAGAGGTGAAGTATCATCTTCTATTCCAAGGATGAAGTTTTCAGGTAAGGTCTCAGGTGCTATCTGAGCTAACTGGTCATCATAAGAATGTAGGGTCCATAATTTCTCTAATTCATAGGTTTCTCTGGTTTCCGGAAGCATCGAATGAATCACCATGCTGCCAAAGTCCACACAGAGCCGGCCAGCAGCGTCCTTCCCTTCGGTGTTAACATGAGGCTCACTGTTACATTTCAGGTGTTTGTACATTTTCACAATGTAGTAGGCCATGGCATGTATGTGTCCAGCGGAAGTTCCACTACCAATTACAAAGTTATCTGTATATTTCATTTCTGGAGGCACCTCAAGGACACAAATGTCTCTTGCCTCAGAAGTGAAACCAGCATATTGATGTCAAACTTGGGACCGGTACGATCTCCGGTGCCTGACTCGGGCACCCCTCGCCGGCAGTCCCCTCCGCCCGCCCCTCCGGGCCGCAGGCCGCGCGCTCGGTCGGGGGCCAGGCAGACCCTGCGGAGCGCTGGTCCCACCGGAAGCCGCCCAGCCGAAGGTGGCGCCCCGCGGCCGCCGTGGGCCACGCTCCCGGGGAAAAGGCCTCAATGGGTATTTCTTAATTGAATAAATAGAACAGAATGAAAAGCATATCCCTGAAGAGAGAGATGAGAATACGGCATTGGTGGCTGCCCGCTGGTAGGGAGGGTGGGGTGTCAGGGTAGAGGAGGGCTGAGAGGAGACGGAACCCCATTCTGTACTGTGTGCAGCTTTTGTACACGTGCACCACCTTAAAAAGTTAAAAAAAAGGGGGGGGGTAAGAACAGGAAAGCAGGACACCGAGGGCCTAAAAACAAGTTGGAAAAAATGTGAAATCTGGTCAAGCATCTCTTACTGATACCATCCTCCATTATAGCAGAGGAGAAAAGCTAACTAGAGAGTTACCAGTCCCTTCCCCTTCACAGGGCAGCCCTGAGGGGCTAATCTGCTCTGGCTGTAAATATGGCAGCCTTGAGGGTTTCCTTACATAAGCAAATAAGGCTCCCGTAAATAGCACAGCCTAGTCCTTTGAACACTGAAGCAACAGGCCTTCGTTCTGACAGCCAGCCCTTGACATCTTGTCAACCTCATGAGAAGTCATTTCTGCCTGTTCTCCACTAAGCTGGTTTCACTGACACCTTGGAAATGGTAGGCACTCTTGGATAAGGAAAGTCTCTATGTGTTTAATTTGGGCCAATTCCTGTTAAAACCAACATTCTTCTATTTCTAGCAATATTCCCAAATGCCTGATTTCAGTGCTCCCTTCAAAAGGTGGGCAGCACATGAAACACAGAGAATTAATATTCTTCATCTTTGACAGAGAATTTACTAGTTAATATTTTGACAGAGAAGTATAAATTTACATGAAATATCTCATTTAAATCTCATAACAGCTTTATGCAGGAGATGGGATCATCCTATTTTATAGGAACTGGGGCTTAAAGAAGCAGGTGGGAAGCAAGGATTCCAACCAGGCTGGTCTCTAAAACGCATGCTTTTCCTCTCCACTGCCTCCCAGCATTTGTGTGTTACCTGCAATTTACAAAGCAACTCACATACACTATCCCATTTAATCCTCACAACCCTGAAATCTAAGAATTATTTTAAATTTCCATTTGCTATGGACTGAACATTTGTGTGCCCCTGCAAATTCATATATTGATGCTTAATCCCCAGTGTGGTGGCATTCGGAGGTGGGGCCTTTAGGACATAATTAGGTTATGAAGATCCAATATCAAAAAAACAAACAACCCAATCAAAAAATGGGCAGAAGACCTACATAGACATTTCTCCAAAGAAGGCATACAGATGGCCAACATGAAAAGATACTCAACATCACTAATTATTAGAGAAATGCAAATCAAAATGACAATGAGGTATCACCTCACACCGGTCAGAATGGCCGTCATCAAAAAACCTACAAATAACAGATGCTAGAGAGGGTGAGGAGAAAAGGGAGCCCTCTTACACTGTTGGTGGGAATGTAAACTGGTGCAGCCACTATGGAAAATAATATGGAGGTTCCTTAAAAAACTAAAAATAGAACTACCATATGATCCAGCAATCCCACTCTTGGGTTTATATCTGGAAAAGACAGAAACTCTAATTTGAAAAGATACATGCACCCCAATGTTCATAGTAGCACTATTTACAATAGCCAAGACACGGAAGCAACTCAGATGTCCATCAACAGAATGGATAAAGAAGATGTGGTACATATATACAATGGAATATTACTCTGGCATAAAAAGGAATGAAATATTGCCATTTGCAGCAACATGGATGAACCTAGAGAATACTATACTTAGTGAAGTAAGTTGATATATTATATGATATCACTTATATGTGGAGTCTAAAAAGTAATACAAATGAATCTATACACAAAACAGGAACAGACTGACAGACGTAGAAAACAAACTTATGGTTACCAAAGGGCAAAGAAAGGGGGGAGAGATAAATTAGGAGTATGGGATTAACAGATACAAACTACTATCCATAATGTAGAGAAGCAATAAGGACCTACTGTCTAGCACAGGGAACTATATTCAATATCTTGTAATAACCTATAATGGAAAAGAATCTGAAAATATATATATAACTGAAAAAAAGAAAAAGTTTCACATCAGTTTGTCTCCAAAGACACCACACTCTTTTTCCAAGAGTTATACAAAGTCTTGTTAAAACCTAGAAACGTTTAATTACCTATGGCATATACAAATTACTCAGATTTCAACTGGGTCAAGGCTTAAGATATTATTAAAATTATCTGTCAGGGGACTTCCCTAGTGGTCCAGTGGGTAAGACTCTGTGCTCCCAATGCAGAGGGCCCAGGTTCAATCCCTGGTCAGGGAACTAGATCCCGCACGCCGCAACTAAGAGTTTACATGCGGCAGCTAAGAAGCCCGCATGCCGCAATGAAGATCCCGTGTGCCGCAACTAAGACCCAGTGCGGCCAAAATAAATATAAATAAATACATAGATAAATAAATAAATATAAAATAAAATTATCTGTCAGGATAAACTATAAAACAGAAAATTAGGTTGTGAGGGCAGAGCCCTCAGGAACAGGAACAGAGACTTCCTTTCTGCTCTCTGTCTGTGAGGACACAAAAAGATGGCCGTCTGCATCCCAGGAAGCAGGCTCTCACCAGAAACCAAATCTGCCCATGCCTTGACCTTGGACTTACCAGCCTCCAGAACTGTAAGAAATAAATATTTGCTGTTTAGGCTACCCAGTCTAAGGTAATTTGTTACAGCAGCCCAAACTGACTAAGGCATCATTTTGCAGAGGGGAAAACTGCAGCTCAGAGAGGGGCACATAGGGGCAGCATGGTATAAGACAGAGAGTGCTGGTCTGGGGAGAAAGACCTGGATCCTACTCCTGGCTGTGCCCCTGATGAACTTGGTGACCTTGGGCAAGGCATGCCTGCTCTCTGGACCACAGTTTCCTCTTCTGCAAGGCAGTGTAATGGACTAGATGCTCTAGCATCCCCAGCAGCTCAGATAGTCTTTGATCTTAGGAAACCTCTTGGTGCTCCTTGCAATGAGGTTAGAACTTTAGTTGTGAAGGGGGAGCCAATGAAACTGACATACACAACTGGCCCTGGTGGGATATTGGCATTTATTCCTATGCTGCAGTTCACACTTCTAAGTTTCTACAGTTGCAATGTCTTAATCATAATGACACTGTTTCTAGAATGCCATTAATATTCCCATCAGAATGGAAATGTCAAATTGCTAATCACACCCCGGGGGTTTTTCTTCTCATACTATCATCGCTTTATATGATATTTAAAATCATATTTAAGTTTATTAAAATATCAACCATTTTTCGTTTAGAAACAGGAAAGTCTACGCCAGTGTTTATACAACGGCAGGAAAAAAAAACTCTGTCCACCAGAAAAAGCCAGCCCACAACTCCACAGAGCTGATGAAAACATTTGAAGAACCCAGCTCTGCCTGACTGGGGCTTCCCTTTGCGAGAGGGCATTGCCAGCAGCAGTGACAGGTTAGTGCTGAGTTAAAGTAGCAGCTGGCATCAGCACAGGTGGAGGTTCATGACCCCTGTCTGTGGCTCAAAACTGGAAGTTATGGTATCTTGCCTGGTAAGAAAGTGGGTGGAGCAGAAAGAGAGTGGGCAGCCCGGGTTTGAATCTGCGCTCTGTCGCTCGTGTCTCTGTGATACTGGGCCAGTTACTTCATCCCTCTGAGCTTTAGCTTCCTGACCTATAACTTCTCATTTAGCATTTCTGGCTCAGGAGTGCTGCAGTGATGGAACAGGCTTAGTAGGTGCACAATAAACGTCCATGTAACCACAAACATCTGCGCTGGACAAGACACAGCCTTTGACCTCAAGGAGTTCACGGTCTAAAGAGCAAGAGAAACGTGGAGAGGCAATGACGACTGAGGATACTGAGGACTGGGGTAGTGGCAAGGATGGAGAGTTGCGGGAGCTCGGAAGAGAGTGTCTAGCCTTATGGGAAGAGGCGATGTGGTCAGAGGAGACCCTCTCCTCCCCCCAACGTCCCCCCAGGGGACATCTGAGCTGATAGCAAAGATGAGGAGGAGACTCACAGGGGGGAAGAAGGTAGGAGGATTACTCCTGGCAGGAAACAGCCTGCTGCCTTTGAAGAATTATCAGCGATTTGCAGGGGATTAGAGTTGAGGGTGAGGGAGTTGGGGAAGCAGAAGGAGCTGAGGCCTGTGAGCCCCTCTGTGAGCCTGGGGCCTCCCCATGCCCCCTTCTCTACCTGCGTGTGGGCACCCCCCTTGGCTGCATGGCTCCATGCACACGCTGCACAACTGCACCCCGAGGCCCGAGGCACAGCGCGCTGCCTCAGCAGGGACGTGTGTCATGGTCTGGGAAATCTGGATTTTGTTCAGAACACTCCGAACCTGAGAAATGAACTAGAAGGGTTTAAATCAAGGAAGTGACACAATCACAGCTGTGGTTTAGAAAGAACACTCTGAACACAGGAAGGCTTCTGGATTGCTGAGGAGAGAGAGAAGGCTGGAGGCCTGGGGGAGGATACCCTGAGGACACAAGCAGAGGCACGGGGGGCGGGGGGTGCTGGCAGAAAGGGAGGCTTCAAGGAATCCACAGAAGGTAAACTGGACAGGATTTTGTGACCGCGTGGAGATGGGAGGAGGTGAGGACACGACGGTGGCTGGGGCCTGTGGATCTGCAGACGTAGATGTGGGAGTCATTTATGTGGAGAGAGAGGGGAAGGTGAATCCGTCGGAGAGTCAAGAGGGAAGAGGATCCAGAACAAAATGTCAGGGGCCCCTGAGGGAGAGACAGGAAGAAACGTGCAGGGAGCGGGGAGGAGGCCGAGCAAACCTGGCCCTGTGGTGTTTCTTTTCCCCACTGAGTAGGAGGTGGAGGTATCTGCAGAGGCTGGGGCGTGTGGTAGGGCTCAGGATGGCAAGGAGGAAACAGCTACTGTGAGGGGGTTGGAGAGGCAGCGGATGGGGGACGCCGGGGAGGACTGCCAAGCACGGGTTGTTTTCTCCTGGCCCGACAGCTGCCGTCAGTCAGGGGACCAGATGGAACAATGAGGTAAGATCCTCCCAGCACACAAGCTACACTCTGGGGGCAGAGCAGGTGCTTTTAGACACAGAATTTACTCGTCTGAACCGCTAGAGGGCCACCGGTGCCATTTGCTTGCGGGAGTGTGGGAAGAGGCTCCCAGCCGGCCTCCCCAGCTACCAGCAGGAGCAGGCCTGGAGCGAGAGTGCAGACGGAGGCCCATATACCCCCTACACCAGCTGGCTAACCATGTAGAAACTCAGCGAAGCTGTCCCCCCAACGGGCCTGCTTTCCTAGCTGGGCCTCGCAGCCTGTTCCCAAGCACTACCCTTGCATCCCAGAGGCTAAAGGAGGTGAGCTCTTCCCTGGGTCAGCCCGGCCACCTGTGAGCCTGTGAGCCAGGATGGGGTAGAAGCTGGACCTGGGCCCAGGACTCCCAACTGGTGACTAGACCCTCGGGACTGAAACGGATGGACACAATCAAGGTCTCCCAGGAAGCTGAGGCAAGCAGATTCCCCTCCCTGCGTGTCATTTTGCCGACTCAGGATTTCCAGGCAATTCTAAGCACCTCCCCAAACTACATCACCCATGTAGAGAGAAGGGAAAGCGCATAGTTATCTTGTGGAAACGACTCTGGCTATGTACCTACTCTGGGTGATTTGAAGTGACTGTCAACAAAGCAGGGCTTCTGGAAGCACCCCAATTTCCTTCAACTGGTAAACGGTAAAACAAAATGTGGTACATCCATACACCAGAACACCACTCAGTAATTAAAAGAAGAAAACTACTATAAGCAACAACTTAGATGTAGCTCAAAAGCATTTTATGTTAAGTAGAATAAGCCAGGCACAGAAGGGTGCATACTGCACGGTTCCACCTTTATGACATTCTAGAAAAGAGGAGCTATGGGGAGAGAAGACAGATCAGGGGTTGCCAGAGCAGGGAGGGCAGAGGGGATTAGCTGCAGTGGGACCTAAGGGGATTTGACTGGGTGATGAAAGTATTCTACGTCTTGATTGTGTTGGTGGTTTCACAGCTGCATACATCTGTCAAAACTCATCAAACCAAATACTTTTAAAAAGGGTGAATTTAATGAAGCTAACCCCCAAATAAGTAAATTAATCCGACCCGCTTTCTCTGGTTTCCCAGGACAGAGGCTGTGGTTTTCTCCCTCTTCCTTGGTCTAGGGGGTCCATTTCAGCCCAAGTGACCCTCTCCTGTAATTCCTCTTCACTCAATTGGTTATCAAACCAGAGGAAGACAGATGGACAGAGACAGAGACAGCGGGAGACAGATTTAGACAGAAAGACAGAAAACATTCTATATTTTGGAGTTTGTGATATGTAGAGTCCTCCTAAGCACGGGCCCCGAGGCAGGGAAAGGGTCCTCTTTCCAGGGTGTAAGAATAGCACGAGACTGTCATGGCTGAGAGCATCTCCTCTGATAAATTTGGGTACCTCAACCTCTACCACCCAATAGATTCTCACTTTCACAAATTCTTTGATAGTAAGCGTTCTGTGAGCATTGAATTTTTGCTGAAATTTTAAATGTGAATTTTTTAAAGACTCCCATAGGTAGTCACTTTAAAGTTGATATTCTTCCTGATTTATTTGTTTTGCACATTTGAAACTCTTCGTGAATTGGATTTGCTTAAAAGGGAGTATACCTGAAGGAGAAGCCATCACACCTCCGTTTTGCTCGACAGACCTGCCAGATGTGTCGTTCTTTTGTGGCAGGGCCCAGCTAGAAACCAGAAAGATGGAGGGCAGAAAGGAAGAAGATAACACGAAACAATGGATAAACAGAAAGCGCTTCTATTTGTCTTTCTGATGCACACTCACAGACACTCGCACATTCCCCCCCAGCCCAGCACCCCCATGCTCACTTGGATTTCACTAACATTCCATGAAATCACAGGAGCCACCTACTCTGAAAGTATGCGTTCTACGTGTGATAAAAATGAGAGAAAGGACTTTTTCAAAATTGTCATATCATGGGAGAGGCTTTTGGCATGAACCTGTCATACCAAAGGGCTGCTGTTGACTATGGGAGCCCAAGAAGTCCGTAAATGACCCCCACAGTCCTTCAGGGACTCAGTTTATTCACATGTAAAATGGGAATAACAATAACTGTCTTCTTTTTCTCACATAACCCGTGGTTAGGGGCACGTGTGGAATTGCACGTGAAACAGCCCTGTAAACTCTGGACTAGCACCTGCCGACACAGCGCCTATAGCAGCTGCTGCTGAGCCGCTGTGTGACACAGCCAGCGTGGTGTGAAAAGCGACTCCCTCCCCACTGCAAGGACCCCTGGCCTTTAGAGGAGGCCCCCGGAGCTTGTTAGTGGTCGAGATACTTTCGTTTCTAGTTTATAACCGACCTGCGGGAAGCCCCCTTCGCCTCCCCCGCTCACCGGAGCACAATCTAAAGATTTCTCTCGCTGTCCTGAGCGCTGGATCCTGCAGGACCCGCCAAGCCAGGGTCATCGGCTTCCCGTGAGCTCGGCATAGCGTGCGGGTGTGCTGAGAAGCGCCGAGGTCAGCACCCCAGCCGGGACCCCCTTGTCCGGCCCCAGTCAGCGCGCCGGCTAATGCGGCCTATTCTGGAAGGCGGGGCGGGAACAATGGGAACAAATCTGTGCCCACAGCGCTCCCAGGGGACAAAGTGCTGGCAGCCTTTCCCTCGGAGCTCATCAATTCCGGAACCACTCAACCAGGGTGCTGAGCCCCGGCGGCTGCTGACTCACAAAGGGCCACGTGGGCGCCGGGGAAACAGGAACCCATTTCGCGCAAGTGAAAGGAAATGCGATCCTTTAGCGGAGATAAGAGAAGACCGAGGGGGCAGCACAAGGCCTGGCAGAAATGAAGGGAGAGAGATCACGTTCCCCTTTCTGTGCAAGTAGCTGCTCCTCTCCCCCTCCGAGGCACGGAGCTCTCTGCTCTCCTGCGGCCCCGTCCCCACCTCGCTCCACCGCGCCCTCCTCCCCTCCACCTGCTCCCCAGACACCATCTCATAGCCACTCACAGACTCGTAAGTCACTGGTCATGAAAGTGGGGAGGGGCTGAAGAGACCACCAGCCCACTGTTCCCAACCTTTTCAGCATCAGTGGCTCCTCTTAAGCCTCCTCCTGCAGGGATTCCATATTTGGAGAGATTTTAGAATAGCTGCCTTTATTGAGTACCTGCTCCTTTGGGTCATTTCCTGGACAAAGAATTTCCCCCTTACTATCTCATCTAGTGCCAGCAAAACTACTGGGAAGTGGGTGTAATTATCTCTATCTTACATATGAGGAGGCTAAGACTAAGAGAGAGGTGTGTTTGCCTGAAATCCTACAGCTACAAAGTAGCAGAGTTAGAATTGAACCAAGGTCTGTGTGGCTTCAAGTCCCCACAGACTTCCAGCATTTGAGAAGAGGTAGCTCATGCTCCTAGCAATTGCACTGCTAGGTATGTACTCAAGAGAAATGAAGCTATGTGTCCACATAATAACTTGCACACCAACGTTTATAGCAATACTGTTCAAATGTTCATCAACTGGTGAATGGATAAACAAAATGTGGAATATTCACACGGTGGAATATTATTTGGCCATGAAAAGGAATGAAGCATGGGTACGTGCTACAACATGGCTGAATCTTGAAAACATTTGGTTAAGTGAAAGAAGCCAGTCACAAAAGACCTCATAGTATATGGTATCTTTTACGTAAAATGTCCAGAATAGGCAAAAACATAGATACAGAAAGTAGACTGGGGATCACTCAGGGCTGAGGGACAATAGCAGTGATCCCTAAAGGATGCAGGGTTTCCTTCTGAGGTGACAAAAATGCTCTGAAGCTGACTGTGGAGGTGGTTGCACATATCTGTGAATATACTGAAAACCATTGAGCTGTACATTTTAAACCGGTGAATTGTATGGTATGTGGATTATAGCTCAATAAAGCTATTTAAAAAGAAATAGCTCATGTTATGACTGACAAGGTATCCTGGCTCTGTGTCGTGAAGGTTGAGAAGCAGAAGCTGCATGGTACAGTGGAAAGAACCAGAACTTTGGAACCAGCGACCTTGGACAAGTTGTTCAGCCTCTCTGAGCCCGAGTTCCTTGTCTGTAAACTGGGGTTAGTAAGCCCATCTCACCCCATTGTTACAGTGTAAGGGAAGGCCCCCAGCCCCTCCAGGTATAGAGTTCCCTGATTTTGAAGTTTGAGGCTTGAGTGAAGAGGCAGAGGTGGGAGGTTCCTGCGGGCAGAGTGGTTTCCCCTGCATAGAAGGGATCCTTCTCTCCAGATGTACCAAAGGCTAATCAGGCAAAGGGCTGAAAAGAAAGCTTGGTGATTCACTGCCCTCTGTTGCCTAAGCGACCCCAAATAAGAGAGGCTGAGAGGAAGTGAGAAAACAGGGTGTGTTTGTGCGTGAGGTCTCGGGGCGACCCTGCTGGCCCTGGGACTGGTGGGAGCCAGAACCAGGAGGGAGGCAGATGGGAGAACTAAGGGAAACCAGCCTCCCGTGGAAAGCGGCTCTTTTTCAAGGCAGCAGGATGGGTTGGGTGATCCTGATGTATTTCTGCCCGACTATGAAGCATCTGCCAAAAATGCCGCGATGCTTTTCTGAAAACAACTGGGGCATTAGAAAGAGGTATGAAAAAGCTAAACAAGTAAAATAACAAAAACCAGAAAACAGAGCAACTTGGTAACAGAGGTACTTAAGGTCTAGGAGGTGGTACCAGCATGTTGGCCACGGTGGGAAGTGCAGTCGATCGTCGTCATTCACAGATTCTGTATTTGTGAATTCACCCACTCACTAAAATTTATTTGTAATTCCCACATCACTGCTCATGGCGCTTTTGAGGTCATTCCTGGACATGAGCACAGCAGCAAAAAATTTGTCGCCCAGTGTGCACGTTCCCAGTTGAGGTAGAATAAACGCTCTGCCTTCTTGTTTCAGCTCTCATACTGTAAACAAGTGTCCTTTTTGCAGTGTTTAGTGCTATGTTTTCTGCATTATTTTCCTTTGGTTCATGATTTCACTGTATAAAATAACCCACAAAGGCAGTGCTAAAGTGCTGTCCAGTGTTCCCAAGCACAAGAAGGCTGCGATGTGCCTTACAGAGAAAATGTGTGTTATATAGTCTTCCTTCAGGTATGAGTTAGCTATGAGTTCAAGGTTAATGAATCAACAATGTATATTAAATAAGGTGTCTCTAAACAGAAATACACGTCAACAAAAGGTTATGTATTGATTAGTTGACAAGAATGTTGTGACCAGAGGCTCACAGGAACCCAGCCCTATATTTCCTTTAGGAAAAAGTACTTCAGTATTGTATCTGCTGTTCAGGGTTCCCATAGGATTCTATAGTCATAGAATATAACTACTACAAATAATATATGCTCTGTATTTTTCATATATTATCTCATTTTAATGCCCACAAAGTGTTATATTTTACAAATAAGGAAATTGACATTATATATATTAGATTATGTGACTTCTCTAACATGTGAAAGTGGCAGGATTTGAACCCATTTCTAACTCTTCAGTGGGGAAAGGAACTCTCTAGCCCTTGAGCTGAAATGCCAGTTCTTAGGGAAGTGTAATCAGGCTCATATCAGGGCTGGTAGGAGGGCACAAGGAGAGCTGAGCTTGGTCAAGAACAGTATAGATCTGAGAAAGGAGGGTGAAAGAACTAACACGACCCTCCAGTTGCAGTCTGCACTGATCAGACTGTAGCCAGGACAGCGGGGAAAAGCCAATCTGCGATCAGCACAGAGGAGAGGCACCAGTGTGGTGAGGAGACTGGGAGCCAACCATGTCCAGAGAGAAACAATGGAAGGACTAGGAATTGTCCAGCCTAGAAATGAGAGCATGGAGGCAAACAGGGAGGGATCTTCAAATATCTGAAGGGTTATCTTGGGAAGGCAGAACTAGATGGAAGGCAGAACTAGGATTGAGGGCTGACAGTTAGTTACAGGGAGCAGATTTTGACTGGGTGTAAGGAATATTTCCTGATATTCAGAGCTCTCCAACAAGCCAAGATTGGAAATTGGTGGTCCACACGTCAAATCAAGCTGCAGACATGTTTTGTTGCCTCACAAAAAGCACAAAAGTGTTTTTTAAAAATTGTATGTAAATGCCCTGTGGGACATGTATCCCAGTGCCACAGCCTGCAGCACTCGCTTTTAGTCCCATGTCACTCATGTGTAACTTGCCTTACCCGTCATGTATGAGGTTGACTGATTTAGCAAATAAAATACAGGATGTACAGTTTAATTTGAATTTCAGACAAATACTTTCTTAGTATAAGTATGCCCTGCAATACTTAGGATATACTTATACTGTATTTGTATCCCAACACTTGAGACTTACTAACACTGTCCTGTATTTAATCTGGCAACCCTACCCTGGTAACTTAAATGGGAGTCCCTGACATTGCATTTTGAGGAAGTGGGCTCCACCGTTGGGAGATAACCAGAGACTTGTCTCAGAGGAATGTTCAGGATGGAAGCAGAGCTAAAATGGTCTAAGAATGCTTTTGCCCAATTTTCTTGAAACCCCCCATTTCAGAGCAACAAAACAATAAAAGGTAGAGGAAGTTAATAATTCTAAGTAACACCCCCGGTGCTCTTCTGGGTGTGCTTCGTGGGAGAACGCTGGCTTCTTGCTCTAATGGCAGAATATCGTACCAGAACTGGGACTGATTGCTGGATAAGGACATAATGTGTTCCTGACCTCTAATATCAATTGCTAATAAAATTCCTTTTAAGTGCAAGTTGACTGATGTCTCTACAGCTGGGGAGAAAGGTTGCAATCTCTTTCTGGATCAGGGCATGAACAAAAAGACATCTAATATCTCAAAATTATAATTCAGTTTTATCTGTCAAAAGCCATCTTTTGCTTCTCTGAGGCTGTGGTTAGTCATCCTGACACTTGTTTTCCTACCCTGCTGCCAGAACTGCTTTTCTGGTTGTTTTGAACAGACGGTGGCTGACTTACCATGGATTGGAACGTGGCAGCAGTTGATACGGGAGGAGAGACTGGCCCTAACTCACTGCCTCAGTTTCCTGGGCAGAAAAGGAGAAGCGGTATCTCTGAGCCACTTCCAGAAATTGTGCCTCTAAAAATGAGTGTCAGTAGTCCTTGGTCATCAGCTAGTCCTTCAGCCTCCAGAGAATCCAAATGTTGATGTTTGACGGGATTTGAGTAAGCATTTGGTTCAACTCACTGTTTTGGAGATCAGAAAAGTTAGCTTCAGGTAGGGTGACAGGGCCCAGAGCCCTTTGAGGCTCAGCGAACGGCCTCCCATTCCTCCGCCCCGGTTCCTCGAGGGTCCTTCCCTTATTTTCACTCAGTTTTCTCAAAGCCCCTCACTCAAAACAGACAAAATGGCAAAAGGCAGGGGAAGTTAACAAAATGCATTAAAATACTTGAGGGAAAGTATCTACCACACATTAGAGTGTAGACTAGAGTACACACAGAGGCCGTGTCCCCAGCCATCCTAACTTGTCCTTCTGGGGACAGCTCCTAGGAGACGGGCTTTGCTGTCTCTTTTAAAGACAGGTGAATTCAGCATATCCCCAGGTTCACTTGGTTGCTCACAGAATATTCCTAACAATACTGTTTCCTTCATCATTCTTCATTAAGATTCAATAGGTAAGATCCCAGGGGTCACTCAAAGTAAATAAAACTCCATGTCAACTATTGTAGAGTAGGGACAAATTGTTTAATATGTCCTTTTGTTTTAGAGGAACTGAACTTAGGTTGAGAAGTAAGAGACCTAGGAGTCTCTGGATCTTAAACAAGGGAATTCTGGTGACTTGTGGCTCTGTTATTTTCCAGTAGTAGCCCTGTTCTTACTGGCTATTCTTGATAGGTGTTCTGTCTCCTCAAGCAGAACTTCAAGGGGACCTGTCCTTCCTACCTTTTAAATTTCTCAGGGTCTTATTCTTACATTATGCACACAGATCCCCCGCCAATATGTGTTGAATGAACGAGTTGGAACTAAAAAGGACAAGGACTTTGGAAACATAAATATCCTGGACCAAATCCAGGTTTCTCCATTTACCAGCTGGTAAACTTGGGCAAATTTGAACTTCTCTAGATCTCAGTTCCCTCATCTGTAAAAAGCAGATGGACCCCCTCTCTTATAGGGCTGTTGTGAAGAGAACATGGGATAATGAAGGCACACGATAAATGGCAGCTGTGATTATTGTACCTGTTGAATTAATACAGACCTTTTTTTTTTTTACATTTTAAAAATCAGTTTTATTGAGATATAACTTACATGCAATAAAATTCACTGATTTTAACTGTACAACTAGATGAGTTTTGACAAACATATACAGTTTTGTAAATACCACCACAATCACGGTATAGATTTCCATCACCACAAAGAGTTGCCTTGTGCCCCTGTGTAGTCAGTCCCCTCTCTCCATCCCTGACCCTTGGCAAACACTGATCTACTTTCTGGCACTATAGTTTTACCATTTCTAGAATTCCATATAGATGAAATCATACAGTATGTGGTCTTATGTGTCTATCTTCTTTCACTTAGCTTAATGCTTTTGAGATTCATTTATATTGCTGTGTGTTATCAGTACTTCATTTCTTTTTACTGGTGAGTAGTAGCCCATTATGCGGCTATACCACAATTTGTTGATCCATTCACCTACTGATGGATATTTGGGACTTGCAGATTTTTGGCTATCATGAATAAAGACTGAAGTACAAGTCTTTGTGTGAATATTCATTTTTATTTCTCTTGGGTAAATACCTAGGAGTGGGATTTCTGGGTCAAATGACATATTAATTTTCTACTGTTGTGTAACTACATATCACAAATGTAATGCCTTAACACAACACCCATTTATTACCTGATAATTCTCTATGTCAGAAGTCGGGGTGGGCTCGACCAGATTCTTTGCTTAGGGTTTCACAAGGCTGAAGTCAAGGTATTGGTCAGGCTGGGTGCTTATTTGGGAGAGCTGGGAAAGATCCACTTCTTCCTCCCGTTGCAGGGGGGCGGGGTGGGGCTCTTTCAGATCTTTAAGGTTGCCCACATTCTTTCTCACACACCCCTTGCATCTTCAAACCAGCAATGCATGTTGAGTCCTTTTCACACTTCCAGTCTCTCTGGTTCTTCTTCTGCTACCAGCCAGAGAAAACTCTGCTTTTAAAGGACTGGTGTAATTAGATTGGGCCCATCCAAACAATCTCCCTTTTGCCATGTAATGTAACCTAATCACAGGAGTAACATCTGGGAGCAAAGGTCATGGGACCATCTTAAAATTCTGCCTACTACATATGGTAAGTGTATGTTTAACTTTATAAGAAACCATCAGACTGTTTTCCAAAGTGGCTGCGCCGTTTTTCCTTCCCTTCAGGAGTGCACGAGAGTTCCAGTTGCTTCACATTCTTGCCAACATTTGGTACTGTCAGTCAGGTTAAGCTGTTGGTGAGTGTGTAGTGGTATGTCAAGGTGGTTTAATTTACATTTTCCTAACCCTAAGTTCTTTGTTATGCTTATTAGAGCATAAAATTTTGTTTGATGAAAGGTTCTGCTGCTTTAAAAATAGATTTACATGCACTGGCTTAGATAAACTGTGTGGCTCTTACAGAATCTGTAATCTGTGAATCTTTTTTTTTCACATCTTTATTGGAGGATAAATGCTTTACACTGTTGTTGTTGTGTTAGTTTCTGCTGTACAACAAAGTGAATCAGCTATATGTATACATATATCCCCATATCCCCACCCTCTTAAGCCTCCCTCCCACCCTCCCTATCCCATCCCTCTAGGTCGTCACAAAGCACCAAGCTGATCTCCCTGTGCTATGATGCTGCTTCCCACTAGCCATCTATTTTACATTTGGTAGTGTATATAAGTCAATACTACTCTCTCACTTCATCCCAGCTTCCCCATCCCCCCTGTGCCCTCAAGTCCATTCTCTACGTCTGCATCTTTATTCCTGCCCAGCCACTGGGTTCATCAGTACCACTTTTTAAAATTCCATATACATGCATTAGCATATGGTATTTGTTTTTCTCTTTATGACTTACTTCACTCTGTATGACAGACTCTAGGTCCATCCACCTCACTACAAATAACTCAATTTCATTCCTTTTTATGGCTGAGTAATATTCCATTGTATATATGTGCTACATCCTCTTTATCCAATCATCTTTCGATGGACACTTAGGTTGCTTCCATGTCCTGGCTATTGTAAATAGTGCTGCAATGAACATTGTGGTACATGTATCTTTATGAATTATTGTTTTCTCAGGGTATATGCCCAGTAGTGGGATTGCTGGGCCATGTGGTAGTTCTATTTTTAGTTTTTTAAGGAATCTCCATACTGTTCTCCATAGCGGCTGTATCAATTTACATTCCCACCAACATTACAGGAGGGTCCCCTTTTCTCCACACCCTCTCCAGCATTTATTGTTTCTATATTTTTTGATGATGGCCATTCTGACCAGTGTGAGGTGATAGCTCATTGTGGTTTTGATTTGCATTTCTCTAATGATTAGTGATGTTGAGCATCTTTTCATGCATTTGTTGGCCATCTGTATGTCTTCTTTGGAGAAATGTCTATTTAGGTCTTCTGTCCATTTTTTATTGGGTTGTTTGTTTTTTTATATTGAATTGCATGAGCTGCTTGTAAATTGTGGAGATTAATCCTTTGTCAGTTGCTTCGTTTGCAAATATTTTCTCCCATTGGAGGGTTGTCTTTTGGTCTTGTTTATGGTTTCCTTTGCTGTGCAAAAGCTTTGAAGTTTCATTAGGTCCCATTTGTTTATTTTTGTTTTTATTTCCCTTACTCTAGGAGGTGGGTCAAAAAGGATATTGCTGTGATATATGTCATAGAGTGTTCTGCCTATGTTTTCCTCTAACAGTTTTATAATGTCTGGCCTTACATTTAGGTCTTTTATCAATTTTGAGTTTATTTTTGTGTGTGGTGTTAGGGAGTTTTCTAATTTCATTCTTTTACATGTAGCTTTCCAGTTTTCCCATCACCACTTATTGAAGAGGCTGTCTTTTCTCCATTGTATATTCTTGCCTCCTTTATCAAAAATAAGGTGACCATATGTGCATGGGTTTATCTCTGGGCTTTCTATCCTGTTCCATTGATCTATATTTCTGTTTTTGTGCCAGTACCATACTGTCTTGATTACTGTAGCTTTGTAGTATAGTCTGAAGTCAGGGAGCCTGATTCCTCCAGCTCCGTTTTTCTTTCTCAAGATTGCTTTGGCTATTCGGGGTCTTTTGTGTTTCCATAAAAATTGTGACTTTTTTTTTTCTAGTTCTGTGAAAAATGCCATTGGTACTTTGATAGGGATTGCATTGAATCTGTAGATTGCTTTGGGTAGTATACTCATTTTCACAATGCTGATTCTTCCAATCCAAGAACATAGTATATCTCTCCATCTGTTTGTATCATATTTAATTTCTTTCATCAGTGTCTTATAGTTTTCTGCATACAGGTCTTTTGTCTCCTTAGGTAGGTTTATTCCTAGGTATTTTATTCTTTTTGTTGCAGTGGTAAATGGGAGTGTTTCCTTAATTTCTCTTTCAGATTTTTCATTATCAGTGTATAGGAATGCAAGAGATTTCTGTGCATTAATTTTGTATCCTGCTACTTTACCAAATTCATTGATTAGCTCTAGTAGTTTTCAGGTAGCATCTTTAGGCGTCTCTATGTATAATATCATGTCATCTGCAAACAGTGACAGTTTTACTTCTTTTCTGATTTGGATTCCTTTTATTTCTTTTTCTTCTCTGATTGCTGGGGCTAAAACTTCCAAAACTATGTTGAATAAAAGTGGTGAGCATGGACAACCTTGTCTTGTTCCTGATCTTAGAGGAAATGGTTTCAGTTTTTCAACATTGAGAACAGTGTTGGCTGTGGGTTTGTCATATATGGCCTTTATTATGTTGAGGTAAGTTTCCTCTATGCCTACTTTCTGCAGGGTTTTTATCATAAATGGGTGTTGAATTTTGTCGAAAGCTTTCTCTGCATCGATTGAGATGATCATATGTTTTTTCTCCTTCCATTTGTTAATATGGTGTATCACGTTGATTGATTTGCATATATTAAAGAATCCTTGCATTCCTGGGATATACCCCACTTGATCATGGTGTATGATCCTTTTAATGTGCTGTTGGATTCTGGTTGCTAGTAGTTTGTTGGGGATTTTTGCATCTATGTTCATCAGTGATATTGGCCTGTAGTTTTCTTTCTTTGTGACATCTTTGTCTGGTTCTGGTATCAGGGTGATGGTGGTCTCATAGAATGAGTTTGGGAGTGTTCCTCCCTCTGCTATATTTTGGAAGAGTTTGAGAAGGATAGGTGTTAGCTCTTCTGTAAATGTTTGATAGAATTCACCTGTGAAGCCATCTGGTCCTGGGCTTTTGTTTGTTGGAAGATTTTTAATCACAGTCTCAATTTTAGTGCTTGTGATTGGTCTGTTTATATTTTCTAATCCTTCCTGGTTCAATCTGGGAAGGTTGTACTTTTCCAAGAATTTGTCCATTTCTTCCAGGTTGTCCATTTTATTGGCATAGAGTTGCTAGTAGTAGTCTCTTAGGATCTTTTGTATTTCTGTGGTGTCACTTGTATTCTCTCCTTTTTCAGTTCTAATTATATTGATTTGAGTCCTCTCCCTTTTTTTATTGATGAGTCTGGCTAAAGGTTTATCAATTTTGTTTATCTTCTCGAAGAACCAGGTTTTAGTTTTATTGATCTTTGCTATTGTTTTCTTTGTTTCTATTTCATTTGTTTCTGCTCTGATCTTTATGATTTCTTTCCTTCTACTAATTTTGGGTTTTCTTTGTTCTTCTTTTTCTAGTTCCTTTAGGTATAAGGTTAGATTGTTTACTTGAGATTTTTCTTGTTTCTTGAGATGAGCTTGAATTGCTATGAACTTCCCTCTTAGAACTGCTTTTGCTGTGTCACATAGGTTTTAGATCGCCATGTTTTTGTTGTCATTTGTTTCTAGGTATTTTTGATTTCCTCTTTGACTTCTTCAGTGACCTCTTGGTTATTTAGCAGTACACTGTTTAGCCTCTATGTATTTGTGTTTTTTACTGTTTTTCTTTCCTGTAATTGATTTCTAATCTCATAGCTTTGTGGTTGGAAAAGATGCTTGATAAGATTTCAATTTTCTTAAATTTTCCAAGGTTTGATTTGTGACCCAAGATGTGATCTATTCTGGAGAACATTCTGTATGCACTTGAGAAGAAAGTGTATTCTTCCACTTTTGGGTGGAATGTCCTAAAGATATCAATTAGGTCTATCTGGCCTATTGTGTCTTTTAAAGCTTCTGTTTCCTTATTTATTTTCTGTCTGGATGATCTGTCTATTGGTGTAAATGTCCCCCACTATTATTGTGTTACTGTCAATTTCTCCTATTATGGCTGTTAGCATTTGCCTTATGTATTGAGGTGCTCCTATGTTGGGTGCATAAATATTTATAATTGTTATGTTTTCTTCTTGGATTGATCCCTTGATCATTATGTAGTGTCCTTCCTCATCTCTTGTAACAGCCTTTATTTTAAAGTCTATTTTGTCTGATATGAGAATTGCTACTCCAGCTTTCTTTTGATTTCCATTTGCATGGAATATTTTATTCCATCCCCTCAGTTTCATTCTGTATGTGTCCTTCGGTCTGAAGTGGGTTTCTTGTAGATAGCATATATAAGGGTCTTGTTTTTGTATCCATTCAGCCAGTCTGTGTCTTTTGGTTGGAGCATTTAATCCATTTACATTCAAGATGATTATCGATATGTATGTTCCTATTACCATTTCCTTAATTGATTTGGGTTTGTTTTTGTGGGTCTTTTTCTTCTCTTCTGTTTCCTGCTTAGAGAAGTTCCTTTAGCATTTGTTGTAAAGCTGGTTTGGTGGTGCTGAATTCTCGTAGCTTTTGCTTGTCTGTAAAACTTTTGATTTCTCCATCGAATCTCAATGAGATCCTTGCTGGGTAGAGTAATCTTGGTTGTAGGTTTTTCCCTTTCATCACTTTAAATATATCCTGCTACACCCTTCTGGCTTGCAGAGTTTCTTCTGAAAGAACAGCTGTTAATCTTATGGGGATTCCCTTGTATGTTATTTGTTGCTTTTCCCTTGCTGCTTTTAATATTTTTTCTTTGTATTTAAGTTTTGATAGTTTGATTAATATGTCTCAGCATGTTTCTCTTTGGGTTTATCCTGTATGGGACTCTCTGCACTTCCTGAACTTGATTGACTATTTCCTTTTCCATGTTAGGGAAGTTTTTGACTATAATCTCTTCAAATATTTTCTCAAAGCCTTTCTTTTTCTCTTCTTCTTCTGGGATCCCTATAATTCGAATGTTGGTGCGTTTAATGTTGTCCCAGAGGTCTCTGAGACTGTCTTCAAGTCTTTTCATTCTTTTTTCTTTATTCTGCTCCCTGGCAGTTATTTCCACCAGTTTATCTTCCAGCTCACTTATCCGTTCTTCTGCCTCAGTTATTCTGCCACTGATTCCTTCTAGAGTATTTAATTTCGGTTACTGTGTTGTTCATCACTGTTTGTTTGCTCTTTAGTTCTTCTAGATTCTTGTTAAATGTTTCTTGTATTTTCTCCATTCTGTTTCTGAGATTTTGGATCATCTTTACTATCATTACTCTGAATTCCTATTCAGGTAGTTTGCCTATTTCATCTTCATTTATTTGGTCTTGTAGATTTTTACCTTGCTCCTTCATCTGTAACATAATTTTTTGTCGTTTCATTTTGTGTGTGTGTGTGTGTGTGTGTGTGTGTGTGAGTGGGGCTGTATTCCTGTCTTACTTGTTGTTTGGCCTGAGGCGTCCAGCACTGGAGTTTGCAGGCAGTTGGATAGAGCCAGGTCTTGGTGCCGAGGCGAGGACCTCTGGGAGACCTCACTCCGATTAATATTCCCTGGAGTCTGAGGTTCTCTGTTAGTCCAGTGGTTTGGACTTGGAGCTCCCACCACAGGAGCTCAGGCCCAACCCTACAAGCTGCATGGCGTGGCAAAATAAAAAAAGAAAGAAAAAGAAAAAAAAGAGCAGTACAATAACAGAGAATAAAAAACAATATAAAATTAGAAAGATAAAAAATATATTAGGAAAAATAAAACTATAATTGAAACAAGGTAGAATAAAGCCACAACAGAAAAAAGAAAAAAAAAGGAGGGGGGGAACAAGCCAAAAGGAGCAGAACAATAACAAAGTATAAAGAATAAAATAAAATTAGAAAAATAAAAGATTAGAAAAAATCAAAATATAAGTGAATCAACAGCAATGAGTCAACAAGGCAAAACAGAACCCCAATCTAAAAGAGGAAAAAAAGAAAAAAAACCAACCCTTGGCTATGGGGGTGGAGTTTAGACGGGGGGGGGGGGTGGTGGGGGTGGGGGTGGTGGTGGTGGAACTTAGGCAGGGGTGGGGTTTAGGGTGGGGCAGGACCTAGACAGGTGGGGCGGTGACGTTTGAGCGTGGGCGGGGTCTAGGCTCAGGACCTTAGGCTCAGCTGGAAAAGGCCTTCGGGGTACAGCCAAGGTGGGGCGGGGCCTCTGCTCAGGACCTGCGCAGAAAGGGAGAGGCTGCACGTGGAAAGAAGGGCCTCTGGAATGTGGAGTTACAGAGTTTGGAGGTAGGGCGCTGAGTGAGGGTGTGTGGGTGGGGTTTAGGCCCCGTGCGTTGGAGGGGGACCGTGTAGAGGTGGGGCCCTGGGTGGGGGTGAGGCGTGGGGCTTGGGTTCTGCACAGCAGGCGGGAGGCTCTGAGGACAGAGGATTAGGCCCAGGAGCCCAAGAGGCTTCCTGGTGCCTAAGTGGACAGGGAAAGCGCTGGCCCTGTTCCCTTACGTTCCTCCGTGCCCCTCCCCCACCGTCTCCCCCAGGGTCTCCCCTGTCCCGCTGGCCCCCTAACCGTGGGTGGGTCCCGCTGGGTGTAGGAACTCCTCCCCTACCCCAGCCGCCCCTCAGGGGTGCTGGTCCTGGAGGTCCGGCCTTACCTTTGCTCCCCTTTCCCTCCCTCCCACTCCCTCAGGACCCGCACGGCTGGAGGGGGCCTAGGTGGGCAGAGGATCAGGCCTGGAATCTCAACAGGTTCCTGGGGGCCCAAGTGGACAGGGGAAACCTGGCCACGCTCCCTTTTGATACTCTGCCCTCCCAGTGGTCCCGCAATTTCCCCCATTGGGCGTGGGATCCTTTTCTCTCCCCCAGCTGCCCCTCAGCGGTGCCAGTCCCGTCCTGCCTCCACTACTCCTCCCGCCTCACTCTGCCCCACATCCTACCCGGTTACTGGGGGTTCCTCCCATCCCCTTCGGTGTCCGTGGCCCCCAACCGGTGCCTGATAGGTGCCCTAGTTGTGAGGAGACGCGAATTCCGCATCCTCCTAGTGCACCATTAATACAGACCTTAAGCAACAAGAACCACCATATGGCAGTACGATTTTCTAACCTTTTAATCCAGTCCCATTTCGTCTGGCACAAAGATATAACCTGAAGGATGAGTTGCTTTGTGTAACTGCCTGCTGTGGTGGGCACTACTTTACTGGTGCCTACAAGTGTTTAAGGAGAGGCATTATAGTAAACAGTGGAATGCATGCCAATTGTTTTTATTTATGATGCTTATTTGGACGACAAGGCCAGCCAGCATTTGGCCCCAGGAAGAAGCTTATGGCTGCATCCGTATCATCACTCCACAATGCGGCGGAAAGACTGGACAGCTGGGGAAGCTGCGCCCCAGTCGATGGGCTTCCGGTACTCCTTCTTGTCCAGGAGGTACTGCCTGCCACGGTAGTTGGGCAGCTCATAGAAGATCCACGCGCCCTCCAGCACCTTACAGGAGTGGACCTCTCGCATGTGAAACTGCTCCATGATGGAAGGGCAGTCTTCAGTGGTTTCATACATCTGACCATTAAAATCCCCTTTCTCAAAGATCTGAATCTTATACTGGCCTCCACTAGACTAAAGAAACAAAGGGGGAAATGAACAGCAAACATTAGCAAAATCAACAGCAGGCCAGGAACTCAGAGAACAGTGAGGTTTGGGACCCACCATCTTGAACGTGAGATGATTTGAACGCCCATCCCCACTGTGCACTGACTGAAACAGCTGACGTTCAATAAGAAAAACAATTCCTTAAAATATACAAGAGGTAGAGAAAGTACTATGGAAATAAGTCACGTAGTCTTGTGATGAACTGACCTAAGATTTTATTGAAGCCTCAGCAGCCAACAAGAGACAACCACCCATTAAGAGGTGGGAAAATCTTAAGAAAACTCTTTCACGTAAAAGCAAAATGGCGGGGTAGGGGGTAAGAGACAGAAAGAGAGGGAGCACGCGCATCCTCTGCAGACTCACCAGGTGGACAGCCCTGCAGGAGCTGAGACGGTCATTGAGGCCCATCCAGTGCTGGTACTCAGAGTAGTCGCCCCGGGGTAGGATGTACATGTACCCAGCAAAGTTGGGCCTTTCATACACAGCCCAGGTGCCTCCTTCCACTCTAATGGAGTTGCAGCGACTCAAGTACATGTGGAAATCTGCACAGTCGCAATCGCTGTCATAGTGGCGGCCTTGAAAGTTTTTGTCTTCAAAGAAAGTAATCTGGAGCACAGGGCAAACAAAGTGGAAAAACTGAGGGGTTAAGTGGCTGTGTTGATAGAAAAATGAAAATTAAGAACACTTTCCCCACTTTAGGAATTCCTTTCTCCTCCATTTTGAGGAGAAAATATCTAGTTCTACCATACCTCACAACATTTGCCTTCTGGCAGACAACTTTAGTTAACAACAGGAATGAGCACTTTCTGAGGCCTTAAAACGAAGCAAAACAAAAGAATGCTCTACTGTCAGCCAGCATTTTCAGACTCAAGCTCATGGCTTCTTTCTCACTGTACTTATGTAATAAATTTTCCACTTTTCTATCTGTCTCTCCCACCGACACCTACTAGACTTCTTCCAAGGGCAAGGACCAAGCCTTATTTCAGCTATGGACCCCTATACCCTGCACTTGACAAACCCTCAACAAATGCTAGATGAAGATGAGTGAGTTCCAAATACAGAAATCCATTCTAGGTGATATGGAAGAGATATATAGAGAAAAAGAAAACACAGACCTTAGCATTAGAGCTTATTTTAGATGGATATAGAACATACAGACATGAAAATATATCATATGTTCTGTATTACTATTTTGTTGCCAACAAAGTAGTTGCAAAGTAACAAAATGACAAGGCAAGAATGTCCTTTGCTTCAAACTCTTACCAAGTTGCATCACAATCTTTGGGGTAAACCTCTGAAGCCTGTGATGGCACTGGGAAATATGCAGCCCTGAGAAACGGGAAATACTACGCCTGGGCTCTAGAGCTGCATCTCTACAATCAGCCCTACTATTTTAGTCAAGCCACCTCTCAGGGCTCCAGCTTCCCATCTGTCAAATGAAAGGACTGGACTAGATTTGAAGCCCTGGCTATAAAATAAAACTTTTCTGTTTGAAACAGGCAACAGAGTTCCCGGGAAGTCCCAGGGATTCATGATGCAGTTTCTGAAAACCACTAGAAAACCAAATGGACCACACAGTCTGTCCCTTCTTGTTCTGTAATTCCACATCCAAGATCAATGCCAGTTTATAATTTAAACTGAAATCACAGGTGTCATTGATTTGAGCAGTTAATTCCCTGGTGTTGTGCCGCCACCTTGTGGCTAATTTGCTTTATACGTTTAGAAGGAGAAAAACCATGTCAGCCATTTCAGATGAAAGAAGCAGACAGAGCCAGTTAGAGTCTGGAGAAGATTTTTGAGGAGAGGATCTTTGAGGCAAGGGTTGAAGGATAAGTAGGGGGTTTTCCAGAGGCAGAGCAAAAAGAACAGCTTGTTTACTGGAATAAAGGAGTGGAAGGACATGGCCCACTATAGGGACAAGTAGTTCATTAAGCGTTGTGCAGACTGAGCCTGTGGTGAAGTGTTAGGAAATAAAGCCAGAAGTGACACAAGAGCCATGCTAGAATCCCTCTGGTGATGATGTGGGAAATGTAATGTAATGGTTGGTACCTAGAAATAGCTGATTGCTATGGGCGGAGGTGAGAGATGCTGAGGACCAACCAAAGGCAACTGCAATGTGAATGACCATGAGGACAGTCACAAGAAATGAGGATTTGGTGACTAATTAGATGCAGGGAATGAAGGAAGACACTAAAAATAGTTCGCAGCTGGGCCTCATTCTTTTTTACGCAGGTGAGCCTTTCTACATAGCAACCTACTAATAGCTTTTCCTTCCACTGTAAACTTTCTCCTTCCTGCCCTTCCCATTTCTCAACTCTTCCCTTTCCTGTTCCCTAAAAGGCTCCTTACCCTTCCTGCCCCTAAATCACCTACTTCACCTCCTTTCTTCCCTTCCCACAGTCATCTCGATCTCTTCCCGCTCCCTTTCCCATTTTAGCACAGCACAGATTTAGATACGTGGTACAGGTGAGAAAACAAAATCGCAGCACCACTAGTTAAATCTGGGTAACATTATGCATTGTAGAGGGTTGTTCTGAGGGTCTGATGGCACAGTGCCAATAGAGCAATTTTAATAGCTGCCTCAGGATTTCCAATAAGCTTTCGCTACAACTGTTACAGATAAAGAAGTTAAATGACTTGCCTAAGGTCATTAGCTAGTTACAAGTTGGTTGCAGGCAAACCAGTGGACAACAGTGCAGACTCCTGGTTAGTAATCTGTTGTTCATTTTATTTCACTTCATCTCCCTCTGTTGTCTTCCTACCTGCACAGCTAACTCTGTTCAAAATATACCATTTACTCTTAGCAATGGAACAAGACCAATCCTGAATCTCAGAGGCTTTTCCCAAAACCTGTGGCAAGATCTTCAAGAAAATCAAGGTAAACTCTCTTAAGAAGATAGATTCTAAACTTAATTAAATTTACCTTTGGTTTTTGGCCAACTATTCACCAAAGAAGAGGCTCTGCAAGGGATATGCCATGGGAAATTAATATCATCTTTCTTCCTTCATTGTTTCTCACACTTACTACCCTCTGCACACTTACCTGACTGACTTCAGTATATGAAAAGTGGAAATATATATGATTTTTTTCCTTGCTGTCCGCCTTTCCAGCAGACCAGCCAACCATCCCAAGGCTGAAACAAAGCACTAGCATTGCCACAGAACCATTACTGAGCTCCAGGGCCAAGCTCTTCCTTCAGCAGCAGACCTTCCAGGTTTCACGGCCCAGAGAATGTTGCACCTTTACTCAATTTCCATTTGTAGAAGACCATGAAATCCACTTTATGGTCAGCTGAGAGGTTGGGACTCTTGGACAAAAAGTTTTGTAGAGAAGGCTAAGAAACGTGCAGGAGATTTTCCTAGAAGTTATTACAAAATTACTCTAATTGTCAAGTTAATTTTTTGAAAAATAGCCTACTAATCCAATATAGCAGAGGGGAAAATGTCTTGACTATTCCACAGGTAACAAGAACAAACTTATTAAAATGCATTGCTTTTGCCCAGCCCATAACTCCTCTGATTAAACTGCTAGCAAGACAATGAGAAAGGGAGAAGAAATAAAAAAGTAAAAGATAAAATTGCTATTACTATCTCCTTTGGCTTAGCAAGCAAAAGTTTTTACTAAGTGAACAGACCAGCTACAAGAAATAAAAGAGTACATTATCCCTACACTGGAAATCATTGAAAGTGGGGCTGTTCTGTAACAACCTTCCCTCCAGGCACGTGGATAGCCCTCTAAGGACTTCAGATGCTTTTTAGTGGGATTTTCATGGCATATTTTTCAAAAACCTCAGAGCACTAAAGACACTGTCTCATTTTTCTCCCAAAACCTTCTGGATGCAAATACGACTATTAGTTCTATTTTCCAAACGGGAAAAAAAATCAGGCGCTCACCAGTTATGCAACAAGTTAACAGGTGCCTCCTGAAAAAATGCAATGCAAAGTGCCTGACATTGCCTATGTAGTTTTTGTGCCAAGGTGGTTAGTATGAATCTAAACATGAGAAAACAATTAGACAAGTCCAGATGTCAGGACTTTTTATAAGACACCTGGGTTTGGACTTTGAAAAATGTCAGTGTCTCACAACAACAAAAACTAGGGGGATTGCTCTATATTAAAGGGGCTAAAAAAAAGAGGCTAATGAAACTTGACAACCAAATGAAATTCATGACCCTTGACTGGATCCCACATCAGGGGAAAAGCCAGCCATGAAGCACATTTTTGGGAGCAACTGGAGGAAATGTGAATATAGTCTAAATATTAGGTATTATATTCTGATCAATTTGGAGGACCTGATAATGATATGATGTTTATACAGGGAATGCCCTTGATTTTAGGATATACATGCCTAAAAACTTAAGGCAAAAGTATAATGAAGTCTGCTATTTATTTCCAAATGGTTTAGTAAAAAGAGAAAGAGACACAGAGAGAAGCCAGATATGGCAAAATGTAAACAATTGGAGAATATAAGTAAGGGACAGACAAGTATTCATTTACCATCTCTTACTTATTCTTTTAAGATTCAATGGGCTTGAACATTTACACAGTAAAACATTAGGTGGAAAAATCAGGCACCAGAGGCTTTGCTTTAGACCTACAGTCAGTGAAGAACTAGAAAGAGAATGAAGGTATATTCCCTCATTCCCAAAGAGAATCAATTTCCAGTCCAATAATCGTGAGTCACATATTTTAGAGGCAATTTTCCTAACGTAAGTAAACAATTTTTGGGGGAAAAGGGATAAGAGTAGCTGCTGAATGAAGGGGATATGTAGGATTTAATTCACTTGATTGGTCCATCCGTTTTGGCCATTTAGAATATTAATGGTTGATGCTAAATTTCAAAAGACAGCTTTTTAATTGAACACTGAAAGTTCTCTACTCCATATAATCCTCTTATCTGCATGTCTTATTCCTGTGGAAATACAGAGATTAGTTGCTGGAAGGCAGAAATCATGACGATATTTACACATTACATACCTGTACAGTATTCAACATAGTAAGTACCACACATGAAGATAAACCCTTAATAAATTATTTGGTAATTCTGTTAGAATAGAAAATAAAATAAGCATTCCTTAATCTTTTCTTCAATCAATCCCAGCCTTCTATCCACTATCATACTCACCTCCAGGTGAAGAAGCAAAAGCTTTTCTCCATGTTTCTTTCAATGTACCATTAGGTGAAAAAGTGGGTAGGCTAGAAATCAGCATGACCATTTACTTACCTTGGTTCCAGCTTTAGACATTTTTGGTGCATAGATTGGTTTCCCCAGTGCTGAAATCCAGGAATAGCTACAGAGAGTTAGAGGCACAGAGACATTTATACTGGGTTGGTTTCAAATCAAACATTTGCTTAGTCAAGAGAATAGGATCCAAAAATTGAGTCAGTCATTTAGAGGCTATTGATGGTTTCTAGAAAAACAATCAGGATTATGAAATAAAGGAAAGCTTCAGTACCCTCTTTAATGCTTACCAAGCCTTGCTGCATTATAGACTTTGCTGACTCAAGACACCAAAACCCAGCCAAATTTTTCAAAATTGAAAACAGAAAAGTTCCTCTTACTTGGGCAATTTGGTTTTCTAGCAAGTAGCCACCTTGAAATCCCCCATGTCTTTTTTTCTTCAAAAGAACTTGCAGGAGATGAGTCAAAAAAACCACCCTCTAATTCTGAACAGAAGTGAAACATGTTCCAAAGCAATAAAACTGACATGACAACTAAAGGCAATGCATGATCTTGTGTTTGGAAAAAAAGTCAACACAAGTGATATTTGGGGGATAATTAGAAAATTTTAATACAGTCTATATATTAGGTACTACTATTGTGCCATTGTTAAACTTCCTGAATTTAATCATATGTACTATGACTATGTAAGAGAATGTCTGGTTTTCGGAAATACATGCTAATATATTTAGGAGTTAAGGTCCCAGATGTCTTCAACCTACCCTTAAATTGTTGAGCAAAAATAAAATAGTAACACTATACAGAGGGTTGGTAAAGTGAAAGTGGCAAAATGTTAACAGTTGGTGAATCTAGACAAAAGGCATGTGGGAATTTACATTCCTGCCACTGTTCTTTAAGTGTGAAATTTTTTCAAAACACACACATACACCCAAAAGATCCAGTCCACAAGAAAGGGTGCTACAATGTATAGCCCGAGAGACAGAAAGTTACTGTGGAAATCCTGAATTTGCAAAGGTTTAGCTAAGCCCAGCTTGCCACCTGCTAGGTGGCATTGCTCTGCATGATATCATATTGGAACCTGTGTAGGGAACAGTTTTTGGTGCTTCATATACGTCTGATTTTAGGAATGAGATTACATCTTACTGAAACTCAAAGAAACAACAAATCAACTCTTCTCCATTTTAATTTTCCTGGTCAAATATATTCTTCTCAAAAGCCCAACTTCCTCATCTTTCCCCTTAACAAAGCCTCCAGCAAATATTTTTATAAATGGGATGCCCCTAAAATATATTTTGGTCAGCCAGAAAATGACAAATGTGCCTTGATATGAAGACTGTTGGTTACAAAGTATTAAGTTATATGCTTAGTTTTCTGAACTTTATAAACTTTAAAGAAAGTATCTAATTAATACCATTAATTTCATTAAACAATAGCGGTTTCCAAAAAGACACTTCTATTATTCCAGTGTTTCTTTATTTGGTAATGCTCTCCTTGCTTGAATTTCATCAAGCAAGTTTAAAATAAAAACTCCAATTATAATTAAAACACATTCTGAGGGTTAATTTTCATTTTAGAAATAAGAGATCAAGCGCTTTTAGATATAATTACTAATTAAATGGCCAAAAAGCATATGAAACAATGTTTATCAGCAATCAGATTCATTAAACTGGTAACTGTTTTACCTTAAAGAACATAGCTTTCCCATCAAATGTAAACTTTATTTTGATATAACATCACAGAATGACATTGGAAATCTTTTCTAAAATTAAAAGTAAAGCTTTATCTTTTTACTGAAAGGAGAAGATTACTTTTTAGAGTTTGTTTATTGAAAATTTGAAGCAGAAAGTGAAATGAAAAATAAAGATTTTATACAGTTTCATTGTTGCATACTTTAAGGACTAAAATATCTTTGTATAAAATCTTTCCTGCTATATTTATACTCCAAAAATCATACCTTCATTCCAATTCTTTTCTAAAAGGAGTAGTAATTTCCTTTTAAATAGTTACAAAGAACTATAAAACCTATTCTCAATTACTTTAATATTAACATATATACAATGCCTTCATCAACTTTTTCATTTTAGCATCACAGAATGAGCCTTCTGATGTTCTATAAACTATATGTTTATATAATAGAAGTTTATCTAAAATTCAATGTAAACAGTAGCAAATGACATTGGAAGGAAACTTAAGGAAAGGTCTTAAATAGGAAGAAAAATCCCCAAAGTCTCTTAAGCAGCAAGAGCACCTTTCCAGTTTAGTTTCAACACGTGCACCATCTTGCATTCATCCTCCTGCTTCCAGGGCCCTGAATATGAAAAAAACAAAACAAAACAAAAAAACTAACTTTCTATCACCTTCGTGTAAAAATAGGAAAAAATCTTTTTCATAAAATCACATAAATTGGTCAGATGATGATTTAGAGTGATAAAATATGTGAAGTTAAAAGTTAATTACATTCCTTTTCTCTGAGGGTCACATTAGTTCATAATAGAAGAAAAGAAATTCATACATAGGCATAAAGTAGCAGGCTGTGGGGTTAGTCTAAAGTAAGATTTTATCCTCTTATAGTTCCCATTTCCTTTGTATAATCGTCATCAGATTTCCAATTCTTAATCTCAGTATTTATTAACTAAATATTGTAAAATTATTTTTTTATAAAAAGTAATACACACTTTGAAAATGTAAACAATATATGAAAAATAAAGAATAAGTTTACGCAGCTTTGGAAAACAGTTCAGCGGTTCCTCAAAAAGTTAAACATATTATCTTGCAATTCTACTCCTCTGCATAGTATACTGAAGAGAAATAGAAACATCTCTACACAAAAATTTGTACACGAAAGTACATATAGCAGCATTATTCACAATAGCTAACAAGTGGAAGCAACTCAAATGTCCATCAACTGATGAACAAATAAAGTGCAGTATATCCGTACAATGGAATAGTATCCAACCATAAAAAGGAATGATGTACTGACACATGCTAGAACATAGATGAACCTTGAAAACATTATGCTAAGTGAAAGAAGGCAGACACAAAGGCCACATATTGTATGATTCCATTTATATGAGATTTCCAGAACTGACAACTCAAGCGACAAATAGTAGAAGTTAGAAGTTGCCAGGGACCAGGCGGCAGAGGAGATATGGGGAGTTGGAGGAATTGGGAGTGACTGTCAATATATACGGGCTTTATTTTTAGGGTGATGAAAATGTTCTGGATTTGTTAAATGGTGATGATTGTACAAACTTGTGAATATAATCAAAGCTGCTGAATTCTTCACTTTAAAAAAGTGAAGTTTTGGGCTGCCCTGGTGGCGCAGTGGTTGAGAGTCCGCCTGCCAATGCAGGGGACAAGGGTTCGTGCCCCGGTCTGGGAAGATCCCACATGCCGCGGAGCGGCTGGGCCCGTGAGCCATGGCCGCTAAGCCTGCGTGTCCGGAGCCTGTGCTCTGCAACGGCAGAGGCCACAACAGTGAGAGGCCCGCGTACCACAAAAAAAAAAAAAAAAAAAGTGAAGTTTATGGTATGTGAATATCTCAATAAAAATTAAGAGTAAGTTTTCTCCTACCCTAGACACCCAGTCTCATTCCTCAAGGACAAACACTGCTAACAATTTCTTTATATCCTTTCAGAAATTTTTAAGGCATATAACTAGCATAAAAATATGTGATTATCCCTTTCCTTTTTTCAAACACACGAGGCAACATTTTATGCCCCCTGCCAGCTTTCACCATCACCCCCTAGAGGTCATTCAGGATCAGCACATGCGGGTGTGCTTCATTCCTTTCAAAGACGCATTCCGTGGCATGGATGAATCAGTTCATTAGGCACCTGCCCTCTAATGGGGAGCATTTGGCTGGTTTCCAGCCTACAGCTATTTCAAACAATGCTGCAATGAACATCTCTTGTATATGTATGTACGTATGTACTTATTTTTTACTGGAGTATAGTTGTTTTACAATGTTGTGTTAGTTTCTGAACATCTCTTTTAAACAGATCTTTACATACATGAATGTATCTGTAAGATAAATCTAAGAAGTGAAATTGCAAAGTCAAAGAATGTGTGCATTTTTAATTCTGATTTTGTCAAACTATCCTCCAAAAAGGTTGCACAAATTTACACTTTCCCCAGAGGTAACTGAAATGTCTTATCAGTGTTGTGTACTATGTTTTTGATCCTTGCCAATGTGATACATGAAAAATAGTATCTTACATTTCTTTAATTTTAAGTGAAAGTGAGCATCTTTGTGTTTGTAAGTATCTTTCTGTGAACTGCCTATTTATGTCCTTTGTGTTTTTCTATTGTTAGTCTCTAAAGATACTTTAAAATAGCAAAATAAGCTAATTTCTATTAAAAAAAAAAGAATACTATGTATTTGGATTAAATAACTTCCAATAAATTTGCCTGTATCCATGTTCTCTTCTACTGAATCTGTAGGTCTCCTAGAGTTTAGTATTCAAATCTTCATTTGGACTAATTCTGGTAATTTATTAATGCCCATATGTACAATTAACAAAGATTAGCTAATTTATTAATTGATTTATGTGTGGGATTATGGGAAAGAGGAAAAATGTGTCAGAAAGGGTAAGACTTAAAACCATATATGGGGAAGTACAGAAGAGCTTTGGACGGTCTAACTCGTGCCAGGCAAGAGACAAAAAAGACAAATTTGGCTATTATATTTGCCCGTAACTCTATAGGCTCCACCTGAATATTTTGCTTGGCCTTCTCACTATAAAATGTAGTAGATATGGGTATGTAAAAATCTGTATATGCTGGGGGGAGCGGTGGAAAAAATCAGCAATAGTTGGTGACATAATATTCTGTGTGGTTTTTTGGTATGCTTGTAATATCTCCCCCAATAACTTGTTTTAAGTGCTCTCCATTATAAATGCCTACCAGTGTTTTGATGAGGAAGTCTTATCCTGCTGCTTGTTTGGAGCCTGCTGCAGGGGGCACAAGACTGTCCAGCTGCTGACGATGTCCTGTATTAATCAACCACTCATAAAATTTGTTTTCCACAAGTACCTGGAACTGCTTCCTTTGATCCCTAAAATTGCAAAAAGAATGTAGCAATACTAATTCATATTAATTTTACTCCACGTGATTATAAAATACTTTAATGGGATAAATGTTAAATTATTTCTACTTATCCATTTGTTCTCTCCGAATAACTGCTCTGTTCAGTTCTATACACTGAATCACTACCACCACCACCACCACCACCAAAAAAAAGATTGGTCAGATACAATTCCCTCTTTGTAAAAACTTATCAGTAATTATATATTTTGTTCTACTGTGGTTATTCACTCAACAGATATTTACTGAGGACCAAGTGATGCTGGGTAGTGTTCTGACTGATGAGGATAAATGTGTAAAGAGAAGAGAAATGGCCTCTGTCCGGGCAGGTTTGCACTGCATGATTCTAGAGGGCGCCAGTCACATTGTGAACTATGTAGTCTGTGCTTCTTGTGGACTGAATATTCTAGTAGGGGAGATAGGTAATAAATAAAATAAATATGTATATGAACTTAAGTAGTTGTAAGTGGCTTGGAGAAAAATAGAGCAGAGTAGGGAAATCAAGAGTATTTGGAATGCTAATTTAGAAAAAGGATGGACAGAAGCCTAAGATGACGCGTAAGCAGAGATCTGAATGAAGTGATAGATTAAGCAAAATAGATATCTGGAGAACATTCCAGGCAGAGGAAACAAAAAGTTCAAAGGCTCTAAAGTGAGAGAATATTTATCATGTTCAGGATAAGCAAGAGAAGAGAAGCTCCTGACAGCCAGGAGCTAGCTTAGCACCATCGGCTAGGCCTACGTGTAGCTGGGATCTGGCCTGCTGCTCTTCTGTTGAACATAAATAATCCCATAGCACACCAACAGGGGACGAGGCCACCATGGGACAATGCTAGATCAAGGCAAAAAAAAAAAACTCATTCCATAATCATATCTCAGGTCCAGACAAAAAACAAAACCATTTTGTGGTCCAAACCACAAAAATGACCGAGCATCACCCTTTCCTGGCTAATGAGTGACTGCTGTTTCTTTACAATTATAGTTTTAGCCGCTCTATTCCCTCCTCTTTAATATAAAAATTATTACAATACCAAATCATAGAATTACCCTCACTTCCAGATTGCATCCAACCCACAACAAAACCTTGCTTCCTACACCCCTCCCCCAAATCACCTAACAGCCAAAATCCAATTATCAGTTCTTTTAAACACGCTTTTATAGAAATGAAACTAGTTCTCTCCCTCCTTGTAATGAGTAACAAAATCCAACTTTATTCTACAGATACGTTCCTGGTGGTGTTTGGCTGGACAGCAATGACTAAGTAACACTATAGTATGGTGGGAGGGAAGAGAATGAGGAAAAGAATGACAGAAAATGAGGCAGAGAGGGCCTGGTAGGTACTGTGAAGGTTTTATATTTTATTCCAAGTATGATGGGGACCCATTAGAGGGGACAGAGCAGGGAAATGACATCATTTTATCACTTTAAAAGGATCGTGTTGGCAGTTTCTTTTCAAATTATTCAATAATTTTTCTGTCTTCCCATGTTCCCAAAGTTAAATTGCATGCTCTTGCTGGTTTCTAGTGTTATCATGGATCTCATCACTTCAACATGCTATGATTCAGAGTCAATATTTATTAAATGCTTACCACATTCCAGATTCCACACATGTGTATAAGCTTTTCATATGTGTAAGAAAATCTAGCCATCTAAATACTAGCAGCATCCAAACAACAGAATTCCTTTAAAAGAACGTTCTTCCAATGATCCATTTTTATATCACATCGGTATAATGATTATATTATATATGACAGTTCACAGAAAACAGTAAAGACACTAAGAACCCACGTTCTGGAACCAGGCTGACTAGGTGTGAATCCTGGCTCCTGTGTGACTTTGGATAAATTACTTAAATCTCTCGGTTCCTCAGTTTCCTCATCTGTGATAGGGAACTATTAGGAAGAATAAATGAATTAATACAAAGAAGGTGCTTAGAACAGTACTTGGCACACAGTAAGTGCTCAGTACATATTACCTATTATTGTGGTCATCAGCGCTATTCTGCTAAATTGAGAATGACTGATCTGTAGTATTAGTATCCTGGTGGCTCAATCCATGAGATACAAACCAGGTGGAATGTTTGTAACAGATAACAGCAGTATTACTACAGTGGATTCCCAGGTAAAGCATGAGTTGTGACTGTTATTGATGTTTATATTTTTGGCAGGTAGCAACTGTTTTAAAGAATCCAAATGCAACTATGTAATTATATATTATATACTTCCTTCCTTAATCCATATGCCACAAGAATGCATCCAGAAAATACCATGGCTGGATCAAGTCTTTCTTCAACAATTTCTCTTAGAATGAAGCTAATTCTAACAGGGCAGGTCTCAGATATTGTGGGTAAACAATCTCACCCAGAAGATGTGTCTCACAAACTCATCACTAAGCAGGGTGCCTTACACTCACATTACTACACACAGTACAGCACACACCACTACAGTGTCTTACACACACATCGTTACTATAAGTTATCTTATTAAACTTTTATATCAATTTCATCAGGTAGAAAATATACTTTATATATGATATAGCTAAGAGCTAGACAGGTCAGATGACACATTCAATGTCACACAATAAGTGGCATGATCTGTACTAATTCCTGAGTCAGAGTACTTTCCACTACAATATAGACACAGCTATCCAAAGAACAATACTAATTTTAACATCTAATAAAACCAAGAGATCTAATTAAAATAGGCATTTTTACTTACACATCAAATCACAGTTCTGGATCATCAGAAATAGAAACATTTTTAGAATGGCTAATTTTCCAAGATAATGACAACCAGAAGAAACAACAACAAACAAAAAGACTGATACCAAGCAAATGGAATCCAATTATTAAAGTAATAGTTTTTCTAAGTCTCAAGGACCAAGACATTATCAGAATATAGGACATTTCATGTAAACATCCCCCAAAAGAACTTGATACCCTTTTCTCAAACTAGCTCCAGCTCCCAAATGGACAATGCTGTAGAAGAAGCACCCCTCCATCTTTCAGTACTATGTTTCCTCTCCTAATACCTCTAACAAATAAAATTTAATTAAATACCAAAATACTTGTATAGACAATAATTACTTATTCTGAACATCCACTGCTTTTAAGTTGTACATGCTATTCTGTCCAGAAGAAAACTGATCAAATGTTTCTAAACTGGGCTCCAATTTTTGGAGTCATCGTTAATTTTCTTGTCTTTTTTACAAAATCTTGCACCAAGTCCAGCGTCCTGTCAAAGTATTTCTGGTCTCCACCCCCTTCATCTCTACTCTAGTCCAGTTTCTTAGTCTAGAATATTGTAATATCACCCTGACTTCCCTCTTTCAGATCTAAGTAGAGGATTTCCATATGTGCCAATCACATTTTTTAATCTGCCATAGCATCTAATAAGGTGGTTTGCATATTGTAGGCATTCTATAAATGTTCCTGAATAAATGAAATGGCTTTCACTCCATTGTTCAAAACCCTTTTATGGCTCCTATTACTTAACTCCACTTAAATCTAACCTTTATTGCCTGATATTCAAGATTCTACATAATCTAGCTCAATCTACCCATCCAAGTTTAAATATCATTATCCATAACCAGAATCTTGTTTCAGCAACTGATTTCCAGGATACCTGAAGTCTGCTTCTGCTTCCACATCTGCTCCTCTAGTGCTGTTAAAAGTATGCTGCCCAACCCTCACTTCTTCTCCAAACTCTGCTCATTTTTCAAGGTCCAACACAAATTCTATTTTTTCCATAAATCTCTGACCACCCACACTGATGTTTTCTGAATCTTTATATATGGTTTATATATAGCGTGTCCCTGGCTTCTAGAGTTCAAAGATCAAAACGCTTGAAATAAAATTTTGTGGTGGACATAATAAACTATAACAATCTACTATCACAAGCATGTTATTAAAAATAAAATATTTTAGTACCCCCAAAGTAAAAAGTAATTTCAGAATAAAAGACAGTATTCTAAATTGACTAAATTTAGCATTATTTTAAAACACTGTACTTATTTTTCACATTTTACCATGGATTAGGAAAATTCTGACAGAAACTGGCATTAGTCCATGGACCAGCATTAGGAGTCCACCCTTGCACGTCTGCCTGTGGAGTGGTGGAGCCAGGAAACCTGTATTTTCAACGAGCTCTTTGGATGACCCTGATGCACAATGCAGTTTGAGAACCACTAGTATGGTGCAGAGAAGTAAATTAAAAACTAAAACCAATCCATTTATGATTGACCTTATATATGATCTTTCATTCATTTAAGTCTTATATCTGCCAGTTAAACTTAAGCTACTTAAAAGAAAGGAATCTAATACTTGAGTATCCACTTGCTCCCATCCCCCAACCAAACTGTGCCTGGGATACTGACCTTAGTGAAAGACACACTATGTCTTTTTGATTTCTTTAGCACAATTATAAACATGTGCAGGTTCATTTGCTTTCCCATGGAGTTTTACATAAGACAAATTATTACTTTTAGAAAATACTCACTTTGTCAAACGAGCCTCCTTCACAGTCTTCTGCCAGGTCTGTATCTTTTTTTCTCTTTGGCCCAGTGCTTTCTGATATGCAGATGGAAGACCCCCAGGTATCTCTGTTGTGTCCCCTTCCATTTCAAAGGGAATAATAAACACATAGAATTCACATGGTGCTAAGAGTCGGAAGACACTTGTGCTGCTGTTTTCTCTGCACACAATCATGGGATTATCCCAATAGTTAGGCACTGTAGCAAGGCCAGTCCTGGCCATGTGGTCCTCCAGCATTGGGTAATGGGTATGAAAGGGGGCAAAAGTTACTCTCTGGTTCCCAGAGAGAATAAGTGGGCGTGTAGGTGTCAGAATGTGAAAGATGCAACCTGTTGTAGAAGAGATGGACAGACGATGGCAAACAGCAATGACTTTAACATTGTCACAGCTGTGGAGATGAACAGCAGTCTGTACAGGGCCCAGGATGAAGGTGCTATTCCTGCACTTCTCAATTGTTACAGATCTGAAAAATGAGGTAAATTTCTCTGAATAAGAATACGATGAAAAATATCTGACTACAATATTATTCTGATGGCAAATAAAAGGACACATCCTGATCCAAAGAAAACGTCACAACATCAAAACACCCTTGCTTACCGTAAGGGAGACAGCAGATATACAAAAGTCTCGTTGCAACGATGAATCTTTACATGTGCCCCCACCAGAGTATCTGAGCTCTTGGCCAATGTCTGCTTGTAAACCTGGCTCATCACCACCAGGCGGTGCATCCTAGGGGCCACATGAGTATTACAAGCAATCTTAGCTCTTTTGGTCGTCCCTTCAACTATTTAAGAAAAATATAAATAAATGAGATTGTTTCAAAGAAAAACAATCAACCATATGAGGTTACACATGTCTCAAATTAGACCCGTGTGAGGTTTAAAAAAATGTTAGATTTGGGTGTTGGGTATGCCATATTATTCTCTGTGCTTTTCTGTATATTTGCAATATTTCAAATTTTTTTGTTTTTTAAAAAAAGGTTAAACCTATAATCCATTCAACATTGCCTATAGATCTAAGATTTTTTCATGCCTACCCTTTAACTTAAGCAATGTGCCTAAGGCCATATGGCTAGTAAGTGGCAGAGCTGGCCCAACTCAAACAGTATCTTCTCCAACCAGCCTTAATTTATCATCCCAACTCTTAAATAATCTCTTTAAATTGCCATAATACTAATTCTGAACCCCTCCTAAGTTACTCACCACATCATTCCATGAATTGTATTTGGGTTCACGTCTTTACTCCTAGGATCATTACTAAGTGAGAGCACATCTTCCTCTCGAACATGGTACCTTAAACATAAACTCACCCCTCAAGAAATCTGTGCAGGCTGCCCTCCTAACACAGTCCCACCATCATATCATTGCCTTCTCAGACCGTACTTCCCAGAAAACCATCAGGATACCCTTGTAAAGAAAATTGGCCAAATGTGGAGAGGTCACATAGTATGCTGTTCTTCTTTTAAAACAATTCTTATTGTTTCCTTTTATTAGAAAAGTAATATATGGCTACTGTAGAAAAATTTTAAATACTAGTAGTAAAACAAGATAAAAATTATTTGTAATCCTACTATCTAATATGTTTTGGTTTAATCCTAAAAGGTCAGATGTCCTTTTTCCTCCAGTGCCTACCTTAACAACGTTTAAAAACTTACTTATATTCTTTTACCAACATTAAGAATAATGTAGTATCTCCTGTATATTTGTAGGAGCCTTACGTATCTGAGAATCTGAGCTCACGCTAGAGCAATAGCTTGGTTGCATATATAATACTTGGGTCACTGTAGATGTTGCTCAACCATTTTCTGGTTTTCAGAATTATAAACATTTGATATGAAACTGATTTTTTTTTTTTACATTTGCACGGAAACTATTTTTTCTTTACCTTTGAAACTCAGAGATTGTGGAAGTATATTCTAGTTTTTTCCCATTAATTTTGCTTGGCCTTAGTACAGATACCTACTTCTCTTTAAACTTCTATCTGGGCCCCTCTTCTCTTAAAACTTCTATCTGGGCCTGAAGAAGTCATACAGTACCTGAACCTATCCCTCTAGCCATCCCTGGACTATCAGGAATAGATACATTTGCAACCAAAGTGTAATTCTCTCTACTATGAATTTAAATTTCCAATTTAGAAATAGCTAGTCTGCTTGTGTCTGTGTAGCTAAAAAAGAATCTCATCTTTACACCAATTCTATGAGGTTGTAATTATGGAATGGCCAATTTCTGGTAGGGTGCCTAGAAAATAGGAAAGCTTCAAGTAAATGAGCATATGAGAGTGAGAGGGGGAAAAGAGTCCGAAAAGAGAAGAGCAGAGCAAAGAAAAGGACCAACCGAAGTTGGAGTTTCTACTAACTGCAACCAAAACAACCTGGACTAATGAATCAACTCTCTCAAACTGTTGCAGCCTTGAGAAAAAGTCATATACAAAAGAGACGTTCCCTTTTTCTGTTTTATAGTAGCAATATTTTTTAGGTCTTCCACAAAAGACATGTGATCATTAATACACCAGAAAACACTAGGTTCCTTAACCTGTCATTCAATTTAATATAGATTAAAATATTAATAAATACCTTGGTGAGCCCAAGCCAATTTCTTCCCAGACTTGAGGCAAGCAGATACACCAAATGGATTCCCAGTTAAAGAGGCTCTCAACCAGGCTTCCAGCTTGTAGAAAGAAAAGGCCTTAGAGGTCTTTGAGAAGCCACTTTCTGCATGTAGTGGTTGCCACAGTGCAAGTTCATAAAGTGGATATATCTTCCTGGCTCCACTCACTGTGCCTTCAATAAGAAAGCTGAGTGCTACAACAGCTTCTCGAGAGACTAGACTACTATGGGTTGAATGAAATGATGCAGTGAGTTGTTCTGGATCTACAAGCAGTTCAAGGAGATCTGACAGATGATCACAGACAAAAGCTTGGTGACTGTAATCATTCCAGTTCTAAAAAATATCAAAAGAAAGCACTTTTAACAGATCAATGAGATTGAAACTCATTGTTTCAACAGAACAGTAAGACCTGAGACTTTTATATTTTAATTATTTTGTATTTATACTTTGCCTCATCCTCCCAAAAGCATTTAAAGTGGCTATATAAACCTTATAAAGATTTTCTGTGCACGTAATAGGTATAAACAGATTCTCTCTCTACCTTAGATAATTCAAAAGTAATACTAGTAGCTAACCCTCAGTGTGTGCCAAGCACTGTTATAAAACCTTTAACATATTTATAACTAGCAACAGTCTTACGATCGATGCTATTACCGTGCCCATTCTACAGATGAAGAAATGGAGATACAAAAAGGTTCAGAAACTTGCCCAAGGTCACACAGCTAGTATTAAATATTCTAAAAGTTTCAGATCAAACATAAAAATAACCGCTTCAGACATTCATTTCATGAAGCACTAGGTTTTTTTTTAAATTTACCTTCTCAAATTACAGAAGGAATTTCAAAATCTAATGAAACAAGGCAACTGATCTTACAGTAACCAGATTTAAGAGAAGTTATAACCTTGGGGGCTTCCCTGGTGGCGCAGTGGTTAAGAATCCACCTGCCGATGCAGGGGACAAGGGTTCGAGTCCTGGTCCGGGAAGATCCCACATGCCGCGGAGCAACTAAGCCCGTGCACCACAACTACTGAGCACTCTAGAGCCTGTGAGCCACAACTACTGAGCCTGCGTGCTGCAACTACTGAAGCCCGTGTGCCTAGAGCCTGTGCTCCGCAACAAGAGAAGCCACCACAATGAGAAGCCTGCGCACAGCAATGAAAAGTAGCCCCGCTCGCTGCAACTAGAGAAAGCCCACGTGCAGCGACGAGACCCAACGCAGCCAAAAATAAATATAAATAAAATAAATAAATTAAAAAAGAAAAGAGAAGTTATAACCTTGGGAATAAGCTTTGAGTTGGCAGACGTACCAATAACTTGGCTTATTCATTTGACAGATATGTGATATGAGCAGTGTTAAGTGATGAATTATGCAAACTAAATAAGACATAGTTCCTGTCCTCAAGGAATTCAGCAACTATGTAGTGAAATGACAATATAAACAAATAACTATAACACAGTGGGATGAGACCTATAGCAGAGATCTGTAAGATGTTCTATGAGCATGAGAAGAACAAAGAACTTCATTTGGGGAAAACAAATCTTAGTGAAGCGCTGTTTGAATAGATTCTTGATTGACGCTGGTAGTTATGCAAACAGAGCAGGGAAAAAAGCATTCTAGGCCTAGGGAACAGCAACCAAAGGCCCATAGGAGTAAAATCACCTGCTGTGTTCAGAGAAACGGAAGTTCTGGGTGGGGTGTAGGGAGCATGCTGGGAAGTGGCAGGTAAAGGTAAAATGGTAGGCAGGGACCAGTCACAAAAGGCTCTGTATGAAATACTAAGATATCTGGACTTTATTTTGTGTGCCAGAGACACAAACTATTTTGTAAATAGCTATACCATTTTTCTTTTTAATAAACTCTCATTTGGACGCCAAAGAACATTTCAAAGCAGAGCTGTCCACAGCCTCACCTGCTCTTCCTCCCTCTTGCTGCATCTCCCTCCCCCATGGTAAGTAGGGCTAAGAAGGCTCCAAACAGTACAAGATGAAAACAACAATGACAATGAGAATTCACTGATGGAGTTCTGACAGGAGATGGATACAAAGGATCTGTATTTTAGAAAGTCCAGTGTAGTAGGTGGGCTATAGATTGAAAGCAGGGTGACCAAGTAGGATCTAATTATAGAAATCAAAGCAAAAAAAAAATGACATTAGGGCCTATACAGAGGAAGAAAAAGGATAAATTTTATTTTGGCTGCACCTCGAGGCTTGCAGGATCTTAGTTCCCTGACCAGGGATCGAACCCAGGCCCCCGGAGGTGAGAGCACCAAGTTCTAACCACTGGACTGCCAGGGAATTCCCAAAAAAAGGACAAAATTCTAAAGAGTTATTTTGAATGCAGAATCAGTAAGACTTGACAACTAACTAGGTATGGGTGGTGATAGAGAAAGCAAGGGTGGCTGGTGGTAACTTTCACTGGAATGGGGAATACAAGATAATTCAAGTGAAGGGAGATTCTACTGTAGGGACATACAATCATCTCCCAAACTGAAGTACAGGGAAACCTCATCAGAACTGGAACTGGAAAGCCCTCTTGAACCTGGTTCTCTCTCAGGTCTCTCTGCATGTCTGTTCCATTCTCTTCTTTATCTCAGAGTTGCTAATCCCTCATAACTCCAGGTCACTCACGGATGTGGTAGCTATTCTGGTCCCAATGCCACATGAGCTACCAGCAAATACCTATCACCAACTGGGTAATTTCTTCAATCCCTGGGGTACTGATTGGGCCAGATCTTCATTTCAAATCAGACCAATTTCAAATACATACCTAGGAATGGGTTATTCTAGTCAAGTGTCCATCCCTGGTCCAATCAGTTGCTGGGAGAGGTCATGCTATAGCACAAACTAAAGTCACCATATACTGGTGCTTACGATGCAACAAGTCTCATGCTATGTATTACTGAATTCTCACAGCCATTCAGAAACAGGCATTATCATCTCCATTTAGAGAAAAGAAGCCAAGCTAGAGAAGTTAACTGAGTTGCCTACAATCATGCGAAATCAAATTCATTAACATTTGCAAAAATGGGAATGCTAGTAAGAGTAGAGTGAACGATTTGCCTGAAAATTATCTAAGTGATTTTTGTGTCGTTGCAGGAACTGAAATCACTTCTCTATCTTGATTAAGATTGCACATATTGATTTCGTTTTATAATTAGGAAAAGAAAGAAAAAACAAAACAAAACAAATCAAGCCAACAAATCTCTGGCTTATATAAGCAATTCAAAGTAATTTTTAATGAAGGCAAACTGTCTCCCTCACAAATTGTCTCTTTCGGAGAAAGAGATCATAATTTAAACAGTACCTTATTATGACAACTGGATTTTTCAGTCAGGTCAGGAGACTGAGATCTGTGTCTGGGACTAGGCCACTCTTCTCCAATCAAAGATGTCCTCAGGGAGACCTTGTTTAACTGTTGTATATATAAGAAGAGCAGAAACTGTAGGGTGTCCACTGAAAGCTGTCCAAGAAGAAAATAAATGATGAACACATGTCTCAAAACAACATCAACCACTATTAGATATAGTAACTAAGTAGATATAGTAAAAGAAATTCACAACAGTGTGCTGATCCTAAGAAGACAAATGTGGAAACATTGCTAGCGTTGGATATGTATGTCTCTGATACCCAGATGTAGGAGTTTCTAAAACTAATTAAACTGGAGTCACTTACTTTCTCAGAAAGCTATGTAGCATCTATGGCCATAGTCATTCTCTCCCAAAACTGATGAAGTGGAAAGGATGAAGTACATACTTTTTTAAAGTATATTATTTCAGAAGTTTACAATTACAATTAAAAAAAAACTTTGTAATCTGAATAAACAAATAGATGAAAGAAAGGAAGAAGGAAATTTAATCAAGACACAGAGGTTAGTTTAACCTGATCACAGACTTATCAAGAAAGTTCAGGATATCAGTGCAACACCTGAAACTGTACGCAATTTTTTGGTGTATATGCATTTTGTGGGGAGTAGGCCTCAGGTTCTCATCAAATTCTTAAAAAGGGTGTTTGACTTAAAAAAAAAATACTACTGGTCTGACAGATGTTACGTCATTTCTTATTTGAAGAAGGGTGTGGTTTGAAGCTCAGGATTTGAAGCTCATGATTATCCTCATATACCCATTCCCATACACATACAAGAGAGGCAAAAAAGTGAAGTAATACATCTGGGTCTACAGCTATATTCACCCTGATTCCCAACATGGCTAAAAATCAGTATGCCTAGAGAACTTAAAAATATGATTCTCAGGATCACCTAAAGCTACCAATTCAATCAGCTGTCAATGTGGAACCTCATGAATCTATATATTTAAAAAAATTTTTACTTGCTTAATTAAACTTTTTGAGGTAACTGCAGTTTCACATGCAGCTGCAAGAACAGAGAGATCCCATGTACTTTTTATCCAGTTTCCAATCTTGCAAAACTATCATACAACAGCACAGCCAGGGTATTGACACGGATGCAGTCAGGGTACAGAACACTTCCATCCACGCAAGGTTCCTTCATGTTGCCCTTTTATGTATAGCCTTTTATTCACGTGGCAATCCAACACAGGGCATCTGGTTGGATGAGTCTCTAGGCTGCTGTCATCTAAGCAATGACTCAGGGATCTAGGCATTTTCTGTCTTTTGAAGCCACTATTATACTAGTGGCTCCACTTCCCACCCTACCTCACCCCTTCTTTAGCCCCTAACCACTTATCTGTTCTCTATCTCCATAATTTTGTCATTTCAAGAATGTTACATAAATGGAATCATATAGTATGTCACCTCTTGGGATTGACTTTTTTCACTCAACGTAATTCCCTGATTTTATACATACTTCCATTTAACAATTATTTGTTATATTATCATTATTCCTTCATATACCTGCCTCTCCATGAGACTGTAAGATCTTTCTCTTTTTCATTTTTATATTCCTAGTAACTAGCATAGAAACTAGTACATAGTAAGCACTCAAAAAAATTGGAGCTTCTTGAAGGTTTTATTCATATCTGTATACACAGCACCCACTACTGTACCTAGCACATAGTAGGCACTCAATAAATGTTTAATTAATGAAAACTATAATACCCTTCTCCTCCTGGTTGCTTGCAAAACTTTTTTTTCAATCTCCAAACCCTTGTTTAGATATTATACCATGTGGTAGAGACTGGCTAGATGCTAACTAAATGCCTTTCCTTCCTGATCACACAATTAGATGGCATTTCCCAGCCTCCTTTGAAGTTGCATATGGCATAACTGGGTTAGTCAATGGAATGTGGGTGGGTTTACATATACTGCTTTTAAGCCTCCCAAAAACTTTCCCAAAGAAATGGAAGTGAAGGACTCAGGCCCTAGTGGGAATGGCTGTGGCAAACTGTATTTTATTTGCAGTTGTTCACTTCCTCATCCTCCAAGAGGCTTACACGGCCCTTCCCATGGCCATGGGATTTCCGTGCCTCCTGTGAGGTAGTTTACCTCCCATCTTATTAATTTCAGGCATGGACATGTGACAAAGCTTTTGGCCAATGGAACAAAAGTAGTTGTAGTTTATGTCACATCTGAGCAAAAGTTTTAAGAGGTATCAAGACTTTTCTCCTGCTCTGTTGCTCTTCCCTTCTATCCCAAGAATAGACATGACCTACATAGAAGCTGTTTCTTCAGCCTGAGTCTCCAAATGGGCAGACACATAGAGCCACAGCCTGGAAAAGAGCCATAGCTAAGGTGCAGCCTAAATGTAAAATAAGCAAGAAATAAACCTTAGTTACTGTAAGCCACTGAAATTTCATTTTTGTTTGTTTTTAACCTAGTATAAGAGTGGCTCCAAAAGACAGAAGATGCCTAGATCCCTCAGTCATTGCTTAGATGACAGCAGCCTAGAGACTCATCCAACCAGATGCCCTATATTGGACTGCCACATGAATAAGAAATAAACTGTTATTGCACCAAGCCACTAAAATGCTGGGATCACCTGTTACTGCAATAGCCTATCCTGAATAATATACTTTCTCTGTGAAGTCTTTCCTCGTCACCAGAATTAATCATTGTCTTCTCTATTCTATTTCTGTACTTTATGCATACTTTTATTGCACATTCCATACTATTAAATAGCACTTTTTAAACTAAAGTATAGTTGATTTACAATATTGTGTTAGCTTCAGGTGTACAGCAAAGTGATTTGGTTATACATATATATATGTTATATATTTATATTCTTTTTTTGATTCTTTTCCATTATAGTGTATTACAAGATATTGAATATAGTTCCCTGTGCTATACAGCAGATCCTTGTTGCTTATCTATTTTATATATGGTAGTTTGCATCTGTTAACCCCATACTCCTAAATTATCACTCCCCCTCTTCCCCTTTGGTAACCACAAGTTTGTTTTCTATGTCTGTGAGTCTGTTTCGGTTTTGTAAATAAGTTCATTTGTACTATTTTTTAGATCCACATATAAGTGATATCATATAATATTTGTCTTTCTCTGTCTTACTTCACTTAGTATGATAACCTCTAGGTCCATCCGTGTTGCTGCAAATGGCATTATTTCATTCTTTTTTATGGCTGAGTAATATTCCATCACACACACACACACACACACACACACACACACACACACACACACACACACACACATATATATCAAAATATATCACATCTTCTTTATCCATTCATCTATTAATGGACACTCAGGTTGCTTCCATGCCTTGGTTATTGTAAACATGCTGCTGTGAACATTGGGGTGCATGCATCTTTTCAAATTAGAATTTTCTTTGGATATATGCCCAGGAGTAGGATTGCAGGATCATATGGTAGCTTTATTTTTAGTTTTTTGAGGAACCTCCATACTGTTTTCCATAGTGGCTGCACCAATTTACATTCCCACCAGCAGTGTAGGAGGGTAACCTCTTCTCTACACCCTCTCCAGCATTTATTGTTTGTAGACTTTTTGATGATAGCCATTCTGAACAGTGTGAGGTAATACCTCAATGTGGGTTTCTTTTTTATTGGAGCATAGTTGATTTACACTGTTGTGTTAGTTTCTGCTGTACAACAGAGTGAATCAGTTATACATATACATATACCCACTCTTTTTTAGATTCTTTTCCCATACAGGTCATTACAGAGTACTGAGTAGAGTTCAGTGTGGTTTTGATTTGCACTCCTCTAATAATTAGTGATGTTGAGCATCTTTTCATGTTCCTGTTAGCCATCTGTATGTCTCCTTTGGAGAAATGTCTATTAAATAGCACTTTTTTACACCCAGCTTCACCTACTAGTCTATGAGCTCCATGAGGTCAGAGCTGCTGTTCTAATCATCTTTGAATCTCAGCATATAGCAGACGCTCACTTAAAAAGAGTCAGGTGCTCGGACCGTAACATGTCAGCAGTTCATAAGCACTCATGTATCTCAGTAGTTTTAATGTCAATGAAAATATTTCTCTCTTCCAATTACAGGGTTTCTATAACATTACTGCTTTAAAAATAAGTGAATAAGGATTGCTAAGTAAGGACTAACTCACTAAGTATTGTCAAACTGGAACTGCTAAAACTTAAATGGTGCTTTGGCATCACATGGTCATTAAAACCTTAAACTGCACACTGTACAGCTAGTACAAAAATTTTAAATAGTTTATTTCCCAAAGTAATTAAACACACATACATGTACACATAAATCCATACCTGATTTCTTTGCTTTTCGACTTCATCCTCAGACATGCAGTTGGACAGAATCTCAGACCATTCCAGGCGCTCCTTCGGTGTCTTCACTGCAAGACTATCAAATATTTCAAAGTAAAGCCAGGCCAGATCCTTAGCCAACTGCAGCTTTCCACATGCAATGTGCCTCCATGTAGACCAGGACAGGCGTGGGTAACCTCCCTCTGTGGCCCGGGTTCGCACATAGGTGGATATCTTCCTGAGATAGTGAAGACTGAACTTGGATGGAGGGGGGACCTGCAAGGCGCCCACTATAAAGGGTTCTGCTTTCACCCAGAGGAGAACTCCGGACTCATCCATATTATCTCTAAGGACATCTGTGTGAAAAGGCTTCTTTGCATACCTAGGAAACAAAGTTTCTTCACAAGCTAATTTGAAATAAAACGCATTTACACAGTTTCTTGTAAGGTGACCCCTCCCTTAACTGTTTTTAAATGTACTATGTCAATTTAAAAAGTGGATCTAGTTCATCAAACAAAAGCAGAATAGATTTTTGGTCAGATCTCATTATAATCTATTTGAGCAAGAAAAATATTGTAATAAAACTATCTCACTTGAGTTGTTCAAAGTGGTTGTTCAAGGAAGTGTGTAAATGCATGAGGTATGAGATAGATGCCTGCTCAGGACGAAGAAAAGAAGAAATGGGAAAGAGCCATCCTATCACCAGAAATCTTGCTCTAGCCTGAGGGGAAACACTAGTCAAAATAAGGGGAATAAAATTTCAAAGTCCAATCACTTACACATAGAGGATGCCTGATTAAAGATCTGGACGTGTTAGCTGACCATATGAACTCAATATGAAGCACTAGCACAGGGTGGCAGACAAAAATGCTCAGGTAGGGCTTCCCTGGTGGCGCAGTGGTTGAGAGTCCGCCTGCCAATGCAGGGGACACGGGTCCGTGCCCCGGTCCGGGAAGATCCCACATGCCGCGGAGCGGCTGGGCCCATGAGCCATGGCCGCTGAGCCTGCGCGTCCGGAGCCTGTGCTCCGCAACGGGAGAAGCCACAACAGTGAGAGGCCCGCGTACCGCAAAAAAAAAAAGAAAAAAAAGAAAAAGAATGCTCAGGTAAACGTAGGCTGCAAAAATAGATCAAGGAAAGTCAAAGCATCTTTAGTCTCTATAACAGTGAACCTGCTCTGGCATATTCTACTGTCCTTAGTTCAGATGCAATATTTTTAGATTTTGTTTGTTCATTGTTATAACAACAATACATGATTTTTAGGAAATATTTGTTAAATATCTAAAAATAGAAGGGGAGGAAATCATCCACAGTCCCACCACCAAAGGGAAACTAGTTAATATTTTACTGTACTTCCTTGTTTTTTTTTCTACACAAGTTAGATATTAGTTTTTGAATTGTCATAGTTGTGATAATACTATATAGTCTGTATTATTTTATAATACAATTCTGTCTTATTTTAAAAGCTTAATAGCACTCTAAATAAATGTACCCCAGTTTATTCAACTGTTCTATTTTCAGACATTTCGTAGGTTTAAACTTTTTCACAAAAACAAGATAGGCAAACTATTTATCATTGTTGAAGCTAGATGATGAATACATGGGGGTTCACTTACCTATTCTACTTTTGTGTATGTTAAAATTTTCCACTAAAAAATGTTTAAATGTTTTCACTTTTATAAATAATGCTATAATTACCATCTTTCTGCATATTTTCTGCATTATGATTAATTCCCAGAGAAAATTTTCAGATGTGCATTTGTGAAATGAAGTAACTGAGATTTCTGAAGCTCCTGACATATATTACCATTGCTTTCCAAAATGATTAGATCAAATTGTTCCATCAATTTGATTATATCAAAATGTTTTATTGCTATTATTATGTTTTGCATTTGACTTTAAGAAAATTGTGCTTTTGGGAATTCTCTGTTCAAAAAGTAATTGACATCAATTGAGTGCTTACTATGTGCCAGGTAGCATTCTAAGTATTTCATGTTCTTCACCTTTCATCCGCACAACCACCTGGAGATACATATGATTATCCCCATTTTCAGATGAGAAAACTGAGGCTTAGAAAAGTTAAGGGACTTACCCAAAGTCACATACTTGAGTTGGCAGAGCCCTGGATTAGAATTCAAGTCTGTCTGACTTGAGAACCGTGTTACTTACAAATGTATTTTAGGAACCCAGTTTTGGGAGACTCTGGAAAATAGGAGTGAATCCAGAAGAGAATGACCAGAATGACTGGCCTTAAATGGAAGGCCACCTAAGGACCAGGTGTAAGGTCATGGAAGCATAAACCCAAAAGAAGGGTGTGAGAGGGTAGATGGCAGCTGTCTTCCAAATTGGGAATGGCTTAACGTCCCTCTGAGTAACACCAGACGATGAAAGTTCTGTGAGGAAGATCTTAGTCCGCTCCAAAATGAAAATAGGCTGCTCTGTGAGGTACTGACCGCTGTCCCTGAAGTTAGCAATCAAAAGCCAGAACCTGGGGATGAACCCTCTATTCTAACCACGAAACTAGAGAGGGCTAGAGAGGGCTAAATTCGTAAACATAAACTGGGGCTCCTTCCCTCTTCAAGAGCTCCCCTGGGATGCACTGGGATCCGGCTTATTCAAGCAGGGAGATCGGCGTGAGGCCCAAGGCGGTCCTACCGAGGCTTCGCCGCCACCTCGTCCGCTCTCTGGGGTAGGACGCGGTCCAGGATGCGGCTCTGAGTGGGCCGTCCGAGCGCGCCCCAATCTCACTTCAGGAACCGAGAAGCCCCAGCTGACAGGGTCCGTAAAGGACCCAAGACCTGGCGAGCGCGAAGGCGGCCTCCCCAGCCCGAGCCCGAGGCGTGATGGGTTCCTCCCTCCTTCCCTGGCACCGGCCCGCGCGCGGTTACCTGCGAAGGTAGGGGCCAACTGGCCGCATCTCCCAGCGCGCAGCCGCGCCTCGCCCGCCAGACCGGCCAGAGCCCGCCGCCCACCCACTGCGCAAGCGCGAGGCCTCGCACCACCGAGAGCTGGACGAAAACGTTGCTAGAGCGGCCCGGTACTTCTTCCGCGATTTGGGAAACAGTTGGCTGAAGCTGAGAGTCCTTGATGCTGGAACGTGGAGCCAGATCCGGCCGCTTTGTGGTGTCGCGCCTTTCTACTCAGGGTATTAGGAAGTTTTCCATTGCTCCACAGAGCTGTGGTCAGCCACTAGCTGCTGGTAAGGTCAGCACGCTTTGATCAGTAACAATAATGATAATGACAGTTTACATTTATAGAATGCTTACTGTGGGCTGGGCACCGATTAAAGCACCTTTACGTATCTTATCTCAGTCTTCCTAAGAGCCCTCTAAATTAAGTACGTTTGTTTTACTGATGAGGGCTTAGAGAGGTGAAAGTAACACAGAGACCGAGCTAAAACACAAACCCCAGGATGTCTGAAGCGAGAGCCACCAGGGTTAGCTCCTTAACTGTTAGCTTTTCCTACATATTACCGCCTTCAGGAAGCTTTTTTGGATTTCACCCATCATAGGAACGTAACTCCTTCCTCTAAAACTCCATATTATGATTTTTGGTCATTTCCTGCTTTTTTTTAAATTTAATTTATTTTTTTATACAGCAGGTTCTTATTAGTCATCAGTTTTATACACATCAGTGTATACATGTCAATCCCAATCTTCCAATTCATCACACCACCACCACCCCCGCGGCTTTACCCCCTTGATGTCCATACGTTTGTTCTCTACATCTGTGTCTCAATTTCTGCCCTGCAAACTGGTTCACCTGTACCATTTTTCTAGATTCTACATATATGCGTTAATATACGATATTTGTTTTTCTCTTTCTGACTTCACTCTGTATGACAGTCTCTAGATCTATCCACGTCTCAACAAATGACCCAATTTCGTTCCTTTTTATGGCTGAGTGATATTCCATTGTATATATGTATCACATCTTCTTTATCCATTTGTCTGTTGATGGGCATTTAGGTTACTTCCATGACCTGGCTATTGTAAATAGTGCTGCAATGAACATTGGGGTGCATGTGTCTTTTTGAATTATGGTTTTCTCTGGGTATATGCCCAGTAATGGGATTGCTGGATCGTATGGTAGTTCTATTTTTAGTTTTTTAAGGAAACTCCATACTGTTCTCCATAGTGGCTGTATCAATTTACATTCCCACCAACACGGCAAGAGGGTTCCCTTTTCTCCACACCCTCTCCAGCATTTGTTGTTTGTACATTTTCTGATGATGCCCATTCTAACTGGTGTGAGGTGATACCTCGTGGTAGTTTTGATTTGCATTTCTCTAATAATTAGTGATGTTGAGCAGCTTTTCATGTGCTTCTTAGCCATCTGTATATCTTCTTTGGAGAAATGTCTATTTAGGTCTTCTGCCCATTTTTGGATTGGGTTGTTTGTTTTTTTAATATTGAGCTGCATGAGCTGTTTATATATTTTGGAGATTAATCCTTTGTCCGTTGATTCGTTTGCAAATGTTTTCTCCCATTCTGAGGGTTGTCTTTTCGTCTTGTTTATGGTTTCCTTTGCTGTGCAAAAGCTTTTAAGTTTCATTAGGTTCCATTTGTTTATTTTTGTTTTTATTTCCATTACTCTAGGAGGTGGATCAAAAAAGATCTTGCTGTGATTTATGTCAAAGAGTGTTCTTCCTATGTTTTCCTCTAAGAGTTTTATAGTGTCTGGTCTTACATTTAGGTCTCTAAACCATTTTGAGTTTATTTTTGTGTATGGTGTTAGGGAGTGTTCTAATTTCATTCTTTTACATGTAGCTGTCCAGTTTTCCCAGCACCACTTATTGAAGAGACTGTCTTTTCTCCATTGTATGTCCTTGCCTCCTTTGTCATAGATTAGTTGGCCATAGGTGCGTGGGTTTATCTCTGGTCTTTCTATCTTGTTCCATTGATCTATGTTTCTGTTTTTGTGCCAATACCATATTGTCTTGATTACTTTAGCTTTGTAGTATAGTCTGAAGTCAAGGAGTCTGATTCCTCCAGCTCCGTTTTTTTCCCTCAAGACTGCTTTGGCTATTCAGGATCTTTTGTGTCTCCATACAAATTTTAAGATTTTTTGTTCTAGTTACATAAAAAATGCCATTGGTAGTTTGATAGGGATTGCATTGAATCTATAGATTGCTTTAGGTTGTATAGTCATTTTCACAATATTGATTCTTCCAATCCAAGAACATGGTATATCTCTCCATCTGTTGGTATCATCTTTAATTTCTTTCATCAGTGTCTTATAGTTTTCTGCATACAGGTCTTTTGTCTCCCTAGGTAGGTTTATTCCTAGGTATTTTATTCTTTTTGTTGCAATGGTAAATGGGAGTGTTTCCTTAATTTCTCTTTCAGATTTTTCATTATTAGTGTATAGGAATGCAAGACATTTCTGTGCATTAATGTTGTATCCTGCAACTTTTCCAAATTCATTGATTAGCTCTAGTAGTTTTCTGGTGGCATCTTTAGGATTCTGTATGTATAGTATCATGTCATCTGCAAACAGTGACAGTTTTACTTCTTCTTTTGCAATTTGTATTCCTTTTATTTCTTTTTTTTCTCTGATTGCCGTGGCTAGGACTTCCAAAACAATGTTGAATAATAGTGGTGAGAGTGGACATCCTTGTCTTGTTCCTGATGTTAAAGGAAAGGTCATTTCCTGCTTTCTTAGTTCGTTTATGGCCTCTCTAGGTATGGGAGATACAAAGGTAAATAAGACCATAAAATGCAATTTAGTTCCTCTTTTATGTGGCCTCTCTCCCCTAGTAGGCATCTTCCTGAAAGCAGTAACCTGGTCTACCTCTTACCTCTGCACTCTGTCTGGCACAGTGCTACGCACTAGGATTACAGCAGTGAACAAAACAGATAAGGTTCTTGCTTTCTTGGAGTGTATATTTTAATAGGGAGAATAGATAATACATTAGGAAAATAAAATAGAATAATTTCAGTTGTTAGTAAGTGTTATGAAATTTGGGGAAAGGGGTGAGTGCCGAATCTGAGCTGAGGCCTGAAGAATAAGAAGCCAGCACACGAAGATCACAGTCAAAGCGACTTTGTCTCTGTCACAAGCTCTGTTCTAGGTTGCTGTTCTAGACAGCTGTGAACAAAACAGTACAGATTCATGCTTTCATGAAAGTGGCATTCCAATGTGTTTGAGTGTGGGGGGCAGGGACGGAAATAATAAAATAGCACACTGTAAGAATAGAGACTCAGTAGGGGCTAATTTTGATTGGTTGGTCAGGGAAGTCCGCTATGAGGTGGTGAATTTAAGCTGTTATCTGAGTTTAAAAAGGAGTCACCCATGTTAGGATCTGAGGAAAGAGCGTTTCAGGCAGAGAACAGCTAGAACAAATGCCCTAGGCAGGAATGAGCTTGGCGTATTCAGAAAAGAGAAAAGAAACCACTTTTATTGGAACGTGGTAAGGAGTATACTAGGTGAGGGTACAGATCATATAAGATTTTTGTTCTTTTTCCCCAGCTTTATTGAGAAATAATGTTTCTATAAGCTAGTATAAATATAAAGACTTGGGATCTTATTGCAAGTGCATTGAAAAGCCATTCGAGGCTTTTAAGCAGACAAATTATATGATCTGACATGTTTGTAAAAAATCATGGCAGGGGGAAGGGACGGGGTGAAAAAAAGATACTAAGATATTACGAGTGGAGGCAGGGAGACCAGTTAGGAAGCCCTTGCCAGGTGGGAGATGTTGTGACTTAGCCCAGAGAGGTAGTGGAGATGTAGAATAGTGGACAGATTCAATATATGGTTTAAAGGTAAAGATTTGGATAGGGGATACAGGTGAGAATCAAGGAAGACACCTAAAGTTTTGTAGTGAACAACTAGGTGGTGCAATTACTGAAATGAGCAAAAATGGGGGGGGGGATCCGCTCTCTTCTTAACTGTAATATTTATTTTTCTTTGCCTGCTTACTATGTGCCAGACGGTTTACAGATTTTCTCCTACTAAAAATTCACAACACTACCAGTAAATGCTTTGCCTCAGGTTTGTAGATAAAGCAGCTTAGTGTCAGGCTGGGAGCGGAGAGGGAGCACGTTCTCACCGCTAGGAAGTGGTGGAAGCTGAATCCGAACCTAAGTCTGCTTCCAGGGCCACTCCTCATCAGCCTCTTCTTTGCGAAACCGAGACAATTTTCTCCTAGGTTTTTTAGAAGATAAAATATGATCTAAGCTGTGCATCAGCCGTACTGTTGGCGTGGAGTCATTGTCCCCGCCCATTTCGCCCGCGTCCTTCCTCTCCGGCGTACAGCGCCTAGCTCTAGGTGAATGAAATTCCGAGACTCGTAACCAAGATAAAACCGCCCTCCCGCAATTGGTCAGTGCTGGAGGAGGAGCCCCGTGATTGGTGGAGAGTCCAAGGAGGCGGGCGGAGGGAAACTTTGTGTACCGCGATGCCGGCTTTTGGAACCCTTCCCCACCACCAATCTTTACGTAATTTTCTGCGACTCGCAGGTGCCGGGGCTGAGCGGATTCCTGCGGCGGCACGATTCTCTGACGTTTCCCCTTCTAACTGGCCGGGAGCTGCGGCTGTAGTTCCGAAGCCTAACTGGCCGGCCTCACCGCCTCGGAGGTGAAGTGTACTGCGCTGATTGGCTGTGAGGCGCCGGCCGCGTGTGATGTCCCGAGCAGCGATTGGCTCTGGCCCGCTGGGTGCTTCTCTCGCCGGGACTCGGGACTCCCGGGAAGTGGACTGGTAGAGGAGGGGGGCAAGCTAGCTGTCGCTCCCGACTAAGTCGGAGACTCCGGCGTGAGGCGGCCTCTCAGGGCCGGGTGGGCTGGCGAGCCGACGCGGCGGCGGCGGCCGAGGCTGTGAAGAGTGCGGGGGTCAGGGGCCCGCACAGAGAGACCATGGCCCCGCAGAACCTGGGCACCTTCTGCCTGTTGCTGCTGTACCTCATCGGGGCTGTGATCGCCGGGTGAGGAACTGGCATCCGCGGGCACGGGGCCCTTAAGTCAGTCTTGGCTGGGGAGGGGGCTTGAGGGAGGAGGGGGCATTGTCAGACTTGGGGAGTGGAGAGGGGCGTTGCTATGGTGAGGCGGTGGAGCGGAGGAATGGGTAGCGTGGGCCAGGCTTGTGGGGTGGAGAGGAGAGCAGAGGGTGATATGGGTGAGAGGGGCTTAGACCCAGAAGACCTAGAGCTAGATTTGCCTAGAGAAGTGAGGGTTGGATGCAGTGCCAAAAGCAACGTGGTGTGAGGAGGCTGCTGAACTGGAGAAGAGGACGATGCAGTGTTGAGCCTACAACAAGCCATTGGGCGGACATTAAGTGGGTGGGTTATGATGCCAGGCCAAGTGAGGAAGTGGGGAGGACAGGTTAGGGAGGCCATGCTGGGATTGAAGGAAGTTGGATTGAGGGAGCAAGGCAGACCCTTGGGAGAGCCCTTGTACTTCTCAGCTTCTTGAGATGATGAGCTTGAGTTGTCATCATGCCTCACTGTCTCTCCATGGAGCATTCTTAGGAAGCTGAATGGTATTACGAGCGGGGAAAAAACATTTCCACTACTACACCAATAGGTAGTAAACTGGGATTCTAGACCACCCCCCCACCCCCACCCCACTTACAAATTATGTGACCTTGAAGGAACATTTCAATTCTCATCTGTGACATGAGGATGATAATGTGCCACCTGTTTGAAGGAAGTAGGACCACCTGAACTCTTGAGATTCTCCGGCCTTTAATAAGATCCACTATCGTATAGGCCTGCTGACCACAGGGTATGATATGCCAGGTTCATATTTTAGAATGTGGGGAATAGTAAAGTCTTAGCTTTTGACAAATTTATAGGTTGCTCTGAATGTAGAAAGCACTACCTAGCAGAGCTTTAAACTTTAAGTACTTGTTATTCTCTTAAAAGTTTTTTCCCTGTGCATATATGCTTCAACTTTGTTGGGTTTTTTTCTTCTGAAACATATTAAATTTCTGAAAAAATTAACTTCTCCTAGGTAATGCTTTATTGGGTTTTTTAACATGTTTTTTGTTAGTACTTTTTGCACTTAAAGGAATGGGTACCTTAAGTTGTTTAAACAAGATGTCAGGATAAATACTGTTAGTACTGTAGCTATAAACTTCAGTTTTTCCTAAAGGATTCTCTTGGGAACCATCATGTTGATGCTGAGTTATGCCAGCCATCTTTTCCCTGTATTTTTCTCAGCTGTTACTTAACCATTTTTATATTAAGTATATCCTAAGCCTCATTTTTTATATAGCTAGCTCTTTTGTCATTAACATTAGTGAAACTTTTGATTTATTTAGTTCTTGTCTCAAGAGATGTCAAGTTTTTGCAGATTTTTGGGGTGTGGCGATAAAGCACCTAAATAATCCTCATGGAACCCCTTGTCAGTGATAGTTTTTAAAATTTATACATAAAATGATTAAATGATTTTCCTGAAGTGTGACTAAGAGCTTATGAAATACATTTTTTTAAAAAGTTCTGTCATATATTACGTGGATCTTGATACCCCAATGCATTTTTCCCCACTGCATTTTAAAATTACCATCATTACTACATCATCTCCCTGTGAACAACTTTCCCATCCCTTTGGTTGAGAGAATGCATTTTCAGAGCAATTTCTGCTGACTCTGGCAAAATGAATAGACTTTTGTGAGCATGCTTATTTATTCATTTCATTCAACGAATATTTATTGGTGTCTTCTATGGGCTGGCTATGGTCCCTGCCCTAAAAGTTTGTTAGTCTTATTCTGTCTTCCCATTGGCCCTTCCTGCAAAGATTCCCTTTACAATTAATTTGGTTCCAACATAGTTCCTGGCAAGGAGGTCAGTGGATCTCCACTTTATCTCCTAGCTCATGCCATGTACATATTTGCAGCTGCTGGGACTTATAGGCACCTGCATATGGGTTCCAGCAGCTGTCTCTAATTAAGACTTGACCTAGACAAACTAGTATAACCACTAGTAATGACTGCAAAATTGAAATTTTCTCTCTCAGCAAAAAACTCCACAACTCATCCATTCAAATGGGTGTTACTCTCTCTTCAAGCTTTTTATTTGGGCTTTGACTTAACCTCTGTGTTAACCTCTGAAGTTAACTTCAGTCACTTCATCTTTAACATTCCAAGAGTGCTACTGTTAGAACATTTCTGTGACATAATCTTTTTGAACAAAGAAATTCATCCTTTGAGATTGACCTTTGGAAGCAGTCAAAAGTCATTTGAAGTCAATAATAGGGGAGAAAAAAGAGAGTCAATTTGAGTATACAGTTCTTGGTTGAAAATGATGTGTGACCATGAAATAAGAAAATGACTTTCTTGACTAAAGGTAGTTCTAAGAGAAGAATGCCAGAGATATTTTGAATAATTCTAGTATTGTTCAAAAAGTACATAGCCTCTCATTGTGATTACTTCAATATGAGACTCATTACAAATTCTGGTGTGTTCTCTTTTTAGTCATTCTTTTTCGTGTGTCATGTGGGTACCTTCATTTTCCTACCTCTTTGCTCAGACACAAACCTAAATGTAAAGGAAAAAATTTCACTTTTAAAAATGTAATGTATTAACTCTTCAATGAAATATCTTCTCCCTCTCCCCCACCCTCAGGCGAGATTTCTATAAGATCTTAGGGGTGCCTCGCAGTGCCTCTATAAAGGATATTAAAAAGGCCTACAGGAAACTAGCCCTGCAGCTTCATCCTGACCGGAATCCTGATGATCCTCGAGCGCAGGAGAAATTCCAGGATCTGGGTGCTGCTTATGAGGTGAGTCGGGAAAAGGATAAAGTGTGAATAAAACCTACAGATACAGAAAAAGCCATGTCATGCTGAGTAACACTCCCATTTTTCAAGTCACTTTTTAAAAAAAAATTGACAATAGATAAAAGTAGCAGTTGATGCTATATTGTACATTAATGTTAGTAGGTGCTACTTCCTGCCCTTTTCATTTCAGTATTTGTCTTATTAAGGAGAGTAATGTTGAAAAAGACGAATGAAAGAAAATAGGATCGGTAGGTTAATACGTAGACTGATGATCAATCAATCCGTTTGAGAGTTGGAGCCAGAAACAGAAATAAAATCTAAATGAGGATTGCAAATCCACATATGCCCATGTGGATCAGGCAGATAACATTCAGGGCAGGTATAAGATAAAACAGGAGAGTGGATATTCTACCTCCATGTTAGGAATCAGTAGCGATTGAAGAGGACTGTGACAAGCTGAAGACTTCTTGCCCCATTTCAAGGGAACAGCTGTTATTCAACACCAGCCAGTTTTTGCCATATACAGATGCAAACACTGTGTTTGTACACCGTGGCCAGATCATTTAATTTTTCAAGAGGAGTGGAAATCCTGATTTTTTGGTAAATTCTCCTGGTTGTAAAATGTTGGTAACTGATTCAATTTTAAATTTTCTTTTTCGTGCAAATCAAAGAAAACACAGCTGTAGTTTGAATTTGCAACCTGTAATCTAGAGGTCAAAATACTTTCATGTGTATCATCTCATTTAATCTTCATTAGGACACCTTGAGATATAGTAGAGCTGGGCATATTCTTATTACTATTTTAAAAAAATTTTTTAACAACACAGAGGAATATTTACTGAATGCTTAATAATCTTTTTACTATTTGAAAAACCATTATACACAGAACCTTTCAACACGGTGGTGAAAAAATTTTACAAATAAGTCACTGATAATCTTTCATATGTATTAATTTAGGAGTTAGCTGTTTTGTGTGTGTTGCAATTCACCTTTCCCCTAGAAATAGAATACTATTATTCTGTGGTTATACTTTTTCTTTTCAGCTTTATTGAGATATAATTGACAAATAAAATTGTAAGATATTTAGAGTATATATTGTGATTACTTGGTACACATATACATTGTGAAAGGATTTCACCCATCTAGTTAATCCATCACCTCATATATTTATTGTTTTGGTGAGAACATTTAAGCTCTGCTTTCTTAGCAAATTTCAGTTATACAGTACAGTGTTATCAATTCTAGTCACCATTTATTCACATTTTCTAAAAGGGCACAGAAAAAAATAATTTGACTCCAAAAGTCAGAGAGCTACAACTTCTGAATTCAAATTAAATCCCTGTATAGTGAGAAGACTGAAAACAAATCTGAAAAATATTTTAGTGGAAAAAACCCAGAAGGAAGGGATCCCAAGGCCTCCTAGTTTAAAGAAGTGAATGAACCAAAACAGTGACTTATATACCCAGGTGAAACCTAGAACTAATGGGGTTTCCCTTTCTTCTCTCAACACCTGTAGGACCAAAGTTCCTAACCTCGGGCCCACAAATAAACTTGAGAGGGTTGGTGGACCCTCCTAAATTACTGTATGTAACATTTTCTTTCTCGTTGATAATATGGATTCCATATTTCACACTGTGTTTCCCATGAGTATTCCCATTGCTTGCTAGGAACCCAATAATCAAAAATATTTTCTGGGGAAGCTGTTGCTAAGAATTTACCGTGCTCTTTAAAAACTCTACCATGTTCTTTAGCCATGACCTAGGCAAGGCTATACATAGATCATTCATGATATTGCAGTTTAACTCTTAAGAACCTTTCTGGTCACTAGTTCAAATTTTCTTTTTTCTTTGTATCATTCACTTGATTGCCTGCCTTTGGTCCTTAGATAAATTAGTGTTCACAAATCAGAATCCCAGTAAAGTTGAAGAGTCTTTTGTGAATACAAATCTGTCTTCTCTACTGAGCTGGGATTACTACTGGCATTTTAATTAGTTGAGACTCTGGTTGGTTGGCCAATCAACTAAGAAACTCCTTTTTTTCTTTTAATAATAAAAGTTTCCAAGACTATGGAATAAAGTTGCATTCCTTAGACAGAAGAAAAGTGAGGAGTAAGTGAACGGTAATAGATAACTTTAAGAGTAATTTGGGGGTAGTTATTACAGAAGCCTCCTATGTCCAAAAAGAAGCTGACTTAAAAAAATAGTCTTTGTTTTGGGGTTTTGAAATGGTGTTTCTTATGGACCCAAATGTGGGGTTCATTTCTTTGCCAAGACAGGAACAGCGAAGTAGACTTGAAAGTGAAAATATTGGAAATCCAGATCACATAATAATGAGTTTTGTTTTGTTTTGTTTGTTTTTAAAGTTAACTCTGCTCATTTCTACTTCCCCAAAGTGGCTATTTTTTTAGGATATTTACCAAACTATTTTTTTCTCACCTGGTCTATCACAGTGGCTTTAGTTGAGTACTCTGGTCACTTCTAGGCTAACCCATTTGTCTTTGCTTTTAAGAATGCTCACTCTCTTGTACACTGAATTTCTTTTTATCCTTCTAAATGTATCTTAAATGTTAGTAGATTTTTGCTGTGGCACCTTACACATCATTCAGGCCCTGAGCCAAAAGTGTGTCCTATTTACATACGCCAGTTAGATCTTCCCTTTCTTTTGCTGAGTCAACAAGCCCCATCTACTTCCAACCTCACGTTTCCTGAGCCAACACAAGTATGGGTTTGAAATAACTTTCTCCTTCAGTCTGCTATCTAAATAGACATTTAAGAATATCAAATAACATAAAGTTATTCAATTTTCAAAGTTATATGTGTGCATATATTTCAGAATGCTCTAAGTAAATGGGAAGCTTCTTTTTTGGGAGGGCAAATTTTGAAGAACATTGAAGCTTATTTTGTTTTACATTCTTTAGTTCTATATATGGAATGGTCCCAATGAGAAAGCATATACCTGTGACTGAGTATGTAGTTTGCTAAAACCGTTAAAACTTCAGAAAGTCTTTTCAAGTTGTGAAATTGAGCTTGAGCGTCCTTCATAGAGCAGTGTCCCTTTTCACTCTTTGCAGTTCAAACTCAGGAGGTTATGAGCTGTGTGTGGCAGACAGCATTCTTCCACAAATGGATTTCTACATGAATCAAAAGAATGAAAAGGGAATATGAAAATATTGCAGTGTAGAGCTTTCTGGAGACCTGTCATTGGAGTCCCTTGACTTACCAGTCTTTTAATGTGTGTGTGGTAGTGGGGTGCAGGGGTTATGGTATAGATGTGTAGGGCTGAGCAAACTTGACGGCTGTCCTAGTTTACTGCTTCTGTGACTAATGACAGTCTGTCATAGTCATGTCCTAGTTTATAGTTTAGAGAGAGAATATAACATAGTGGTTAACAACCTAAACACTGGAGTCAAACTACGGGGGAAGTAAACCTGAGGAATTCATCTCACCTCTTCCTGTTACTGCCCTCACATTCATAGCCATGTCGCTAATCTCCAGCATGATATTTATGTGGCTAGGTGAGTTTTGATAAATTTAAATTAAAAACATGAATGGAGCATTGTGGAAAGTTACAAAATGAGCACTGATCAAAGAATTTAGTCTGATAAAGAAAATAACTTTATAAACATGCCTTAATACCATACATAATGAAAACTGAATTCCACTAAAATTTTACACACAGTATCAGAGTTTAAAAAAACAAAAACATAAATGTGAATTCACCTTACCTGAATATTACCAACTCATAATCTTTTCTTCCACTGGCTTTTGCCCCCAGGTTCTGTCAGATAGTGAGAAACGGAAACAATATGATACTTATGGTGAAGAAGGATTAAAAGATGGGCATCAGAGCTCCCATGGAGACATTTTTTCACAGTAAGTAATTTATCTATCTGCAGGGTATTAGTGTCTGAGAATGGATCACTTAGTGATTATTAAAGAATTATCCTTGCTCCCTTGTTCAGAAGCTTTCGATGAAGAGTACAACTCAACTGATCCTTGACCAAGAGGTCATTCATCATCCTTTCTGTGGGAATATACTCCTCTATTTTCACAAAGCTCCAGAAAAGACAGGTGGCACTAAAAGGGATGTCCATCTAGCCAACCATATCAATTAAATCAACTCTGACTGTGTTGGGGGGGATATATGTTGGAAACCAGTTCATTGTATCTCCCTGCTGTCTTAGAATCTGCAAACCACTTAATGAGCAAAGGTGATTCTTACAAGCGGAGAGAGAAATTCCTACTCTCATACCCCAAACTGACTCTTCATCCCATCCACCAGAGAGGGATGGTTATGATAATCAGCATTGTTGGAAGGAGTTGGGTTAGAGGCTCTTCATCCCTTGCTGGGCCCAGCTTTCTGGGAGTGCTGAGAGGCTGGAATAATAAACATCTTTCCTTCCCGCTCTTTGAGCCCCTCTTTGTTGAGCATTTGAATTTTCATATGTCCTGATGATGCATAAATAGGAGATCTTGATCTGGGGTTTCAAGTCAAGTTATAAATAAAAAGATGTTTGAATATGCATTTCTATGGGGATAGGATGCATTGCTTTCTTCAGATTCTCTTCAGATTCTCAAAGAGAATTTTCTTTAGATTCTCAGATTTCTTCAGATTTGTGAACGCTTCCCCAAAAGAAGTAAGAATCACTGTTGCTACAACAGCTTCCCTCATTTAGTGTTTGGGGGTGACAGTAGATTTTCAGGACTTAGGACGATGTGTGAGTAATATTATTAGGAAATCTTTCTCTTCCCCAGGATTGATTTGGCTGCTTTGGCCTACCAGGGAAGTGTCCTGTTTGAACCCCTTAGCAGTTAGAAGTGATACCCAGGGATGCCAGAAAGAAAAAAGGCTCTGCCCTTGCTCCTTCCCCACCAAAATCCTCCCTCTCTGCTTTTATTTAAGATGCAGGGAATCCATTCACCAAGATTGGGTTTTGGTTTTGTTTTTTGGAGGGGTTGGGGTTGTTGTATATTTGTCATCACTATGCTAACATCTGAGGCTCTTAATAACCAAAACTTAACATCAAGAGTAGAACTCCTATGCAATTGAAAGTCACTGTTTATAGTAATCTCAAAGTGACGCTTCTGTTACTTAACAAATTAATTTTCGTCTTATGAGACCAGAACTTCCTTTTCTGTAAGATCCAGAGTTTTACTAAGGCTGATGCTTTTTTAGTTTAATTATGTTTCCAAGATTCTTGTACAAAGCAGTGGCTTGTTTCAGCAAAGTTAGTTTCTAAAAAAGCATGTAAAGGTGAACACTACAAATGTCCAAAATTACCATTAGGTTTGGCAATACATGAATTTATATAGACTATACCCTTTCTCTCTGTCTCCATTATATCCTGATATTTGTCAGTATTGAGAGAGATTATTTTTTCATTGATTAAGAATTCATTGGCATACTGTATACACTGTACTGTGTGTCTGGACAATATTAAAAAGTAAATTTTTTTGTAGTAGGGGCAATATAGTTGACATTATATAAATTAAAAATTGTGTATGATGTATGACTCCAATGTATTAAAATGTCTTTCAGTTTTGCTCACTGGTGGGACACAATATTTTATCAATGTGAAGAAAACTAAAATTGTAAGAGGTGAACTCTGATATCTTTTCACGATGATTTTACACTTACCAACAGCTTCTTTGGAGATTTTGGTTTCATGTTTGGAGGAACCCCTCGTCAGCAAGACAGAAATATTCCAAGAGGAAGTGATATTATTGTAGATCTAGAAGTCACTTTGGAAGAAGTATATGCAGGAAATTTTGTAGAAGTAAGTCCAAACTATACAGCTATTCATATTGACTCCCAGAATGTGTTCTTATGACTAAAAACCAGAGGTTTCTACGTACCTTCTCTGTCTTTTAGGGGGTGGGGAGGTGTATAGAATTGAATTAATCATAATTCTTGGTTCATGATATGCTGTTATTATTTCATGAACTCATCACTCAGCCCAAGAACTAAATAAAACAATACCAGGAGATATATCTACCTACATGCTACTTCCCTATTCCATTCACTTGCCTCCTTTCCCAGGTAACTGTCTAATATCCTGAGTTTTGTCTTTATTGTTCTCTTGCCACTCGTGTTTGTTTGTTTTATTACATATATAGGAATACCTGAATAATATATTGTTTACTTTCACTGTTTTTGACTTTGTAAAAATGATATCATACTATACATTATCTTCTGAGACTGGCCTTTTTTACTCACTCTTAATATTGTCAGAATTCATCCATGTTCTTGCTTATAGCTATAATTCTGCTGAAGAGAATTTCATTGTGACCACGTTGCATCAATAGGCATGTAGGTTACCTCCACGTTTTTTCAATTCCAAGCTGTGCTTTTAGGAAGTCTTGTACATATATCCAGGTAAAAATATTAATTTCCCATGTTCCCTTGCAGACCTGTTGTCTGTCATCATTGCTAATACATAATGTGCATCACTCTTTGCAGTTAGCATGCTCCTAAACAAATTCCTTTTTAATCTAATTATTGTAAAGGATGTATATGACCTTGCTATTTAAATGCCCCCATGGTAAGTTCTTTTTAAGAAAAAATTACCTTGAGAGAGCATAGTGATTAAAAGCACAGAGTTTGGAGCTAGACTGCCTGGTTTAGAATCCTGGCTCTACCATACATTGGTTATGTGACCTTGGTCGTATTACTGAGCCTTTCTGTGCTTTCATTCTTTCCTCTGTAAAATGGAGATAATAGCAGCATCTACCTCATAAAGCTGCTATGAGGATTAAATGAGTTCATAAATATATGTGATTAGGGCCTTGCTTGGCACATACTAAGTGCTATAAAGTGTTGGCTCTAATTATTGTTATTTATTCCGTTGACCTGGGCTTTCATATGTTTGTAGGCATTGAGGGATTTTTCTCCAGGCATTCATGTCATCTCACTGCATGAGCACGTGCCCTGTGATTAGTAGGTGTTTGACTAAACAGGCAAAATCAAGAGTACATTTCTTCATATATTTTAGCTTCTAGTGATTTAGAGGGGTCAGAATGTTTACTTGCAGTCAGCTACAAGGAGATGATCGTTGTGTCTTTTCTTACGGGTTAGAGTATCTGAATCGAGACAGCACTGGAAAACACTGCCAGATTGAGTTGCCTGAAACAAGGAAGTGTTTTCATGAGGTTAATCATGACTAATCGTGGGGTGGGAGCCACAAACCAGCTTTTGAAGGCTGTGGTTGTTCTTCAGGGCTTACGCTTTACACAGCTCAGATTTCTCAAGAGATAGTAATTCTGTGCACTACTTTAACTCAGTAGTATTGTGTCATGGCTTAGAAAAGGTGATTCCACACATGCTATCTTTCAGTTCTCTTCTTTCTTACCCTCCTCTCTCTTCTCCAACTTTAGAATTTGAGTCAGTTAAAGATCCATTTGCTCAACTCCTATGTGGGAGCTGACCTGTAACTCCTCCAAGACTTCTCTCAGCTGTGGGTCTCCCTGAGGGATGGCTTGGGAGAGAAGGGGAAGTGCCAACCCCGGCAGGTGCGCAGAGTCCCGATCTGGTGAGGAAACCAAAGGCTGTGGGACACAAGAGAGAAGCTGATCCTGTGTGTGTACTTGCTAGGTGGTTAGAAACAAACCCGTGGCAAGGCAGGCCCCTGGCAAACGGAAGTGCAACTGCAGGCAGGAGATGCGGACCACCCAGCTGGGCCCCGGCCGCTTCCAGATGACCCAGGAGGTGGTCTGCGACGAGTGCCCGAATGTCAAGTGAGTGCAAGCACCTTCTTTGCTCTGCCAAGGGACACTTTAATCATCTCATTTGTCTAATAAAATGCCAATGGTCCATACCTAGATTTTTTTTCCCTCCCTGTCCCCCATCCTTCTCTCTCTCTCCCTCATGTTCTGCCAGAGGATAGAGCAAAGAAATGTACAGTTTAATTTTTTCTGAAAGTATCTATTAAGAATATCTCCTTTTATGTTTATGAACTAATAAGCAGTGCCCTTTATTTCTGAATATACTTAAAAAAATGTTGATATTTTTCCGTTTTCCTACTTGGAATGTTTCCTTTTTCCTACTTGGAATACTTAGAGCAATCTTATGTGTACAGCTAACATTTCAGATTAGAGAAGTACTATTTGCTGATTTATGTTATGAATACAACTGTTTAATTGAACCTTCAATTGTATATATTAAAACTAGCTCAGTTATTTGTGGGATCAGTGAAAAAAATCAAATAGGATAAACTCTTCTGTTAGATTTTCTGATAAACATGATGCTGTCCTTTCAGGTGCACGTTTATGTAAGTGCGAGTAGTTTTCTCTGTTACTGATCACCCACTTCAAGGCAATCAGTCTACTGCAGGCTTTTTTGGAGTCAGCAGTCGCATGGTTATGTGATATATAGTAGCTTTGCCCTGGCTTTTGGCAGGTGGAAGGTGTAAATGGATATCAGGTGGTTTTGTCATTTAGGGATACAGGATAGTCTTCCAAGAGAAAAGGTCTGATTGAGTAGATAAAACTTTATTATCTGTATCTGGGGTTTGGTTTATATTTTCTTCTTTTTTTTTTTTTTCTTTTAAATGCTCTTTGTCTCAGACTAGTGAATGAAGAACGAACACTGGAGGTGGAAATTGAACCTGGGGTGAGAGATGGCATGGAGTACCCCTTTATTGGAGAAGGTGAAATATTGATATTGATGTTTTATTATTGTAACTTTATGCTCTCGCCTGCTTATGAGCACCTCCCACCCCCACCTCACCCCATACCTCGTGGCCACCTAGTAAATGCATATATCATTTCCAACACACTTCAGTCAGTTTTAGGACACAGAAAGCCTTTTTATGACCATCCTTAAGCATCCTGGCTGGTCCACTTAAGCAGTAGCATTACTGTTTATCCTTTGACTATCATGGCCAAAAGTTACTGTCAAGTAGCCTAAGTTAGGTCAAAGTTTAAATGTTCAGAACTTAATGGACTAATTTTAACTCAGCAATGAAAGAAGTTATGTAACTCTAGTTGGCATTAATAAGATGCTCTCAGACCTCACTTAGGGGTTAAATTTAAATCTCTAGAAGAAAAATAGCTTTAAAACATCAGATTCAGGAGACCAGTGAATCATTCCTTGTTTAGGAAGTAGGTCAAGTTATTTATTGCTGTGTCTGAGTCCCAGGTGATCCTCACTAATAATCTGAGACTTGACATAACCAGGTAGACACAGACACGCTGCTCTCACAGATAGGCTTGACAGTCAAAGCCTAAGGTAGTGGCTTTAGAAAATTCTCTCAACTGCTAAATAGATTTGCAGCGTTCAACTTGCGTGGCTTACAGTGTGCTGTAATCTCTTCTCTTCTGACAAGGTGAGCCTCATGTGGATGGAGAGCCAGGAGACTTACGGTTCCGAATCAAAGTTGTCAAGTAAGTAATCTCAGTTTAGAGGCCTTCTCTTTAGCCCTTGCTTTTCAGAGGAGTCAGGTTAAAGAAATATGGGTAGCCACCAGGGCACTTCCAGACTTTTTCCTCTGTTTCATGCCCTTAATACCCTAAATATGTAACTCTACAGCCATACTGAAAATTTGGGGTTGGAGCTTAGGATTGAGTCCATTTATTTATTTACTCAGGACTTCCAAGTCCAAAAGATGTTGGGAGGAAAGCATCGATATTATGAGTAAGGAGCTGTGAAAGAGAGGCAGACAAGGAGACCAGAGATTTTAACTGAGGAAATACGGCCCCATACAAGAATGGGAGACTTTTCCATAGAAAGGAGCTTCTGTGACATGATCTGCAGCTGCTGGGCAGCTTCTCTGGTTGGCTTCTCTTCAACGTGCAGTTCTACTTACATAAGAATTTTACCTGGGACTCAGGCTTTCTTGTTTATCACTTGTCTCTTGTTACCACTTTGGAAACCAGTGATACCTCTGTTTCTAAGGATTCATTGAAACAAGGTTCCCACCCAAATATGGAGAAATGGGCCCCCAGTGCCAAGGACTTTTTTCCCTCATAGCACTCTTTAATCTCTGTGATCTTTCCCCAACCTTTCTCACCTACCTTGTCTTTCCCATCACTTCCCAGAGAAACTGGCACATGTACTATTCCCTGAATAAACCTGGTACCTTCTCAAGTCCTTATCTTTGCCAGAATTCCCTCTTGCCCTATCCCCACCCTCCCCTGCGCCCACCTTATTTGCAGCTTCAGAGCTGATCGGGCCTTACAAGCCCAGCTCTAGAAGCCCCCCAGGACCCGTCCCTGATGCCCTTCTCCCCCAGTCCCACAGCCAGAAGTTGTCCTTCTCTCTTTTCCATAATCTAGTTACTTGTATTTTAATTACGTGCTTTGACTTCTGCTGATTGTAAGCTCCTTAAGATTAGGGTTTAATAAATCTTAGGCTACTTTACAGTCTTGATTAATACTATACACGAAGGAGTGTCTAATAAATGCCTATTTCTTGAAAGAGTGGCATTCATCCTTTTCCATGATTTTTCTAAAAACTTTTTGAACTCTTCCCAAAGAGAGACTTTGGAAGTTAATGATCTTTACCTTGTTCTGTTCTAGGCACCCAATATTTGAAAGGCGAGGAGATGACTTGTACACAAACGTGACAGTCTCCCTCGTGGAGTCTCTGGTGGGCTTCGATATGGATATTGCTCACTTGGATGGTCACAAGGTAAGCAAACCAGTTCTCCCACTTCCTGTCCTTTTAAAGCCTTCACATGGCTGCTGTTGAGGTTACTTCAGCCACTTCAGTCATTTGGAGCCACGGGAACTAAGTGCTCAGGCTTTGTCCTGTCATCTTTCCTCACTCTGCTGCTGAACGTGTAGCAGTAACAACGCCACAGACCCCTCAGCTACTCAGGTGATTGCACAGCCTTTGGCAGTCTCGTCTTTACAGTCTCCGTTGGTAAAAGCCTTACTTTTTTACGTGTTTCGTTTTTCTTTTTCTTTTTGAAAACCTTCTCTTTCTTTGGCTCACACTGTCCTAATGATGTTTCCCCTGCCCCTTCATCCTGCTGCTCTGAGCCATGACATGGGCTCTGGGCGCCAGTACTCACTGGAAGCTGTGTGTTGTGCTTCGAGAGTACCAGTCCTGCTCCAGTCCATCCCCTTTGCTTTCCAGGTACATATTTCCCGGGATAAGATCACCAGACCAGGAGCCAAGCTATGGAAGAAAGGGGAAGGGCTCCCCAACTTTGACAACAACAACATCAAGGGCTCTTTGATAATCACTTTTGATGTGGATTTTCCAAAAGAACAGTTATCAGAGGAAGCAAGAGAAGGTGAGGGTATAATGTTTACTGTTCAAGGAAAGATGAGGTCTACATTAGAAGGATTAGAGGCTTAGGGGTGAAGTCTGCAATGACTGATTGAGAAGAGGGCCCAGTCAGTGGGTCCTAAGTAAAAAGGAAAAGGTGAGAGAGGTCAAAACTGGAAAGAGGACAAAGAAGAAGGAATGGAAGACAGCCAAAGAGCTTTCTGTCCATTTCAATTGCCTCTTATCGGATTTTGTGGGATGTATGTGTGGTATGTGTGCCTGAGACACAAAGACAGGGGCTCACCTTGGACGTGCATGTATGGGTATCCACATGCGATAAAGTTAGACATTGGTAGTTACTTGTTTAATTCAGATCCCTGGTTGTCATAAGGCCTTTTGTGAGCCTCCCCATGACACATGGTCTTCAAACTCTGGGGAAGTCACTTTTTTGTTAACGGAGTCATTTGTTTGTTCTTTCCTCAGGTATCAAACAGCTGCTGAATCAAGGGTCAGTGCAGAAGGTATACAATGGACTGCAAGGATATTAAGAGCGAATAAAATCGGACTTTGTTTTAAAATAAGTGAATCAGCGATATTTATTATCTGCAGGGTTTTTTGTTTTCATTTTCAATATGCAAGTTTGGTTTAATTTTTTTTTCTTCTAATGATCGTCATGAAACGAATAAGAGGGCTTAAGAATTTGTCCATTCGTGTTGAGAAAAGAATGACCAGCAAAAGGTTTAATAATACCTCTCCCTTTGGGGATTTATGTCTGGTGCTGCCACCTGAGTTTCAAGAATTAAAGCTGCAAGAGGACTCCAGGAGCAAAAGACACAGTATAAAGGGTTGGAGTTAATTGTTAGCTATTTCATTCGAAATGCCAACTGGAGAAGTCTGTTTTTAAATACAATTTTGTTGTTAATTTTTTCTTGACTCCTGTTTCTTGTTGGTGTAGTTACCCTGTTGTCTCTTCCATCTCCATTTTGGTCATTTTTCCTTGATCAGCCTCGCTTCCCTCCTTGGGGCCTGTGAGCTAGCTGGGTTTTCCTCCCATCAAGCAAGATGAATGCACAAACCTGTGGAAGAGTGATGAAGATCCAGTCCCTGTACCCAGTTAAACACACATGGCACTTTCTAGAAAGGAGCCTGAAGAAAATTAGAGATTGGAGTAGGTGAAACAAGGTCACACAACCACCTAATTGTCCTTGAGAAAGTATATTCCCTCTCATTTAATTTGGGAATAATCAAATCTGACATGGAAACTTTACTGTTTAGAAAGCACTTTTCATGTATCCAATCGCAGTTGACCTCATGTTTGAAAAGTCTTCGGCTTGTGTTAGGAACTAGGATTATTGTCGGCCCTAGAAAATGAATTTGAAGCAGTAGAGTTGCATGTTGTATTTGCTTCTCCCAGTGGAACCTAATTCAGGTGGTATGTGACGTCAATATATTTGACTTTGTAACCTCCTTCCCTTTTCTACATTATACAGTCAAATTACATTCTTTATGTTACTTTAGCTAGTGAATGTTTCAATGTTGTTGAACAACTGCTGTTGCAGAGTGTTTGTGGAGCTGCCTTCTAGCCATCAGTTTGGTTCCAGCAACATTCCCACCTTTGGCTATACAGCAGCCAATGCTGCTATTGCCTTTTCATTTATTTTGCCCTGTTTTATAAAAATTAGGGGAAAGGCGGTGGGGAGGAAATTTCATCCATTTAGAACAGTTAAGAACAAGCACACCAGGACTCCCCTGGTGACACTGGTTAAGAATCCTGCCAATGCAGGTTACGTGGGTTCGAGCCCTGGTCTGGGAAGATCCCAAATGCCATGGAGCAACTAAGCCCTTGGGCCACAACTACTGAGCCTGTGCTCTAGAGCACACGAGCCACAACTGCTGAGCCCGCGTGCCACAACTACTGAAGCCCACACGCCTAGAGCCTGTGCTTTGCAGCAAGAGAAGCCACTGCAACGAGAAGCCTGCGCATCGCGACGAAGAGTAGCCCCCGCTCGCCGCAACTAGAGAAAAGCCCGTGCGCAGAAACAAAGACCTAACGCAGCCAAAAATAAATTAAAAAAAGAAAAAGCGCACCTTTTAACCTCAATCAGACACTATTTTTTAAAAATTTACCTATTTGTTTTTATTTTTGGCTGTGTTGGGTCTTCGTTGCTGTGGGCGGGCTCTTTCTCTAGTTGTGGCGAGCGGGGGCTGCTCTTTGCTGTGGTGTGCGGGCTTCTCATTGTGGTGGCTTCTCTTGTGGAGTGCGGGCTTTAGGCACGTGGGCTTCAGTAGTTGTGGTGCACAGGCTCAGTAGTTGTGGCTTGTGGGCTCTAGAGAGCAGGCTCAGTAGTAGTGGCGCATGGGCTTAGTTGCTCTGCGGCATGTGGGATCTTCCTGGACCAGGGCCTGAACCTGTGTCCCCTGCATTGGCAGGCGGATTCTTAACCACTGCACCACCAGGGAAGCTCCCAGACACTATTTGGACTTGAGTGATCCAACTGTGTGTTCACTTGTGAAGAAAAAGAACAAAATTCAGAGGCTTATTTGAAATGCTGAAAATCTAGCTTAGAAATCAAATGCCCCATATAAATACGTGTGTGTTTCATGAACTTTTGTACATTTAATATTCATTATGTACTGAGTTGCTGTAGTTAAAAATTTCTTAGGAGTAATTATCAACATTTCTCTTCTATATCTTAGCCCAGGAGAGCTCTTGATCATTTTTTGCACTTGCTGATTTTTTCCAAGATTTTTGCAAAGAGTCACATACCAAACTAGAGTTATTATTCTTAGCTAGAAAGACCCCAGATATAACGCTTTTCTATAAATAAGAATGTTCACGGGGCTTTGTCACTACTGTTTATCCATGGTCCAGATGGCCATGAATGAATGAGTTAAAAAAGAATATTCTTTTACCATTGACTCTTTGTGAGCTTCAGTTTACTTTAAGTGCTTTCTCTGAAGCACATTATAACATGGAAAGACTTGTATCAAAGTTCCATAGATTTTCTTGCAATAAAGCATAGTAACAGGGTGGTGCGGTGGAGATGACAGGAAGATCGGAAAACCAGGCTTTAAAGCCCAAGCTTTTTGCACTAAGGTACAACTGCCTTCCCAGAAGTTAATGCTGCCCCCAAATGGAGCGGTGGTCCCCGAGGCAGCAAGCTCCCTACCAGAAATGGGCTTGGGAGGTTGTAATGGTCAGTATATGTTCCCTTCAAGCTGAAGATTTCTATGTGTTACAGAGTTTCAAGTGAAGAACTGAAAACTTGCTCTCTTACTCATTTAGTAACAAGTATTTATTGAGTCCTTACTATGTGCCAGTTTCTGTTCAAGTGCCTTATATAGATGAGGTTGTTTGTATGGAAGAGGGAGTATTATCCTCAATCTGCAGATGAGGAAATGAGTTACACCTCACAGCTTACTAGTGTGGGTCTGGCATTTGAAGCCAAGCAGTCTGCTTCAGAGAATGTGCTCTTAACTACCATGAATTCATGATTTCTACTTAGAGAAAATAAATGGTGCGGAAGAAGTATTCTAGGTAGTTATGGTGAGAGAACAAATAATAATGTCTTCACCCCTGCAAGGAAAAATGTCACTCCAATGGGATATGTAATGAAGCAGAAAGGGTGGTTGGCCTGGGATGGGATTCAATTCTGTGACACTGGGCAAGCCAGTTAACCTCCCTGAACCTCAGTTTTCTCATCTGCAAAATGGAAATAATGAAGGGTGATATATTTTAATTTGAGCTTTTGTGATTTCTAACATATTTTAGCTACACATTTATCTATGTTTAATTCCTGGTCCTCAGCTGCATTCACTATTGTTTATGTTGCCAGATTGCTGAATCCTAGATGGGTGTTAGTGCTCAGAAATCACTGTTTTTGGAAAAGGGAACAGGATATGGAAACAAAACCACTGGAAAAGTTGCATTGGTGGTTCTTAGAAATGGAAGGAAGATTTTACTCTATTCCTTGACAAAAGATAAGCTGCAATTAGCTCCAGTAAAAACGTCTACCTTGAACAAAGATACACATCCAAGGACTCCAGGAGATAAGCAGAGAGGAAAAAATGGTTTGATGAGTATTCACTTTTTTAAAATTCTAGACTTTTAGTCACTGACATGGTACCAGTACTCATGATCAAGGGTTGACTACAGGTCACAGGCAGTGGGTACCGGTACAGCTTCCACAGTGATTTATATGTCAAAGAGCCCAGACCCTTTCTCTTTCCACTAAATGAAATCAGTACTTATGAGTGGGACAACTTTAGGTATGGTACCTCTATTGATGCAGCGAGCCTGAGAATGCCATGAGTAGAGGGCAGTGCAGTCACAGAGCTGAGTGTCAATGAGAACCTCTAGAGCTGCTCTGACCAATATGGGAGCCATATGTGGCTTAGCACTTGAAATGCGGCTGGTACAAATTGAGAGGTGCTATAAGTATAAAGTACACACTAGATTTTGAATACAGTACAAAATAAAGAATGTAAAGTAACTGAATTTTATATATTGATTACACGTTGAAATGATAGTATTCTGGGTATATTTGGTGAAATATATTATTAGAATGATAAATAAAATACATTATAAAATTCACCTGAGGTGGTTTTGGTTTTTCACTTTTTCAAATGTGGATACTAGAAAATTTTAAATTACATGTGTAGCTCATATTATCATTTTATTGGTAGCGCTGCTGCCAGGTTACTTCTCAACACGAGAGAAGTTGACTAGCACTTTGGGATGAAGGACCTCCTTTTCCTCCCTATTCAATTACCTCTCATTCAATTCAGTCCAGTGGTCCAGACTGTCAAGATGTTTTGGGATCCCCACTCAATCATCCAATATTCTGTCTGTGCCTCTCTGCTTGATGTTATCTGTCCGCTGTATTGGCTGAGACATCAAGATTTTTATCCAGTGAAGCAAAGTGCTGACCAAAGAACTGAAGGACAACTCCTGGGTTTTGCCACTGAAAGCCTCTCTCCGGGTTGTCATTCATCAAAACGTTGGCATATAGTCATATCAACCTCCATGAAAATAACTAATTTTGCATGTAGCCATATTTCTTATCATGTCCACAAGGATATGCTGAGAGGCCTTGTTGAAATCCATTTATACAACAGCCTATTAGGAAATGAGGTATATCTGACATGACTTCTTCTTAGCAAGCCCATATTGGGTCCTAGAGATCAGCACGTTCTCATCTACGTGCTTACAAATGATGCCTAAGTTGACTGTCACCTTCTTAGCTTTTGGAAGAATCACCCATCTCCAGTCTTTCAGCCTCTTACCCCTCCACAGTGTCTCAAAGTCACAGCCGTGTTTAACAACCTCCTCTATATTCCTCTCAGTACTCTGGGATTTTGTCTAGTCCAGAAGACATAATTTCCTTTGAAGTGTTAATAAGTGTTTCTTGTAATCAGCTCTTCCCTCTCGGTCTTCCATTTCCTCTTACTGCTGTTCATTCTACCCTTATGTTTCAAACGTCATTCTTTCTGACAGAATATAGATGCAAAATTGGAGGTTTTATATACCATAATTATTTTTTTAAAGGCTTTAGTATTTATTGAGTCTTTCCAATGTATTAAACTTAGCTTTTGTAACAGATAATTCTTTTTTTAATCTTTTTTTTAACGTCTTTATTGGAGTATGATTGCTTTACAATGTTGTGTTAGTTTCTGCTCTATAACAAAGTGAATCAACTATACGTATACATATATCCTCATATCCCCTCCCTCTTGCGTCTCCCTCCCACCCTCCCTATCCCACCCCTCTAGGTGGTCACAAAGCACGGAGCTGATCTCCCTGTGCTATGCGGCTGCTTCCCACTAGCTATCTGTTTTACATTTGGTAGTGTATATATGTCAATGCTACTCTCTCACTTCGTCCCAGCTTACTCTTCCCTCTCCTCATGTCCTCAAGTCCATTCTCTACATCTGCATCTTTATTCCTGTCCTGCCCCTAGGTTCTTCAGAACAATTTTTTTTTTTTTAGATTCCATATATATGTGTTAGCATATGGTAGTTGTTTTTTTCTTTCCGACTTACTTCACTCTGTATACCATAGTTATTTAAATGTGTATACTCTAGAATCAAACCCCTTAGAATCAAATTCCTGTTCTACCACTTACAAGTTGTGCCTCAATTTCTCCATCTGCAAAATGGTAATAATAATAGTACCCCTTTCACAGGGTCATTGAATAATTGGACAGTCACAACTGGAATTGCTGGCTTGGGGACATATAGGCAAAAAGGAGCAAGTTAGTATCTCTATTTTGCTTAACTAAGGTTTGTAAAGTTTTTTTTTTTTTTTTTTTTTTTTTGCGGTACGCGGGCCTCTCACTGCTGTGGCCTCTTCCGTTGTGGAGCACAGGCTCTGGACATGCAGCCTCAGCGGCCATGGCTCACGGGCCCAGCTGCTCCGCGGCATGTGGGATCTTCCCGGACGGGGAACCCGTGTCCCCTGCATTGGCAGGCGGACTCTCAACCAATGCACCACCAGGGAAGCCCTGTTTTCTTTTAAGTCATTTTCTCGTTATTACCACTAAAAATCAAGTTATTCATTAAAACAACAAGAATGATAATTTTCAATGCAAACTCAAATAAGTAATGCACCTCGACTGTGTCTGCCCTCTTCACTTAGCCTCACTTAATCCTAATGTAGAGAAGGTAGCTTCCATATGGGCTGGGTTTTGATTTAGAGATAATTCTTCCAAAAAATAAAAATAAATAAAAGATGGCTCCTGAGATCTAATATCAGTTGTGGAAACCAAACAAGTCAGGTAATTAAAGCCTCTGCCTCTTCTAACAGGTCACTAACCTAGGACAGCAGAAAATTGATAGACAAGGTTTTCAGCAAGGCATTTGATGATTCAGATCTTTATATCTTTGGGGGCAAAATAGAGGCATATAGTTGGATTCATAACTCAATAATTATGTTTGAACATGCTGTTAATTAATGAACCAATGTCAACCTGGAAGGGAGGTGGTCTCTGCTGGCACAAAACAGAGCTATGTTCTCAGTCCTGATCTATTCAATACTTTTATCAGTGGTGAGCATTCAGGAAGAGAGTTTAAAATGCCAAGCACCTAGTGTATGTGTAAGTAACAGTTTTCACAGCTCTTATATGCTTGTGGGTCCAAAAAGTCCAAGGAGAGAAGCAGGACACCTTAAAGCTGACCAGACAAGCTTTGACTCCTGCACAATGCTTACGGTGGGGGAAGCAAATTAACCTGGAAGGAGAGGGTTGGATGTACCAGCTTCATCCACAGCGCTGATGGCAAAGCATGACTTGGCAGCAACACTATCAAGGTGTCACTTGAATTGATGTCTCCCAACACAATTACAAGAGGACTTGCACTGAATTTTGAGGGGAAGTAACCGTAACAAACTAAAAAGTCAGTTGAATAAAAGTTTTATACTATCAGGGCCATTATAAGGAGCTATAAGTCTTTAGCTTCTTATAAATTGTAAGAGTTAAATGTCTCTGTGTTTTGAGGTTTGGTAAAGGAATTTTGACACTGGTGGGAGCAGGGAACGTCCCCTAATTCTGCTCAGCAACTGCTACAAAAGGGAAACCAGGTGAGCAGCCTTATGATGCCCTAAGAGTGATGTCCCAGTTACTATTGCCATGTATCAAATTACCCCAAAGCTTAGTGGCTTAAAACAGCAACATTATTTTTTTTGCAAATCTGCAGTATGGGCTGGGCTTGATGAAGACAACTCCTTTGTGCCATGTGGTGTCCACCGGGACAGCTCAAAACCTGGGGACTGGAATCTTTTTTTTTTTTTTTTTTTTTGCGGTACGCGGGCCTCTCACTGCTGTGGCCTCTCCCGTTGCGGAGCACAGGCTCCGGACGCGCAGGCTCAGCGGCCATGGCTCATGGGCCCAGCCGCTCCACGGCACGTGGGATCTTCCCGGACCGGGGCACGAACCCGTGTTCCCTGCATCGTCAGGCGGACTCCCAACTGCGCCACCAGGAAAGCCCGGGACTGGAATCTTTTGAAGGCTCTCTACTCACATGTCTGGCAGTTGATCCTGGGAGGACTCAAGCAGCCGGAGACTGGAACCATGAGGCTCCTTGAGAATCTCTATCCCCATGTGGTCACTGTAGCATGGCTTTAGCATAGCTGGACTCCCTGCATGTTGGCTCAGGGCTCCCAAAATATGTGTTCCAAAAGACTGAAGAAAGGAAAAGCTTCATTTCTTTTTGTGACCTATCCTCATAAGTCGTGCAGCATCCTTTCCATCACATTCTATTCATGGAGGCAGCCATAAACACTCACCCATATTCCAGGGGAGAAGAAGTAGACTCAACGTTTTGATGAAAGAATCTTCAAGGTTTTGAAAGAGTATGTAGACCTGCAAATATTGCTGTGGCCTTTTTTGGAAAATACAATTTGCCCCAGCTGATCACATGAGGTGAACATAAGAGCAGCAGCTGTGACCAAGAGACAATGTCAGAACAGCATGAAAGAGGTCAGGGAAACTCAAGAAGAATGAAGGGACTATCTGCAAATCCGTTCGCACCACCCTGTCCCCCTGCCATCCAGGAAGGGAAGGATTCTGGAAGCAGAAGTTTTGGAGATGGGACCTGAGCCAAAGGTCACACCATTCTGGTCAAGGGGATTATTCCCCTCCCTGCTGGGGGAGCCTGGAAAATGTGGATTACACATCAGTGACCTTCCATGAGAACATGAGGGATGCTGATCAAAGCCATGGACACTCAAAACCGAGAGGGTTGTCAAGAGTTGTCAAGATCTGGTTCCTGACTACAGTTGCCGAAATCTCTCAGAACCCAGTTCTGGGAAAAGAGGACTACTAGTTGTTTTTTAAACCAAATAGCACAAGAAAAGTCTCTTAAAGTCAGTTGCATCTTCTAGTATTCCTCAGGACTCAACATAATATGATCTCTGAATTCATTTCCACCAGCTGCCAGGCCCTGTGCAAGGTGCTGAGGATATGTAAGGTGCTCAGATACGATTCTTAGCATTGGGGGCCTCACATTCTAGTGCAGGGGGCTCCAACACTTACCCTTCTCCAAATAATTCATGCTCAATGCAGAAAACTTGGGAAACCACACCCACAAAGATGTGACATTTGAATATACTGAACCTGAAAATCTAGGGAAGAACTCAAAACACAGCTAATCCGAGAATGTATGTGCATGAAGAGAATTTGAACAAGGAAGGAGATGCAAACTAAACACTGTCACAAAATACCACACTATGAGTTGTTTTGTTTTGTTTTTTAATTTCTTTGATGGACTTTGAAGCACAAACGTTAGGGTGTATCTGAAGTTTCCGGCCCAGACTTTATCAGTGTGGCTCACTTTCAAGGGGAACTGGTTGAGCTGAGAAGTATCCATGGCTACTAGCTGTGGGCATGTTGTCCCTGGAATTTTGGTGATAGTGTATGAATCCCAGAATGATCCTGGTATTTCAGATTATCTGGTCAAACTCTGGGCAATTCTTGGGTCCACTTAGTGCACAGATATTTTATCTTTTACTTAACTCTTGCTGTAGAAACTGAGAGCCCCATCAGTGATATAGATGTAGGTTAAAGAAAGATATCCTGACTGATATCCTCCACAGTTTCCTAGAAAGCATCTGTGAAATTGCAGTGTTATCAGTTTGCTCAGCTGTGATCATGATTAGCCCCAGGTCTACAGTTCTTTATCCAAGTGCAGATCTGCTGATTATCAGCAACGTGACCTCGGAGAAATATCTTAACCTCTCTGAGCCTCAGTCCCCTTATCTACCTCAGATTCTGAAGACTATACAACATGATGTATTTAAAAGTACTTAGCAAAGTACTGGTGTGTAGCAAACACTCTTTAAATATTAGTTATTGCTATGGACTGAAGGTTTGTGGCCCTTAATTCCCCACCCACCTACCCCCCCACCAAATTCATAGGTTGAAGCCCTAGTGTGATGGTATTCAGAAGTAGAGTCTTTAGGAGGTAATGAGGGTGGAACCCTCATAAATGGGATTAGTGCCTTATAAAGATAGATGTGAGAGAGATGATCTCTCCACCACGTGAGGATACAACAAGAAGACAGCCATCTGCAAACCAGGAAGCTTGCCCTCACCGGACACTGAATCTGCCAGCAGCTTAATTGTGGACTTCTCAACCTCTAGAACTGTGAAAATAAATGTCTGTTGTTTAAGACAGGCAATTTATAGTAATTTGTTATAGCAGCCTGAACTAAGACAGTTATTATTACTGTTATGCAATAAATGTGATTAAACTGTTTTTGAAGAAATTTGCATTTCTGGTAAAACATCACATTTTTGAAATCTTAGGTTATCTTTCCCCAATGTCAAACAGCGTAAAACATTCATTGACCTGCTCATGTGTGGATTTCTGACCCTGTGGTACTTCCCACTCTGAAAAAAACCAGAAATGTTCCTGCTGAAGAATTTCTGCAGAGAGCTGATGGAAAATGACGCTACATTCTCAGTCGGCTCCAGGTCCAGAAATACAGGAACTGCTAGGAGGAGGGATGCGTACTATAAAAAATTAATAAAAGAAACCTCAAATAGAGTTGGGAGACCAGAAGTGGGGAGCTCTCAGGCTTTGGGAGGATAACAGAGCACAACAGAAAAAAGCTTCCTCTTTCCTAGCAAGGACTCAGCCAATGGAAAACTACGGGCTTTTTGTTTACTACACCCCTCCCAGCTTCCTTTTCCTCTCTATAAAAGAGTTCTCCTTCCCTTGCTGTTTGGGGACTAGCCTGTAGCTCACCGTGGTTGTGGCACTGAAATGCAATTCTTTGTTGGTCGCGAATAAACCCATTTTTGCTGGAGAAATATTTAGCAGTCTATTTGTTTCATGTCAGCATTTTGGTGGCCCGAACAGGGACCAGAGAAGACTCCCGATGGTTCCAGGGCTGCTGAGCAAATAGGTGTGGTATCCACAATTGAGCCCAGAGTGGCTTACTGCTTTTCTCATGGACCTTAGAGTTTGAAGGTACATATTTCTCCTGGATCCAAGCTCACACCCCCTTGTGTTTGAAACTCCCCTTTATTCAGGATCTATGTAAAGGTTTCATCTTTCTGGTTAAAGCCTTATTCTCTATGTGAGTACTTGTTTGGCACTTTGGTCTGATCTTAAAATCAGACTGTTTCAACCGAAGCTGGCTGAAAATGCCTTCGACCCAGTTCCTTTGCGAAGGGGCTGCCTTTGGTCTGTTTCCCCCAAGACCAAGCTGTCTCCTTAAGACTGGCTGGGATTGGCTTGCAAGCTGTTTAAATTGTGCCGTTAGTGCTGTAAGGTGTTTGAAAATTGTTCCTTACTCTAGAGGGAAAAGCCTCTGAGAAATGAGACCCCAGTTATCTAAGTATTTTGAGGGTGCCCCCTATAGGAGCTCTGGTCAGTTTTATGTTTGAAAACCAAGGTTCTTCCTCAAGTGCATTTCTAACTAAATGGACCCACCTGACCAAAGGCAATTTAGACTATCAGTGGCCATTATGGGCAAATTTTGAAATCTACAAACTTAATTTCCTTGCAGCCAAATTGGACCGCAATAGCTCACTTTCCAGAACTGAGCGGAATGCTTATTTCAATTGGCATTTGCAGGCTTCCCAACATTATTAGGCCTCTCAAATTGCCTCTCTGCAAAATAAGATTTTAAGATTAACTGAGGCAAGCAAACAATTAAAGAAAGCAAACGGCTCACAAATCCTCAGACTCTTCTTTGGTTTCCTTGTCTCAGGCTCTGCCTCTGGCACTGTCTTCTTCCTTCACTTCTACAATGCCTATGCCTATACCCTCAAATCGCTCACACTAATTCTCCCACCAAACTTTCCCTTTTCTCTGAAACTCTCCCCACTCCCTTTTCCTCTGCACTTGTCAGAACCTGTCTCTTTAAAGTTAAGCCTTCTGAGGATCCAGCGGCTAAACTCTTAATTTCTTATACTCCCTGGGCTAAAGTTGAACTGTGAGCCATAGTCAAAGATTTTCCCCAAATAACTGAAGATCCTCACAGATTTGCTGAGGAATTTAATTCAAACTTATGAAACTAGTTTCTCTGACTGTATCAGCTAGTTCATATGCTCGGTGGTGAAGGCTAGGCCCAGCACTGGATGAAAACTACTAATTGGGAAAGTCCAGAAAGGTCTCTAGAAATATAGCTGGGAGACCAGCCCATTAACTTATCATATGATCAGACTCAGGCAATTGCTAAGCAATTTCATCAAGCATGCTATGGCTTTTCCAAGGCCTGTTGATGGGAGCAAAATTCAGGCTTGCACACAAAACTCTGATGAACCTGTTCATGAATATTACAGTAGGCTTCAGATTCTGGTCTTCCTTCAGATGTAGATTCCACCCGGGTAGCCTTTAACTCTATGTTTATTAATGGGCTGAACCAGGACCTTTCCCTTCTAGTAAAAAGGACCAGGATAGAAGGGAAACTATGTTCACACCAGATTTAGTGAATGTTGCATATCAGCTCTCTTGTACTCTAGATGAGTCACCTCTAAGGAGGCCAGCCAAAATCTTAATCTTCCCACTTGTAAGGGTATATCCATTCGGGGCACATAGAATCCCAGACAGGTTACAAAGGTTCGAAGACTGGTTAATAGGTAAGAAAGCAAGAATAGATGAGAACCAAGGGTTGGTGTTAGGAAGGGTCTATGGATCAGCAGTAGAGTTTATTTGGCAAATTGGCAGGGCTGTTGGCTTGCCTTGTTTATACGTATTTCATGTAGTGCCTCTCTTTTGACATAAAGGGGTTGATTTGAAAGTAACATTTTTACAGACAACATCTAAGTAAGTAGTGGGGGCTGGGAAGGTGAATACAGTTGTGGCATTGTCTGTAGAATTAGTCGGTCAATAGTTACAAATATGGACCATTATAGAAGGAGTCAAGGAAAAGCAAGGGATGGGGTGATACCTGCATGGGAGAAGATTTGGACTCAGTAAGCTATTCCAAAAGAATGTCTATCACAGTATATGGTATAATTTGGTGCATTGAAAAAATTAGTCATAGGGATGATGATTGGATCAATATTCCTGGAAAAGACCACCCCAGGAGGGGAATGGCATATCCAGCAATTGGATAAATTTCCTGTGGATGCAAGGGACCAAGAGAGTCTTACGATAGCATTATTCTGCCAGGGCGGTGGACTGGTTATAGAGAGAACATAGCTAGGGAGAGTGAAAATCAGGGCAAGATCCCAAGGCCATGCCCAGATGATTTCAGTTCAGTCTTCCATCCAGACTTTGTTTTGATAGATCCATTCAGAAACATGAGGATGGCATAAAAACATCTCAGAAACAATCCAGACAAGGAGGAGCATAGGGAGGTGGGAACCATCAAGGGTATGGTCTTCTTAAAGTGTTATCATTCCAGCAGTATACAGAAGAGCTATTATTACCCAAATACCTATAAGCAAGAAAGCAATGGCTAGAATTTCAACTTTACCAAGAAAGCCCATTGTCTACTAAAAACTAGCCTGGTCCCAGATCTCGGGATAGCCGTCTACTACATATGTTGTCTGCTCCTCATCCATGTTGGCCATCAGTCATGAGGTTTTTTTGGATAACTTCAATTTGAGGACTTTGGTAGGCTGGGAGGTCCAGACAAGTGCAGGGGTCTTCTTTAAAGGAGAAACATGAATCCATGGATCAATGCCTTTGAGTTTAGCTGCAGAAGGATTAGTTAATAATACCTGATAGTGTCCCTTCCAATGAGGTCAAAGGGCATCCTTAAGGAGCATACACAGTCATCAGGCTGAAGGTTATGTTGATGTAGATCTTCATCTCCCGAGAATGTAATGTGAAAAGATTGTTCCACAAGTTAGCTTTTAAGGCCTTGGTGAGTTCTTTACAGTGAGTCAAGAGGTCTCCTTTAATAAGGGCAGCATCACACATGCTTTCATCAAGCCTCATGGGTCTACCAGTGATGATCTTGAAGGGAGATAACCTGCTCTTTCCATGAGTGGACGTTAGGTTGAGTAAGACTATAGGCAATGCCTTGGGCCAGGGCAGCTGGAGCAACTCAACAAATCTGGCTAGTTGGATTTTTTTATCCCAACAATGTGTTCCACCAGCTGTGATGATTGGGGGTGATAAGTGCAATCAAAGTGTTATAAAATGGGCCAAATTTTACAGATTGGATTATTTAACCAGTAAAATGGGAACCTCTGTTGCTATGAAGTTCAAAGGGTATGCCCCAAGTAGGAATAATTTTTTTCCAATAAAACTTTACTTTCTGCCATGGCTGTGGCTCTGAGACAAGGGAAGGTTTCCACCCAACGAGAGAACATACAAATCATTACTAACATATATGTATAGGCTTAAGGTGGTGGCAGCTGGATAAAGTCCATTTGCTATACCTCAAAATGTCCTGAGGGTGAAGGAAAATGGCCCATGGAAGTGTGAGCAGGCTTCCCTGGATTATGTTTAGGGCAGTCCTGACAGCTTCAATACACTTGGTGAGCCACCTTAGGAGATGGTTTCCAGTAGTATTGTTTACCCCACTGAATAGTTTTGTCCATGTTTCACTGTGTCAGGTTATGTATATATACCAGGATAAATTTCTGTAGATGGTCGGGGAGGACAGTGCTGCCCTTTGCCCTATCCAGAGGTTTATTTTTGAATTATGTGTACAGCCTTGCCTAATCCAATTCTCTCAGTCCTTCTGGATGGAGAGCTGTTGGGCCTCTAATATTTTAGTAATCCATTCATACTCTGATTCTGTAGGCAGGCAAGGTTCTGCTAACACCAATTTGTGTCTTTTGAGGACAGCCAGTTTTGCAGTGGTATCAGCTGTATCCCTTGCTTTCCTCTGTGTCTGTTCTTGAATGGCATTTTGATTACCACCAAGGATTTGGGCAGCTGCATAGCATCCCAAAGTCCTAGAACATAGGAGCTGTTCTTAACCTTTTGCTTGAGGAAGATAAGAATCCTGTTTCTAAAGCATGCCAAAATCATGGGCAACGCCCAAAGCGTATCTACCATCAGTATATATATATATATATATATATATTAGCGGTTTTGTCTTTAGCTAAAAGACAACCTCTAGTTTACCTTATAATAAGCTTAACCTGGCTACTCTTTCCCCCTCTGTCACTGAGAAAGTTCCTCACAACTGCTTAATGCTGTTGAACCACATCCTGACTTCCCCTGATGATCTATAGGAAATTCCACTGGGTAACATTGATTTCTCATGGTTCATTGATGGTTCTCATTTAAAAGGTGAGAATGGCAAATAGTGTGCTGGGTATGCTATTACAGGTCCTTTGGATAATGCTAAGGTAGAATCTTTACTACAGCTACTTCAACCCGATAGGCTGAATTATACCCTCTTACACAGGCTTGTACTTTTAGCCAAGGGCAAAACTGCCAATATTTATACTGATAAGTAGATATGTATGCTTTCGGATTAGCTCATGATTTTGGAATGTTGTAGAAGCAACATGGTTTCCTTACTTCCGGGGAAATAAAATTTAAAATGACCCCTATGTTTAGGAATTATCAAGTGCAATAATTTTATCTACCACTTTAGCTATAATTAATATTCCACGTCATTCAAAACTTGACTCTCTGGAAGCTAAGGGAAATCACTTTGCTGAGATTTCTGTCCTTAAAGGGACCAACAGCAGCCAAACCTCTGACATGGTCCAAAGGGAGATTTCCCCAAATGATAGTTTAGAAAAACTGGCTAGAGAGGCCCAAAAATTGGTCTCAGAAAAGGAAAACAGGTTGGCAATTCAATAATTGTTGATTTGATAAAAAGAGAAGGCTCTGGTTTGGACCAAATCATTACCCAGTCCTACCAGAGATTCTAAAATTCCCTCTCCTGGGCTTCCCTGGTGGCGCAGTGGTTGAGAGTCCGCCTGCCAATGCAGGGGACACGGGTTCGTGCCCTGGTCCGGGAGGGTACCACGCGCCGCGGAGCGGCTGGGCCCGTGAGCCATGGCCGCTGAGCCTGCGCGTCCGGAGCCTGTGCTCCGCAACGGGAGAGGCCACAACAGCGAGAGGCCAGCGTACCGCAAAAAAAAAAAAAAAAAAAAAAAAAAAAGAAGAAATATTCCAATATTGCAAAAGCCTAATTGCTTCTATTAAAAATAACCATGTGTTGGTAAAGCAATCTTTTCGCAGTGTGCCCCTGGGGGGCAAAGACCTCAAGCATCACACCTTGCAACATGGAGATTTTGTCTATTGGAAAAGACGTCTCCAGGAGAACTCTCTTCAATCTCATGGAAAGGCCCCTATCAAGTACTGCTAACCAGCTCTTGTGCCACCATCTCCAAGGAATAAACTCTTGGATTCATGTGACACAACTAAAGAAAGAGCCAAACCCTGACTGAACCTGCCCATCATCTGGTCACCTGAAAGTAAAGATTTCCCAGAACTGAAGCAGATGACAGCGGATGAGACAGCTCTTCCAAGATATCCAGACAAGGCCTGTTGGAAGTTTGTCACCAAATCTTTGATGATAACATAACACTTCAGATGATCTCCAATGTCTAGGATCTTGATAAAATATGGACTTTAGATAAAAAGGGCCTGAGAGCCTCCCTCCTCCCTCTCCTTGTTACTCAGATGTGACCTTAATAGGTTTCTAGTCTGTGCACTTTCCTTCCACAAGACACTACACCCAGGAAATGTTCTTCCTGACATTGAGGGACAAAAAAGCCATTGAAACTAGAAAATCTGATTCTTGCTCAGCAATGCTTTCAGAGAAAGATCTTGATCAAAAGGGGAAAGCGTAAAAAAATAATAAACAGAAACCTCAATTAAAGAGTTGGGAGATGAGAATGGGGAGCTCGCACATCCTGAGATGATAGCAGAGTCCAACAGAAAGAGGAAAGACTCCTCTTCTTTCCTGGCAAGGACTCAGCCAATGAAAAGCCATGGACTGTTTGTTTACTCCAGCCCTCCCAGCTTCCTTTTACTCTCTATAAAAGTATCCTCCTTCCCTTGCTAGGTGAGGACTTGTATGTGGCTCACCTTAATTGCAGACTTCAAATTGCAATTCTCTGCTGACCCCAAATAAACCCATCTTTGCTGGAGAAATATCTGGCAGTCATTGGTTTCAGGTGAACAGTACTAAACATTAAAAGGGGGGAAGGCAAACCAAACTCAGAGCCTTCTATGAAATAAACACAGGTGTCTCCAGAGCTGGCCTGCGATGTACCATCTGGCAGGGTGTAAATACAGCAGAAAGCCTCAGATTTCTTGGTCCTGTGCTGCTGGAGCTCTGAAAGTCAAGACTCACGGTACTTGGTGTGACCCGCACCAGCACTAGGGTGGCCAACTCATCCCTGTTAGTTTCTGGTTTTAGCACTGGAAGTTTCATATTCCAGAAACCACTTAGTCTCAGTCAGGCCAGGATGCTTGGTCACCCTAAGGTCCAGCATTGAAGGGGCAGTTTGCATGGAAGTTGCATGTCATTCGTAACTGCCAGGGGCAAATGCAGAGCTATGGCTCAAGGGACTGGAGGGGCAGAGCCAAGCTGAGTCCTGAAATGTTCCATGAAGGAAGAATCTATGAGAAATGTGCACGGAAACCTAGAGGAGCAGGGCCAAGTTACTGGCCGAGTGTGTGCAGTGACAGACCAGACCCTGGTGGGTCCTCCCTGGACTGGTTCACGGACTGGCATACATTGAAAACAACGTTCCACTTTGGACATTTATATAGGGGGACAGGGAGGAAATGATTTTCTTTGGTGAAAGTTGTATATGCACCTCGTCCTGTATATTGAAGCTGTAGAAATTATTACATGTACTGACAATATGGTTAAAATGTAAACAATTAAAATTGTCTTTCCTTTCACAGTTTTCCATTTATTTTAATGAATAACTTTATCCAGTCATGCTTCCTAAGAATATATTCTACTTATATTGTTATGGGCTTAAAGTCCCCTAAAAATATCTTTTAAATTATTTTTCTGACTGTATATTGGCAAAATTCTTTCACTTTGTTTGTTTTATTGTCTTTTTATTTGTTTGCCTTTTTTCGTGTTTTGTGTGGTTATTTGTTTTGTGAGTCTTGAGCCAAGCATTTTTGTAAGACACATATTAAGGGTTTTCATTTTATACAGTAAAATGCATTAGTTGTTTCTGTGACTGGTGGTATTATTCCATTTCAGAATTCCAGCCTGCCCTGGCTACTGATAGCAGGCGATGGCCAGCTGGCTTATCTCAGAGTCGCTGTCACAGCCTGAGCTTGCAGGCACGGAAGGCAAAAACCCTCCGGAGGGAAAGCCCAGACCCACAAGGAACATTTTTAGAAGGTTTCTTTATTTCCACGAGAGGGCGCTGTCTACCGTGGAGGGGATGGGCTGATGTACATCCTGCAGACTAAGGAGTCAGGTGTGGAAACTTTAACTGACAGTTGCCAGGTTTCCAGTTTGTTCTAGAGTCATTTTAGCTCCCCCTACTGATTGGCCATGAATGCCGGCCCCTTCCCCTCTAACTCAGGTAGGGACTCCGTGTCCTCTCTTAAGCCAGGGAAAAACCCAGGGTCTCTGGTGCAGAGAGGGAGTGGGCAGAGTTACATCAAGCGGCGGGAGAGAGCTCAACTGTGGAAGACTTTACAGGCTTAATCTGGTATAAAAACAATTAGGAATAATTGCAAACTTTTTCAAAGGGAAACGTAAGAGGAAAACAATACACTCTATTGATTTATTACACACTTATTAAGCAGCCTCAATGTACGTGAACTTTGGAGGCCCTGGGGAACCAATGATGCCCAGAGGCCAGCTCCTGCACGGGGGAGCTAGCCAGCGCAGGTCGGGGTGCAGGCTTGCTCCTCCCCACCCCACCCTGCCCCGCAACTGGCCCTGCGCTCAGACTCCTTATCAGCGCAGAACTCTGGGGGTGCTTTCTGATCTACTGGGATGGGTAGGGAGGTGCACACCAGGAGACAGCTTGGGCCATCCCTGGTCCAGCGTTTGCTGAAGATGGTTCTGGTTCATGGAAAGACCATTCCTAATGACACGCTGGGTCCAGTTGTTGAGCCCTCCCCTCCCCTCGTGGAGCATGGCCCCCATCATCTTCTCCCTCCTCGTTCACACACCTTCCTCTTTGAAAATCTTATCACGTGCCTCTCCTGTGTACGCCACAGAACAACAGCGCTAGACCCTGCCACTGCCTTTCGCGCACAAAAAGCAGGGGGAGCAGAAAAGCTGCAGCAAAGCAGCCCCCGTGTTGTCAGGGACACCAGGTGAAGTCGCAGCTGCTGCAAAGTCACCACACGTGCTCTAAAAAAATGACTTTTCCCTTGTGTGTAAATTTATCTCAATGGAAAGTGTTAGAACAGTTTGAAATTTAAATCAGACTTATTTAAATAGGTATCAAATTTCTAAATTCCTTTACTGAGGAAACCATTAAGCAATTGAGATAGCTGCAAAGAATCAAGGTTGTACGAGAGAGAGAGAGAGAGAGAGAGAGAGAGAGAGAGAGAGAGAGAGAGAGAGAGAGAGAGAGAGAGAGCGCGCGAGAGAGCGCGAGGGAGCGCAATGTTCTCCCTGAGGGTTATGGTTGTTCTCCCGACCGTGGTGGGAAAACTGGGCTCAGCGTGTTCGTGACACCATCAGAGTGGCAGAGCGAAGGCAGAACTGAGGCTTGTAGGCACTGGTGGGTTAGATTTCTACTTAGCGGCAGGGCTCAGGGTATCCTGTCTGGGGTTGGGTCAGAGCAGCTGACATGTCATAAATTGGCACTCCTATGGCATTTTATGTTAACTTGAGGAAACATCAATCATTCATAAAAAAGGAAAGGCAGTGCTGATGGAAATTAGGGCATAAGCCCCACCTCCACCCACTCCATTGTATGCCCTCCCGTCCCCCTGCCTCAGGTTCTCTGGTCAATAACTTTTCCTTGGACTTATCTTTGCGCTCATGGACAGAGGACATATGAATAACAAACTGAATTTGGACTTATATTACATCAGAAAGTAAATCAACCTTGAACTGTTAGTTTTGGATTTTTCACAAAGAGATAATGTTGCCACCCCCCTCCCTCTATAATATGGTCTCTGTTGGTTTAAACTTTCCTGGGTAACCATTTCCTATTGCTTCTTAAACACAATGCTTCCAAGTTTCTTTTGGAAGAATTTAATTTAAATGTTCACTTCTCAAGATATACTGTGTATTAGCTACTTACAGTGAGTGGACATTGTTTTCTAACAGCAATCAAATGTCGTGAGAGCACCCTTCTCTGCTGCAGGGCACACTGCCTGCCCCCCGCACCGCTCATCCTTGTCCTGGCACCACTCCAAGTGCTAGACACTGCCCTCTCCTGCCCCAGCTGAGGCCATGGAGCGCCCAGGGCCATGCCGATGTCTGTGCAGACTGTGGGAGAAGGTCCCTTTGTTCTTCTGTGTTATAGGCGGTCAACAGGCATCAAAACATAAATGCTGGAACTTCCTGAGGTCCTCTGGGGACAGCCCCTCTTCAGTTCTTTCTCAGAATTCAGATAATGAGTTCAAAGCAGGGCCAGGCCAGGAGACAAATCTGAGTGACAGACACTATTTTGTTATTTGCTTTGACCATGGAGGAGGCCTCAGTACCAGGCAGGCCTGTCAGTGCTGGCTCTGTTCCATGGAGGTGGGTTCTGCCCCAGAAGGTTCCCCAGCCCTCCTGCAAATGGTGCCCTGGTGATCTGTCCTACCAGTCCCCAGACACACAGCAACACAGCCCAGGAGGAGGCTGAGGCTCTGGGACTACATAAAACCTACTAGCTATCTACGTAACTCTGTCTCACTTACTTTAGGAATGGGAGCTCCAACTTTTAGGAGCCATGGCACATTTAACTCGGAAAAGAAAACTCAAGCCATGTTGATTGAGTGGCAAAGTTTAACATTTATGCAAATCAAATGGAAAGACCACAAAATGTATTTTGGCATGCCATTCATGATGCATGCTGTTCACAGAAATAAAACTTTAACTGCAAATTTTAGGGTAGTGAGGTTGGGGACAGAGATTGTGAGATGTTTAAAAGAAAAACGCCTTTTTCCTTTTATGTTGTCTCTCCTCTGTATGGCCAGGGTATGACTATAGCTGAAGGTTGGCACTTATAAAAGTGCCAACACTGGCACTGTTTTCTGGACCACTCCAGGCTTCTGTCTGGGGAAACCCACCATGATGGGGTGAAATGAGGGCCATGGCAGTGTGGGGTAGTGGGCAGAGGACAGGATGTGGGCCCTGGTCAGAATTCCACCTTTACCATGTGCGTGCTGTGCAAATCCCCACACAGAACTTGTGTTCTAAAGACCGAGAGAGAGCGAATTAGACGATGGGGATTCCGGATTGAATCTTTTCTTGGTCTGCATTTGATCTATTATTTGACCTATTGAAGTATTTTTCATTTTTATTTCAATAACCATACTTCTCAATGAAAACTTTCTATTTGAGTCTTTGTTACATCTGCCTCTCCTGCCCCCTGCCTTGCTTTGTGTTTTCTATGAATAACATGGCTACATTTAATGTATCAGTTGAACAGGCATCTAGCAGAATGGCACCTGGAGGAAAGGTCTAAGAAAGGCCTTGGGAAAAAGGCTGCCCCAAAAGCCAGCTGAGCACAGCGCTGTCCTGAGAGAGTCTGTGTGAGCAGCTCAGGAGCAGGGACTCCACATTCACAAGGGTTTCTACCATTCCCTAAACACAGCCCACCCTTCTCCACCTCTTGACTTCTCAAACATATTTCTTCCAACCAGACAGCCATACTCTGATTTCTACCTGTCCAAATCCTGCCCACCCTTCAGGGTCAAATTCAAAATGCATCCTCGGGCTTCCCTGGTGGTGCAGTGGTTGAGAGTCCGCCTGCCGATGCCAGGGACACGGGTTCGTGCCCCGGTCTGGGAAGATCCCACATGCCGCGGAGCGGCTGGGCCCGTGAGCCATGGCCGCTGAGCCTGCGCATCCGGAGCCTGTGCTCTGCAACGGGAGAGGCCACAACAGGGAGAGGCCAGCGTACCGCAAAAAAAAAAAAAAAAAAGCATCCTCATCCATGACACCTTCTTTCCTCTCTCCTGCCCACCCTCAGCGGGGAACGATTCTCCCCTTCTCCCATGAATGCCCGTAGGCTTGGTTCCTCTCGATGAACAAGACCAGCTACATGATTTCGTGGCTCAAGACAAAATGAAAACACAAGGCTCCTTGTTCAAAATTAAAATTTCGAGATGGCAACAGCAGAGCGTTACACCAAGTGCAGGGCCCTTCTAAGTGCAGGGCCTGTACCACTGCCCGGAACACACGCCCAGTCAGCAGCCAGGTGATCACACTGGGACACTCCAGGGGACACTGAGAGGCCCACTGGGCAGATGCAATTGTTTAAATGCCCATTCAAATCCCCTCCCAGGGAAACTTCTGAGTTGCCCACCTTCCTGAGCCATTTTAGCACTCCAGCAATTCCCTGCCTGACTCCCCACCTCGCCAGCACTTAGCTGAGGGCTCTGCTCCCCCAGCCCTGCCAGCCACTCTGACCTATGCCTACTGCCCCTTAACCCTGAGTCCTGCCTTGTTGATTTCCTCAGGTTGGCCCCTAGCACAAGGATCTGGGAAGAATCTGTAGGTGTTTTTCCACAATGCCACTATCTCCCTTTCTCCTTCTGTTCCTTCCTGTTGCTAGAAGTTGCCAGCACATGACCCTCTCTTTGCCAGCATGTTGGTGCCAAAAATGCAGTCACAATCTTGCACACGTTCTTCTCTCTAAGTGGTAATAGAGATACTTACTTGATGCTCGGAATATTACGTGAACTATCTCATGTAATGCTCTCCACAATCCTTTGACGTATGCACTGCTATTGTTAGACCTTTCACAGATGAGTAAACCAGCTCCGAGGGCTTAGGGAACTTGCCAAAGGTGATAAAGCTAAGGATCCCTTACTCTTAGCCACTGGACTACATTGCGTCTGTGTAGGCTAACTGAAGGCAAAGACCATATCTCAGTCACATTGTATTCCCCATGATACCTTATTTTTGCTTTCGATAACTGTGTGCTATTAGGGTTATTAAGAGGGCCCCTTTATCGATAGCTCACCATGTGCTATGCTGAGCATTTGCAAATGTTATCTCATTAAATCCTCGGCGCCTCTTTACTAGCCAGGTAAAGGCTAGTAAAGTTAAAGTTTATTGGCCTATTTAACAGATGAAGAAACTAAGGCTTAGCATGATTAAATCTCTAGTTAGGTCACATAGCTAGCAAAAGAGCGGCACCAGGGTCTGTCCTGACTCTAAATGCAGGGCTCCTAATCAAGCTAATCTGCTCCCATGCCCTTGCCCCACCCCGCTGTCCCTCTTGGGACATCTTGTCCCTCTCCATCTTACTCACCCTGCCTTCCTGCTAGTATTCATCCTCCCACTGACTCAGTCTCCATTAGAATCTGAGTCCTGGAGGCTCAACTGTTACTTAACCCACCAAATGATTTGGCCGCCTATTGCACAATCCCATCACAGAAAGGGAAAATTGCCCACGTTCCCTGCCCTGGGCTGTAATCAGCTCCTTCAATTTCAAGTTGTCACCTTCTAAAGTTCTAACAAGAACTCCAGAGGACTTCCCTGGTGGCGCAGTGGTTAAGAATCCTCCTGCCGGGCTTCCCTGGTGGCACAGTGGTTGAGAGTCCGCCTGCCAATGCAGGGGACACGGGTTCGTGCCCCGGTCTGGGAAGATCCCACGTGCCGCGGAGTGGTTGGGCCCATGAGCCATGGTCGCTGAGCCTGCGCGTCCGGAGCCTGTGCTCTGCAACTGGAGAGGCCACAACAGTGAGAGGCCCGCATACCGCAAAAAAAAAAAAAGAAAGAATTCTCCTGCCAATGCAGGGGACACGGGTTCGAGCCCTGGTCTGGGAAGATCCCACATGCTACGGAGCAACTAAGCCCGCGTGCCACAACTACTGAAGCCCGAGCGCCTAGAGCCCGTGCTCCGCAGCAAGAGAAGCCACCGCAGTGAGAAGCCCGCGCACCGCAACGAAGAGTAGTCCCTGCTCGCTGCAACTAGAGAAAGCCCACACACAGCAACGAAGACCCAACACAGCCAAAAATAAATAAATAAAATAAATAAATTTATTAAAAAAAAAAAAGAACTCCAGAAGCAAAGACTTTTCACATCCCTGAGTGTTTTCTAGAGACCAGACAACAAGCAGTGAAGAGACGCCACCAACTGAGAACCTTGCCGGATTCAAGACAACTGGAGGCTTGGTCCTGTCTTACAGGTCTTCCACTAGTCTCATGCATTTTCCCTCTCAACAGTCAAGAAGTCTAATCAAGGCAATGCATGGAGAAGAATGGCCTCCCTGTTTGTTAGCTTTATTGTTAATCCTTCTGAGAATCCAGGTAAGTCTCTGGAAACTAGGAGAAACTCTCCTGTCTGGCGAGTGGCAAGCGGTCTGCCGCCTCCTCTCCTAGTAATTGCTGACCCGTCCTTCACTCATGCCCACGTGTGCAGGCACAAGTCCTCACCCCTCGGCTATACTGTTTGACTCCCAATCACAAGATGATTCATCTTATTTTTTAACCATTGGTGCCAGTTTTGTCTAGTCAGTTAATGATGAGGTGACCTCAAAACTAAGTCACCTGAGAAGAAATGATGGAGGCCAGAGAAGGGTAGCAGGATAGAACATGGATGTCTCTAAATGCCTAAAGCCCAACATATAGATCAAGGAGTTGATTTAGTTTATGTAGTTCCTGAAGGGAGAAATCTGCATCCATTAGTGAGGTTACAAGGTAGGCAGGTGTTGGCGCAATATGAAGGAAACTAGTAACTTCCTAGTTACTAGAATGATTCAATAATAAATGGGCTGCCGTAGTGGTGGAGAGATGCCTGTATCTGAATGTCCTCAGGCAGACTCTAGACACCGGAAGGAGGCTCTGAGTTGAGTAGGAGGCTGGCCAAGACCCCCTCAGCAATCATGTACAGGGCTTACTCTGAGCTGGGCAGGAGGCAGGTGCTGGGCATATAAGATTGGAAATGACATAGATACTTCTATCCTTCAAGAACCCTCCCAACTCAGGATTGTGTTTCCCCAGACCTGATGCAGGCTGAGGGCAGGAACCACAGCCTACACTTCTCTAGTAGGTCCACGATAGCTAGCAGCGTGCTGTGGAGCCAGACTCAACAGTGAGCATCTGAAGACAGGAATGCCACCTTCAATCTGTGCATCGTCAGCACCTAGCACAATGTAAGTGTCCGAGAAACAGTTTTGAGTTAATGAATGTGTGTCCAGAGAATACTGAACACAAGTCAATAAATAGATCCACAGAACCTCCAATACTGACTCACTGTCAAAAGGACCCATTCCAACCCCAGTAATTTACATAATGGATAAAGAAGTGCCCAAATTTATTAAGGTGCAATGAATTGCTTGATTCCAGTGGCCTCAGTATAACCATATGACCCGTGGATGCAAGGTCACGGCTCTTCTGAACATCTCCATGTCCAAGGGCCTCAGATGGCACACCAAGGGGATCATTAGAAGATGATGGTTTCACCTCTCATCTTCCTTCTGGTCTGAAGAGAGCCATTCACTCATTTTGAAGACAGCAAAAGTTGATGACAGGGATTCCCTGGTGGCGCAGTGATTAAGAATCCGCTTGCCAATGCAGGGGACATGAGTTCCAGCCCTGGCCCAGGAAGATCCCACATGCTGCAGAGCAACTAAGCCTGTGCGCCACAACTACTGAGCCTGCACTCTAGAGCCCTCGAGCCACAGCTACTGAGCCCACATGCCACAACTACTGAAGCCCACTCGCCTAGAGCCTGTGCCCTACAACAAGAGAAGCCACCGCAATGAGAAGTCTGCTCACAGCAACTAGAGAAATCCCGCGCACAGCAACAAAGACCCAACTCAGCCAAAAATAAATTAATTAATTTAAAAAAAAAGTTGATGACAAACCAGCAGGAGAGACGAATGTGATTCTCTGCATTGACTAGCATTCCCCTGGAAAATATTTAACCAGAAATAATGTAATCATTTACCTTTTATTTACCTCCAAAACCTGAGGTAGAGATAGTTTCAACACCAATTGAAGTCAACAGGTGAAAGTCTCTTCTGCAGAATTGATTTTTAGGTATTTTCCACTGACTGAAATTAGGTGGGTAAATGAATTTTTTTATTCTTTTAATTGGTAACCAAACAATACATTTTTCTATTTCTTTTGCTTTTCTTCAAATACAGCATACAGCCATGTTTCCTACTGTTAAGAATAATGATTTGCTCACTTTTAGGCAGTGCCTGGGAGCCAAACTCCTCAGCTTTTTTGGGGGCCCTATATTCTTTTGGTTTGAGGTTAATAGAGATAAAGTGATGGGGCTAAAGCCAGGCTCCACTACTGTGTGATAAGGGCAAGTTCCAGAACCTCTCTGAGCCTCTGTTACTCTATAAAGGAGGGAAGATGAGAATAGTACAACTCTCATGGAGTTATGAGGATTACGCACAATGCCTTTTACAGAATAAGGAATCAATATCATTTGCTCTGATGATGATGTTTTTCAGAGAGTCCAAATTTCCCCATCTTTTCTTTAACCCTAAGATTCTCTCTTTTGTGAGACAGAATGTTTGACTGGGTGTCAAGGCCACACTAAGCAGTATATAATAGGAAGTCTTCTTCCAAACAAGAAAATGGAAGGTTCCCCCTAGTTTCTTATATGATAATGAAAGCCTAGAGCAAGTGTCACTGTGTTCTTGAGGCTGATTTGACACAGAGGATCAACAGCTAAATGATTTAAAAAAATTCTTTTTTCCTTTAAAGAGTGGAAAGATTTGATGAAATACAAACTTTTTTTCCTGTTCTGGGTTTCGATTATGCCTCTTTCCCAGGGCCAGGACTAGGATCCAGCACGGGATGGGTCTAAGGCACATAATTTAATGAGGTGCGACCCTGAAAACAAGCATTTCTTTTCAGGGTTTGGATCTTCCGAGCCAGGACATGGTTATTAGGGCAGGATTGGGGGAAAGCTTGCCGAGCCCTTTCTCCACCCAAAGAAGGAAGTAATCCCTTGTGCTCACTGTGGTTTAATAATTTTTGCCATGCTACGCTCAGGCTAATGTCTCCCAACTTTGGTGCATCTGCACTGAGCAAAACAGGCTCTTCCAAATGACCTCCATGCAACTGGGGCTCCGTAACCTTCACCTGATGGGTCCTTCACCCGAGAAGGGTAATTTGCATTCCATTGACCGAGGTTCTCACATTGGAGGTACAGATCCCAGCCTGTCCCCACAGGACACACGCCATGATCATCTCGTATAACTTATAGTTCTTGGCTGATCAGATGTCGCTGGACCAGGTGCGTCAAGTTACTCCATTAGCGCAGATTGTGTTTTCTCATCTCTCCGCATCCAGGCACCTAACATCACAGATGGTAGGTGTTCAATAAATACCCACAGGAATGAAGAAACACCAGGCTTACCAGAAGTCATTACTCAGCTTCTTAGGGTCTAGGCCCTTTAAGTACCAGAAAGGGCAGAGCCAGGGATCTGGCGCAACAATTTAAACACCAACCACTGCCACTTCCTCCCTGCGAAAACCAATGGTTCCTCTGGCTTTTGCTGATGTGCACTGGTTCGTGTCCTGTTTTTCGAGAGGCTGGGTTTCTAGCTCCCACCCGAGCTCTCGCTGCCCGACTTGTTATTTCTCCCTCTTCTAGCTCTATCCTTCCCCTCCTGTCCGCTGGCAGGGCCCCGACAGAACCAACCCCCAGCAACTCTGACCCTGCACTTGCCACGATCCTTCTTGTCCTGGCTCCTGACTGGCAGCTCTCAACGCCGAGCTCTGCTTTCGAGTAATTTGAATGCATCACCGCCCTAGTGGAGAGCCCTACTCACAACCGCAGGGGAGCTGGTGCCCTCCTCAGCTGCCATCTTGGAACTCCGCCATCAGCCGCTTGGGGCTCCACACAGCAAGCACTGCCCAGCGTCCTGCTGCCATCTTCTGGAGGTTGTTGGTCCTCTTCTGCTCCTTAGATCTTTGGGACTGCTCTTCCCGACAGCTCTAACAAGCCCCTGATATCCTCAATACGCTCTCAGACATTGTTTTAATGCAGTGACCTGGGCCTCAAAGAAAAACGCACAGATAAGTCATTAAAGTAATGAGACAAATGACCAGAAGACGGAGTAAACACTTATCTCCTGTTGGTATGCTGGAGCCAGGTGGATGAAAGTGACCCAAGATCACTCATGGGAATATACATGCGGTGTATGAAAATCTTTCAAAGTTTGAAAATGGTGTCGTCAGGCACGATGAAATACCTATAGCCTCCCCTGGGCATCCTTTGCCACAGTTTTCTTGGAAAACATCCCAAAAGATCACCTAGTTTCTTCTTCATTGTCAGTAAGTAAATGGCAACCTTTCTTTTTCCAACTGAAAAAACTTTAAATACGAGACCATTTTATTCAGCTTGACACCAAAGCTATTTTAGTTTATAAGAATTAGACATGTGGAATAGTTGAGCTAAAACCAAAGATATTCATAAAATACATTAAAAAAGAGTTCTGATAATTTTTCCATATCTAAGTTCCCACAAAAGTCAACGTGGAAGCAGTGGCAGAGGAAAAGAGAAAACAATTGACCTGGCATGACACACCAGTTAAATGGTAGGGGTAGAAACGGGCATAGCCTTTCTGAAAGGCAATTTGGCCAGAGAAATTAAGAGTTTTTAAAGTGTCCACATCATATGAATCAATGATTTCACTGAGACTCTATCCTGAAAAAAATAACGAGAAAGCCAAAGATTCCTGAATTTAAAAGTTTATTACAACTTTGTATGTGAGAGTGCTCAACTGAGAACAAACTAAATGCCCAACAATAAGAGAAGAGTAAAATAAATGATACTATGCACCACGGAATCCTAGGGAGTCATTATAAGCATGTTTTTAAGTCTATTTAATAACATGGGAAAATGTTCAAGTTATAATGTTAAGTGAAAAAAGAATACAAAGTTGTACATGAGTATGATTATATTATACTGAATTATATTAAAGTAAGTCTTTGTGTAGAAAAAAAGATGGAACTGCACCAAAACACGACCACTGTTTAACTCTGGGGGATGAGATTGTGGATGAGTTTTGTTTCCCTGTTTATACGTGGTAGGATGACAGGTGAGATCTTAACTGCTCTTTACTACATGCTTTGTTTCTCTAGCATCAGCAAAACAGGACAATATCTAGTGCTTTAAAAATTGTGGACCACGAGAGATCCAAAAACAATGATACCAAAAGAAATGCTCCGAGTATAAGACAGAAATGATCAGAAAGGATGATCAGACAGAACTTTTTTATCCTCCCCCCACCCTCACGTTGGGATGGCAATACAACCAGCCCCATAACATGTGGGACTCCTACAGCAGAGGAGACCGGAACCTCACTGCAAGGGTAGAAGGAGAGGAGGGGGCACATGGGTAGCACAGAGAGAGGTCACGTGGCAGGGAGAAGCCCCCTGAGTAGCAGGGTGGCCCTAGAGCAGTGGAGGGGCTATGAGAGCAGTATCTAAACAGATGAGCTTGAAGGCAGCCTCAGAAAGCCTCCACAGCCTGGGAGGGCACAGCAGCGAAATTTTCCCAAGCTTAAAGACGGGGGTAGCTCGGGCTTCCCTGGTGGCGCAGTGGTTGAGAGTCCGCCTGCCGATGCAGGGGACGCGGGTTCGTGCCCCGGTCCAGGAGGATCCCACGTGCCGCGGAGCGGCTGGGCCCGTGGGCCATGGTCGCTGAGCCTGCGCGCCCGGAGCCTGTGCTCCGCAACGGGAGAGGCCACAACAGTGAGAGGCCCGCGTACCGCAAAAAAAAAAAAAAAAAGAGATGGGGGTAGCTCTTAGCTGAGAAAGGGCCTGTGGTCTAGAAAGTGTCCCACAGCTTCGATAAGGTGACCCCTGATCACAGGATGCAGGGGGACTGTCTTGCTATGGATCAGATGGAGGAAAGCAGGACATTAGCTAGAGGGTAGATTTGCCTGAGGACCATATGAGACAGGTTACCTGGCAGAAGATGCCAAGGCAAAGGTGGACACCCCTCTCTGACCTTGACCAAAGCAGTACTTGCAGAAGTCTCCCCCTCCACACTTTCTCCTAACCCCAGCGGGGAGAAGAAGCGCAAGCGCAAACCTAAATTGGACCAGGTTTCAACCCAAGCACGTGGGGGAAGTCAGGTTACCCGGAAGTGACTAGATTACATTTTCACAAAAGAGAGCTCAGAGTCAGAAATCCAATTGTGTTATGGAAAATAAAGTTATAGTGTAGACACCTGAGCTTATGACATATGAAATATGTACTCACTGCATATATTTTTTGTGATTTTCAAATTCTCAGTAATGACCATATTTTGTATTTTAAAAGGTTATTTAAAAGAAGAGCAGAGCATCCACAAAAATTCGCTCATGAGCTCATAAGTCAAGGTCCTGAAGGAAGTGGGGCACAAGGCCGATGGAAAGGCCCCCAGTTCTGAGGCTCATCCTGCTGGATAACCAGAGAGCCGGAGGTCCTGACCACACCTCCTGAGCCTCCGGCATTAAGGGTCTGTGTGTGAGCAGCTGGGAGCAAACGGGAAAACAGTGCTTATACTATCTCCTCTGCCCATCACAGGCCTCCGCGCTTACCTCCCTCCCCACAGGAAGTCAATATTATTAAGCTTCCCTGTAGAAAGCTCCCCCCTGCCCGCCGCCACTTTTAAACCAAGTTTTGTTCTCTGAAGCAATAGCAAACTACAGAACAAATCCACCCCCGCACAATGATGACCTCTAAATATTTGGAGAGCATGTTGGTCTCCATGTTAAGGGCTTCTCTGCTCCAGGCTGAACCAAGCTAGGTCCTCGGATGATATTTTCCAAGCCTCTCGCCATCCTGGCCACCCCTCCTTGGAGGTCACACCTGGGGTTGTCAAGGCCACAACTGAAAGGCAGTGCCTGAGCCAATACTGTGACCTTGTGCTCTGGCTACCAAGACTCACTCTAATTCTGCTAAGGCTCTGAAGGGCCTTAAGGAGGCATTTATGTTCTGAGTGCCCCCCGCCAGAGTCTCAGCCTGCAGTGCAGGACTCAAACCCAGAGCTTTGCCAAGTGACTGTCTGTCAGACCCGGGCTCTCCTCTGCTGCACCCGTCTACTGGCTGGGGGCACAGGCCAGAGGCACACGGGGTCACTGGGGACACACGGCCACTGGTGCCAGCCACACTCAGCCACCCAAGAGACCCAGGTCAGGGTGAATCTGTGCAAGGTGTTGGCAGTGAGGTCTGGAGAGAAGGGGACAGGGAGGGGAGAAGCTCTGCTAGCCATATAGCTCTCCCGGCCCTGCCACATGAAGGCAGGAAGGTCTCTCTCCCTATTCCCCACTCCAGGCAAAAGTCTCTCCCTTCCTTTCTTCTTTTCTCCAAGGACCTTACCCAAGACTTGGCATCTCCCATAGCTCTCCCTCCTCACTGGTAAATCATTGGTACCTTTGCTACGTCTGTGGGCCTTGTTCACCCTCCAGGAGGAGATAATTGTCCCTGGCATTCAAAGATTTTATTAAACTTAAAAGCTTTTGCACAGCAAAAGAAACCATAAACAAGAAGAAAAGACAACCTTCAGAATGGGAGAAAATATTTGCAAATGCAGCAACTGACAAAGGATTAATCTCCAAAATATACAAACAGCTCATGGAGGTCAATATCAAAAAAGCAAACAACCCAATCAAAAAACGGGCAGAAGACCTAAATAGACATTTCTCGAAAGAAGACATACAGATGGCCAACAAACACATGAAAGGATGCTCCACATCACTATTAGAAAAACACAAATCAAAACTACAATGAGGTATCACCTCACATGGGTCAGAATGGCCATCATCAAAAAATCTACAAACAACAAATGCTGGAGAGGGTATGGAGAAAAGGGAACCCTCTTGCACTGTTGGTGGGAATGTAAATTGATACAGCCACTATGGAGAACACTATGAAGGTTCCTTAAAAAACTAAAAATAGAATTACCATATGACCCAGCAATCCCAGAGAAAACCATAAATCAAAAAGACACATGCACCCCAATGTTCATTGCAGCACTATTTACAATAGCCAGGTCATGGAAGCAACCTAAATGCCCATTGACAGACGAATGGATAAAGAAGATGTGGTACATATACACAATGGAATATTACTCAGCCATAAAAAGGAATGAAATTGGGTCATTTGTTGAGACATGGATGGATCTAGAGACTGTCATACAGAGCGAAGTAAGTCAGAAAGAGAAAAACAAATATCGTATATTAACACATATATGTGGAACCTAGAAAAATGGTACAGATGAAACGGTTTGCAGGGCAGAAATTGAGACACAGATGTAGAGAGCAAACGTATGGACACCACGGTGGGAAAGCAGCAGGGGTGGTGGTGGTGGTGTGATGAACTGGGCTATTGGGATCGACATGTATACACTGATGTGTATAAAATTGATGACTAATAAGAAGCTGCTGTATAAAAAATATATAAAATAAAATTCAAAAATTAAAAAAAAATCTACAAACAACAAATGTTGGAGAGGGTGTGGAGAAAAGGGAACCCTCTGCACTGTTGGTGGGAATGTAAGTTGATACAGCCACTATGGAGAACAGTATGGAGATTCCTTAAAAAACTAAAAATAGAACTACCATGTGACCCAGCAATCCCACTACTAGGCATATACCCTGAGAAAACCATAATTCAAAAAGACACATGCACCCCAATGTTCATTGCAGCTCTATTTACAGTAGCCAGGACATGGAAGCAACCTACATGCCCATCAACAGATGAATGGATAAAGACGATGTGGCACATATATACAATGGAATATTACTCAGCCATAAAAAGGAAAAAAATTGGGTCCTTTGTAGAGACGTGGATGGACCTAGAGACTGTCATACAGAGTGAAGTAAGTCAGGAAGAGAAAAACAAATATCATATATTAACGCATATATGTGGAATCTGAAAAATTTGGTAGAGACGATCTTATTTACAAAGCAGAAATAGAGACACAGACGTAGAGAACAAACATATGGATACCAAGGGGGAAAGGGGGTGGTGGTGGGATGAATTGGGAGATTGGGATTGACATATATACACTATTGATACTATGTATAAAATAGATAACTAATGAGAACCTACTGTATAGCATAGGGAACTCTACTCAGTGCTCTGTGGTGACCTAAATGGGAAGGAAATCCTAAAAAGAGGAGATGTATGTACATGTATAGCTGATTCACTTTGCTGTACAGTATAAACTGACACAACATTGTAAAGCAACTATGCTCCAATTAAAAAAAAAAAAATTGCTGAACATCCTTACTTCTCCCCACATGGACCCCGCGGCGTGCTCAGCTTACAGTAGAGGGCACTCCCTCTGCTGCCAAATCCACAGCACTCCAGGGCCAGCTGTGCCAGCCCCTCCTCTCCTTGGTGCTCACCTCATCCTCTCAGCTGCCTCGTTTCTTTGCTGCTGTTACCATGTTCCAAGCTGACTCTGGAGCATCTCCCCAGCCCACCCCCCAATCTGCCCCCACCCACCCCCAAGCAAGCATTGACTCTGGCAGATTTCTGCTAAAGGGGGACCAGTGATGTCCTAACCTGTTTGCTTTTCCAGGACTGATGTTTGCAGGGGTCTTTTTTTTGGAACCAGAACAGAAATCATCCCACATCCTTACGCAATTCTTCCACAGGCTCCAGCAAATAAAGGGCCTTTGGACCCTCCACCAGTCTGCCTTTTCCAGCAGAGCACCTGGGTTGGGCCTGAAGCCTCCAGCTACCTGCCTGCCGACCTGCCAGGACCTCTCCGGAGCAACCATGAAGTGCCTCGTCCTGCTCCTTTGCCTTGCTCAGCTCTGTGCCTGCCGCTCTGTCCCGCATGGCCCTATTCCGGGTTATAGGGAACCAGCCTGTGATGACCCAGAAACAGAGCAGGCAGCCCTGGCGGCCGTGGACTACATCAATAAGCACCTTCCTCATGGCTACAAGCACATCTTAAACCAGATTGAGAGTGTGAAGGTGTGGCCGCGGGTAAGTGAACCTGCTGTGTAGGAGGGGGTGGGGCTCAGCTGGGTGTCTCTAAGAGCCCACCTCCCAGCACAAATGAAGTCGCAGAATGGAAACACCCTGATTCCTCCCAGGAGGGAGGGAGAGACGGAGGGAAGAGAGGAGACATTCTGTACTGTGGTCAGTGGTCTCCAGGAGGGTGCTGGTTGGGGGCAGGAGGAGAGGGAAAGGCTTTGAATGATATTTTGAGGATCACAGGTAGAAAGTGTGGTTTTCTAGAAAAACTAGGACCGGAGACTGGATTCTAGTTTCCCAACTACCACTGACTGGAAATCACTTCTTTTCCTTTGGTTCTGTTTCTCTAGATAAAGACTGAGAGTGAATGAAATGTGCATTTGATAAGTGCCTACTACGTGCCAGGCCCTTTCACATATATCATCTCCTTAACCCCTCTCTCACCCCACCCCCAGTCCTGTGGGGTATTGTCCTTGTCTTACATGAGGAAACCAAGGCTCTGACATATTAGGGCATTATTTTACCCAAGGTCATAAAATAGTAAGCAACAGGCTAGGATTCAATTCCAGAACTGTGTTCCTTCCTCTACACAAGCTGCCTCCCCAAGAAAGGTATCCACATCCCAATGAGAAATCTTGGCATGAAAGGATTCACCCACTCACATGCTACATAAGAAACCAATGCAGCCTGAAGCTGGTGACAATGATGGTCAAGCTGGGAAACGTGTGCCTTGGGGGTCAGCCGAGTGATTTGGAGAGGTGGGGAGAAGACATCCATCTATTGCCTATTTTGAAATTAGATTTTATAGCTGAGGAAGGATAATTCTTTCAGTCAATACTGATTACAAGCCTTCCATGGGCAAGAACCAGTGTCAGGCGCTATGGGAGATGCTAAGTTGACTCATATGAAATAGCCAGTTTTGTATAATAAAAGCAGTCAAATATTGGCATTTTAATGATGCAACCTAATACAAAGGTGAGAAAGACATAGTGTCCACAAGAGATTCACAGTCTAGGAAGGAAAATAAGGCAAACCTCAGGATGTCTGGACTGACTCATGGACATCTGATCTCACAATGGGACAAAATATTTGAAATCAGGTTTGTACCAGATGGATTTTAGGAGTTCTGCAACCATAGTGAAGTACAGTGGTGATTCAGAGGAAGCACTGATCAATTCAGGGGAAATGACACACAATGTATATATTTGAGGGAAAGAAGGAACAACACTGCAGTTTTCACTAACAGCAGGGTTGGAGAAAACCAGGAGCCCCAGGTTCCTATTCACTAGCTCTGAGTGTTTTCAGGAAGTTAATTGGGGCATATCTGCACATCATAAAACACAGCTTCCTCCAGGAAAGGAAACTTTGAGGCTTCAGGTACTAGTGAATCACGCAGAACAGACATGAGAGACAAGCAGAGCTGGGCTGAAAGAAAAAACAGCCATACTCGTACCTTCTGAATTTTTCCGGGCTTTGAAGAAAGGATACACAAACAGGTGAACTGGCAGGAACAACTCCAAGGAGTCATACAAGCTCCCCTATCACCTCCTTACCCGCTGCTCCTTCCCTCTGTGCTAGTGACTGACTGACGCACTGCTTCCTCCATCAGAGGGAGGCTCACGCTTCCCTCTCACTACCAGCAGGGGGCAGTAGGGAACAGCAACTTTTCATCCAGGCATCTACAAGCCAAAAGACAAAAAAGCCACAGATAGCAACTTTTCCTTTAGGAAGGAAAAGAAAATGGGGAAGGAAGGAAAGTAGATGTTGAGAAGGAAGGAAGGAAGAAGTAGAGGGAGGGATGAAGAAGATAAAAGAGAGACAGTAAGTTATTATCCTACACCAACTTACTTCGCTGCTTGACTGAGAAAAATCCAAAGCTGACTTTTTCAAAGTACTGCTTGAAGGGTGAAAATTTTAAAATTAAATACGTATCAACATTCACTTTTAGCTTCCAGATACAGCTCAGCGTGATGGCTGTGCTTCCATCAACCAGTCCAAGGCCACGCCCCCTTCTTTCTTACCTCTCCAACAGGGAGTGGGTTCAAACCCAGTAGGGGCTCACCCTTGGACCCGCTCAGCAGGATTAGGCTGCTCACCTCTTCATTCTCTGTCTCCACAGCGGCCCACGGGAGAGGTGTTTGACCTTGAAATAGACACACTGGAAACCACCTGCCATGTACTGGACCCCACTCCCCTGGCAAACTGCAGCGTGAGGCAGCTGAAAGAGCACGTGAGTGCCCCTCTTAGGGCGACTGCCGCGGGGGCAGCTAAAATTGCCAATTGATGGCGCCTTCCCTGGGGCTGATTTTTACAATTCACCTTTTTATCGTACTCCCACCCCCTGCGAAACCAGTGTCATGTTTCAACATCACCCAGTGAAGGAGATTTTGTGAGGCTCACCTTTGACATCCACGTCCCCCCTGCCACCATCCCCCCACCGTGAGAAGTGAGAGGTCAGCCCTCCTCCTGGGCCCTCACTGTGGGTTTATTTCTCCAGGCGGTGGAAGGAGACTGCGATTTCAATGTGCTGAAACAAGACGGAGAGTTTTCCGTGTTGTCTGCAAAATGTGATTCCAGTCCAGGTAGAGATGATTATTATTCTTATTATAGTTACCTGGTAGAGAGAGTGAGGAGGGAACCTGAACTGTTTTCAACAGAAGTAGTTCTAGCCACTTTGTTGGTGATGAAAAGAAGCCAAGTTTCCTGGGTTTGGGGACTTTAAAACTGTGTTTTAAGGAGCTGTTCTCATTGGAGGTGAAAATCGCCCCTTGGTGAGAGGGGCTTCCGCAACAATGCCAGCATGGCAGGAGCCACCCGAAGGTTTAGTAAGAAGCAGAGGATCCTCCTGCAGCCATTTGGAGCATGTTTTAGCCCTTTCAAATAAGCAGAGCGGGGGCAAATGCCGCAGAGAATTACAGCCCCGAGCCAAGTTGATTTCTTCGCTCTGTGCGCAGACTCGGCCGAGGACGTGCACAAGGTGTGTCCAGACTGCCCCCTGCTGGCCCCGCTCAACGACAGCCGGGTGGTGCACGCAGTAGAGGCCGCGCTGGCTGCCTTCAACGCCCAGAAAAACGGCTCCTACTTTCAGCTTGTGGAAATTTCTCGGGCTCAATTTGTGGTAAGACTGAGACCCTGCTGACGGTTTGGGCAGTTTGGTGGCACTTTGGGAGTGGACGTGGTGAAGCAGGGGTGAGGGACAGAGCAGGTGCAGGGGCAGCCACGGGAAGTCAACGAGGGTGGTGGGAGAAAGGGGGAAAGAAAGGGTCCTGAGTGTCCTAAGGACCCCGAGGACCCTCAGCGCATCCCCCACCTAAGCCACTTCAACACAAAACAGCCAGATGCTGTGTGTCCCCAGTTCCTCCGTTCCAGTTAACACCAGGGTGGAAGTTCCCACTTTATCCAGAAGCACCCACTGTAAATTCATGGGTCTCCACATCGCCATCACCCATCACCACGGAACATCTACAGCACTCTTGTAATTGCTACTTACAAAGGCATGGGCATATTTACATATAAGGGCAAGGATCCTAAAATGCCTTTGAATCACTGAGAAAAAAAAAAAACTAATTGTACCGTGGCTGGGTTAGCACATTTGAATGCAATGGAATTCTAATATTTTTAAAAACTAGTATTCTGGATGCCAGCCATGGCATACTTGGAAATACACTATAGATAGTAATTCTGTTAACCAGAATATGCGAGTCACAGAACACCCCCGCCCCAGACTATAACAAATAACAGATATTTTATTATTGTAAGTGTCCATGTGCTCTAAGAACTATAAGATAGAAAAGCATAAGTATCTTCTGTACTTTCATTTATATTTTTCATTTGATCCTGCTGTCTAAAATACGTGGGAGAGGCATTAATTTCTTTACTTTCCCACCCCATCTTGGAGTAGCCTGGGCCTTGGGTCTCGAAGTGCAACCCCAATAGGGAAGTTGGCAGGAGGCAGGGTTCCCACTCAGGTCAGTGTAAGGTCAGCCCTCTGGGTTCCTGCTTTCTACCTGAAAACTCACCTCTGCTCTGAATGATGGGCAGTGGATACCTGCACCTCCTTCAGGGAAGACCCAACCCCAGCTTCTGTATGCAAACCCTTCAAAAACCCAGTGTCTCACTGTAAGCCGTATGTAAGCCACCGGGGGCATGTTTCCTGGCCACACAGTGTGGTCTCCGTGAAACGTGCTCCCTGGACTGTGCAATTCCATGGCCCTCGCTACTTCCCTCTGGCCTCTCCTTACCAGTCTTTTTCATGCTAAGTCATGTTGCTTCATGAAAATTTTCCTTTTATCCTCATCAGCCTCTTTCAGCTTCTGTCACTGTGGAGTTTGCAGTGGCTGCCACTGACTGTGTTGCTAAAGAGGTCGTAGACCCAGCCAAGTGCAACCTGCTGGCAGAAAAGGTGAGCGGGCTAGGCATTGGGTTGGTAAAGCCAAGTCATGGAATAGAGCATCCTTAGAGCAAATTCGTATCTTGTGGCTGCAGAAAGGAGAAATGCAAAATACCCACTGCCTGTGAGGCTGGGTCGTGCCAGGTCATCCTCTGGGGTGTCATCTCCCCTGCTTAAGAGCTATCACCAGATCTTCTCACCCAATGGAGGCCCCTGGAGTTAGAGAGGCTGTTTCCTAACTAAGATGAGTCATGTCAGGCCATTGGGAGTATAAAGTGTAGATTTTCTAGATAGACCTCTGATATGAAATCTTTCAAGTCCTTAAGCCAGCAATGTCCACGTCTAGGAATTTAGCCTAAAGAGATCATCGTGTTTCACAGAATATATCTATAAAGATGATTTACGACAGGTACAAAATGACCCCAGAAGATCTGAATGTCCAAAAGGAGGGAATCATTGAATAAAATACGGCGCATTAGTAAATAGAAAATTATACAGACACGAAAATTAACACTTTCAAAGAATAAGGAATGATATAAGAGAATGCTATCATTATAGCACGTGAAAAACATAGTATACAAAATGGTGTAGTTAGTGATGCCAATTTCTAAATGATATTTAATTGTAGTTAAAAATAAGAAAGAAATACATAGATGTGAACAGAAGTTCTCCTGGGTCACCACCATTTCTGAGATTCTGGGTGATCTCTCTCATTCCCAAAGCTTTTCTGTATTTTCTACATTCTATAATAAAATATAAGCAGAAATCATACACTTTAGGAAAAAGATTTTTTTAAAAAGAGGAATTAGGAATTTAAGGTTTTTTCCCTTGATGTGTTGGAGTATAAGTGAAACTGGGAGAGAAGTCCACTTTCTGAACTGGTTCAAATAACTCCTCTCTTTCTGTGGGCAGCAATATGGCTTCTGTAAGGGGACAGTCACTGAGAAGGTTGCTGGCGGGGAAGATGTTGCAGTGACCTGCACGGTGTTCCAAACACAGGTAAGGGCGTCATGGATGCACTTGCCCTTATCTTCAGAATACAATGACCCCTTCACCTTTCTGCGGTGCCTTAGTAATTTCAGGGCATTTGCTGCCTGTCCTTTTGAGCCCCGCCATATAGATAGCGCCAGGGAATGTGAAATCATCAAAAAACAAAAGGTTGTTTCAGCCATGCCCTCCCCTCCCACGAACTGGTGGTTACAGGGCAGAACCTCCCTAGTGTGCAATTGGCGAGGCCACGTGTTTTATTTGCTAGCTTGGGAGCGGGGGCGGGGAGAGGCGGGGTGGGGGGGGGGGCGGGGGGAGTGGGCGTGGTTTTCTGAGTTGCAGAGTCCAGGTGGCCAGATCTGTCTCACAGCTCCTTGTGGCTGCAGGTGTAGATGAAAAAGAGGGTGACGCTACTGGTGAAGGTTAGCCATAAGGTGGGGTTCTTTTGCTCGTGGAACAGTGTAAGTCTACCATCCCCAACACAACTGGTGAGAAAGGGGCTACCGCAGGCCAGTTACCCCTCCCCTGGAGCCCTGATGGCCATCCCTTGTACCTAGGTAGTTCTTTTTTGCCAGATTCCTTGCAAATAAAAATTAGTACTGTGAGAGAATTGGGTGGGGTTCCACCTGGAAGGAAGAGAAAGGCAGCTAACCTAAGGAAACAATCCTCTCTCCAGCCTGTGCTCCCGCAGCCCCAACCAGACGGCGCCGAAGCAGGGCCCCTCACCGCTGCACCGGGCTCGGCTGGGCCAGCACTTTCTCCAGCTGGCCAGCCCGCGGCCTCCCTGGTGGTGGGACCCAGGGCCGTGGCAGCTCCCCCGATGCCCCCACCGGTGTACCCGGCGCACTACGACCTGCGCCACGCCTTCTCGGGTGTGGCCTCAGTGGAGTCAGCCTCAGGAGAAGCGTTTCACGTGGGGAAGACACCCAAGGTGGCGCAGCCTAGCATTCCTGCTCCTGAAGGTCCAGTTCCAGTGGTCCGCCCTTGCCCGGGGAGAATCAGACACTTCAAGGTCTAGAAGACGGTCAGAGATGAGAAGGTTTGGCACAGAGAACGTGGCCGCCATTTTGTCCAAGTATGGGTTTGGGTGGGAGCTGTGTCTGCTATCAAAGCAAGTGCTACGTGTGGTCTAGATTAACGTCAAGTCTTGAATGCCAGCTTCTCGTCATCCTTCGGAGGTCGGGGAACAGAGCAGGTGATAGTTATGTTTGATGGAAGGCATAAGGTCAGCAACTTGACTGTTATTGTTTTGATGCTAAGCCACCACCATTGTGTTCTCTACTTTCTCTTGACCTCACAAAAATAATTGGAACTGTGATTTTTGAAAGGTGCTCTTGCCAAGTTTATATCTGCTTGTTAATAAAAATGCCTGAAGGACCTTCCTTAAAAAAGAAGGTTCTAAGCTGAAATGTGGTCATGATTATTTCCAACTTCATCCAAGCTCACGTGTGTGTGGTCTGTCTTTCCAGCAACCACACCACAAGTGTTCCTAATCAAAATCAAAGTGAAAATAGGAACAAAATAGAACAAAAATCTGCTATATTACTACACACAGGAAAAAGTGAGACTAGGATCTGCTCATAACTCATAAGATCTGATCATTTCCTTATAAGAAAATAATTCTTTTCATTTCATAACGTTCAGAAAATATTGCTAAATTGGGGTCAAGTGCCTGAACTTTGTACAGACAGACCAACCATTGGTTTCCCCCAATACCCAGGTAAGGAAGGATCAGCAATTAACACAGGAGCCTCACTTTAATTATATCTGTTCATTATTTATGCTTAAAATAACTGTTAGTTGTACTATATATACTGCATTTTATGATGCAGGATTGGTCTTTCTACCCAATCCATTTTAAGACCTCAAGTTAAAGTTCTGGTGTATAGTATGAATAGAGGAGGGATACCTGGACAGGTAAATCCAGTGGACATTTGTAGATACTATCCAAGTGTTCAGAGAGCATAAAGAATGGTGAATGGTGCCTAGACCATTTCAATTTTTATCTACTAGCATTAGGTTGTTCTGAGCAACCTAAGTGATGGGCCCTTTCAGGTGAAATTTTAAAGGAGTAGGACTCATAACCAGTGGAGTGGCTTCACTTGAACCAAGGAGATTGAATCAAGCATTGGCACTCACCTTATCACTCTTGCCTAGAGGTTTTGCCCCAGTAACCAGAAAGAATAGCCAGGAAGTTAGGAAAACCTTTAGGTATCTCAGAAGCCAGGGGACATGAGGAAGGCATGGTCAGCTAGGCTAAATGCTGCAGAAAGAGCAATAAGGGTGAGGACCAAGAAAAGGCCATGGGTTAGTTGACCAACTAGGAGGGGATGGTGACCATTGGCAGATGCAGTTTCACTAGAAGGGTGAGTATAAAAGCCTGGCGGCAGGGTTAACTGGTGGAGATGATGAGAAAATGGAGGGGAGTGTGTAATCTCTTTTAAGCAGTTTGATGGTGAAGGGTGGGAGAGAGAGGATGTAATCTAAAAAGACTGATTTTTGGACAGACACAGCAGAGAGGGGCAGCTTGCAGTGAGGCTTTCGTTCCCTGACCAGGGATGGAAAGCTGGTTGCGGCGGTGAGAGCATCAAGTCCTAACCACTAGACCACGAGAAGCTGTGGCTATAGTCTGGGCCCCAGTTCTTGTCTGCCTTGAAAAAAAAAATTTGACAAGGAGACAGAAGGTAGAAAGGAGAGTAAGGCGTTCATTAGAAAAGCAGAATACATGCAGAGAGACTCACAGGCAAGCTCAGAGAGAGTGACGCCTTTGGGAAGTTTCATTTGTAAGGGGGCAGTCTTCCTGGTCTTTGTTTTCCTCTGGCCAGTCATCTTGTTTTGCCCCCATAGCTGATTAGTCTCAGGGTCCTTCCCTATGTGCGTGTGCATCCTTTAGCCAAGATGGATTTCAGTGCGAGGGTCCCTGGGAAGTTAGCAAAACGTATAGTCTGGCGTCCCCCGCCACTCTTTTTGACCCTTGAGGAGCCTTTCTGTGCATGTGCAGTTGAGGTCTCCCTGACTCCAAGGATGAGAAATATGTGATCTCTTGATTTTTCACCTGAGCAGGGCTTATCCCCTCTCTGCCCCCGCCATTACTGTTATCTTAAAGTGTCCACAGGAGACAAAGTCCAGCTGTTTACCCAGTTCCTCTTGTCATTTCTATCTTGCGGTATAAACAGGCCGGTTGCAAAAATATCTAGCCTGTAGCCCATCTATCTCCTGCCTCAATAAATATGAACAGGAGGGTAGCTGTAAATGTCTAGCCTGGAGCCCATCTATTCTCCTGCCTCAGGATAACTGGGTAGAGGGAAGATTTCTTTTCCAGGAAAGAGGAGTTTTGAGCGTCCTTAGGGCAAAAGATGGGAAGAGATGGAAGAAGAAGAAAGAGAAAAAGGATATGATGGGGTGGGGGGCATGGGAGATATTTAGTGGAGAGCTGGAAATGGTTTGGGCAACTCTGCCAAAGAGTCTAGACCTTCTTTAAGGGAGCTTGCAACGGAATCCTGAAAACACACCTTTCACCCAGTACTAGAAGAGACTCGTCCACTTTCCAGCCTTGCTACACACAGGTGTAGTCAGTGTTTTCCATGGCAGGTGGTACATACCCAACCCAAAGCAGCTTAAGTAGAAAGGGAAATGTCACTGCCTGGGTACTGGGAATTCAAATGGATGAGTCTTACCTAGGGCACAGCGGAATCCAGGGGGTCAAAAGATATCATTTCCATTCTCTCTCTCTCTGTCTCTGTCTCCCTCTCTCCCTCCCTCCCTCCCTTCTTCCTTCCTTCCCTTTTTCTGTCTGTCATCAGTGCTTGCCTTCAGTCTTAGCCAGGATGGCCACTGGCAGCCTCACACCTACGTTATCATTGGTGCCTAGTCCTGAAGAAAAAGAGAAGGGCTAGTCAAGAAGAGCCAAGGGAGAAGCTATTCCAGGGGAATAGCAGGCACAAAGGCCTAGAGGCAGGAAACAGGTTGATGTGGCTAAGGATGAGAAAGGAAGCTGGATTGAAGCAGCTACGAGGAGAAAGAGGACGGCTATAGAAAATGAGGTTGAAGAAGCAAATGGGGGCAGGTCATGAACAGCCTTGAGAGCCTCAGGAGTTAGGGCGTTTTTCTCAATGCAGTGGGAAGCCACTAAAGGTTTAAGCAGAGCAGTTTTACCTTAAGAGATCACTCAGGCTCGGTGGTTCTCGACCTGGGGATGGCGGGAGGTGGGGTGGAACAGTATTATCCTCTTCCCGACCCCGCACCCAGGGACATTTGGAAGTAAGGGGAGGCATTTACTTGGGATGCTACTGGACAGAGGCCAGGGATGCTAAATATTCTGAAATGGACAGGACATCCCCAACAATGAAGTCCCAAAAATGAACAATGATTAATTAATACCCCAAATGCCAATAGCATTCATGTTACGTTGTTAGTTGCTGTAGGGAAAATGGGTTGCATCTCGGAAAGAGTAGCCACAGGATAGGAAGTGACTGGAGCTTTCTAGGGGAGAGATAAGTGTACCTTAGTCTAAGGTTGTGGACAGCAGATGTGGTTTAAAGATAAGGATATAACTTCAGGTAGAAGTCCTAGGACCTGCTGATGGATTTGATGAGAGGGTAAGAAAAGGACAGGACAGGTGAAAGGTAACTCCTGGATTTGTGGCTTTGCAAACTGGGTAGATGCTGGTGTCATTTACTGAGACAGAGGGCACTGGTTCATTTCATCTGAGTTACCTCAGTTTCTCTCCTCTCTGTTTTGAAGTTGTGCAGTTGATTTTTCTATGTAAGGCTAACCCATGCCTTAATCTGACAGACCTGCACTGTCTGGGCTAAGGTGATTCACCTTTCATTTCTTATGGCCCTCATTATACAACCAGGTGTATGCAACAGTCTGGCAGGGGTGTAGGGAGGATTAAATGCGATGCTAGAAGTATATGCTTGGAACCTTCTTGACACATTCTAGGCTCTCGGTAAGGGTCCTCCCTATCTACTTCCTCTTTCTGTCCTCTGAATTTGGTGGCTTCAGAAGATTATGTCCTTGACCTTCTCTTAAATGTGTACTCTCTGCTTGGCAAGTCCATCCTTTCTCATGATTGAAACTCTTGATCTTACACGGATAACTTCCAACTTTACAGCTCCAGCTTGGGCCTTTTTCGTGTTTCAACATTGCATTTCCAAAGGTCTCCAGGATTTCCTCACTTGAATTTACCTAGAACAGTTTCCTACATGATTTATTTGATCTAAGAGATGCATACCTGAAGACAGCAGTCTTCAAAATGTGCATATTCTAGAAACATTTCTTCCTAAGAGTGAACATAAATTAGAAAGGATGGGTTATGGAGCTGTTAAATCTACTGCGCTTATGCTCATTTTTGCATTAATGCTGCCCTATATTTTCTCAGCATCATCTTTAATATTTGGCAGAATGCTTGCTCCTAAATTAATAGCATCGCATGTGTCTCATTTACTTGCCTTCTTAGTGGCTTTTTAATTAAATCTGCCTCATCTTCCAAAGTTACTGAATTTCAGGTGTATTTTTCAGTACAGTACCACCACCACCAATTAACAATATTTGGTGGGTGTTAAGATAATAGAAATATTTACAACTAAAATAACAGTGAACGTTAGAGTAATAGAATAGTGGTCATCAAAATCACTCATGGAAATTTTGCTGCACATGAAAAAAAAGTGGTTCCAACGATATTGACAAAGGGTGATGCGTATTTCTCTTACATGGGACAGTCATACGGCAATGTTGTAAACAAGGTTTACAATGTACTTGCTTAAAGGTTCTCTGTACATCCCCTGCTTGACCAGTCCCCACTTCACCTACACCCTACTCACTCGACTGACCTTCCCCCCATAATTGTAGACCCTAATCAGAAAATACCTACATACTTCCCACCCTCCCCGACCAGAGATGGTGATTATTCTAATATTTAGCTCGGAATGGCTACCCCTTGATAGTTTAGCAAAGGGAAAACCTCTGCCCCAGGAAAGTACTTAGCCTGGGGGCCTAACAGGAGTTTAGAGGGCCAGCTCCTCTGCTGCTTTCCCTGAGCCAAGCTGACATCAAGTTCCCCGTAACTGAGAGCCTCCCTAGTCCTCCCCAGAGTGAAGCCTGCAGCTACTTCCTGCCCTGCCGTCCACCCCATACAGTGGCGTGTTGCTCCAAGACCTTGCTTCCCGCATGTAAGCTCCCCCATCCATCAGACCATTGATGTCTCTGTCGCTGACTCTGGGCTCTTTCTTCAGTCTTGAAGCTGGGCAAGCGCAGGGCTTGCAGGCCTCTGGGGTGCAGCCGACAACCATCAAAGAAATAAAAGATCTGTGACAGGCTAGTTAATCTTCACTGCAGTATGCAAATAGGATTTCTAAATTTGGCATGCAGATACCTTTGAGAGACATATGAAGTCCCTTGCAGAGCTGCCAGTGGCATAACTATGAAAGAGAAAAGAGTCCCTTAGTGTTCCTAAAAACATGGACTGTTCCTTTTGGGATAGAGTAGCCAAGCTGAACCCAGAGCCTGCCCAGCCCATTCCAACCCCAGTTTTGAGACAGTTGATGGAAGAAGCTCTCTGGATTGTCCCTGAGGAACCGATGTGGCGGAAGTGTCCAGGCTTACAGGCATACCTTGTTTTGTTGTGCTTTGCTTTATCGCTCTTCACAGATAATTGTGTGTTTTACAAGTTGAAGGTTTGTGGAAACCCTGCCTAGAGCAAGTCTATCAGCGCCATTTCCCCAGCAGCATTATGTTTTTCTTAAGGCTCCTGGATTTTGAAGAACTAACCTTAGAAGAATTCCTTTGCTCTTCTGGTACTTTTTAACTGCCTATTCATCCTCCTATAATATGTATTTCAGAGTGGATGAGACAAAATTTTGGTTACAGGATAAATGTGCAAAAAGGCCAGAAAAAACATAGGCCTTTACATGAATGATATTTGCGTCCTAAATTCATATTTGTTTGGATGTCTTTTATATTTGTCTTCAGAGATCATAGAATTATTTTAAAAGTTAATAATTTTAGTGTACATTGAGTTGTTCAGAAGTTCAAGTACTTGGTGTTATGAAAGCTGCTTATAAGACAGCTTTTACTGTGCGTTAATCTCCAAATGACAATTACAGTAGATGTTTCTATAAAGGTCAACTGCTTTCTGGTTTAGATCCACTCCAATGGATCCACTATAGCACCAATAATAGCTCCTAATTGACATTTTACTTTTCTGCTTCAAGCTAAAGACAGATGGGTGTGTGTATGTGTGATATGAAAAGTAAGCATTTGCCAGTGTTCTTTTTTAAATCAAATCATTGTCAGATTTCACTGGACTTTTTGAAAAGGTGTGTATCTATTCTTTATTTGTAATGGGTTTTTTCTGTCTCTAATTGCAACCTGACTCAAGGGTTTTGCATCCTAGAGTCACTAGTTACGGCAGCAGGCAACTGGAAATTAGAATTTCAGTATAACAGTTGTCTCTTTTGGAGGCCTATTGGGATTGGTTGTATAAACAATAATAAAGTGACTAGATTAGACAACACTGCAAACTGACATCTGTCTTGGGAATTCTAAATGTGAATATTAAAGCTAGGGTGGGCTTCCCTGGTGGCACAGTAGTTAAGACTCCGCCTGCCAATGCAGGAGACGCCAGTTTGAGCCCTGGTCTGGGAAGATCCCCCATGCTGCGGAGCAACTGAGCCCAAGTGCCACAACTACTGAAGTCCGCGTGCCTAGAGCCTGTGCATTGCAAGGAAGAGTAGCCTCCGCTCACGGCAGCTAGAGAAAGCCCACGCGCAGCAACGAAGACCCAACGCAGCCAAAATTAAATTAAATTAAATTTAAAAAAGGATGGAGCTTGTATGTTAAAAAATACAAAAAGCTAGGGTCAAATATAAGATTGTATTTTATTTTTAAAATGCATTTTATTGAAGTATAGTTGATTTACAATGTTGTGTTAATTTCTGCTGTACAGCAAAGTGATTCAGTTATATATATATATATATATATATATATATATATATATATATATATATATACACATTATTTTTCGTATTCTTTTCCATTATGGTTTGTGACAGGATATTGAATAGAGTTCCCTGTGCTATACAGTAGAACCTCATTGTTTATCAATTCCGTATATAATAGTTTGCATCTTCTAATCCCAAACTCCCAATCCACTCCCCCTTGGCAACCACAAGTCTGTTTTCTATGTTTGTGAGTCTGCTTCTGTTTCGTAGATAAGTTCATTTGTGTCATATATTAGATTCCAATTATAAGTGATAAAAGACTGTATTTTAATTTACTATACTACTTGAAATCATGAAACCATAATCAACTATGAGTCTGATGCCTGTTGAAATTAAGATAAAAAGATGCTTATAAAAATGTCATTTAATATTCATTTCTCTCACTAATCATTGCCTAACATATTTTTAAAGATGGAGGAAGGTATTTGATCTCATGAAGTAACTAAAAATTAAGTCTTTTCTTAAATAAGACACCGTGGCAATATATTTGGATAAGGGTGATTCTATAAATAAGATCATTAAAATACCTTTTGTTAATAGTAATCTTCTTTAGCATTTGCAAAATATGCTTCCTTCAAGAGGCTTGAAGTGCTTTTTTAATATCTTTGTACTGATTCACAGTAACTGTGAAAACTGCAACAGATCTCCTCTCTAAAAATGTCATTGCAAAAAGAATTTTCTCAATGGAAATAGCCCCCCAAAATCTATTGCTTCCCTTATCTCAAAGTGTACAGTCAGATCAATGTCCCATTGAACTTTGCACTTGTGTGAAATCATCTGACGCATTTGGTCAATGTGGGGTGTAACATTTTAAAAATAAGTAGTCAGTCATGTCTAATTTATCAGTTCATGTATCCCCAGCACTTCTTATACGTTCACGATATATAATAGTTGTTCAATAAATATTTAATACCTGAATTTTTAAAAATGTACTTGCTTAAAAAATACTCAGTCTTTGGCTAATTTTTAAAAGTTTGGGAAATTGTTTCAAATTTTGTTTTCAAAAATTTTTATAAATTGTTTCAAATTTTGTGTATAAAGTGAGACTTTATTGCAATTTTAATATCTTGCTATTTAACATTTGCATGATTCAAAATCATATTGTTGAATTGGGCCCCGCTGCTTGCCGCTTACAAAATCAAATTCACAAATGTTGATAGAAAGGAAAGTTGTCTTTAATCACAGTGCCAGCAATCTGGGGAGATGATAGACTCAGTGTCCCCCAAAAAACTACCTCCAAAGATTCTGCTTGGCCATGAAAGCTTTAAAGGTAAGGAGGGAAGTAATCTCAGTTAATCATTGAGATAGGGGGTCGGAGCCATCGCCATCACCCCAGTGCATGCAGACTTGTTGACTTCTTGTGATCTTCCTCTAAACGTTATCTTGTTCACACAGTTTGGTCACACAGTTTGAGAGATTACTGAAGGGGAAGCTAGGGAAGAGATCTGGTCATCTGTTAATTACTTATTCTTCATTTCTGTTTATTTCATCTACAGAAAGAACCGGCAAGTTAGGCAAGGTATTGCCTGATTAAAAGACTTGAAAGGTGTGCTTGGGCTGGACATGAGTAGAGCATGGGGGTGCCTGGTTTAAAAGTTAGTTACAATATAGCTTGGCTAAAGTGATAAGGAAAGGGGCTTCCTGCTGAGGGCGGTTTCCTGCAAAGAGCTGCTTACAATCATGCAATGTAACTGTCATAAAATATAACTATCTTGGGACTTCCCTGGTGGTCCAATGGTTAAGACTCTGCACTCCCAATGCGGGGGGCCCGGGGTTCGATCCCTGGTCGGGGAAGTAGATCCCGCATGCCACAACAAAGGTCCTGCGGGCTACAACTAAGACCCGGCACAGCCCAATAAATAAATAAATGTCAAAAAATAAATAAATAAAATGTAACTATCTTGTATGTTCAACTGTTGCATTTCTCTTCCAAATTGACTCTCATCCCTGCATCTTTCCAATTTTGGTTCATAACACTCAGCCAGTCACCCAGCAATTAGAATTTCATTCACCACGAGGTAAATCCTATTTTTTCAAGTCTTTAAGATTTAAAGCAAGAATATGTAACCCACACGATAAGTACCCTTAACATTAGTTTCCCAAATAATCATTTTCATAAAATATTACTGGTGCTCCCATATATTACTCATTCCACCTCTAGCCCTTCCCCACCTCTCCACCCAAACCCCAAAACAACCAAGGACCATTAGGAACATATGAAGTACAATGCTGACTTACTAGCATTTATATATGTGTGTGTATATATATATAGATGTATATAACAATATAAGTATATGTACTATCCATTCAGTAGGTGGTGACTCCAACCCTCTTCTCATTATAGCCAGTAAAGAGTTAAAAATGTTCATGATTCATTATTTGAAAGAGCAAAAGTTATAAACAATGTAAATTTTCTATAATGATGCCTGGCTAACTAAATTATGTTATATTCATTCCATAGGCTACTATACAGAAAGTAAATATTCTAAATTAAGTCTCACTTCTAAGCCACATGGCTTCTGTCTTGGCGACTTTACCTTTAGAAGCTGGCTCGAGACAGGAGCCCTGAGACTTTAGGCAAAAGGAAGATGGGGGGAATGTAATATATGGGTCTCGTCACCTCTAACCATCCGTGTAGGGTTTTTTCTTTCCTTGATGGCAGTAGAAAGACCTCACTTCCATAACATACTACTCTTGATACTTTCTTTAAAGCTACTTTTCATTAAAGATTCTCTCATGAGGTATTTATCTGGGAGTTGGGAGGCTAAGGCGCTCAGGTCCTGGCTCTTCAGTGAATTTAACTGTGTGACCTTGGGCAAGTCACTTAACTTCTCTGTGCTTCAGTCTCCCTATCTTGTAAAATGGGAGTAATACCTACCTCACAGGGTTGTTGTGGGGATTAATTAGATATAATGTCTGTAAAGCATCTAAGGTTCTTGAAGAAGTTGCTATATAAATACAAAATAATATCTATTAAAGTTGGTTTATGGGCTTCCCTGGTGGCGCAGTGGTTGGGAGTCCGCCTGCCGATGCAGGGGACACAGGTTCGTGCCCCGGTCCGGGAAGATCCCACATGGCGCGGAGCGGCTGGGCCTGTGAGCCATGGCCGCTGAACCGGCGCGTCCGGAGCCTGTGCTCCGCAACGGGAGAGGCCCCAACAGTGAGAGGCCCGCATACCGCAAAAAAAAAAAAAAAAAAAAAAGTTGGTTTATTTGTGAAAAATCAAATCAAATCATATTACAAGAAAGTGGCAATTCATATAGGAAAATATTCAAAATATATTTGGAAATCAAAAGGCAGATTTTAAAATGATATGGTCCTAATTTTGTATAAATAATTTATATATATATAGGTATATTCATTTATATATACATTCACACAGACATGAAAGCTGCAAAATAATAGGAAGGAAAACACCAAAAGATTATTGATAATAGTGATTTTATCTGAGTTACAGAATATTGGGAACTGTTTCTCTTTTTCTTTCTTTTTTTGACTAGCAATCGAGCCTGTGTCCCCTGCATTGGGAGTGCGGAGTCTTAACCACTGGACTGCCAGGGAAGTCCCTGGGAGTTGTTTTTCTTTATTGTATCAGTACTTTATATTTCCTGCATGTTCTTATAATGCTCATGTATTACTTTTGTAGAAAAAGACTTTTTCTTTTATTTTGTTTGCTTAGAGCAGACGTCAGCAAACTTCTATAAAGAGGCAGAGAACAAATACTTTTGGCGTTGTGGGCCTTATGGCCTCTGTCTCAACTACTCAACTCTGCTGTTGTAACAAGAATCGGCCATAGACAGTACATAAATGCATGGGCATGGCTGTGTCCCAATTAAATTTTATTTACAGAATTAACAGTGAGCTGCCTCTGGCCCTCAGGATGTAGTTTGCCAAAGTGTCCTAGAACAGTAGAAGTAAGGAGAAATAGAATTGGGAGAAAACATGGTGGTCAAAGAGTGGGGCAGTTCTGCGTGGAGTTAGGTGCTGGTCTCTGGAGTCAGAGTGGTCAAACAAGAAGGAAGCTAGAGTGTTGTCCCTGGGGAAGATGAATTTGTCTGGATAATAGCAGGGTGAGGGTGGAGGGCAGGAATGTAAACCAGGAGCTAAGACTTTCCAGCTCAGAGGGAGTGACAGGTCAGAAGATGGCAGGGACAGGAGAGGGAGGCTGATGCAGCCGTGCATGTGACATGACCCTCAAAAAAGCAAGTTTTTATGCAAGCACAGAGGACTAAGGTCCTGGAAATAGCACTGGGAAATGGGGAGGATGCCAATGTTACTAAACGTTAAGTATCCACTTCAAAGTTCTTATGGAGAAGTTGTGTCTTGGAGAAAAGCCAGGCTTGAGTTGAGTCTAGGAAATGCCTAGGTTAATAAGATAAGTGGGTAAGCTTATTTACTAAGGAATGGGAATTTCAGAAGACACAATGGAAAGAAAGATTTGGACATAGGAGGGATCCTTGATGGTTTGAGAGAGAAGAGGCAGAGAGTGCAAAGAATACGATACTGCCAGGAGAGGACAGTTGGGGCCTGTTGGGTTTACAGGGATCAGTGTCTGGAATGAGCAGGCAGTAGCTTACATTAATTATAGTTTGGTGAGTCAAGAGTAGGCAATGGGATTAATTAATTCCCAGGCCCTCAGTACGGTAAAAAATAGCAATCTCTGGAGGATGGGAGGTCTTTTCCTAACCAGGTAGCTGCTACCCGCTCTTTCCCCCATCCCATCTCACCCAAAGCCCATACTTGGCTAAGTTTCCTTAGGTCCCCATTGAGACAAGCCATGGATATGACTTGATTGGGCAATAATATTTTTATCATCTTTATTGCATTCTCCACCGCATTCCTTTTTATTCACTTCACCTCTTGGTGCATTGCCTGAAGGAAAAACTCAACAAGTAAGGAAGGAAAGAATGACCTCCTAACCAAATCTTGCCAGCTCCAGCCCTTCCTTCTTCCAACTGTCCCATACTGGGCTGCCAGATGTACGTACACAAAGTCCAGATTGTGGCACTCTCCTAATCAAGAAGGATTCATGTGATCACAGATCTCCAAAGTAGGGGGTGCAAACCCCAGGGAATGCACAAGATAAATCACTGGCTTATGGGGGAAAGTATTGGAACTCTATTTTTCTAGTTTTTAATATTTTACTAAATTTATTAGTTGCATACATTTTGATCACATGATAATGATTTTTCCTTTTAAACGACTATTTTTTGAAGTTGCAACAAAATTAAACAGAAAAGACAGAGATTTCTCATATACCCCTGTGCCCACACACACACAGCCTCCCCCCTTCTCAGCATCCCCCACCAGAGTGGTACGTTTATCGGTGAACCTACATTGACACGTTATTATCACCCAAATTCCATAGTTCATATTAGAGTTCATTCGTGGTGTTTTACATTCTAGGGCTTGGACAGATGTATAATAACATGTATCTACCATTATAGTATCATACAGAATAGTTTCACTGCCTTAAAAATCCTCTGTTCTCCATCTATTCATCCCTCTCTCCCCACCCCATTCCTTGGCAACCATTCGTCTTTTTACTGTCTCCACAGTTTTGCTTTTTCCGGAATGTCATATAGTTGGAATCGTACCATATGCTGCCTTTTCAGATTGACTTCTTTCACTTAGTAATATGTATTTAAGTTTACTCCATGTCTTTTTATGGCTTGATGGCTCATTTGTTTTTAGAGCTGCATAATATTGCATAGCCTGGATGTACCACGGTTTATTTATCCATTTACTTACCAAAGGACATCTTGGTTGCTTCCAAGTTTGGACAGCTGTGAATAAAGCTGCTATAAACATCCAAGTGCAGGATTTTTTCATGTGCAGGTTTTTGTGTGGACATAAATTTTCAGTTCATTTGGGTAAATACCAAGGAACGTGACTGCTGGATCATGTGGTAAGACTATGTTTAGTTTTGTAAGAAATGCGTCAGTATTTTGGATTTTGGCCATTCCAAAAGGTGTGTAGTGGTATCCCACTGTTGTTTTAATTTGCATTTCCCTGATGACATATTATGTGAAACATCTTTTTATATGCTTATTTGCTATCTGTATATCTTCTTTGGTGAGATTCAGGTCTTTTGCCAATTTTTTAATTGGGTTGTTCATTTCCTTCTTGTTGAGTTTTAAGAGTTCATTAACTATTTTGGATTAAAGTCCTTCTTCAGATATGTCTTTTGCAAATAATTTTTCCCAGTCTGTGACTTGCCTTCTCATTCTCTGAAAGGGCTCTATCTTTATTTTTACCTGCAAAGAAAGAAGTTAAGCTTTGCTAATATTTAGCATATCAATTATTGATATAAACATATATAATAACTAGTCATACATATATTGGGGATGCATATTCAAATATTTTGTTACTAGTAGGGTATATGATCAAAAAATTTAGAAACCCCTAATGCAAGGAATAAAGTCTAGATGCCTTATCTCGGCGTTTAAGTCCTTACAAAACCTGCTACACCCCTTCTCTATCTATCTTCATACGTCAGATGGTCTGATCCATTTTAATCTATCCCTTTGGTTTCCAGCCTACGCAGGACATCACCTTGTGCTTAGAAAGCCTCAAATAAAGTCTCTGTTGAGATGAGACATGGTACAATGACACTACGTCCTTCTGTGCACTCTCCAGTGGAAGTGTGGAATGCAGTCGAGGGCTCCCTGTCTCTAAGGGCCAGCAGTCGGTGTTGACATATTCCTGTCTCTGCGTTGGCTTGTAGGGTATTTTACCACTCTCCCTGAAACGTTCATTCTCCTCTGCCATTGGGCTGCCCATTCCCATCCTTGTCACTATGACCCTGCCACCCTCCGGGACTCCCCCACATTCACGAGTGGCTTTAGTGTCTCTCCTTTCCTGCCCTATCTGACTTCAACACCCCTGCTGAAGGGCCACCCACCTGACATCCGAATCTTTCCCCATCTTGCCTCCTCTGCCACTCCTCTGTTTCTGCCACCCTCTTGTTCCTACAGTCACACCCTCGTGGAGCAGTTGTCTTCATCCCACCCAGCAAACCTTGCTGTGCCCTTGCTCTGCCCTTAGCTGCCTTTTCTTCCACCTCTCACACACCCTTGGTTAGGTTGAACTGGCTTTTCAGCTTCACTGAGAGCTTCAGTCCCTCTGTCTCTATGAGTCCAATCTACCGGACTCCTCCTGGTTTCACTTCCTTGTCTGTGAGCCCCAATCCCGAAGTCAGTCATTTCAGTGATACCCACACAGCACCCTCTGCAAGTCTTGACCTTCTTCCTCTGGACCACATGTCTTTCCAGGACCCAACTCCAGTTGGACTTGCCCGTTCACAACCTGCTGAGTCCAGCTGAAGGGCCTCCCATCGCTTGGCCCTTGGTGCCCTGACAAGTGTTCCTCTCCATCCCCGGGTGGGACCACAGGGCTCCCCAGGCTCACGCTCCTCATTTTTCCTTTATTTCCCACTCCGCCCAATGGTGACTCCACATATCTGCCTCCTCAAGTCCCTGATCACACTCCCATATCTCAACCCTCAACAGATTGAAACTCCCAGTTTCCAAATAAAAGAAATGATCCCAGGTCAAAATTCCCTCCACTTCCCTCCAGTTCATTTCCAAAGTCGCCCATTCTTACCTCCTTCTCTCTTGCTCAGAGGAGGTGTCCTTCTCCTCTCAACTATCCTCCCACCTCATCTCACTCCCTCACTTTCCCTAATTACATTGCCCTCCCCCAGTAGCCGTTCTACCCTAAATCAGCCTCACTCTCTCCACTGACCGTAAACACTAATCCCCATCCTAAAAATTCACTCTTCCCTTGATCCTGCATCCCTCTCAAGCCACTTTCTATCCCTCCCCTTCCCCTTCCCATCAAACCTCCTTTTTAAAAATGTTTACTTAGGGCTTTCCTGGTGGCGCAGTGGTTAAGAATCTGCCTGCCAATGCAGGGGACACGGGTTCGAGCCCTGGTCTGGGAAGATCCCACTTGCCACGGAGCAACTAGGCCCGTGAGCCACAACTACTGAGCCTGCGTGTCTGGAGCCTGTGCTCTGCAACAAGAGAGGCCGCGACAGTAAGAGGCCGCGACAGTAAGAGGCCCGCGCACCGCGATGAAGAGTAGCCCCCGCTCGCCGCAACTAGAGAAAGCCCTCGCACAGAAACGAAGACCCAACACACCCCAAAATAAATAAATAAATAAATTTATTTAAAAAAAAAAGTTTACTTAAATTTTTTTTAAATGTTAACATTCTCACTAAAGAAAATTTGGAAGATACTGAGAAACTGAAAGAATTAAAAACAAGTGCCTCCTTTAGTCCTATATCTCAGATACAAACACTATTGACATTTTTTCTGTATTGTATTCATCTTCCTCTGCTCCATAGAGGTGCTTTGTAAAACAGAGTCAAATTACCCTGTAGTTTCAGTGGTCTATCCGGCTCTTAAGCTTGTAACTTAACATTGTAACATAAACAGTTTCTGTTACTACACAGGCCTCACAAACGTAATTTGTAATGACTGGTCAGTATTCCAGCAAATGGTCACACCATAGTTTACTTAACCTCTTCTATTGTTGGATATTTGGTGGCTCCTGCCTTCTCACAGTTGTAAGTGGCATGACAATTATTAAAAACAAGACAACAGGCCCCAAATGGAGCAGCTAAACCCCACATCACCAAACCAAGACTTGACTTAAATACAGTTCTGGCTCTCCCAGAAACGGAATCTTAAACCAGTCAACTAGGAACTGTCTGGTCAGCACTAGTTAGGTAACCTGCCACCATCCCCTAAAGGAAAGTAGCTTTGCAATAACCAACCCACTTTTTTGCCTAGTATAACTTCCTTGTTCCTGCCCCTTTCTACCTGTAGGTCTTTCACTTTGTACAGCTCCTTGGAGCTTCTTGCTCTCTGCTCGATTGGATGCTGCAATTTGAATCGGTTTTTGCTCAAACATACTAAAATTTTTTAGTATATGCCTCAGTTTATCTTTTAACACAATATTATTATGCATAACATTTTCCAATATTTATGAATACTTTCTAAGGGTAGAGTCTCAGAAATAGAACTAATATTCCAAAGTAAGAGGAATATGTAAAGATTTTTGGCATTTATTGTCAAATTGCTCTCCAAACAAATTTTACTGATCTACACTGCCAAAATACGAGACTACCCATTTTACTGAACTTTTGCCATCACTCCACATTATCATTAATTCCCCCCCAAAGTGTTAACTTATAATTGCTTTAGTAATTAAGAGATAATTTAGTATACCCCTATCACATCTCAATCCAATATACTTTGACTCATATTCACAACAATATAATGAAATCACTCTGGAGAAAGGTCACCTTTGACGTCCTCATCTACTTAAGCCATTGATCCACTTATTAGTTTTTTCTTCTGTTAACTATTTAATCCCTCTGCAGTGTTGTTGTTTACCCCCCCCCTTTTTTTTTTTTTTTGCGGGTCTCTCATTGTCGTGGCCTTTCCCGTTGCGGAGAACAGGCTCCGGGCGCGCAGGCTCAGCGGCCATGGCTTACGGGCCCAGCCGCTCCGCGGCATGTGGGATCTTTCCGGACCGGGGCACGAACCTGTGTCCCCTGCATCGACAGGCAGACTCTCAACCACTGCGCCACCAGCGAAGCCCTGTTTACCCCCTTTTTAAGCTCTTTGTCTCCATCTCCTCCAGCCACCTCTAAAATGGTAGAGTCCCTGGGATTTTCATCTGGACTCTTCTCAGTTTATATGCTCTGCGTTGCACAACTTCAATTGATTGAGTGGTCTTATTCCATAAAATTTCCTCCTTCTGGTGTGTTTTAACCCCTCCCCCCTGCATAATGGCCGTACACCCTCAGCATAGAAATGTACTCAGATCTCTCCCACTCGTTTTAAAGGCCCTTCCTCAATGCTCAGCATAGAAATGTACTCAGATCTCTCCCACTTGTTTTAAAGGCCCTTCCTCGATGCTGTATTCCTCTCTATCATGTGTTGCTTTCTTCTGTTTACAGCCAAGCTTTTAAGAACAGTGGTCTCAACTTCCTGAACTCCCGTTTCTTTTTTTAATGTTTTTGCTGTTTTTTTTTCTTATATTGTTCACAGCTAGGATTACAGAGGTTGGGATGAGTTTAGCAACAAACTACATCAATGGGCTTAAAACAAATTTTTTTGTAATGGAATGGGCTCATTGGCAGCCCTAATCATGTTCATAAATGAGGATCGAAAATGCTAGTAGGCTTATTTCATACTAGAATTTCATACCAGGATTCAGTACGTCATGTCATCTCGTGAAGTATTATGTCCGTTTCCCTCTCGTTTCATAGTTATACATTTTGCACTCTTTCAACCTGGGCTTAACAGAAACTCCTATTTTTACTGCAGTTTGGCTCCCCCGCACAACCTCACCATTCCACTGAAACTAATGTCAAGAAAGGTCACCGGAAACCTCCTGGTGCGGATCCAGTGGATATCGGTTTAGCTCTTTTTTTGTTCAAACTCTCAGTGGCATCTGACCCTCTGACAACCTATTTCCTTTTTGAATTCAATCCCTTGTCTGTGGAGCCTGGCTTTCTCCTTTGCAGACTTTTTTTTTTTTTTTTTTAGCTCATCTTCCTCCGCTTGTCCCTTAAATATTAGTTTTCCCAGAGTTCCACGCCGATTCTCATCTTATGACCTTACCTCCTCCCTCCATTCTTACCTGGATGAGAGGGAGCTCATCCACTCCCACAGTTTTACCTCCTGTGGAACTGATGATGATCCTACTCAACCCCTTTCAGCTTTGGGTCCCTATATCAAACATCTATTATAAATCTCCACTTAGAGGTCCATCAGGCTCTTCAGATTGAATAGTCCCAACTCAGTTCTCCATCTCCTTCTCTCCCAAACCTGCTCCACTCCCCTGATGGCTGTGCAACTCCTCAGCCCAGTCACCTGGCCTGAAACCTCTGGGGTCATTCTTGACCCCTCCCCACTCCTCACTGCCATATTTGTTGGGTGTTGATTTTCTACATCCTTAATATATCTCAGATTCATCCCTTTCTCTCTGTTTGCACTGTCACTTCTGTCTCTGCAGCAGCATCACCTCTGACAGGTCTCCCTGGTTCATGACTGTATCAGTCAGGGTTCAACCAGAGGATTGGAACCCTTGGGAGTTATTCCAAGGAGCTGGCTTATGCAATTGTGCACCCCTCCCTGTTGTGGAGGCTGAATAAACAGTCCCTCTAAGGCTGTCTCTGTATCTGACGCTAGAGCCTGAAGTCCACAGGGCAGGTGTTCTGGAAGAAAAGGTTGATGTGAAGTGGGGGGATGGAGAGCAGGCTGGAACCCACAAGCATGAGTTGGAACCCCATGTCCATTCTTTTGCCTCTGACCTCGTTGAGGAGGGTGTCCTGCAGAAGCTGGGTCTTTTATCGTTGTTACCGGGAATGACCTTTATGAGAACCAAGTCTTTAAAACCCTACTGTGACTCCAATGCTTTGAGAAGGCTGTGCAAATCATACAGCACAGGGGGGCCCTGAGGTCCCTGCCTGCCTACCTCTCTGGCTTGGTAACTTGTCCTCCCCCTTCTCCCCTCCTCCCCTTCCCCTTTTAATTCACACACAGACGCACACGCACATGCACATGAACACACGTGTGCATGCGCACACATGTGCATGTACACATACTCAAGTCATATAAAACTGCAGCAGAAAAGAAATTACCCATAATCTTTGGGGCCCAGTTTGTTCAAAATTAATGGTATTTTTGAAGTTTAGCTATCTTAACTCCAAAAAAATTAGGTGAACGCTTGAAAAACTATGTTGTTACCTGTTAAAACACAGAAGAGGCTGGGAACTGTCACAAATTATGCATCACAAGCCAGGTATCCTCCATCACACAGGAATTTCATTATAAAGAGCGTGACCCAATCCACAAACAATGAATGCTGGAGAGGTATGGAGAAGAGGGAACCCTCCTACACTGTTGTGGGAACGTAAATTGGTACAGCCGCTGTGGAGAACAGTATGGAGGTTCCTTAAAAAACTAAAAATAGAACTACCATATGATCCAGCAATCCCACTCCTGGGCATATATCTGGAGAAAACCATAATTCAAAAAGATACATGTTCATTGCAGCACTATTTACGATAGCCAAGACATGGAAGCAACTTAATGCTCATCAACAGAGGAATGGATAAAGAAGTGGTACATGTATACAATGGAATATTACTCAGCCATAAAAAAGAATGAAATAATGCCATTTGCAGCAACATGGATGGACCTAGAGATTGTCAGACTGAATGAAGTAAGTCAGACAGAGAAAGACAAATATCATATGATACCACTTATATGTGGAATCTAAAAAAAGGATATAAATGAATTTATCTACAAAACAGAAATAGAGTTACAGATGTAGAAAACAAACTTATGGTTACCAGGGGGTAAGTGGGGGCAGGGATAAATTGGGAGATTGGGATTGACTTAAACACATTACTATATATAAGATAGATAAGGACCTACTGTATAGTACAGGGAACTCTACTGGGAACTCTGCTCAATACTCAGTAATGGCCTATATGGAAAAGAATCTAAAGAATGTGGATATATGTATATGTATAACCGATTCACTTTGCGATGCACCTGAAACTAACACAACATTGAAATCAACTATACTCCAATAAAACTTTTTTTTTAATTAATGAACCAAAAAAAAAAGAGAAAAGAGCATGACCCTGTTCTCCTAAGTCAGACCGTCCTCCCTGTCATCACTGACTGTCATCTGCAGCCCCATGATGCCTGTTATCCGCCACATGCCACTGGAGCAAATGATTCTCAAGTTACAATGGAATGGATCGAAAAATAGGCACTTATTTAAAAAGCCTTTTTAGAACATTTCTGGGTTTGGATTTATTGGTGCTTAGACTCCCCTGAATCTGCTCTTACTTCGAGGTCTTGATCATGTGATTCCTCTGCCCTTCCTTTGCCCTTCGTCATGGAACTAACTCTTGTTAACTTCAAAGCTTGTGTAGGATGTCACGTCCTCCAGGAAATCTTTGCTAGTTCCCTTTGGTCCCTCCATCTACCCAGGATTGGGTTAGGGGCTAATCCGAAGGCTTAACTTTTGTCGTTAGACTTACCACACGGTATTTCATCTGCTTCTCAGGCAGGGAATATGCTGTTTTTAGAGGATTTAGTTCCTAATCCCCAGCATGTAGCATAGTGCCTATCACAGCTTCATTCACTGGAGAAGAATTAGGACATTATACTTGAATGTATAAGGATAAGGAATGTATAAGGAATTTGCTTCTTACCTGCGCCCTCATCCTGCCAAAATCCTGATCCATCTGTCTGTCCACTGACGAGCCCAAAAAATTCAAGCTTGGGACATTCAAATGAAGATCATTTCCCAGTGTTTTATACAATGCTGGTGTGAATACTATTTTTTATAATTTTGTGGAGGGCAATGTGATAAATTATATCAAAAACTTTAGCATTAGGAATTGCCTTTAACTCTGTAATTCCATTTCTAGGCATTTGTACTAAGAAAATAATTAAGGGTGTGAACAAAGGTTTACCCACAATAATGTTAATTGTAGCATTGTTTATAACAGCACCAAATTGAAAATAATCTATGCATCTAAAAAAGAGAATTCATTTGAATAATCGAATAAATTGTCAATGAACTACTATACAGTAATTGAAAATTAAATTCTACACGTAGGTTTATTTATATGTTAAGATGTTCATGATCTATTGTTGGATTTTAAAAGCAACTTATAATACAGTAAGCACAGTATTTTATTATTTTTATATAAAAATATGTGTAACGTATGCATAGAAGAAAGTATAGTGGAATATTCTTGTCTTTTTTATTGTCTGTTTCTTAAATTTTTCTAAAATGCATATAAATTGCTTCTAAAATATTATTTTAGCAAGAAAAACATTTAAGTTACTTGTAGTGAGTTCTCCAATCCCTCTACCTAAGCTCTATTAATAGGCATAAATGCTTTGGGACCGAAAGAAAAAGAAAAAAATTACCAAGCATGGGACTGGCTGGGCATACATCACATACATGATCTCATTTGGTCCTGTAAAATGTATATGTTGCCTCCATTTATATTGATGAGAAAACTGAGTGCCAGAGAAAATAATTGTCTTATGCCTGAAATCACACAGCTAGTGACAAATTCCATCCAACAGGTTCACTCAACCATAGGCTCCAGGCTTTCCTTCACACCACACAGCAGAGGCCCCACTTGGGAACACCCACCCCTGAGGCCAGTGCCAGCACTGAGAAGGGTGAAAACAAATTCATTCCCAAGGTCAGTGTTCTCTAATGTAAACCCACCAGAGGTCAGGGACCCTTGCATTAGCAGAAGGTGGATCGAAGCTGTGGGGCTTATTGGTTTTGCCCTGTAGTTAATGATTATCTATCTGAGTATTGACCCAACAAGTTCCACGAAGAAGAACAGCAAACACCACGCACTCGCCTGGAAGAGCGCCAGGTTGGGGTGTCTTGCATTCAACCCCTGCTGGATGTGTGGTTTCAGGAGGGTCATCTAATTTCTCCAGACTTCGGTTATCCCATTTACAGAATGTGAGGGTTGGTGGCCCAAACTCCAAGGACGCTTCCATCTCTGATGCTCTACCATCCTGTGATAAAACACATATCACACATGCAGGAAGGGCATCTTCACAGGAAAGGGAGCAGGAACAAACATTTCCAGTGTCTCAAAGACCCCAGTTTTCACCAACCCTCAGAGAGAGGTTTTCCTATCCTTGTTTTCAAGGTGAGGAAACTGGTTCTTAGAAAAGTTACAGGGACGATTTCTCAAACTTCTGAGCAGCTTCCTATCTGGAACTTCACACTCTTTCTCCCTCTCCTAACCCCTTTCTTATTCTTTTTAAGAATCTGTGATTAGGATAACTTCCAAGTTTTCTAGAAAATTAGTGAAGGACAAGTTAATGCTTTTCTCTAACAGAGTGGCAGAAGGTTGGCACATCTTGTTTCCTCTGATAGAAACACAGATTATCTTTGCCCAGCTCAGCTGCAAGTCCTTTAGCCTGGCTCAGGGGATGCAAGACCGATCTTTCTTAAAGGGACATTCCTCGAAGCTTACTTATTCTTCACTTATTTCCCAGAAATATGATACACTCTGATTGCTGTAGAACATACAGCCTCCGTGTTCTTTGTGTGCTTTGAGGACCTGGATCCTGAGCATTTGCACTCAGTACTGTCAAAGACACTGCTTAGAGTACCCCAGGACTCAACTGTGTTTTGAAAGTGAAGGAAATTTAATAAATTTTTTGAACACTGAAAAGCAAGGTAATGGCAAGGTAATGCTTGTAATTTAGAAACAAAGAAGACAACTTCAGAAATGTTGTTCTCTGTTCATTCCCTACTAGCTGGAAGATACTGCTGCAATGGGGAAGGGACAGGAAATGGAAAAAGTTCACCCACTCCCTCCAGATTCAGGGCAGGAGTTTTCAGTCTTCTCTCCTTCTCTGCTACCCACCCTTGTATCACTATCCCTCTTCTTCTCTTCTCCCCTCTCTCTCGCCATCCACCGTTCCCCTTAGAGCTTCAACAGGAGCTGCTCAGTTCAGCTGGCAATTAGGTGGTAATTATCAGCAAAGGGCATAATTGAGATGTTACCTCCTGGAGGACATAATCCTCATCCTTGCCTCCAGTGAAGTGCGGACAGGGTTAGTTCCCTCCCCTCCGTGCTCCTATAGCATCCAGATGTGTGCATGTGTGTGTGTGTTAGTTAATCTTCATTATTTGCAGATTCTGTATTTGCGAGTTCACCTACTTGCTGCAACTTACTTGTAACCCCAGAATCCCTGTCCACACTCCTATTACTTTGGCAGATATGCACAGAGTGGTGGGAAAGTTGAGTGCCCGGATGGAGCAGTTTGAGTTTTGAGCTGAAGTCAAATGCGTTTGTGCCCTGCTTTTTGTTTCCACTCTGATGCTATAAACAAGTGTAATTTTTGCCACATTTAGTGCCACATTTTTCACAATTTTGTGCTTTTTGTTGATGACTTCATTGTTTAAAATATCCCCCAAGCATAGAGCTGAAGTGAACGAGAAGGCTGAAAATGCACGTGTGTGGTAAGCTTCATTCAGGTATGAGTTACAGTGCCTGGTAAATTCAATGTTAATGAACTAACAGTAAGTACTAAATAAGATGTCTTTGAACAGACACACATATAAAACAGGGTTATGTATTATTATTGATTTGATGAAAATGTTGTGACCAGAGGATCAGTGGACGGACACACACACACACACACACACACACACCATATTGTATTTTCTCCTTACAAATATCCCTTCTCCTCTAGGCTATATGTTCCTTATGAGTCAGAACCCTGTCTAATTCACATCTCTGTCTCCCCTTCTATTTAGTACCTGGTACACATAGGTGCCCACCAGGAGTCTGCTGAATGAAGAATGAATGACAATCTTCTAAAGTTGTTTGAACCACACTGCAAAACCCCCAGTCCATTGGACACCCCCCACACAGGCCTGAATCCCCATATGGGTTGTTTCCTTGGTTTCCCCAAAGCGATCAGTGTGGAGGTGTCAAGCTAAAGTCATTTGTATTAGTATGTGTTTGAATAAAGCAAATGCCAGCTTCATAGCTATAATTTTATTCCCTGTCCGCTGCCATAATACATATTAATTATAACATGAGAAAGCCTTGGATCTCTTGGGCTCCCTGGCCCCAAGAGTAAACATTGAGTAAACTTATGTAAAAAAAGGTGAGATGGCGTTTTATAAAGGACGGGGTCCATCTTTTAAAAGAAAGAGTCTTTCTCTTTAGAAAATTTACAGAACTATAGTAGAACTCTGACAGTCAGTCTCTAAAATTCCAATAGAGTTACTATATAAATTCTGTCCTTGACTCTTTCCCTAAGCTCAGCCCTGGTGGCCTTATAGATCCTTGGGGCTTCTACTATCAAGGCCAAGAGGCTGTCTTCCAGACCTAGCCTCTCTCACTTGATTGGCAAACAATTATTGAGCAGGTGCTGTCTGGTAAACATCACATGGATATCCTGCAGGTATGTTGAATCCAGTATTTATTCCAAAATTTAGCTCCTCATCTCTTTCCTATCTTTCCCTCAAAACTACTCCTCTTCCTGGCATATCTCTTTCATGATACTCCTCCCTAACATTCTCCCCAAATCACATCTCTGCAGCCATTTCTGGCCCTTCTTCACCCATGTCCCCCATCAGCGCTTGCCAAGGCCCTTGCATGTTGAGTGAATGAACAAACTAAGCAGATCAATCAGTGATTCTGTCCTGGCTTCAAACTGTTGAAGCATTTCCTCCTCAAAGGTATCAGGATCTAGAGAGTATGAGGTAGAAATTATCAAAAGTAACGGAAAGGAGGAAAGCTCAGGGATGAAGACTGGGCCAGAACAAGCACAGCATCAGGCCTCATTGACTCAGGGTTCCAGAAGTGGTACAGGGATCATCTGTGTGGTCAGTCGTTTCATAGAAAAATGAACATATGCACTCAGTCTAGTGGGAGTGTGAAGTGGTACTTCTGAAATCCATGTATAATGCTGTTGTTGGGAATGTCTCAAGCTATAAGCTTTTGGCCCCAAAACTTAAATCTTCTCACTGGGAGATCACTTTACATTTAGGGTTTCCTGTTACATGGAGCTTAGTCTGCTTGGACTGCTATAACAAATACCATAGACTGAGTGGCTTAAACAACAGAAATTTATTTCTCATAATTCTAGAAGCCAGAAGTCCTTGGCTAGAAGTTCAAGATCAGGGTGCCAGCCTGGTTGGGTTCTTGATGAGGACTCTTCTGGCTTGTAGACAGCCGCCTTCTTGCTATATCCTTACATGATGGAGAGGAAGAGCTTTGGTCTTTTTCCTCTCATAAGGGCACCAATTCCATCACAAGGGGTCCACCCCATGATGTCATCTAAACCCAATTACCTCCCAAAGACCTTACCTCCAATACCATCACACTAGGGATGGGGTCTTCAACATATGGATTTTGAGGGGACACATTCAGTGTGTCCACTGAATGAATTCTATAGCATTTGGACATTTATGGTAAATAATGCTACTAATAATTTCCTGCTTCTTAATCATTATCTAGTATTTATATAACTAGCAACTTTATAGCATTTCTAACTTTTTATTTTGATTATCTTCAAAATTACAGAATTGTAGTCGTACAAAGACCTCTCAGATACTCTTTGCCCTTATGAGCCAATTGTTGATATTTTGTCAAACTGTCTCTGTCTCTTTCTCTCTCTCTCTCTACACACACACACATACACACTCAGATTAATGTTATTTTTTTTGTAACCATTTGAGAATAAGTAACAGATATCATCACTTTTCTCTTTATTCCTAAATACTTCAGGTCTATTTTCTAAGAACAAGCACATTTTCTTACATGATCACAGTATCGTTATCAAATTCAGAAAATTTAACATGCATATACAATTATATAATTTACATTCCATTTGCAAAATTTATTAACTTTTCCAACGGTATTTTTTAAAGCAATCTTTCCTCCTTATCTCAAGATTCAATCCAGGATCGAACTGGAATCACATATTGCCTTTAGTTACAAAGTCTTTTTAATCTCCTTTAGTCTAGAATAGTTCTTAGGCTTTTCTTTGTCTTTCATGAGTTGCCATTTTGGAAGAGTACAAACTCGTTGTTCTGTAGAAAACCCTTCAATTTGGTGTGTCTAATCTTTCCTCGTGATTAGATTTAGGTTATGCTTTCCCCCTCCCCACAAGAATACCGTGGAAGTGCTGCTGTGTCCTCAGTGCATCACATCAGGAAACATGTGGTATGTTTGTCCCGTTACTGGTGATGTTAAGTTTGATTGTTTGGTTAAGGTGGTGTCTTCCATGTTTCTCTGCTAATGTAATTATAATTTCTTCTTTTACAACTAATAAGTAATTAATAATTAATAAGTAGTTTGTAGGGAGATGTTTTGAGACTATATAGATAACCTATTCCATATAAAATTTTCATTCAATCATTTTAATACACATTGATGATTCTTGCCTTAATTAATTATTACAATGATGGTTACAATATTGATTTTCTGTCATTTCGTCTATATTTAGTAATTGGCATTTTATTGTAATCAAAAGTTTTTCCTTTTTCCTTATTTAGTTAGTACCAGTAGAGACTCATGGATCACTATTTTATTAAATAAGTTTAATTCACGACTATCATTATTTGTTTTGATGCTCAGGCTGTCCTAGATTTGGCAGTTGATTTCCTTCAAGTGGTTCTTTTTACGTGAACTAATCATTCTTTCAGTACTTGCTTACTTTCTGGCACAAGGCCATCTTGTACTTTTTCTCTTCCTGGAATTAGTCACTTCTTCAAGGAGCTTTGCTTGCTTTTCATGGGGACCAGTGCGTAGAAACCAAGATCTGAGCACTCGATGGGCTCACTGCTACTGAGTGCCTTTGCTTCTAGGTCTGCACAGTGGACAAAACTGGAAAGAATAGTAATTTCATATGGTTCAACAGTCACTCGTGCTACCTATGTAAAATTATGAGTTTACATGGGATTTGGTGAGATCTCCCACTGAATACATCTCCTCCTTGCCCCACTCAACTTTGGCTGTCCCATATTCCTTTTTTCTTTCCAGCTTTACTGTGATGTAATTAATATCGAACATTGTATAAATTTTAAGGTGTACAACATGATGATTTGATATATGTATATATTGCAAAATAATTACCATAATACGGTTAGTTAACACATCCATCACCTAATATATTTGCCATTTTTCTCTTTTTTGTGTGTGGTGAGAACATTTAAGATCTACTCTCTTAGCAACTTTCAAGTATACAACACAGCATTGTTAACTAATCTAGCTAATGTCACCATGCTTTATGTTAGATCCTCAAAACTTACTCATATTATACCTGGAAGTTTGTACACTTTGACCGCCATCACCCATTTCCCCAACCTTCTAACCTATATCCTTTTACTTCAGCGGAATCTCCTTAACCCCCAACATGCAGACCAAATCCAGAAAAGAAGCTACTGAATCATAGCAGAGCTTCCACTGAAAGAAAATATGTCAGAGCTGCAGCCCCTCCATGACAATGTGTCCTGAAACCAAGTTCTGGTTCTGTTAATTTGGCAGATCTTACACTTGGGGTATTAGAAAGGACATATGTTTTGGGGTGACACAGTCATCAATTGGGCATGAAGATAACTTCCAACAAGGCTTTATGAGGGTTGAGGGAGCAGCTCCTCAGAGAGAGTCTGTCCCTAATTAAATCTTAGCCTTCTGTCTGGACCATGCCTCTAATTCAGGAACCAGGGTGTATGCCCAGCACTGCATGCCAGCTATTGAAGACCAAGTGTATTGTTGCCTGGCATTCTGAAGTGACAAGGCAGCCTATTTGCAGGATATAAAAGGGTGATCTGGGCTTCCCTGGTGGCGCAGTGGTTGAGAGTCCGCCTGCCGATGCAGGGGACGCAGGTTTGTGCCCCAGTCCGGGATGATTCCACATGCCGCGGAGTGGCTGGGCCCGTGAGCCATGGCCACTGAGCCTGCGTGTCTGGAGCCTGTGCTCCGCAACGGGAGAGGCCACAACAGTGAGAGGTCCGCGTACCACCAAAAAAAAAAAAAAAAAAGGGTGATCAGAGAGGAAGAACTTGGTGGTGTTTCTCCAGCCTGCTGGGGAGATGCCAGAGAGACATCCCTCTCCAGTGTAAATTAACCATCAGGCGTCTGGTTTATACATCAGTTGCTTGTGCATAGGGTTAGTGTGGGTTGGCCCCCAGGCCTGAGTGACCCTGGGTACCCTGCAAAGCTGAGACATCCTTGATATCTCTTCAGAAACCACCACTGCTGCCTCCAACCTCCTTCATTAAAGTGAGTGTGAGATGTGGTTTGGAGATCCTACCCGCCTTCCCTTAGGGTCCCTTGTTATCTTTTAGAATCTCTTTGGTGACATGCTGAGGGCCAGCTGTGTCCCAAGCACTTTATTTGTGTGCAGGACCCTGCCTGACCCTCACATCTTTCCTATGGGTTAAATGTGGCCTCAATCTATGTATTAATGCTCACAGGGCTGACGAGTGGTAGAGCTGGGATCACACCCAGGCTTGTTTGAGCCCAGAGTCTGTGCTCTTGGCCGCAACACCATAGGGATTCTTGTAGAAAATCCCACTTTCGATACTGCAAAGATTCGCCCCAAGAATATTTTGAGACTGAAAGATGAGCTCTAAACCTTCTGAATTTTTTCGTACATTGCCTACATATTATTGATAAAAGGGAGAGAGAGGTTCCAGTGTCCAGGAACTTTAGGAGACAGACTGTCAATGGGTGGCCTGAGGCTACTGGGTGGGTTGGCAGAAACAAATACCTTTCAGTTTATAGAGGAGGCAGTTGGAAGGGTTGGAAGGGCATAGAAGGTAAACTACATAATTCACATTTTTTGTTTTTACTGCTGCTCCAGCTCCCGCTTCCTTGGATACCCTCCCTGCCTTGCCCATCAGGCATACTCCTATTCCTCCTTCAAGCCCCAGCCCGAATGTCACTTCCTCTGGGAAGCCTTTCCTGACTTCTCCAGCAGAGCTAGTTCCTCCCCCATTGCTTTCCTAGAAGCCACTCACTGAGGACAAGAACTCTGCCTTCTTCTATGAAGCCATATAGGCTAGATGTACACCCTGCTGTAAGACCTTGGGCAAGCTGCTTAACCTCTCTGTTCCTCAGTTTTCCTCATTTGAACAATGGAAATGACAGTGGTACCTACAGTGCTGGGTTGGTTGAGGACCTTAAATGAGAGGAGGAACACAAAATCCTTAGCACAGGGCTGGCACACACTGAGAACTCAGCAGCGGTACTTATTATGCGTAATGCTGAGCCTCGGCAGCATACGGAATAAATGTTCATTCAATATTTATGGAAGGAAGAGAAGATAAAAGGAGGAAAGGAGGAGAGAGAGAGAAACACAGCAACCAGCTGCAGAGATGGTCTTTAACGAGGGCAGTGCCAGCCTGACATTCTGGAGCTGTGGCTGCTGAACATTCTTCCTGAGTACGAAACCCACCCTCTCAGGTCAAGACTTGGTGCCACTCTTTTACCTCCCCAGGGACCTAATCCTATGGGCTGTGCCTCTCCCAGCTGCAGCAAACAATGCCTCGCCTGGCCTACATCTCCCTGTTGTAAAATCAACAATCCGCTATCTCTGCCCTGAATCACTCCATTGTCAGGAGGCTGGAGGGAGGGGAGCCCAGGTACCGCCCCCTCCTGGCTCAAGGATAATCAGCCCGGTTTCTCCTAACCTGACCCCCTTCGCTGTGACTCTGTTCGGGTGGGCTGGGAAAAGTCGCCAGCAGAGTCGCCTGGGGTCTGTGCTATGTGAGACAAGGTGAGGACCACAAGGACAGTCACGGCTGTGACAGCAGATGTTGTCCCACGTGTCCTATGCACCAGGGCTGTACCAAGCACCTTGCACTTACCTCCCCTGTGACCAGTCTTCACTGAGGCCTCAGAACATGGCGGTTCCCGCTACGTTCCTTGGACCGGGAGAGCCTGTGCCATCTAGTCAGTGGCCACATCTGATTGTTAGCATCTTAAGTGAGGCGTGCCATAGTGTAAAACGAGTGGAAACGATCTCACTCATAAATCTTTCTATTAATGACAGATTGAAATGATGATATTTTGAATCTATTGGATTAAGTCAAATGTTAAAATTAATTTCACCTGCTCTTTTCTTTCTTTACTTTTTAAATGTGGCTACTAGGAAATTTAAAATAAAACATGTGACTTGCAGTGTGTTTTATGGAAAGCACTGGATTAGATGATCACCCTGAACCAGAGCCAAGGTTTAAACCTGGGTTGATGGCCCCACAGCCTTGCTCTCACGTTCCTATGCCGAACTAAACTGCTCTGCTGATTCTAAAGTCCTCCACATACGTGATGGGGACAAAACAGAAGTGTACCTGGGGTGGGGCTCCTGGGGAAAGACCAAATGTGTTCCCCTCTTTCTACAAGTAGGTGCAGGTATGTGTGTGTGTGAGCCTGTGCGTGCTGGTGTTTTATGGGCAAGGAAGCGAAATGTTACGGCACCCACAGTGTCTCAGGCCGTCTACAAAGCAAATGGCAGAAGCAGAATTGAAACCCAGGTCTATCTGACTCCAAAGACCGGCCTCCTCTCCCTGCTGCCTCTCACAGGGCTCCATACTCCACAACCTAGCAGGAGGCTGGGCCCAGGTTGTTTGAAACTGGCTTGAAACGCAGATTCCTTGGGCCCTGGTGAACAAGTTCCATCTTACCAGATCCTGGGAGGGATCTTTCCTGGAAAATGGAACCGTGTCAGGTAAAGAGAAGGGCAGGCATGCCTTCAAGGCAGGGCTGAGGGCTCTCGGCAGTCACCTGATTCTACACCCGATTTCACAGTTGAGGAAACTGATGCCTCTCACCTGTGGTCTACACAGCTAAGGGTTGAACCAGGACGTTCGAGTCAAAGTCCAGTTTCCTCTCCGGTCAGAGTTTAATCGCCCTTTAATCTATTTGCCTTTCTTCTTAGTTGCGGTGAAGGCCTTTACCCCTGCATGTCCAATGCATTTCCTCAGGCCCCAAACTCTCTCCTCCTCTTTTGGCTTCTCTTCAGTCCCGTCTCCTCCATCCTTCCCAACCTCTTTTTGTACATCATCTGAGCCCTGTGAATGTTTGTTCCCTCGCTGGCTGTAAATCTTTGTCGTACTCCAATAATTGAACGTCTGACGTCCATGCCCATTTCTGGTTTTCATACCCATTTTCCTACTGTTGCTTCTGGTTGAAAACAATGCCTCATGCCCATCTCTAAGGAGCTGGGATCATTAGATTTGAGTTTATAAAGCAAGCCTTGAAAACTGATTCTTTGCTTGCAGAAATTAGTTAGGGGCTGTATCATATTAAGCTAATTAGTCTTATTAACCCTTGATTACCGAGAGCCTAACACAGTCCCTGGCATAACCCTAACCCTCAATCAGTGTATGTGGGGTTTCAAGTAACTGCCATGATTATACCTATAACACTAGCTATCCTAGGTAACAAGTGTGTGTCTAGCCCTCCTCATATAGAATCTCCTATGAGGCAGGCTCTGTGATTAGCCCATTTTACAGATCTGCCTTTTGAGGTTTATGGTGGTTACCTGACTTTCCATGTTCATTCAGTTGGTAATTAAAAGAGTTACAATTAGGCTATTGCTGTAATATTTGCTCTGATGAAAAAGATTCTAAACTAGAAGTTTTCTATAACTGGTTCTGTCACTAATTCATTTATGATTTTTGTTAGGCACTTCTTTCCTATACCTCAGTTTTCTCACCTCACAAATCTGCTGGTTAGAGTCACTAAATTATCATTAAGGGTACAGTACTTTTCTGTGAGTCTGTATGCTACCACCAAGTGATCTACAGTGACCCCCAAGAACATGGTGATCGATGAAGAAAAAAATATTTTCCACTCAACTTTTTAATAAAAATTTAAATTTTATCACATTAGCTAATTACAGCAATCCTTATTAGCAACACAAATCATTATATTTAAGTTTAGTGTGAAATTAAAGTTTTAAATAAACAGATAATATTAAATGACTTGCTTAGGTTTAGTTCACGGTTATCAGCCGTGACTATCATACTGCACATTTCAGTTCAGGGAGGGACATTTCTTTCAAACCACTCGGAATATCTCCACTTTCAGTAAAGAATCTTCATACATCTGAGCAGTTTCCTATCAAAAAATCTCACAGATAGCTATCCTTATTTACCAGTGCAGCAATTCCAAAACTGGATTTTGCAGGTTAATAATAAGTATCACAAAAATCTCTCTTACAGTCAAGTTAGTATAGGAAATTGTGATATAAATAGATTTCTGCACCTCAAAGCTTCAGAGAGCCTTTAACATGCTCCTGTGTGTTCAGACTCTATAAGACTGTGCATCTATGGACGCAGCAGTTCCTAAACTTCTTTGAGCACAGAACACTGAGGTGGGGGGGTGGGAAGGGTGGAGAGAGGGGTGAGTAATGAGCATATCTCACGGAACAGGGTTCTATAGAATACCTTCTATGGTAGCCTAGTCTAGAAGCTTCCCTTCTCTTGTGACAAGCTATTTCTGATGTGTGTATGTGTTTTCAAATAGAAAGTTTTAAAAGATGTTTGTGCTTTGTACAGTTCCAGTCAGTAGTAACTTCCAAGTGGAACCCCAAGCAGAAGCTAAAAGAGAAAAGCCAGGGTCCGAACCAGTGTATTCCTGTATTTCAGCTCACCCTCCAATCATTATCTATCTCTTAACAATAGTATTAGGTTTTAGCCTCTGAACAAGTTTGCTCCCACACAGATCCATAGAAAAAAGTGTAGAATTGGAGTGTGATGCAAGAACTATTGACACGCCATTCACTTTTCTTTTTAAATTAATTAATTAATTTATTTTTGGCTGCACTGGGTCTTTGTTGCTGCTCACTGGCTTTCTCTAGTTGCCTAGAGTGGAGGCTACTCCTCGTTGCAGTGCGTGGGCTTCTCATCGAGGTGGCTTCTCTTGTTGTGGCACATGGGCTCAGTAGCTGTGGCTCGCGGGTTCTAGAGAGCAGGCTCAGTAGTTGTGGCGCATGGGCTTAGTTGCTCCGCGGCATGTGGGATCTTCCCGGCCCAGGGATAGAACCCATGTCCCCTACATTGGTAGGTGGACTCTAACCACTGCTCCACCAGGGAAGTCCCTCACTTCTTTAAAATGTAAATGAAGTCCTTGTTTTAAAAAAACTAAATGAGGCTAAATAGAACACCTTTTTTTAAAAGTTTAAAAATTTTATTTTTTATTGAAATATAGTTGATTTAAAACTATATTAGTTGTGTTGGTTTCTGGATGTACAGTCAAGTGATTCAGTTATACATATGTATGCATATTCTTTTTCATATTCTTTTCCATTATGGTTTATTACAGGATACTGAATATAGTTCCCTGTGCTGTACAGTAGGACCTTGTTGTTTATCTATTTTATATATAGTAGTTTGTATCTGCTAATCCAAAACTCCTAATTTATCCCTCCCTCACCCCTTTCTCCTTTGTTAACCATAAGCTTGTTTTCTATGTCTGTGAGTCTGTTTCTGTTTTGTAAATAAGTTCATTTGTGTCATATTTTAGATTTCACATATAAGCAATATCACATATTTGTCTTTGTCCTACTTCACTTAGTATGATAATCTTTAGGTCCATCCATGTTGCCACAAATGGCATTATTTCATTCTTTTTTATGGCTGAGTAACATTCCATGATATATATATATATATATATATATATATATATATATATATATAATCTCACATCTTCTTTATCCATTCATCTGTCAATGGACACTTAGATTGCTTCCATGACTTGGCTATTGTAAATAGTGCTGTTAAGAACATTGGGGTGCATGTATCTTTTTGAATTAAGAGTTTCCTCTGGATATATGCCCAGGAGTGAAATTGCTGGATCATATGACAACTCTGTTTTTAGTATTTTAAGGAAGCTACATACTGTTCTCCATAGTGGCTGCCCCAATTTACATTCCCACCAACAGTGCAACACACCCTCTCCAGCATTTATTATTTGTAGACTTTTTAATGATGGCCATTCTGACTGGTGTGACGTATACCTCATTGTAGTTTTGATTTGCATTTCTCTAATAATTAGCAATGTTGAGCATTTTTTCATGTGCCTATTGGCCATCTGTATGTATGCTAAACAAAACTGTTTCTAGCCAGATCCCAAAGTGCTTTAGGAATCTCATGGGGGCCTTTATGTAGATGATATGGGGTTAAAGCCCTTTTTCAGATATAACAAGAATGGTGATCTTGGGAGGTGGAGCATGAAGTCACTGAGCCCCGTTAGCACCCTGATTCTGGGCTCCAAGATGGAGATAAAGATCAGTGTGGCCAGGACATCAGCTAGAGGCAAGGTGCTAGGGGCATATTCTGACTCAGCTGGAGCGCTGGACACAAACCAGAACTCAATCATGACCTCTTGGGACCCTTGACCCAAGGGTTTATTTTGATTTCTTGGGAAATGGTTAGGAAACTGACATCTGTTTACATGTATACATGAATGTGAGATTACTCAGGGGTCTAAGGTTACAGATAGTGGCAAATCCCATCCAAAGTACTGACTCAGGGAAATCCACATTTAGAATTCAAAGAGATAAAATAGGACATTGTGCTTCAAAACCTGATCACTGGTTTAGCTTGTAATCACAAAGCTGCTCAAGTTGGCCTCAGAGTCCTATATACAGCCCGGTGCCTGCAGCTCTGCATACTGACCCCTCCTGGGCCTTGCCCCCGACAGGATGAGTCTGTTCCTACCTCTGGCGCTCTGCACCCTGGCCGCCTGCTGTGGGGCTCGATCTCCACCCCATCCAGTCCTCGGCCCCCCGCCTCTCTTCCTTGGCTGCAACAGCTCAGATGTGCTGGATATCGCGAACTTCATCCTGCAGGACATCAACAGGGACCAAAAGGACGGCTACGTGCTGAGCCTCAACCGAGTGAGCGATGCCCGTGAACACCCACAAGAGGTAAGTGGCAGTACCCTCTGGGGCAGGTGTTTGCACAATTTGAGGAGGCTGGCCAGGGCACGGGAACCCAGAGACACCTGTTGGCAGGTGTTTTCCAAATCAGAAACCCTGTTGAGTACATGTTGCTCTCCTCTGCCAGGGTGCTACAGGTTCTTACTGTTATTAGAAACAAGTGCTAACGGTATCTGCTCAGAAACGTGTGTCCCACCGTTTATAAGAAATCTTCACAAACGTCATAGCCTTTGGCTTTGCCATAAAACAGGGACCTTTTTTGCTGGTCTTTAGGGGTTTCTGCTTCATGTGGGTTGTGCATTTCTCCTCCCATTCCCACAGGCTGGTCTGGGGTCTCTGTTCTATTTCACGCTGGACGTGTTAGAGACTGGCTGCCATGTGCTCAGCAGGAAGTCGTGGAAGAATTGTGGGGTGAGGCACTTACATGAATCGGTGAGTACTTGTGTCCAGGAGCTCGAGGGGGAAAACTAGGTGTTCTCTGTCTACAGCATGAAGATGGTTCAATGTGTACCATCTTTAAATGTCCCTCTTTAAAATCTCTTTGGCGGGGTGCCTATGTGGTTATTCCAATTCTACAGACAAAATAGAGTTTAATCAGAGGCGTGTCTGAGGCTCCCACTGGGGTCATAACACCAGAATTGAAAAGTTGCCCCCAAATTATTTCCTACCTCCAAGACCTTTCTGTAGGCTCTGAGCTAGTGTTTAAATTGAGAAAAAAAGATCTGAAGCGTAGTGCTCTAGAAGCGTGTCTAAGGAAAACTGTAGAAGTAATGGAGGGGGAACTTTTTAATTTGTTTTATTTTGCTTTAGTTTGTTTCACTGAACACTGATATGAGATTTGAGGCTGGACACAGGGAGGGCTATGGTATGGGAGCTCTCAGAGGTTCCATGGAAGGATTTCCTGGAATCATAGAACCTAAAGGGAGTCAGAATTGATCCTATTAAAGATGACCATAGAAGAGGCTTGAAAATAACGTAGTGAGTTTTCATTTGGTTCTCAATTATCCTGAGATTATTTTCATTAATTTATATGAAATTTTATGAGTACAGGAGTGTGATATAAGTGTTTAGAAGTGAACTATTTGACCAAGATATCTTTTTCTAATCATTTAACCAAATTCGTCAAACTGCACCTACCTGGTTTTGAAAAGCAAATAGTCTATTTACCATATTGTGAATTACATTTGTTAAGGTGACACTAGCTGCTATAACACATACACTAAAAAGCGTATACTGATTGCAAAATGATAGAAGTTGATCCCCATTCACATGAAGTTCAAAATAGAAATTCTTGATCAGGAAGGGGCCTTCCTCCAGGAGTGATTTGGAGACCCAGGTACCTTCCATGTTGTGGCCCTAGACTCTGCTGCCTTCAGCGCGTGGCTTCTGTGGTCACCATGCTCATCTGCATCAAGCTATGGAAAAGGAAAGAGCACGGAGGACAGATAGCACGTGGGAGAGCTTTATGGGCTAGACCTGGAAGTGGTTACACATCACTTCTGCTCACCATGCTGTGGTTAGAACTCAGTTACACACAGTCTCACCTAAGCAGGAAGGAGGCTGGGAAGAAGTCAAGCTGTGTCTCAGGAGAAGGTTAAACTGTTTAATGATCAGCTGGCCGTTTCTCCACCCCAAACTACTAAAATTGACCTTAAGTTTCTTGTTCTTTAAAAATGAAATGTCCAGGGCTTCCCTGGTAGCGCAGTGGTTGAGAGTCCGCCTGCCGATGCAGGGGACACGGGTTCGTGCCCCGGTCCGGGAAGATCCCACATGCCGCGGAGCGGCTGGGGCCGTGGGCCGTGGCCGCTGAGCCTGCGCGTCCGGAGCCTGCGCGTCTGGAGCCTGTGCTCCGCAACGGGAGAGGCCACAGCAGTGAGAGGCCCGCGTACCGCAAAAAAATAAAAAATAAAAAATAAAAAGAAATGTCCAATTTCATTCTGGGAGTATTTAAAAGTCTTAGTTCATTCCACTGCGTCATAAAATGTATTTGTTGGTTCCAGGTTTATGGTCAATGCAAAGCAATATTTTACATTAATAAGGCAAGAAGAATTTTCTTTTTACCTGCTTATAATTGTACTCTTCGCCCAGGTAAGAGATCACTTTGATTTTGTGCATTTTAATAATAGATGGAAAAAGAGTATTTAACTATACTATGCTATAGTGTATAGGGTTTCTCCCATCCTTACTTCCTATTCATTCCAAAGCCAAGTTCTTCATATATCCAACACTTGCACTGCTCCTCTTCCCACAATTAATCTACATTGTGTCCTACATCAAATCCTAAATTTTCAGTCGGACATAAATGGCATAACCTCTTTGACTGGTCCCCAGGCTTCCTCTCTAGCTATTTCTGCCTTATTACCTTGACTATACCAACTCTGCCCTCCATTCAACTGGATCGCTCACTATTTTCTGAATACACATCACACCTTCCAATCTCTGCATCTTGTTTGTTCTTCTCCCTCTGCTGAGGATGCCCTCCACTGATAACCTCTGCCCTTGGAACTCATAAGCATTCTTTAAAGATCATTGTCAATGCTGCTTCCTCCCCCACCGTTCTCTATTCAAGAAACTCCCCCTCCCCTCAAAAAACAAACAAAAAGTGGTGCTTTCCTATTCTACAGCCCTACACAACTTTAACCTAACCATTCATGGAGTACAGACCATGCACTGCCTTGATTTGGGGTCTTCTGTCTTATATTGTGTAGAACGTTTTATCCCTTCTTCCTGTCTGCTACAACTCTCCCCCAGTTCCTATCAAGTGTAAGGAGTCTGTAATATCATTGAATAAATTAATAAATACATACATTCATTCTGGGTCTCTCTTTGAACAGCAAGCATCCATGGCATGGGAAAATAGGATATGGCTACTCATCAAACTATTATGTGTGTGTGTGACTCCCCTGGGAGATCTTGTTCAAGTGCAGATTCTGATTCCATAGGTATGGGGCAGGGCCTGAGGTTCTGCATTTCTAACAAGCTCTCGGTGATAATAATGCTGTTGGTTCCTTTGAGAGGGCAACAGATCTAAACCTTCCTGGTTGTGAAGATGAGACTCACCTAAATTAGAGGACAACAGCCAATAAAATGGATCAGGTCTTAAATGGAAGTCCTAGATACCTGAAGTATGGGAGGTCAGGAAATGACATGTGGGGATGGTGCCGGGAGTGACAGCTGTGGGTGTAACTTCCCCACAAAATGCCCGAATACATCCAAATAAACACACAGTTGATCAAAACAATGTGCTTGCTTTGTCAAAACAACTGCTAGACAAGTTTCCTAGCCTGACTTTTATACAAGTTTTGCCACCCCCCAGCTCCTCCAATCAGACATTCTAGCTGTACCATTAGTGTGATTATCCTATCCAGTCATACAGTGATTTGATCAACTTTTATTTTCCAGCTTACTTGCATTTTCTAACCAAAGAGGGTGTGCTTCCACCTTCCGTATGTCATTCACTCACTCATTCATTCAGCAGGTATTTACTAAGCACCAACCATGCATTAGACATTATGTTAGGTGTTGGCGACTAAAAGGGAAATAAAACATGACGGTAATGAAATCCCAACTCAGTCTGCTTTACAGAGGCAATAATGGTGGAAGATATTGAGCTAATTAGGAAAATGTTTTTATACCAATATACAGTTGACCCTTGAACAACATGGGTTTGAACTAACTATCATGGTCCACTCATGGATTTTTTTTCACTAAATACATACTGTAATATTACACTGTATGCAGTTGGTTGAATCCATGGTTGCAGAACTGTGGATACGGAGGGCTGAATGTAAAGTTAAACTGGGATTTTTGGCTGTCTGGAGGGTCAGCACCCCTAACCGCCGTGCTGTTCAAGGGTCAACTGTACTATATTATGTGTTTTTTAACTAAATTCCTAGGGTAAAAAAATTTACGTAAGGTGAAAAAATATTGCTTTGTTTCCTTTTAAATTATGAAAGTAATACACGCTCATTGCAGAAAACTCTGCAGTAAGCTAACTTTCTTTCTAAATAATGCTTTTCCACTCCATCCTTGACAAAGCTGAGCATTATCTTTTTTTCTTTCAATCTCTGCTTCTGTTGTGATCATATGATTTATAGGATTATGTATCATTAAGGAGTTTTATTTTTAAACTTGCTCCCTTTGGCATCAACAGTTTCTCGAAGCAAGATTACCATGATGTGCCCTGACTGCCCCAGCTCCAGCCCCCATGATTTGTCAGACCCCAAGTTCCTGGAAACTGCTACTGAGTCTCTTGCAAGATACAACGATAAGAGCCCTTCGAAGCAGTATTCTCTCGTCAAAATCACCAAGACTTCTCAGCAGGTGAGGCTGAAAGGCCAGTTACAACAATATGTCTCATAACTGTTGCTATCGCTATCGAGGCCCTCTTTTTGATTAGAACCCTAAGAGCCTTTGCTTCATTCCCTACCTTTGGTAACCCTGATGCACATTCAATCATGTTTTAGTTTCTGAGTCATTCCATGGGATTTCTGTTAGAGTTGTGTGGTATGATTTTACTTCATTGCCCTGAAGGCAAGAAGGGAAATGGACTCATAGTCTCCTTGGGTTATTCTACTTAGGTTCACTATTTACTACCACATTCCCATATCTGGTTGACCTTGGACCACTTAGCAAGTTAAGTTCTACTCTGTGTTTTAAGTACAGGAGTGGATGTTGAGTTTTATGGGTTAGGGGAAATGTTCATTTGTACCTGAAGTATGTTGATATCTATCATATGGAGAACAGCTAATTTAAAAACAAATTTACATGAGGAAAATAAGCTCCCCCAGGGGAAGGTTTTTAGAGCCCAGTTAAATCCTTAAGAAGGGAAGAAAGGTATGGTGAATATGTTTTCTAAACAACAAAATCATAATACATGGTTTGATCATGGTGGGGATTACAGGGACAAAAAGAGACCTGTGTTGACAATGACTCTGGGAATGTATGGTTTCTGTAAATATAATGTTGCCAAACCTGACTCATTTCTCCACTTGAGAAGGTTTGATTTTTATTTCTCACCTCTTGTCTCCTACCAGTGGGTGTTTGGCGCTGCCTACTTTGTAGAATATTTAATCCAAGAGTCATGTCCCAAGTCCCAGGCTAGCAGCTGTGCACTTCAGCCCCCTAACTCTGTGGTGAGTATTATTGAATGTCTTCATAATTTAAGCTTTGTGCTCACAGATCATCTATATATGTTTATTGAGCATAAATTATACATGAAGTGTTGTAATGCATGAGACACTTTTCTTCCCCTTAAGGAGCAACTGACTAGTTAGAGATGGCCCAGATGCAATAATATTTGATTGTAAATGCAGTTTTCATCAGCAATGTGATGGCTTTGCAAAAAATGATCATAGGAGGCTATAAAAATATAGACAACTCTCCTCAGTGGTTGGTGGTAGTCCTGCTTTTATCCAAACAGACCCAGTTACATTTGGAATACAGCATGGTGTTCCATTCCTTGGACCACTCTTTAAGAAGGACAAAGTGACACAGGGCTTCTTTCAAAGAATGCAGCCAAGATGGGGAGGGTGCCCTGAAACTATCTCAAGCACACCTAGTAGGAACGTCAATTGGCAAAATGTATTGTAGCACAATTAGGAAAAATGCAAGCCTTTTTCCCCCCTTATTCACTTAGTTATAATAAAATTTTATTAAGATATAATTCACACACCATAAAATTCACCCTTTTCAGGTGTACAAGTCAGTGTTTTTTAGTCTATTCATAGAGTTGTGCTGTCATCACCACTATCTAATCTTAGAATATTTTCATCAGCCCAAAAAGAAACTCCATATCCATTAGCAGTCATTCCCCTTGCCCTCTCGCCTATGCCCCGGGAAGCCACTAGTCTACTTGCTGACTCTATGACTACATTTTTTGAACATTTTATATAATGGAATCACACTGTATGTGGCCTTTTGTGTCTGGCTTCTTTCACTTAGCAAAATGTTTTCAAGGGTTATCCTTGTTCAGCATTGATATATCAGTGCTTCATTTCTTTTAATGGCCAAATAATATTTCATTGCATGGATATACCATGTATTGTTTATCCATTCCACAGTTGATTGATATTTGAGTTGTTTCCCCATTTGAGATGTTATGAATGGTACTACTATGAACATTTGTGTATAAGTTTTTTTTCTTTTGGCTTGCGGGATTTTAGTTCCCCAACCAAGGGTTGAACCTAGGCCCATGGCAGTGAAAGCACCGAGTCCTAACCACTGGACGGCCAGGGAATTCCCTGTGTATAAGTTTTTATGTATACATATGTTTTCATTTCTTTTGAGTACACACCTTGGAGTGGGACTGCTGGGTCATATGAGAATTCTGTGTTTAACCTTTTAACTAACTGCAAACTGTTTTCCAAAGTGATGGCAGCAGTTTCATAATCCCATCAGCAACATGTGAGGGTTTCAATTTCTTCATGTTTTTGCCAATGCTTGTTATTATTATCTGTCCTTTTTATTATAGTTATCTTACTGAGTATGAAGTAGTCTCTCATTTTGGTTATATTTGAATTTTCCTAATGGTTAATGATTGAGTATCTTTTAATGTGCTTTTGGCCATTTGTATGTATTCTTTGGAGGAAAGTCTATTCAAATCCTTTGTCATTTAAAACTTAGATTATTTATCTTTTTATTGTTGAATTGTAAGAATTCTTTACATATTCTGGATATAATCCCCTTATCAGATACATGATTTTCAAATATTTTCTCCCATTCTCTGATTTGTCTCTTCATTTTCTTGATGATGTTCTTCGAAGTACAAAAATTTTTTAATTTTAATGAAATCTTCTTTATATTTTTTCTTTTGTTGAATGTGCTTTTTGTGTCATATCTAAGAATCCATTACCTAACCCAAGATCATTAAGATTTACTCCTCTGTATTCCTCTAAGAGTTTTATAGTTTTAGCTGTAGGTCTCTGACCCTTTCTTTCTTTTTTTTTTTTTTTGGCCACACTGCATGGCATGTGGGATCTTAGTTGCATGCGGGATCTTAGTTCCCCGACCAGGGATCAAACCCCTGTCCCTGCATTGGAAGCACAGAGTCTCATCCACTGGACAGCCAGGGAAGTCCCCTCTGACCCATTTTTGAGTTAATTTTTGTATATGATATGAGGTAGGAGGTTCAACTTCATTCTTCTGCTTGTGGATCTCCAGTTGTCCCAGCACCATTGGTTGAAAAGGCTATGATTTCCCCCATTTAATTGTATTGACATATTTTTGAAGATCAACTGACTATAAATGTAAGAGGTTTTTTTTTTTTTGAATTTTTTTTTTTTGCGGTACGCGGGCCTCTCACTGTTGTGGCTTCTCCTGTTGCGGAGCACAGGCTCCGGACGCGCAGGCTCAGCGGCCATGGCTCACGGGCCCAGCCGCTCCGCGGCATGTGGGATCTTCCCGGACCGGGGCACGAACCCGTGTCCCCTGCATCGGCAGGCGGACTCTCAACCACTGCGCCACCAGGGAAGCCCTTTTTTCTGAATTTTATTTTATTTATTTTTTTATACAGCAGGTTCTTATTAGTCATCAATTTTATACACATCAGTGTATACATGTTGATCCCAATCTCCCAATTCATCACACCACTACCACACCCCCTGCCACGTTCCCCCCTTGGTGTCCATACGTTTGTTCTCTACATCTGTGTCTCAATTTCTGCCCTGCAAACCAGTTCATCTGTACCATTTTTCTAACTCCATATATATGCATTAATATACGATATTTGTTTTTCTCTTTCTGTTTTTCTCTTACTTCACTCTGTATGACAGTCTCTAGATCCATCCACGTCTCAACAAAAAACCCAATTTCGTTCCGTTTTATGGCTGAGTAATATTCCATTGTATATATGTATCACATCTTCTTTATCCATTTGTCTGTCGATGGGCATTTAGGTTGCTTCCATGACCTGGCTATTGTAAGTAGTGCTGCAATGAACATTGGGATGCATGTGTGTTTTTGAATTATGGTTTTCTCTGGGTATATGCCCAGTAGTGGGATTGCTGGGTCATATGGTAATTCTATTTTTAGTTTTTTAAGGAACCTCCATACTGTTCTCCATAGTGGCTGTATCAGTTTACATTCCCACCAACAGTGCAAGAGGATTCCCTTTTCTCCACACCCTCTCCAACATTTGTTGTTTGTACATTTTCTGATGATGCCCATGCTAACTGGTGTGAGGTGATACCTCACTGTAGTTTTGATTTGCATTTCTCTAATAATTAGTGATGTTGAGCAGCTTTTCATTTGCTTCTTGGCCATCTGTATGTCTTCTTTGGAGAGATGTCTATTTAGGCCCTCTGCCCATTTTTGGATTGGGTTGTTTGTTTTTTTAATATTGAGCTGCATGAGCTGTTTATATATTTTGGAGATTAATCCTTTGTCTGTTGATTCATTTGCAAATATTTTCTCCCATTCTGAGGGTTATCTTTTCATCTTTTTTATGGTTTCCTTTGCTGTGCAAAAGCTTTTAAGTTTCATTAGGTCCCATTTGTTTATTTTTGTTTTTATTTCCATTACTCTAGGATGTGGATCAAAAAAGACCTTGCTGTGATTTACGTCAAAGAGTGTTCTTCCTATGTTCTCCTCCAAGAGTTTTATAGTGTCTGGTCTTACATTTAGGTCTGTAATCCATTTTGAGTTTATTTTTGTGTATGGTGTTAGGGAGTGTTCTTATTTCATTCTTTTACATATAGCTGTCCAGTTTTCCCAGCACCACTTATTGAAAAGACTGTCTTTTCTCCATTGTATATCCTTGTCTCCTTTGTCATAGATTAGCTGACCATAGGTGTATGGGTTTATCTCTGGGCTTTCTATCTTGTTCCATTGGTCTATATTTCTGTTTTTGTGCCAGTACCATATTGTCTTGATTACTGTAGCTTTGTAGTGTAGTCTGAAGTCAGGGGGTCTGATTCCTCCAGCTCCACTTTTTTCGCTCAAGACTGCTTTGGCTATTTGGGGTCTTTTTTGTCTCCATACAAATTTTAAGATTTTTTTGTTCTAATTCTTTAAAATATGCCATTGGTAATTTGATAGGGCTTGCATTGAATCTGTAGATTGCTTTGGGTAGTATAGTCAATTTCACAATATTGATTCTTCCAATCCAAGAACATGGTATATCTCTCCATCTGTTGGTATGATCTTTAATTTCTTTCATCAGTAGACATAGTTTTCTGCCTAGGTAGGAAACTTTTGCCTTTTGTCTCCGTAGGTAGGTTTATTCATAGGTATTTTATGCTTTTTGTTGCAATGGTAAATGGGAGTATTTCCTTAATTTCTCTTTCAGATTTTTCATCATTAGTGTATAGGAGTGCAAGAGATTTCTGTGCATTAATTTTGTTTCCTGCAACTTTACCAAATTCATTGATTAGCTCTAGTAGTTTTCTGGTGGCATCCTTAGGATTCTCTATGTACAGTATCATGTCATCTGCAAACAGTGACAGTTTTACTCCTTCTTTTCAATTTGTATTCCTTTTATTTCTTTTTCTTCTCGATTGCCATGGCTAGGACTTCCAAAACTATGTTGAATAATAGTGGTGAGAGTGGACATCCTTGTCTTGTTCCTGATTTTAGAGGAAATGCTTTCAGTTTTTCAGCATTGAGAATGATGTTTGCTGTGGGTTTGTCATATATGGACTTTATTATGTTGAGGTAGGTTCCCTCTATGCCCACTTTCTGGAGAGTTTTTATCATAAATCGGTGTTGAATTTTGTCAGAAGCTTTTTCTGCCTCTATTGAGATAATCATATGGTTTTTATTCTTCAGTTTGTTAATATGGTGCATCACATCGATTGATTTGCATATATTGAAGGATCCTTGCATCCCTGGGATGAATCCCACTTGATCCTGATGTATGATCCTTTTAATGTGTTGTTGGATTCTGTTTGCTAGTATTTTGTTGAGGATTTTTGCATCTATATTCATCAGTGATATTGGTCTGTAATTTTCTTTTTTTGTAGTATCTTTGTCTGGTTTTGGTGTCAGGGTGATGGTGGCCTCATAGAATGAGTTTGGGAGTGTTCCTTCCTCTGCAGTTTTTTGGAAGAGTTTGAGTAGGATGGGTATTAGCTCTTCTCTAAATGTTTGATAGAATTCACCTGTGAAGCCATCTGGTCCTGGACTTTTGTTTGTTGGAAGATTTTTAATCACAGTTTCAATTTCAGGGCTTATGATTGGTCTGTTCATATTTTCTATTTCTTCTTGGTTCAGTCTTGGAAGGTTATACCTTTCTAAGAATTTCTTCCAGGTTGTCCATTTTATTGGCATAGAGTTGCTTGTAGTAGTCTCTTAGGATGCTTTGTATTTCTGCGGTGTCTGTTGTAACTTCTCTTTTTTCATTTTTAATTTTATTGATTTGAGTCCTCTCCCTCTTTTTCTTGATGAGTCTGGCTAATAGTTTATCAATTTTATCTTCTCAAAGAACCAACTTTTAGTGTTATTGATCTTTGCAATTGTTTTCTTTGTTTTTATTTCATTTATTTCTGCTCTTATCTTTATGATTTCTTTCCTTCTGCTAACTTTGGGTTTTGTTTGTTCTTTCTCTAGTTCCTTTAGGTGTAAGGTTAGATTGTTTATTTGAGATTTTTCTTGTTTCTTGAGGTAGGCTTGTATAGCTATAAACTTCCCTCTTGGAACTGCTTTTGCTGCATCCCAGAGGTTTTGGATCATCGTGTTTTCATTGTCATTTGTCTCTAGGTATTTTTTGATTTCCTCTTTGAGTTCTTCAGTGATCTTTTCGTTATTTAGTAACATATTGTTTAGCCTCCATGTGTTTGTGCTTTTTACGGTTTTTTCCCTGTAATTGATTTCTAATCTTATAGCATTGTGGTCAGAAAAGATGCTTGATATGATTTCAATTGTCTTAAATTTACTGAGGCTTGATTTGTGACCCAAGATGTGATGTATCCTGGAGAATATTCCATGCACACTTGAGAAGAAAGTGTAATCTGCGGTTTTTGGATGGAATGTCCTATAAATATCAATTAGATATATCTGGTCTATTGTGTCATTTAAAGCTTGTGTTTCCTTATTAATTCTCTGTTTGGATGATCTGTCCATTGGTGTAACTGAGGCATTAAAGTTCCCCAATATTATTGTGTTACTGTTGATTTCCTCTTTTACAGCTGTTAACAGTTGCCTTATGGATTGATGTGCTCCTATGTTGGGTGCATATATATTAATAATTGTTGTATCTTCCTCTTGGATTGATCCCTTGATCAGTATGTAGTGTCCTTCTTGTCTCTTGTAACGTTCTTTATCTTAAAGTCTATTTTATCTGATATGAGTATTGCTACTCCAGCTTTCTTTTGATTTCCATTTGCATGGAATATCTTTTTCCATCCCCTCACTTTCAGTCTGTATGTGTCCCTAGGTCTGAAGTGGGTCTCTTGTAGACAGCATATGTATAGGTCTTGTTTTTGTATCCATTCAGCAAGCCTGTGTCTTTTGGTTGGAGCATTTAATCTATTCACGTTTAAGGTAATTATCGATATGTATGTTCCTATGACCATTTTCTTAATTGTTTTGGGTTTGATTTTGTAGGTCCTTTTCTTCTCTCATGTTTCCCACTTAGAGAAGTTCCTTTAGCATTTGTTGTAGAGCTGGTTTGGTGGTGTTGAATTCTCTTAGCTTTTACTTGTCTGTAAAGCTTTTCATTTCTCCATCGAATCTGAATGAGATCCTTGCTGGGTAGAGTAATGTTGGTTGTAGCTTCTTCCGTTTTATCACTTTAAGTATATCATTCTACTCCCTTCTGGCTTGTAGAGTTTCTGCTGAGAAATCAGCTGTTATCCTTATGGGAGTTCCCTTGTATGTTATTTGTCATTTTTCCCTTGCTGCTTTCAAGAATTTTTCTTTGTCTTTAATTTTTGCCAATTTGATTATTATGTGTCTTGGTGTGTTTCTCCTTGGGTTTATCCTGTATGGGACTCTCTGCACTTCCTGGACTTGGGTGGCTATTTCCTTTCCCATGTTAGGGAAGTTTTTGACTACAACCTCTTCAAATATTTTCTCTGGTCCTTTCTCTCTCTCTTCTCCTTCTGGGACCCCTATAATGCGAATGTTGTTGCATTTAATGCTGTCCCAGAGGCCTCTTAGGCTGTCTTCATTTCTTTGCCTTTCTTTTTTCTTTATTCTATTCTGCAGCAGTGAATTCCATCATTCTGTCTTCCAGGTCACTTATCCGTTCTTCTGCCTCAGTTATTCTGCTATTGATTCCTTCTAGTGTAGTTTTCATTTCAGTTATTTTATTGTTCATCTCTATTTCTTTGTTCTTTAATTCTTCTAGGTCTTTGTTAAGCATTTCTTGCATATTCTCAATCTTTGCCTCCATTCTTTTTCTGAGGTCCTGGATCATCTTCACTATCATTATTCTGAATTCTTTTTCTGGAAGGTTGCCTATCTCCACTTCACTTAGTTGTTATTCTGGGGTTTTATCTTGTTCCTTCATCTGGTACATAGCCTTTTCATCTTATCTATCTTTCTGTGAATGTGGTTTTTGTTCCACAGGCTGCAAGATTGTAATTCTTCTTGCTTCTGCTATCTGCTCTCTCTGTAAGGGTTTATTTTTGTACCTTCAATTTTACTTCATTGATCTGCATATCTATTCTTATACCAGTACCACACTATCTCCAATATTATAGTTTTGTAGTAAATTTTGAATTGAGAAGTCTGAGCCCTCCTATTTTATTTTTCCTATTTAAGATTATTTTGGGTATTTTGGATTCTTTGCATTTTCATAATAAATCAACTTTAGAATCAGCTTGTCAGTTTCTATTTTTAAAAAGCAGGAAATTTGATAGGGATTTCATTGACTCTGTAGACCAATGTATATAGTAAGTACTGTCATCTTAAAATTAGTAATTCTTCCAGCCCATGAATATGGGATGTCTTTCCATTTGTTTAGGACTTATTTAATTTCTTTCAACAATGTTTTGTAGTCGTCAGTGTCCAAAACTTTCACTTTTTTGTATAGCTAAGTATTTTTTCCTCTTTGATGCTAATATAATGTATTTGTCTTCTCAATTTTATTTTTGGATTGTTCATTGCAAATATGTAGAAGTATAATTGATCTTTCATATTTTGATCTTGTATCCTGTAACCTTGTTGAACTCATTTTTATAGTTCTAATAGTTTTCTGGTAGAGTCCTTAGGATTTTCTGTATACAAGATCATGTCTTCTACAAATAGTTTTAGTTCTTCCTTTCCAATCTAAATGACTTTTAATTCTTACCTCATTTTCTTGACTAGAACTTCCAGTACAATGCTGAATAGAGATGGGAGAGCAGACATCCTTATCTTATTCCTGATTTTAGGAGGAAAGCATTCAGTATTTCATCGTTTAATGTGATGGTAACTGTAGGCTTTTTATAGCTGCTTTTTTGTCAAGTTGAGAAAGTTCCCATCTAGTCCTACTAGTTTGTTGAATGCTTTTAACAAAAAACAGTGTTAGAGTTTGTCTCATGCCTTTTCTGTGTTAATGAGATAATCGTTTGGTTTTCTTTTTCTCCTTTAATCTATTAGTATTTTACATAACAATGATTCTTTTATATTAAAACAGACTTGTGCTTTGCGGATGAATCACAGTTGATCATGGTGTATAACCCCTTTTATATGTTTCTGAATTCAGAGTTTTTTAAAAGTTTATTTATTTATTTTTGGTTGTGTTGGGTCTTTGTTGCTGCGTGTGGGCTTTCTCTAGCTGCAGCAAGCAGGGAATACTCTTCATTGCAGTGCACGGGCTTCTCATTGTGGTGGCTTCTCTTGTTGTGAAGCATGGGCTCTAGGCACGTAGACTTCAGTAGTTGTGGCTCATGGGCTCTAGAGTGCAGGGTCAGTAGTTGTGGTGCACGGGATTAGTTGCTCCGTAGCATGTGGGATCTTCCCAGACCAGGGCTCGAGCCCATGTCCCCTGCACTGGCAGGCGGATTCTTAACCACTGCGCCACCAGGGAAGTCCTGCATTCAGTTCACCAGTGGTTGTTTTTTTCTTTTAAAGATATTTAATCTCATATTTATAAGAGACATTGGTCTGTAGTTTTTCTGTGTCATATCTGCCTGATTTTCATATGAGTTTAATATTGGCTTTATATAATGAATTGGGAAAATTTCCCTCCTCTTCTGTTTTATTTTGGAAGAATTTGTGAAAGGTTGATGTTCATTCTTCTTTAAATATTTGGTAGAATTCCCCAGTGAAGCCATCTGGGCCTGAGCTTTCCTTTGTGGGAAGATTATTTGATTAATAATTCAATCTCTTTACTTGTTGTAAGTCTATTCAGGTTTTATATTTCTTCTTGAGTAAGTTTTGGTAGTTCATATCTTCCTAGGAATTTGTCCATTTCATCTAAGTTATCCAATTTTCCAGCATACAATTGTTCATAGTATTCCATTTTTATTTCTGAAAGATTAGAAGTGATGTACCCTATTTAATTCCCATTTTAGTAGCTTGAGTCATTTTTTTCTTAGTCTATCTAAAGCTTTGCCAATTTTATTAAATTTTTCAAAAAAGAATCAACTTTCAGTTTCATTTTTTTCTCCGTTCTTTTTTTATTATCTAGTTCATTTATTTCCTGTCTACTCTTTATTGTAAACTTCTTTTTGTTTGCTTTGGGCTTAGTTTACTTTTCTTTTTCTAGCTTTTTAAGGTAGAAGTTTAGGTTATTGATTTACAATCTTTATTTGCTTTTAACATAAGCATTTACATCTACAGATTTCCTTCTAAGAAACGATTGAGCTGCATCTCGCAAGTTATACATGTTGTTTTTGTTTCCATTTATCTCCAAATATTTTCTAATTTTCCTTGTGATCTCGTCTTTGGCCAATTGGTTATTTAAGAGTGTTATTTAATGTCCACATATTTGTGAAAATTCCAATTTCCTTCTGTTATTCATGTCTAATTTCATCCCATTGTGGTTGGGGAATGTACTCTGTGTGATCTCAATTCTTTTAAATGTATTGAAGCTTGTTTTATGGTTTAACATAAGGTATATCCTAGAGAAAGTTCCATGTACACTTGAGAAGAATGTGTATTCTGCTGTTGTTAGGTAAAGCATTCTGTAATTGTCTATTAGGTTTAATTTGTTTATAGTGTTGTTCAAGACTTCTGTTTCTTTGTTGATGTTCTGCAAACTTGTTTTATCCATTATTGAAAATGAGGTTTCCAACTATTATTGTTGAATTATCTATGTCTTCCTTGAATTCTGTCAGGTTTTGCCTATGTACCTTGGGGCTCTATTATTAGGGGCATTATATTTATAGTTGTTATGTCTTTCTAATAAATTGAGCCTTTTATCATTATAAAATGTTTTTCCTTGTCACTAGTAACAATTTTTGTCTTAAAGTAAATTTTGTCTGATATTTGTATAGCCATTCCCAGCTCTTTTTTATTATTGTTTGCATTGTAAATTTTTTCCATCTTTTAATTTTCAACCCATGTGTGTCTTTGAATCTGAACTATGTCTCTCAAAAGTCTTTCATAACCAGTCAATTGAATATTAAGGAATAATTGGGAAAATGTCTTCATCATCTTCTGTAGAATCTCCCTTTCTCACTTCTCAATGCCATCTTGGGCAGATCACATAGCTTTCTGGTTATATTCAGTAATAAGAACAATTTCACTTTGATTATTAAGATTCACTTTCAGGTATTAAAAATCCCCTTTAGTCAATTCTGAATCAAAACTTCTATCTCACATCCAATTCAAAGCTTTCTCCTCCCTGTAGCTCAAGCCTGACCTAGAGCTTAGAACCTGCTGTGAGGAAAGAGTCAAGGTCTGTCCTTTCACTCTTTCTCCCCCTCCTGCAATCATTTATTTAACTATGGTTCTTCCAAGCTCCAGGAAGAATGAGAGAGGAAATAGAGAAAAGAGTTTAAAGTCTTTTACATAACTGGACCTGCAGTTGTAATTTTCTCTTGGTCTACACTGGCCCTCTGTTTACACTTGAAAAAAATGCATACTCTATGACTCTAAAGTTTCTCTTCTAGGAATTTACCCAAAGGATATATGAAAATAGCTTCAATGTTTAAACATAAAAAATTAGATTCAGGGCTTCCCTGGTGGCGCAGTGGTTGAGAGTCCGCCTGCCGATGCAGGGAACACGGGTTCATGCCCCAGTCCGGGAAGATCCCACATGCCGTGGAGCGGCTAGGCCCATGAGCCATGGCCGCTGAGCCTGCGCGTCCGGAGCCTGTGCTCCGCAATGGGAGAGGCCACAACAGTGAGAGGCCCGTGTACCGCCAAAAAAAAAAAAAAAAAAAATTAGGTTCAATCCAGCTTCTAACAAAAGAGAACTTGTTAAATAACACAGAGGAATATTAGGTAGCCATTATAAAGAAAATCATAGAAAACTGTTCAGTGTCATAGATGGATTTTTACTATATATTGTTAAATGACAAAAGAGAGTTATAAAATATTATGAAGAGTATAATTCTATTTTTCTAGAAGAAAAATTATGTATGCATAGGAAGAAATGTTAGAAGAAAAGAAATCAAATCACTGCAGGAAACGGGTACCTTTCATGTAGTTACAGGTCTTTTTATTTTCTATTTGTTTATCCATATTCTAAATAACTGTTTATTACATTTCTAATAAGAAAACAAACTTATTTTATTTTTAAATAAAGAAAAGTTTAAGGAGATGAGAGTAGTCTTGTCTGAGAAGCAAAAACTCAGGTGGAACATACATAAAGAGCTGCTATATGAGAGATGAAAACAAGTTTTCTAGTTGACCCAAGGGTAGAAGTGTGGCCAAGAGATAGACCCAGATTTCTGTGTCTGTTCTATAGACACAGATTTCTGCTCAATACAAAGAATTTTCTAATAGAGTTTGTTCCTCAAGAAATCCTGAGTTTCTCTCCTTGGAGGTAATTTAGCCTAGTTTGGGCGATTATTTGGTAGGGATGAGCTAAAGAATTGGCTCAGAGCCTACCTATTGCATGGTAGGAGCATCAAAGTGTTGATTGGCTGTGTGTCTATGTAATCAGAAAGCAAGTTGATTTCCATTTATGATCATTGATAATCGTAATACACATGTGACATTGTATTTTCCTTTTTTTAGCCTGTTGGTATTTGCCACGGTTCTCTTACTGAACGACACTCAGAAAAGTCGGTCTCCGTGACTTGTGACTTCTTTGAATCAGAGGTATTTTTTAGTCTAATCGGTTGTCTTTCTGTGAATAAAAGAGCAGATTATTTTAGTTGCCCCTACCCTACCCTCTCCTTTTATTTTCCTAAAATCCATGATCACCACTTTATTCAGGGTGTCCTAAGGCCACATCCACAGGGTAGCTAAAAGAAAAACCTGTCACCCTTTCTTTTAGTTACAACATGGTCCCTATAGCATAAGTAAGACCCCTGTAGCTTGAGTGGCTCAGGCATCTGAGATATTAAATTCAGTGTCCCAAAGACTCTTACCCTGAACCATAGGTAGAAGTTGTTTCCATGGAAATACTGAATCCTTTTTCAGAAGTATTTATTGAGCACTTACCATAAGGCAGCCTGGTGTAGTTGAAAGGGTGGTTGAGACAGGCCACCTGGGTTCCAGTCCTGTTCTGCCACCTACAAGTTTTGTGAACATGGACAATTTCCTACCTCTCTGAGTCTTGGTTGCCTCATCTATAGAATTGGATTGCAATACCTACCTCCTTCAGATCCCCATGAGAAACAGGTCAGAGGATCTGGTTGAAGGGCACTGCCCTGGGCCTGGCACAGAATAAACAATCACCAGAGGTGGCTTCTTCTGCCACTACTAGGAGTGGGGAGACACCTTACTAGGGACTTTGAACAAGCCATCTTACCTCTCTGGATCATTGTTCAGCTCTGAAATTTGTGAAGCCTACAGTCAAGCTTCTAAAGGTTTGGTTCCCCCTGGCCCTTATCTGTTTTGCTTTTTAACCATTTACTTATTTAAAATTTTTTTTTGGCCATGCAGCTTGTGGGATCTTAGGTCCCCAACGAGGGGTTGAACCACAGCCCATGGCAGTGAAAGCCTGGAGTCTTAACTACTAGATGCCAGGGAATTTCCTTTAAGCCCTTTAATCAGAGGCCCATCTAGCTAGTCTCCCTTTGAAAATTCCATCAGAAAGGCACAGAACAGCATAATCTAGTACCAGGCATGGCAGGAATTTTCTTGGAGGACATTCCCTTATTTGAAAGCATTCTTATTTCAGGCTCCCACCCCTAGAGGTGAAAACCCTACTGTTAACCCGAGACCTGTGAACCTGTTCAAGGCGGAAGAGCCCCAGCAGACAACTCATCAGCCAAAAGCTGTGCCCAAAGGAACTGTCCAGTACCTTCCTGACTTGGATAACAAGGCTGAAGATTCCCAGGGAACAGACCCTGTTGAGGCCTTCCCTGTGCAGCTGGATCTAACCACAGATCCCCAAGGAGAACCACTGGATGTCTCCTTCCTCTTCCTGGACCCTATGGAGGAGAAGCCGGTTGTCCTGCCTTTCCCCTCAAAAGAACAACGCTCTGCTGAGTGCCCAGGACCAGCTCAAATGGACAACCCTCTTATTCTCCCACCTTGAGAACCACGTAGAGGATCCTGGGCGACATACTGCCCTACAGGAGATGAGCGGCGTTGGGAAAAGGGGGACAGAGAAACAGTTCAAACATAGAGAAGGCTAATAAAGTATGTCTTTTTGACTCCTCTTGGTCTCATCATGTTGCCCGGAAATGGAAATAAGACTTAACTGTTCACTTGCACACTGGACTGCATCCCTTCTAAACCACCCAAGGCCCCATGCCATGGATAGATGCCTCTCATATCATCTGCCTCTCTCTTTGTAATGACTTCTTACTTTTAGCTAATTGTTTCTGATATAGGGCCTTACTTAAGAATGTCCTCATCTTTCTGAGGTTAACCTAAAACAAATAGACTGAAGATATTTCTCCAGCAAAGATGGGTTTATTCAGGATCAGCAGAGGGTTGTGATTTGGGGTCTGCAACTGCGGAGAGCCACATGCAATCCCCCAAACAGCAAGCGAAGGAGAAGGCCTTCATGGAGAGGAAAAGGAAGTTGGAAGGGCCATACTAAACAAAAAGTCCATGGCTTTTCATTAGCTGAGTCCTTGCCAGGAAAGAAACGTCTTTCTTCTTCCTATAGGACTGTACTATTGTCACAGGTGAGAGCTCTCCCCTCTGGTCTCCCAACTCTATGAACTGAGGTTTCTGTTTATTAATTTTTTACCTTTCTCCCCTTTTAATCAAGATCTTTCTCTGAAAGCATCACTGATCAAGAGTCAGGTATTCTAGTTTCAATGGCTTTTTGTCATCCAGTGTCAGGAAGGACCTTTCCTTGGTGTAGTGTCTCAAATCGAAGGGAAAGTACGAAGATTAGAAACCTATTAAGGTCACCTTTAAATGACAAGAAGGGGTAGGAGGGAGAACTCTCAGGCCCTTTTTATCTAAAGTTCATATTTTATCAAGATCCTAGACATTGGAGATCATCTGAAGCATTCTGTAATCAAAATTTTGGCAACAAGCTTCCAACAGGCCTGTTCTGGTTATCCTGGGAAAGCTGTCTCATCAGCTGTCATCTGCTTCAGTTCTGGGAAATCTTTACTTTCAGGTCACCAGATGATGGGCAGGTCCAATTAGGGTTTGGCTCTTTCTTTAGGTGTGTCACATGAATCCAAGAGTCTATTCCTTGGAGTTTGGTGGCACAAGAGCTGGCTAGCAGTACCTGATAGAGGCCTTTCCATGAGGTTGAAGGAGAGTTCTTCTGGAGACGTCTTTTCAAAATAGATAAAATCTCCAGGTTGCAAGGTGTGATGCTTAAGGTCTTTTTCTCCCGAGGGCACACCGTGAAAAGATTACCTTACCAAAACATGGTTATTTTTAATAGAAACAATTAGGGCCTTGGCGATATTGGAATAGTTCTCCTTTATCAGTTGTGGGGCAACAGAAGCAGGAGCCAGGTTCATTGGGTGTCCTGTGACCATCACAAAGGGTGAGAATTTATGAGCTCCAAGATAAGCAGATCTGAGATTTAGCGGGACCAATAGCAATGCTTTTGGTCAGGGTAGTTGGAGGACCTCTACAGATTTTTCGCATTGAGTCTTCATGATGTTGTCAAACCAGAGGATTGAGGGTGGTGAGCCCAATGAAAGTGTTGTAAAAGCGACCAAACAGCACATGTTTGTCGAAATACCTGGCAAATAAAATGTGTTCCTTGATCATTATGAAGTTTGAGAGGAGTTCCCCAGACAGGGAGAATCTTTTCCAGGAGGACTTTAGCTACAGAAGAGGCAGTAGTCTGTCTGCAAAGGAAGGCTTCAGTTTGGTGTGAAAACATACAGACCATGACTGAAATATATTTATATCCATTAGATGGAGAAGTTGCATCAAATCCATTTGCCAGGCCTTGAACTGTCCATCTGGCAGTTTAAAATGTCTGGGAACGATACAAACAGGCTTCCCTGGGTTGCACTTTGGACAAGTGGGACAAGTGAGGTAGGCACTTTTTTCGACCTTATTGTTTTCCCACCAATATTGGTTCATGAAGGCTCTCATTTTGTCAGGAGAGCAATGGTTTAATGCACATACAGTGGTAAGGAGTAGGAATTTTAGAATCTCTGGTAGGACTGTGTTGTTATTTGGTCCAAACCAGAGCTCTTTTTTTTTTTTTTTAACATCTTTATTGGAGTGTAATTGCTTTACAATGGTGTATTAGTTTCTGCTTTATAACAAAGTGAATCAGTTATACATATACATATGTTCCCATATCTCGAGATTTCTCTTTTTATAAAATCAACAATTGCTGAAAATCTTGTTTTTCTGAGCCCAGTTTTAGGGCCTCTCTAGCCAGTTTTTCTAAATTATCGTTTGGGGAAATATCCCTTTGGACCATGACAGAGGTTTGGCTACTGTTGGTCCCTTTAAGGGCAGCATTGCTTGCAGAAATGTCAGCAAGGTAAATTTCCCTTACTTTCCAGAGAGTCCAGTTTAGAATGCCCCGGGATCTTAATAATAGCTAAAGCAGCAGGTTAAAGTATTTCATTTAATAATTCCCAAATGTAGGGACCATTCTTAAATTTTATTTCCATGGAAGTAAGGAAGCCACATTTTCCCCACAACTCTCTAAAATCATGAGCTACTCTGAAAGCATATCTACTATCAGTATGGGAGTTTTGTCCTTGGCTAAAGGACAAGCCTCTGTAAGAGCGTATAATTCAGCCTATTGGGCCAAAGTAGCCATAGGTAAAGATGCTGCCTCAATACCATCAAAAGGAGTTGTAATGGTATACCCAGCACAATATCCACCATTGTCGCCTTTAAATACAACCAACCCATTGTTGAACCATGAGAAATTAGCGTTACTCAATGGAATTTCCTACAGATCGTGAGAGGGGTCAGGTGGTTGGTCAGCGTTAAGCAGTTGCGAGGGACTTCATCAGTGACAGGAGAGAAGAGTAGCCAGGTTAAGGTTATTACAATGTAAAAGAGTTGTGTAAGCAACAGTTAACAAGAGGACCTCATAAGAGGTGAGGCGACTGGCTGAGAAATGTTGAATGTGATGAGAGTTCAGGAGGCTTCTGCTGCATGAGGTACAAAAATGGTTAAAGGGGATCCCACAATGATTTTCTCAGTAGTGTTAACCAAAAAGGCAGTAGCCGTAATAGCTCTAAGGCAAGGGGGTATCCCTGTGCCACAGAATCAAGCTGCTGGCTATAATACCCTGCGAGTTTATCATGGCCCCTGTCTTTTTGGTGAGTACCCCAAGGCATTCCCTTCCTCTTCGTATATAGAAAGGAAAAAGGGAATCTGATAATTGGGACGGCCAAAGTCAGCTGAGAGTTCATCAAACTCTTCTTTAAGGCCTTGAAGGCTGTGTCATCCAGTTCTTCCCATAAAATTGAACTGGGTTATTGTTGAGCAAATCATAGAGGTTTGGCCTTAAGAGAGAAATTTGGGATCCAATTTCAGTAATAACCAACTAGCCCAAGAAAACCTTGCAGTTGGCACTTAGTTTTAGGTCTAAGGGGACTTAGGACACTAAGAAATCTTATCTGGATCTAGGTGTAGTCCTTGTTCTGATATCAGATGCTCTAAATATCAAACCTGGGTTTGGACAAGCTGCAATGTTTCTTTGGCAACCTTATGTCCCTTTAAGGCTAAAAGCTTTAGCAAGTGGATGATGTCTTCCTGTGAGGAGGCTTGAGAAGGAGAGCAAAGAAGCAAATCATCCACCTGTTGCAACAAAGTAGAACCCCTGGGGAACTTTACATCATCCAGATAAGCCTTCAGGATTTGTAAGAAACAAGGACTCTCAGTATAACCCTGAGGCATTATTGTCCAGGTGAACTGTTTTTCTTCCCAAGTAAAGACAAAAAGGTATTGGCCAGCTTTGTCAACTGGAATTCTAAAGAATGAACTGCGTAAATCTATTATAGTAAAAAGTTTACTTCCGGTGGGAATGGATGTTAGTAAGGTATGAGGGATAACAATGCTGTTTATTGCTCGGAGGTCCTGGACAAATCTCCACGCTTGGTCCTTCGGTTTTTCCCACCGGTAAAATGGGAGTATGACAGGAGCTAATACAAAGGACAATGAAACCATGAGCCTTGTAATCTTCTATTATGGGCTTTATGCCTTGAAGGGCTTCTTTACAAATAGGGTATTAATTCTGGGAAGAGGTCTTGAGGGATCTATTTGAATCTTGATGGGAAGTACACTGTGGATTGTGCCTATAAGGAAAATGGTAGCTGATCCAATAGGGACAAATGATCAGTGTTTCCAGAATCTGCTCTACTATTATCAGAGATGGAACAAAAAAAAAGATGTCAAAGGATCATTTAATTCACCTGCTGGATAACTTTGATAACGACTGTCCATTTTCTAGAATTATTTCCCCTTTTTTGGACAAAGACATTCAGGCATGCTACTTCTCTAAGAAGTGTCAGCCTAATAGATGAATAACAGCAGAGGGACTAAGGAGAAAAGTGTGGGTATCTCTCAAAAGGCCTAAACAAAAGGCAATGAGTTCAGAGACAGGAACCTCTTGATGTTCATTGGAGATCCCCACTATTTGAACTGTTTTAGTACTCCAAGGCATCTATTCTTGCTTTCTTACCTATTAACCAGTCTTTGAACTTTTGTAACCTGTCTGGGATTCTATGTGCCCCGAATGGATATACCCTTACATGTGGGAAGATTAAGATTTTGGCTGTCTTCCCTGGAGGTGACTCATCTAGAGTACGAGAGAGCTGGTTTGCCAGATTCTCTAAATCTGGAGTGGACATAGTTTCCCTTCTATCCTGGTCCTTTTTACTAGAAGGGAAAGGTCCTGGTTCAGCCCATTAATAAACATAGAGTTAAAGGCTACCCGGGTGGAATCTACATCTGAAGGAAGACCAGAATCTGAAGCCTACTGTAATATTCATGAACAGGTTCATCGGAGTTTTGTGTGCAAGCCTGAATTTTGTTCCCATCAACAGGCTTTGGAAAAGCCCTAGGAATTGCTTCATAAAGTTGCCTAGCAATTGTCTGAGCTTGATCGCATAGTAAGTTAGTAGGCTGGATTCCCAGCTGTAACTCTAGAGACCTTTCAGGACTTTCCTAATTAGCGGTTTTCATCCAGTGCTGGGCCTGGCCTTCACCAATGAGCATATGAACTAGCTGAGAAAAGTCACAGAAACCAGGTTGATAAGTTTGAATGACTATATTAAATTCCTCAGCGGATCATTGAGATCTTCAGTTTCTTCGAGAAGGTCTTTGACTATGGCTTGCCTTTCAGCTTTAGCCCAGGTAGTGTAAGAAATTAAGGCCTTAGCCTCTGGATCCTCAGAAGTCTTAATTTTAAAAAGACAGGATCTGACAAGTGCAGAGGAAAAGGGAGTGGGGAGAGTTTCAGAGAAAAGGGAAAGTTTGGTGGAAGAATTATTGTGAGGGATTTGAAGGTATAGTGGAGGCATAGGCATCCTAGAAAAGAAAGAAGAAGATGGTGCCAAAGGCAGAGCCTGAGACAAAGAAGCCAAGGAAGAAGAGCCTCAGGCTTCAGGAGCCATTTTATCTTTCTTCAATCATTTGTCTGCCTCAGTTAATCTTTTGCAGAGGTAATTTCAGACTCCTGATAATAGTTGGGAAGCCTCAAAATACCAACTGAAATAAGCATTCCACTCAGTTCTGGAAATTTTTGACCTATTGTAGTCCAGTTTGGATTTTTTTGGTTTTTGGTTTTGGCTGCATTGCGTCTTTGTTGCTGTGCACGGGCTTTCTCTAGTTGAGGCAAGTGGGGGCTACTCTTTGTTGCGATATGAGGGCTTCTCATTGTTGTGGCTTCTCTTCATGCGGAGCACGGGCTCTAGGCTTGTGGGCTTCAGCAGCTGTGGCACGCGGGATCAGTAGTTGTGGTGCACGGGCTTAGTTGCTCCGCGGCATGTGGGATCTTCCCGGACCAGGGCTCGAACCCATGTTCCCAGCATTGGCAGGTGGATTCTTAACCACTGTGCCACCAGGGAAGACCAGTTCAGTTTTAAGGAAATTAAATTTTGTGAATTTCAAAAGTTCCCCACAATGGCCATTGGTACTCTAAATTGAGTTTGTTCAAGTCCGTTTATTTAGTTAGAAATGAACATGAGGAAGGACCCTGGTGTTTAGACATAAAATCATCTGGAATCCCTGTAGTGAGGGCACCCTCAAAATACTTAGATAACTGGGAGCCCATTTCTTAGAGGTTTTTCTCTAGGGTAAAGAACAATTTTCAAACAGCTCAAATAGCTTACAGAACAAATGGCTCAATTCAAATAGCTTGCAAGCCAATCCCAGCCAGTCTTAAGGAGATAGCTTTGTCCTGAAGGATCTAGACCAAAGGCTTTTTAAAGCCAGTCTCCAGAAGACAGCCATTCCAAAGGAGAAGGCAAAAGGCTGAAAAACTCGGCACTGATTCAGAAAAAAATTCCCCTGTTCCCGAAGGAATGAGTCAAAGGGTATCCAGCTTCAGGAGAAGCAGCCTTTGTTCCAAAAGGAATAGGCTGAAGGTTAGCCAGTTTCAGTGAAACAGTCTGATCTCAAATCAGACAGAAGTGCCAATTTCACATACAGAACAAGGCCTTAAGGAGAAAGAGGAAACCTTCAAATAGATACTGAATAAAGCCTGGAGCTTCAAAAGCAAAGAGGGTGCGAGCTCGGATCCAGGAGAAAGCTACACCTTCAAACTCCGGGGTTGGAAAAGCAATGAGGAGCAATGGGCTCAACTGTGGATACCACACCTGTTTGCTCACCAACCCTGGAGCTGTTGGGTGTCTTCTCTGGTCCCTGTACAGGCCACCAAAATGTTGACCCGAAACAAATAGATTGCCAGATATTTCTACCGCAGAGATGGGTTTATTTGGGATCAGCAGAGAATTGCAATTTGGGGCCTGCAACTATGGTGAGCCACAGCGAAGTCCCCAAACAACAAGGGAAGGAAAACTCTTATAAAGAGGAAAAGGAAGTTGGGAGGGCTGTAGTAAACAGAGCCCATGGCTTTCCATTGGCTGAGCTGTTGCCACGAAAGAAGTCTCTCTTCTTCCTATTGAGCTCTGCTACTGTCACAGAGTGTGACTGCTCCCCCTTCTGGTCTCCCAACTTCTATGTAATTGAGGTTTCTGTTAATTATTTACACTGGGCAAAAGCATACTGTGATTCTTTTGATCAAATAAGATGAAAATTGAGGGATATCAAGAGACTGGGATTCATCAGAGTTTCACTCTCCCCTTATTCCATAATTATTTCAACACCAAGTATCGGTCAGATATTGTCTGCACAACTGCGGCGAGCCGTTTCCGACCAGCAGAATAACGAGCCGCCACACGCAAGATTCTTCTCGTATCACACTTTATTGGAGCACAGCTTGGTTGAAGAAAGATGGAAGGAAGACCCCGCAATCCTATAGCAGTCTGCTTATATAGGGATTAAGAACATGTGTCGCTCTGTGATTGGCTTTCGCCGATGGTGCGATTTGTGAGCCAGCATCGGATAGGTCGCTACTTTAAAACCTCATTAGTATACTTAGCGCAAGCGCAGTGGCCACAGGAAGGATGACTCAGCTTATTTCAGCTTCCTGCCGCGTAGCAGTTAGCTGACCGCGCCCTACATCTCCCCCTTTTTTATTTATTAGAACACCAAGCAGAATGTAGCCCGTACAAGTGTTCACCTCATGATGTGCTCACTGTTCGAGGGCAGTTTTCTGTTGGCATGTCTGAGGCACCCTCCTGCGTGCAATGCCAACAAGGGCCGCAGGGTGCAAGGGCTGCCTCAGAATAATGGCTGATTCCCTATAGAGGTGCGATGGCGACAAGGCCTCTCTGTGCAAGGGCAATCAGGACAATGGATGACTCCCTATAGAGGTGCAATGGCAACAAGGCCTCTCTGTGCAAAGGCAATCAGGACAATGGATGACTCCCTATAGAGGTGCAATGGCAACAAGGCCTCTCTGTGCAAGGGCAATCATTTCGAATTATTCAGGGCGGAGAGCCAGGCTGCGGGAGAATCTCCTTCATTAATAGCCAGAAGTGCCTGAGTGAGCAGGACCCTATCTCGATGTGCCCTGATGCGCACACGACAGACCAACCAGACACACAGCATAATCCCAAATACACAGCAGACTCCAAAGATTCCTACCCCCACCCACTCCCCAAAGAAGGAAAAGGCAGAAGAGAGCCAAGAGGCAAAATCTCCAAAGGCAACGGGCTCCAGCCCGGCAGCACTCAGTTGCACAATTTGAATAATCCTTTGTGGAATTCCAACTAATACAAAGACTTCGATTAAGAATCATCAGGAACATCCAGCTCAGCATCTTCTCTGAAGTTTTCTTCAACAATTCTCGTCAGTCTTGATGGCACCCAGATCGGATCTTGATCCTGTGGGGAGACACTTGAGATCCCCTGGATCGAGTAATAACACGATCCGGGCCCTTCCATTGATTGGCATCATTTAAATGTAAAAAATTTATGGTAAATAAGGCAAGTGAAAGTCTCTGTCTAGGGGTACAGTTCTCTGCGATTCCCTCTTTTTGTTTTATTAAGAGTTCTTTAAGCTGATCTGCCTCATTGACAAACCCTGTCGTTCACAATAGGCTTTCATTAGTTTACTAAGTGGTGTATGCCTCTTAATCTTAAACTGCACCACAGAACCATCCTGCCCCACCACCTTCAAATTAATATGATCGTTGTTCTCAGTCTTGACTCCTTCCTTGGGCTTTTCGTCGGCCATGGCCTTGTGGATTATAGGGCAAGCCTGTAATATGAATAAACTCTTGAGCCTGTGTCGTAGAGTCTAGCGCTGTTAGAGCGCGTGTGGATCCAAACAGGTTGAGAATCATCACAGCGTTCTAATTGTGCATTTGTAATAGCTTGTTCTACCTTTTGAAGTGCCTGATGGGCTTCTGGGGTCAACTGGCGTGGGGAATTAAGATCAGGATTTCCCTCTAATACACTAAACAAAGGTTTTAGATCCAAGCGGGTTAAACTTAAATATGGCCGAATCCAATTCACATCTCCAAGTAACCTTTGAAAATCATTTAATGTTTTTAAGCAATTAGTCCTAATCTCAATTTTTTGAGGTACTATCTTATTCCTTTGTACAGTAGCTCCTAAAAAATTTACAACATCTCCCTTCTGTATTTTTTCGGGAGCAAGAAATAATCCCCTATTCCCTAAATATTTGATCAAAACGCCTAAGGCCTGTTCAAGCAACTCCATACAAGGGGCTGACAATAAAACATCATCCATATAGTGAATAATCCTAACTTTAGGAAATTCATTTCTTACTGGTTGCAAGGCCATGTCAACATAAAGTTGGCACATAGTAGGACTATTGGCCATACCTTGAGGGAGCACAACCCAATGATATCTCTTATCGGGCTGTTCATGATTAACAGAGGGCAGAGTAAAGGCAAATCTTTCTTTATCTCGACTATTCAAAGGAATAGAAAAGAAACAATCTTTAATATCTACTGCTATAACAGGCCAGTTTCGCGGAAGAGCTGTCAATACTGGCAAACCGCGCTGTATAGGCCCCATAATTTGCATTTGCTGATTTATAGCTCGCAGATCATGAAGCAAACGCCATTTCCCTAATTTTTTCTTAATAACAAAAATCGGAGTATTCCAGGGTGACTGGGAGGGTTCTAAATGCCCTAATTGTAGCTGCTCATCCACTAGTTTGGATGCCGCCTCCAGTTTTTCCTTTGACAAAGGCCACTGAGGTACCCACACAGGTGTTGTGGTCCTCCATGTAATAGGAATCATAAATTCAGTGACCCTTGAGAAAAACCCAAGTCTCGGCGGTTTAAATTTCCGCGGGCTTCTATAGGGGCGGTCATGCCTTGTAACTTACGTCTTATCCCTCTATTAGATATCAGGTTGAAACAAATATAATCCCTTAAACTCATCTAGGATTGGATATAATCCTGGCACCGTTTCTTGCTTTTCCTTTTGTTTTCTTTTTTCTCTTTTCATAATTTCAGGCCTATCTACCGTAGTCCCTGTTTGTTCATTCTCTGATGCGCTATCTTGAAAACATACCTGACTGGACTACTCACCGACGGTTCACTCCGTGTGTCGAGTTCTGAATCGGTCCTCCATGCAGGGCGCGAAGTTCCCGGGTTTCGGCACCAAATGCGGCGAGCCGTTTCCGACCAGCAGAATAACGAGCCGCCACACGCAAGATTCTTCTCGTATCACACTTTATTGGAGCACAGCTTGGTTGAAGAAAGATGGAAGGAAGACCCCGCAATCCTATAGCAGTCTGCTTATATAGGGATTAAGAACATGTGTCGCTCTGTGATTGGCTTTCGCCGATGGTGCGATTTGTGAGCCAGCATCGGATAGGTCGCTACTTTAAAACCTCATTAGTATACTTAGCGCAAGCGCAGTGGCCACAGGAAGGATGACTCAGCTTATTTCAGCTTCCTGCCGCGTAGCAGTTAGCTGACGGCGCCCTACACACAACCTTCAGCCTGAAGGTGGAATTTTTTTTTTTAACCTGTCTGAATACTCTCCAAGTCCCAAGTGAGTTGATAGACTCACTTAGCAATGGGGTAGGTGAAAGTGACATTTACCTGTGGCCTGTGGTTAATCCTGGAGAGAACCAAACATGGTCCAAGTTGGGGAACTTTCTGATTCCTTTAAAAGTTGTTTCCCAGAGGAGAAGTTAAGGGCCCAGATTATATTTATTCCCAATTTTTTCACTGAAAAAATTACATAATATAAAAATATAATATTATATGTGTGTATATGTATAATATATAGACACATGCACATATATGTCTGCAGACATTTACATATACACATATCTTTTGAAGTTGGACAGGTGTTGTGGGCTGCATTGTGTCCCTCAAAATTCATATACTGAAGTCCTAACCCCCAGTACCTCAGAATGTGACTGTATTTGGAGATAGGGTCTTTAAAGAGCTAATTAGATTAAAATGAAGTCATTAGGGTGGGCCCTAATTCACTATGACAGGTGTCCTTATAAGAAGAGATTAGGATACAGATGAGTATAGAGGGAAGACCGCGTGGGGACAGAGAGAGATGATGGCCATCTACAAGCCAAGGAGAGATGCCTCAGTAGAAACCACTCCTCTGACACCTTGATCTTGGACTTCTAGCCTCTAGAATTGTGAGAGATTAACTTGTTGTTTAAGCCACACAGTTTGTGGTACTGTGTTCTGGAAGCCCTAGCAAACTCATACAACAGGGAATGTACAGATGTAACTCTTGTCCTCTCTCCTGGCAGCTGTTTCTCAGAAGAGGCACATAGGGCTTGGCATAATTTGTTTAAGAGCAATAGACAATATTCACACTCTATTACTCTTACCTGCCTCCTTTAAGAAGGAAAAATGACTAAGTAGGGGTATTATGTGGTGGCTATGGCCCTATTTCAATCAGGGTCTAGCAAGAAACACAACGCATCACTAGCACTGTATGTGTCTTTCAGGTTCAATAAAGTGAGCAGAAGGGAATTCATGGCTCTAGTGACTACCCCTAGGTCTCAGCACAAGAGTATGTAGGAAAAGCTGATTCTCACCCTCGGTGCCCTTTCCCATCCGCTCAGCGTTCCCATCTCTTTCCCTCCACCAGCATTTAGCTCACCCAGGGTGCTCCATATTGGGTGTGACCAGTGTAGCAATAATAGAAAAGCCTCATTAAGGAGCTCAACTTATTGAAACATAAAACGGTTTTGTTCTAATTAATGGCTTTCTCCACCTCCAACCCTGGGTTGGAGCCGCTTAGTAACATCTTGGCCAGATTCCATACTAATCCTGTCGTTCTAAACTACACTGAAGCTGTCCTGTTTGGATATTTAAAAGCTAATGTTGCTAATATTAAAAATTCAATCTCAAATATAATCCGAAATGGGTTTCTTCCCCTTTTAACACTTGCTAAACCAACCTGTGACTCTGGGAAGTGAGGTCTGCTTTCCATACCCCCGTCCCCATTGCTTCTCTCTTCAAACTCTTTCCCTCCATGCAGGTTCTGTCTAGAGCTTCACCAGTTCCCAGCCTTGGCTGCACATTGGAAGAACTCCCAACACCTGGACCCATCTCCAGAGATCCTGATTTAATTGCTCTGAGGGAGGCCTGGAAGTAAGGATTCTGAAAAGCATCTCGGGTGACTCACCGCAGAGAAGAGAGTGGGGAGGAAGGCAGATGCCGTTTAAGTCCCTGGTAGTGGGGAAGCAAGCTGGGCTGACTCCCTCTGGTCCTTTTTTTTTTTTTTTTTTTTTTTTTGCGGTACGCGGGCCCCTTACTGCTGTGGCCTCTCCCGTTGCAGAGCACAGGCTCCGGATGCGCAGGCTCAGCAGCCATGGCTCACGGGCCCAGCCGCTCTGCGGCATGTGGGATCTTCCCGGACCGGGGCACGAACCCGTGTCCCCTGCATCGACAGGCAGACTCTCAACCACTGCGCCACCAGGGAAGCCCTCTCTGGTCCTTTCTGATGCCGCTGATCTCTGCTGGCATGAGGGATCCCTGCAGGTATATTGACTTATTTTTTTTAATAGATAACTATTTTATTCATTTATTTATTTTTATATTTATTTTTGGCTGTGTTGGGTCTTCGTTTCTGTGCAAGGGCTTTCTCTAGTTGCGGAAAGTGGGGGCCACTCTTCATCGCGGTGCACGGACCTTTTACTATCGCGGCCTCTCTTTTTGTGGAGCACAGGCTCCAGATGCGTAGGCTCAGTAGTTGTGGCTCACGAGCCTAGTTACTCCGCGGCATGTGGGATCCTCCCAGACCAGGGCTCGAACCCGTGTCCCCTGCTTTGGCAGGCAGATTCTCAACCACTGCGCCACCAGGGAAGCCAATATTGACTTTTTAGGAGGAGTGAGGGTGGGGGGAAGCAGCTTAATCCCAGCCCTGTCCTCCAGTGCTGAGCCCCTCCCCCAATGGTCTAGTCCCTCTAACCCCTTCTCTGGAATGGGCATAGAATGGCTTGACTTCTACCCTCACCACCATCCTCTTCCACATGAACTAATTCTCTTTAGCATACTTTAAGGGTCACAAAGAACTGGAATGACATGAGTGTGCCCCCAACTTCTTCCCAGTCACACTAATTATAGTAATAAAATAGTATTATGTATTCAGCACCTGGATCTGTGCTAAGAATTGTATTGGTGACTTTTTATGCATGTTTTCTTATTTAATCATCACACAAGCCTGCCGAGAGATTTTTAAACCCTATTTTATAAACGAGGAAACGAAGGATCAGAGAAGTTTTATAGCTTACCCAGCATCACACAGTAAGAGAGTAACAGGCCCAGGGTTGAAATTCAGATCTGACTTCAAAGCGACAGCCTCTTAATCCTTCTCCTCTACCTGAACTGTCTTCCTTTTATGGTGTTAACCATTTAACATGTCTCCTCCCTTCAATAATGCAGCTACATTCTACTGAGGACTTTCAGTGCCACAATCCAAAGAAGGGACTGATGGCGGAGATTTCTGGCTGGCAGATGGAGGAAAATTATTTCTGACTCCACCTCCTATACCAATGCAGGCAGTGCTTACGGCCAAAAACACACTTTGGATCTGCTACCTACTAGTAATAACCAGATTTGTGCAGATCACAGTTTCACCCACTCACTGGTGGCATGTTTCAACTTTCTGTCCCCAGGACCCACTAATCATTTACAGCGTGTTGACTGATATGTGAACCAGGGGTCAAGGTGAACATACCCAGTTACATAACAAAAACGGATAAAGACTTTGTTGAATCAATCGTGTGTGTATGTGTGTGTGTTTTAGAAAATCTGTATAAACTTCTCTGCTGTGGTATCCCAGAGCAAAGAATGGTTTTCACATTTTAACAAAATGAAGTTACTCACTGCAGCACTGTTTTTCATCCTTTTGATCCCACTGCAGCATTCCTGTGCTGTGAGTCCCACAGGCTGTGATGCTGCTGAGCCCGTGGCTGGGAAAGCTCTAGACCTGATCAATAAAGGACGGTGGGATGGCTACCTTTTCCAGTTGCTGTGGGTCGCTGATGTCCACTTGGACAAAATGCTGTGGCGCTGCCCATAGCAGAGCTGAGTGGGGAGATGATGTACCAGGGGCAACTGAGACTCTAGCCCCTAAGCCTGCTGCTTTGCACAGTGGATTGGCTTTGGGCAGGGTTTTCTGTTTCATCTGTGGGCTGCTGTGACTGTTCTTTTTTCCTTCAGATGAATGTTTGTTACTAGTATGTCCTTAACTATGAAACAGCCTGTAAGTACTTGTAAACACTTATGCAGAGCCCAGTCAAAGGCTCAGTACTGTAAGAGAAAGATTAGAATAAACTGTGGGACTTGCTCTCAAAGAAATAATAATCAGCTCACATGCACACATATGTGAACTGCATAAGATGGGGTATATTCAAGTGACCAAGTGAGTGGTATAGATGCAGGAGTGATCTCATAAAAGGACTATTTCGATGGGATGGGAGAAGGCTTCCTTTGCGTCCTGAAGGGTGAGCAGGATTTGAATAGGACGGTGGCTTGTGTAATGGCCTTCCAGGAGAATGCCAGCCATACCACCTCTATGTGGGTAGGGAATCAGGAAGGAAGGTGTTAGGGAGAAGCGGAGCAAAAGCAGAGGGGTTCCAGCAGTTCTCTGTGGGCTTTGGAGCAGTCATCACCTTGGAAGAGAGACCGTAGGCTTGAAGAAAGCAAGCCTACTGTTTTCATTTAGGTTATATGTTTATTCGGAGTGCATTTGAGGGCTTGATAGAGATTACGGAGGCAGTCCTGCTTCTCCAGCACCACCCCAGAAATAACCTACCCTTTGGTGGAACCACTGAAATCAGGGAGGCGAGACCATGGGGCACCAAAGAGGACAAGCAGAGATATTTATACTTGTTACAGTGTTAGAAACCAAGGCCCTAAAGGTTACAGAGAACGAGAGTGGAGGGATTTAGGATTCCACTAGCAATCTGATGACCAGCCGCCCCCTTCCAGGCTCTCTGCCACATGTGTAGGACACAGGATGAATCATAGGACACAGGATGAATCAGCACAGTGCGACCTCTGAGTGGCAGTGGGGAAGGGGTGGGGGTGGGGGGGCGGATCTCCCTGTACCTGGGAAGATAGGGGCCGGAGCAGGGACACAACTAGGAGCTGGTTCAGGAATGACGACATGAGGAGCAGCCCCAGGCAGTGGGAATTAGGGCAATGAGAGTAAAGAAAAGACATGAGATGTTTCAAAGAAAGACCATTCAAGCCTTGAGGACAGGACATTCTTTAAGACAAAGACTAAGGCAATAAATGATTAATGGTGCCACTGACCAGACAAAAGAAGTTGAGAGAGGGAGCTGGTTTGTAAGAGAAGAGACTGAATTTAGCTTTGGGCAAGTTGAAATCAAGACAAGAAATCTGAGACTTCCCTGGCGGTCCAGTGGTTAAGACTCTGTGCTTCCACTGCAGGGGGCACAGGTTTGATTCCCTGGTCAGGGAACTAGGATCCTGCAAGCCACGCAGTGCAGCCAAAAGGGAAAAAAGTCAATCTATATTTTCAAAAAAAGACAAGAAATCCAAGTTCAGGAATAGAGCTGGATGAGAGGACACGACTGCATATACAGATTGGAGGCCGTGATGTGACTGTCAGCACTTATATTCTAGGCTTGTACCTTCAACACCTCCATCCAAACCAACACTGCTTTTTAGTGATTGCTTTTGAAAGTTCAAGGGCAGAAGCAACATTGTGACCAGTTAAAAAGAGCATTCAGAAGTAACTCTCTGAAGCGTTTTATTAAATAAGTAGATCAAATGACGCAAAGGTAGGACATCTGCAATGACTTGGAGAGGAGCAGGAATTCTATTTAGGAAATAAAAAGATTGGGGTGTTTTTGAAGAAAACTCTGGGCTCCCACATGCTACCCACCCACTGCTTTCTTGGTATTCCCCAGGGATCCACAGCTGTCTAGTATTTAGTCTTGGATGTGAAAGAATCTGACTGTTCAGTCCTATCCAGGAAACACTGGGCTGACGGTGAGCCAAGCTGTTTCTATTCGTCCATCTGAAATCGTAAGTAAACACGGTTCCATTCCTCTCCTCTTAGCGTTCTTGACTTCTGTCTATTGTGCTTGCCCAGGGTGGCTGCATACCTGGGCTAACACTGTAAAAGAGTAAGAGCAGCTTCTGCCTCTTGGCTCATGAAGACTGTGTTGACCTTGAGTAATATTTTCTTGAGAGCTACACCCTGGAACCCAGTTCAAGAAAAGTCAGTGGGGCTTGTGGTCCCATGTGATAGCATGACCAGCTGTAAGGCCTTGAGCAAATCACCTAACGTCTAAGAACCTATGAACTTGTAACCGTGTCCTATGAATACTGGTCCCACTAACAGAAATGGCCAAAGGGATTAGTTGCAGTCGCCATGAGGAATAGGGTCTTGTTCTGCACGTTGCACGCAGGTACTCAGAGCCCAGGCTCCCTGCCACAGGAGGAGGACACAAAGATGAAAGAGCACAGATATAAGATTTCAACTCCAGAAAATAAGATGTTTACATGCCCAGGGGTTTTAGCATTTTTTTCCCTTGCAAATATTTAGGGTATGGCCATGATCTGTTTCAACAGTTTCTCCGTGGTTCTCATGAGGGTTTTGGATGCTTATAGCATTCAGATCACAGAAATGTGCTAAGAAAATACAGGTTTTTGAGAGAGGGTTTGGTGAGAGAAAGCACAGACAAATTTCAAATGGTTAGTAGGAGTATGTTGCCTCACTTTTTTGTTCCCTCGTGTCAACCTGAGGAAAGCAGTAGGCAATAATATAAACCCCTCTTTCTTGCAGGTGATTGGACAACGTAAGGTAATAGCTATAACACTTTCGGATGGGTCTCAGAATCTTAGAGTGAATGACTTTAACTGCACCACAAGTTCTGCTATGATCATCTGTTAAAATGCTAATTAATTCTAATTAATACAAAATTCAGTCTTACAGTGGTATCATCATATAAGACTATTATGTACATATCAGAAATGGTTCCTGCCCTTGTGGACGTATTATTACTTGCTCTCTTGAGAAGAGAAGAGAGAGGGGTTTTCCTATTACTGGCACACCTTCTTTTAAATAAATTCAACATATAAAAATAGAAATTTACAAGAGGCTGTGTGGAATCATCGTAGAGAACATAAGCTCTGGGGTCAGATTTGTTTGAGTTTAAATCCCAGCCTTATCACTTACCAGTTGTGTGGTCTTGAGGGCAAGTTACTTAACCTCTTCAAGCTTTCCTCCTTTGTAAAATGAGGATAACAATAATATTATCCCTTTGGTTCCTTCTCAGAATTAAATAAAATTGTCTGTGTAGTACACTTTGCAAAGTACTTAGCACTCGAGTATTGCCATCAACATCTGAAAGTTATGTATGTTCACAAAGCAGTCATACAAAGGATATATTATCTCCTTTAATCTCACAACAAGACTATGAAGTAAAGATTATGATCCTTTCTATTTTAGAGATAAAATAACTGAGCCTCAAAGAGATTCAATGACCTGGCCCAGGGAACACAGCCAAAGTGTGGCAAAGTCAGGACCCTTTACCACCGGTGTTGACTCTAAATTCCATGCTCTTTTAATTCACTTTTTCAAAAAGAATTATCACAGGACTTCTTTTAAAATAATTAATCTTAACATGTTTCAACATATAAAAATTCAACAGTCAAGCAACTCCCTCAGGAGGTTGCCTTAAAGAAAGATTGAGCTGTACCTTCTCCTCTCTCTGTTAACGATGCGTCTCTCTCTCTCTCTCTGTCTCTGTCTCTCTCTGTCTCTGTCTCTCTCTGTCTCTCTGTCTCTCTCTCTCTCCCTCTCTCTCTCTCTCTCTCTCTCTCTCTCTCTCTCTCTCTCTCTCTCTCTCTCTCTCTCTCTCGTTGGCAGAGACAGGAAGAGGTCATTAAAATATTAGCGTTCTAGGTCTTCCCTGGTGGCGCAGTAGTTGAGAGTCCGCCTGCCTATGCAGGGGACACGAGTTCGTCCCCCGAGCCGGGAAGATCCCACATGCCGCGGAGCGGCTGGGCCCGAGAGCCATGGCCGCTGAGCCTGTGCGTCCGGAGCCTGTGCTCCGCAACGGGAGAGGCCACAACAGTGAGAGACCCGCATACCGCAAAATATATATATTAGCATTTTATGAGTGATGGGGGTGGGGGCATCGTGAATAAGGGTCACAACAGAGACTTGAGCATCGGAAGGATCTGGGTTTAAGAGACGTGGCTGCTGATTGGCTGATCTGATCTTAGACAAGTTACTTAGCCTCCCCAACCCTCAATTGGTCCATCTATAAATTGGAAGCTATTGTTATTCTTGCTGCCATGCTTATATGTGTTAAGTCCTAGCATTGACATTGTAACCCAGTAACCACAAAGCTGCCAACTGCTTTCTCTAGTCTCTTCGGCACTGGTCAATACTAAAGACAGCCCAGTACTCTCAAATGTCTTTGCGGATACAGAGCTCTACAGAAAACAAGCTGACAAAGCCCTGGAGAAGTACAAAAAGGAGAATGGTGACTTTGCTTCTTTCAGAGTGGACAAAGTGAAGAGGGTTGCAAGAGTTGTGAATCACCACTAACGTTTAGCTAGAGTTTGAGGGCCCAGGCTCCACCCTGGCAGGTGCAAACTCAGCAGCACTGTTCCTCTCCGCTGGCCTCACTCGGCCAGCTGCCTTTTACCTTGAGACTTCTGTTGCAGCCTCAGCAGAGAGGCAGCAGATACCATAGAACTGCCCTCCTTCAGTTCTTTAGACTTTGGAATTGGGGTGTGTGTATCTGAATATCTAACAGAGAAAAGGGAAAACCCAAACAAGGGAGAGGGAAAGACAGAAGAAAGAGCATAATAAGATGATGCGAGTCATTAAAATCATCAGGTCCTAACCTCCTTCTATTACAATGGAAGACCGAGGCTCAGAGTGCCTATCTCACCACACCCAGTGGTGTGGCTCGAGTGGGGCAGTTCTTCCTCCCAGTCCAGGGACCTAAGTGCTTCCCACCCAGAGGGGTCTTGTCGAGCAGCTAGTTGATGTCTGTTGTGCATTTTGAAAATGTGAAGTTAAATAGATTACGGTGCATCCAAGCAATGGAATGAATACAACGTAATTACTAAAAACAACGGTTTGGATGGATATGCCCTGGAAAGTGTCTCAAGATACATTGCTAATGGAAAAAACAGGTTACAGAACAATACTTAGAATATGATCCTATTTATGTTAAATAATTAGATATATGCGTATATGTGCAACATATTTAGGAAAAGGCTTGAAGGAAAAACTCATCAAGTGGATGATAATGGTACCTCTGAGAAAGGGAGGCTGGGGTGCAGGAAGGGTGATTTTTCACACTGTGCTCGATTACGTCTGTGTTAGTTGAACGTTTCAATGAAATAGTATTCACCTTATCACTTATGTGATAAATATTTTAAAGGCAGAGACCATCAGAAAAATGGCACATATTGGGGCTTTTGAATCCTCATAGTGCTATATTGAATATTGGATCGTAGGTATCCACTGCCTTTTTTACTTTTTACGTCCCGAAACTGCTTGGATTCAACTTGTTCTAGAGAGGAGGGGAAAGAACCAATTACTACCTGGACTTCTCTGTGAGGAACTGCTCCAGTCACCACTTTCCCAGGCACTCTCATGTGAGTATAATCAGCCTCTGTGAAATACTAGGTAACATTTAGAGACCACTTACTATGGGCCAGGCAACTTTCTAAGTGCTTTACATATGTGACCTTATTAACCCACCACCACCCTATGAAGTAGGTACTATTTTTATTCCCGATTTACAGATGGGGAAACTGAGGCACAGAGAAGTTAAGTGAATCATGAGAGTATCATGTATATTATAGAATTATATATGCTATATACCTCAACACCAGGTTCTTTACCCATTAGGATTAAAGACTTAGCTAAAACTAATAACTTGCTTGTATTAAGAACTGACACCCAAGGGTGCTTTCACTCACTTCACCTCGTTTACTCCACTCAGTGACCCCATTTGACAAACGAGGAGGTAACTGAGGCTCAACAGAGGGAGGTGTGTTAGTTTCTGCTTTATAACAAAGTGAATCCGTTATACATATGTTCCCATATCTCTTCCCTCTTGCATCTCCCTCCCTGCCTGATGTTCACAACTGAGCTGAGGTTAGAATCCAGTCCTCCAGTTGCTCAATCGATGGGATTGCTCCCCTAGCCACTTATACTTTGATACTCAGGTACCTGCAGGAAGATCTCCTTAATAACACTCAGCATTTGTATGGTGACTTACAGTTTACGAAGCACCCATGTTATTGCCTCATTGGAGCCCTGTGACAAGCCCTCTGAGGAGAAGCAAGTGTTTGCCTCCATTTCCCTGGAACAAGATGGTCTAGAAGTTTAAACACTTGCCTAAGGGCACTTAGCTAGAAAGTGTTAGGACACAGGATGTTAATGGTGGCCTTTTGATTTCAAGTCCAGGAATTTTCTGAGGTTTAATAACACATTCTCCAGGACGGAAAGAAAGGAGGCATTCATTCGTTCCTTCTCTCACTGTTCAACTTTTCAACCTCAAGCAGTTCTAGAATCCTGCTTAATAGCTACCAGGAAAGACACCCCACCTCCTCCATTTCCATCCCCAACAAACCCCTATCTTGGTGTAGGTAATGCAAACCCAGTAGAGAAACATGGCAGCTGGAGAAGAGGAGCTCAGTGCTAAGTGTTTTCCAGCATATTATCTCATTTAATTAAGCCTTCCCACAACGTGTAGTTAGTTAGCATGGTACTCACTTTACAAAGACAAATCCAGAAATTTTATGTAACTTGCTTAAACTCACAACCAGTAAGTGGCAAAGCCAAGATTAACATAGGTGTGTTTAGGTCTGTTTGACTCCAAAACTGTACTCAGATCCTCAATGCTTAACAGTCTCTTCTAAAAAAAGAGTTTTCTTCTTGTCCTAGTCTAACGTTGACAGCTGGGTATTGGGGCCTCTGGGGCATAGCAGTGCCAACCAGTTGTAGCCTCGGTACCTAGGGTAGGGCCAGCAGACAGTCACTTTGACAGGGTCTGTGCAAACCCACTTTTATACTGGCTCCCTTCTTCCCAACATTTTCTTCCAAGGGCCCGGTTTAGGTTGTACAAATCCCTCTTCTGCACCACTCTTCACTCTCTCTAGACACAGGCAACTCAGGTCTTCTTGCAGAAGATTGGGCTAAAGGCAAGGTATCAATGATGCAGAGTTCCTCCTACAGCCCATGGGGAAGCCCAGCGCGGGGGACCACTCATGGAAGGGAACCACTGCAACTTGGAATGAAACCCTTCAGAACGTACACTTTCCCTGAAGTGTTGACTAGGAAAAATGGTTAAATAGCTGATGGAGATATTTGATAATATTACCCTGATTTTTCGAAAGCCTGTTTTCCTTTCCCAAATGTCTGGAAGTTCACAACAAGAGCTGGGCACCTTCATACCACCGGCACACACACACTCAAATACACATACACAGACACTAACAGGTTTATCTCTTCTTTATAGATCTTTGGATTCTGCAGAGCAGATTTGTCCTATGATGTAGAAGACTCTGACTTGGAAACCCCAAAAGACATTGTCATAAACTGTGAAGTTTTCAATCTTAAGGTGGGTTGCTTAAGTAGCCTTTGTCATGAGCAGTGCCAAACTAAGTGATATTTTCACACATATCGTGTATTTTGTTCTTATGGCTGTTGGTGTGTATTGTGTGTGTGTGAGAGAGAGAGAGAGACAGAGACAGAGAGAGAGAGAATAGGGAGAGGGAGAGAGAGAGAGATGATGGATGAGAGATGGGGGGGAGGAGAAATACAGAGAAAATAGGCCCCTGGGAAAGTACAATTGTTGATATGACACAAAAAGTATGAATTTTTCCCCAAGAATTAAGGGTAAGATTTGCCAGAAAAGTAAAATCATGATCAATTCAATCAACCTCTAATGAATTTGAAAGTGGTCCTTGTAGTCAGGATTCCACTGCTGACACTTAATAATTCCTAGCTTTTATTATTAGGCATAGAACCTAAGAAGAATGAATTAGCCTAAAATTTACTATATAAAGGTATATGAAATAAGATTCAAAACAATATTTTACATATGTCCCAGAAAGTTTTGTTCTATACCAAGATATTCTTCACAGTATTTTTTACATCAGCAAAAATAAACACACAAAAAACAAAAAAAAAACCCTGAGTATAATCCAAATGTCCATGTAGCAACCCTCACCCCCAAAATGGAGGGGGCAGGCTTGTCACCATGAACATGGCTCCACAAGTGCAAAGAGGTAAGTGCTCATCCTTTAGGAGTAGGAGAAGTTTGTACCATAAAGCCTCAACTCTTGAGAATATAAATTACAAAGCACTAGTTTCCCAAAGGTTGATCTATAGATGAGTATCATTTTATAATATAATTTCACCAGATTATGTTGAAATGAGAAGAATAGTAATAAGGAAAGTTTTCATAATACAACATTTATTCCATCAAAAGGAGTATCCTTTACTCTGAGATTAACTTTCTGACTCGTGTTATCAAAGTATTATTCCTATTGTGAAATAATAATGGTGGTAGATGATAGTTTTGTTCATATTTTAAATGCCAAGTTGGCTTGATAAGAATTCGAGGAACCATTTTTTTGGGTCTCCTATTTTTAAAATTAGTTGTGAAATCCAAAAGTCTGGAAACCATTGGTGTAAATTAAATTAAACATCTAACTTCTTTTGTGTTACAGGATGATATTCACTCTTCTGTGTCCTTCACCAGGAACATACATCGTTCCTGGTGTGAAGTGGTGTGAAGCATCGTTTGGGCCATGCCCTCCACTCTGGTGAGCATTCTCCTGCTGGCAGGACTCCATTTAAGCCCAATGGATCTAGAGATCACCATAATCCCCACGAGTCACATAACTTTAGATGCCCACCTCCTCTAGAAGACAAAAATTACTCAGACAGTCCACCATTTTGAGTAGGAGTTCCTCTACCATTGCCCCCTCCAGGGTCAAGATGCCATCACCCTCATTTTGACACCAGTGGGACCCATGGGCCCCCTCATAATCATAGTTCAGGTGAGCACTATCCACACACACATCGTCCTCACAGTCACCATCCCCATGGACACCATCCCCATGGCCATGATTTCTACGACCATGGACCCTGTGACCCACCACCCCATAGCCAAGGTCCCCAAGACCACCATCGCCGAGGCCATGGCCCACCACCTAGGCACTCAGAAGAAAGAGGTCCAGGTAAAGGACCTTCCATTGGAGACAAATTGAATATGTTCACTGACTCCCTCCACTAAATACAGGTGAAGTTCTCCCTCTTCCCGAAGCCAATTTTCCCAGCTTCTCATTGCCAAACCACAATAATCCCCTACAGCCAGAGATTCAGGCCTTCCCCCAATCAGCCTCTGAATCATGTCCAGGAGAATTCAAGAATGAGTTTCTACAAATCTCAAAGTTTTTTTGCATATACAGTTCTAAAATAAAATCTGATTTCCAAACTTCCCTGGTGGCACAGTGGTTAAGAATCTACCTGCCAATGCAGGGGACACGGGTTTGATCCCTGGTCCGGGAAGATCCCACATGCCATGGAGCAACTAAGCCTGTGTACCACAACTATTTAGCACGCAGGCCACAACTACTGAAGCCCACGTGCCTAGAGGCCGTGCTCCACAACAAGAGAAGCCACCACAATGAGAAGCCCCTGCTTGCCTCAACTAGAGAAAGCCCGCACGCAGCAACGAAGACCCGACACAGCCAAAAATAAATTTTTAAAAAAGTAATAATAAAAAAATAAGTAAAATCTGATTTCCTTGATGGGAAAAATGAATCATGTCCTAGATTAGAAACATAAATAAAATGTGACCAGTAATAAATGCAAAATGACAAGTTATTTTAACCTTATATTCATACTCAGCATCAGGAAAAATGTGAGTGGGGGTGGAAATGGCATGAGAAGAGGGAGACAACTGGAAAGGAGAGGAAAGATCTCAGCACTACAGATTAGAAGTTAAGTCCATCACTGCCTATTACATCACTTGAGGCAAATCTCTGATCCTCAGAACTTCTTTCTTCCTGAACTCCTTTAATTCTAGCGTCTTTTCTCTACTAGTACTTATGCTGAGGTTGGGCCTACCAAGAAGGAATGTATTCTCACTTAAAGGATTATTCTTATAAAAGGGACCCAAATTCTCTTCCACTTGTTTTTTCCAGCCCATTTGTTTTTTGGAACAAATTAATTTCGATTTCAGGTTGATGTCCTAACTGAGCTAATGGGAAATTTAACCTCAGTCCTTCTTGGAGTTCCCGCTACTTCCCACACGAAGTGGTGCCGAGTTTTACTCTCATAGTGCCAAGGTGTTTGGGTGGTGGGCATGAGAAGGAGGTCTGATTCTTTTTTTTTTTTTTTTTTTTTTTTTTTTTTTTTGCGGTACGCGGGCCTCTCACTGTTGTGGCCTCTCCCGTTGCGGAGCACAGGCTCCGGACGCGCAGGCTCAGCGGCCATGGCTCACGAGCCCAGCCGCTCCGCGGCATGTGGGATCTTCCCAGACCGGGGCACGAACCCGTGTCCCCTGCATCGGCAGGCGGACTCTCAACCACTGCACCACCAGGGAAGCCCAGAGGTCTGATTCTTCATCACTAATCCACCAGGTCCCCCGGCTGAGGGATGCTTACTACCCTGTTCACATCTCTCTTTAGGTCTCGTTTATCTGCTTCTTCTGTACCAAACTGGGATATAGGAGTCTCCGTAAGATGCTAATGGACATGACTGCCAAGAGACACCATATGGCTGGTCTCTCCCTGAGATCTTGCTGCCTCCAAGCTACAGCCCCAGAAAGCAGGACAGAGGTGTCCTCTGCTTCACAAGTCCTCTGTTCTTCTCTTCTCTTCTCCCCAGGCTAGGGACACTCTAGTCTCAGATAACTTCTCTTTATTCGTTTTTGCTCAAAAGACTCCTTTCTCACACTTGGATCCTCTTTCTTTCTCCTTCTTCCCAAATCAAGTCTCAAGCATAGACACAGGCTACTAAGACTTTAGATTCTCTCTACCTGACTTAGTGAAGCAGTTTCAGGTGTGTGGTGTTGGCAGAAGGTAGATTCTAACAGCAGGGCTGCGGGTGGGGTAGGAAAAAAAGCTAAGGGTGAAAGCAACTAAGCTCTTAGACTGGGAAGAAGGAGAAATACGCAAAGATGGAGAAGCTGAAGCTGAGAGAGTGAGGGGATGGCTGAAGGCGCACGGTCCACGAGTTGGAAAGGAATACACGGCTGATCACGGTGGTGTTTCAAGTGAAAACTCAAAAACAGTGTTTTCGAACCTAAGTTTGTGTGCCTGACACACTGTGAAGCCAAAAAAAAAATGTCAGAGTTTGGATCAGAGAAAGGTTTATTAGTGGAGGAGGCGCCAGCGTGGAAGATGGGACTTTTCTCAAATTTATCTTCCTGGCTGGCCGGGGTACAAGGTTCTGAAAGGCAAAAAAGTAAAGGGGAGGGGATCTTTGTGATTTTCGCTTCCTGATAAGACCTCAGTTGCAGACATCCTGGCGCCATCTTGTGACTCGATGTGTTCTTGGTGATTGTGATTGATCTATGTGTTCCTGCAAAGCAAATTAGTCAATGGTGGTCTTGTGATCCCTTAACTTCTTTCTAGGAGAGAGCAACAGCGATGGTGGAGGCATTTTATTATTTCTTAGAGCCTTCGTGATGGTTCAGGAGTTTCGATTCTTAATTGACCCTCCCAGGGTCATCAATTTTAAGCCCGCTTGGAGCCAGCTGGTTTAAGCCACAGGACAGTTTGGGGTCATAAATCAAGGCATTAGTTTAAACTAACAGTCATGGATAAGATTATGTTGGACTTGATTTTTCTTCCTCTGCATTCCCTCACTTCCCTAGTTAGTAACTGTTTGAATCTGTCTGTGGAACTCAGGGAAGGTCTAGGAGACTAAAACCTTTTTACAAACAAGAGGCAGGCAGAGGACATGCGGTGGGGGTCTGGTCCTGGGAAGGCCCCAAAGGGTCCTGTTCAGTTACAACTGGACTTGGCACTGTATACAGGTGTATAACTGATAGGAAAGAGTGACTTTGAAGGACACTGATCTGAGCTCTAATCCAAGTCCCACAATTTACTAATTATAACAAACATTAAAGAAGCATTCGTATACTTTTTAGCTATCATATGACGACAACAACAAAAATCTAGAAAAGGAGCAATCAGTGGTATATTGTCTAAACCTCCAGAACAATGTAAGGTCCCTAAAGTAAGTAGGAATCCTTTCTTACCCCATTATTCACCTGTAGCAACTATTTGCATATTATGAATGCATTTAATTAAATGAATTGAGAGCATTCAATCCTATGTTTTCCAGGAAGTAGTTTTAATAACTCAAGCAATATTTGTGAAAGGACTTTATAAAACACTGCTCAAATGCTTCTGTGGGTTATTAAGCTATGTGTTTTTTTGGTCTTCCTGGATTTCACCTTTTTCCACTCCCTGTGTCCATGCCTTCATGGAGGAATGTGATTCTGCAGGGCTGGCGTTCAGCAGGTGTCACCCTAGTTGTCTATGGCTGGTGACTCTTCTGACTGGTTGTTGTATCTGGACTGATTGGTCAGTGCTTTCGTCATATTAGTTATTGAATACTTAGAGTGTCAACACTGTGGCTCCAGGAAATGAAGTCTAGCTGTATTCCAAGGAAGAAAGAAAAATGGGTTGCCACCATTACTATTGTTTAGAGAAGAAAGATGAGGCCCAAAGACGTTTAATTCCTTTCTTAGGATCTTACAGTCAGTAAATTGTGGGTCTGGGATTACAACCCAGATCAGCCTCCTCCAAAGTCACATTCTTTGCTACTTATTATATTTCCTGTATACGCTGCCAAGTCCTGTGTTTTTAAATTTTTTGTCAGTTTTATTGAGGAATAATTGACATACATCACTGTGTAAGTTTGTGTTCTGCATGATGCTTTGATATACATAAATGTGAAATGATGATCACAGTAGGTTTAGTTAACATCCATCATCTCATATAGATACAATTAAAAAAAAAGAAAAAAATTCTTCTTGCAACGAGAACCCTTAGGATCTACTCTTAATGACTTTCCTATATATCACACAGGAGTGTCAGCTATATAGTCACCATGATGTGCATTATAGCCCTAGTGCTTATTTATCTCATAACTGAACGTTTGTGTCTGTTGAGCACCTTCCTCCAAGTCTGGTTTTTGAGTCTTCACTTGAAACATCACCATGATCAGCCTCGTATTCCTTTCCGAGTCCTCCTGGACCGTGCACCTTCAGCCACTCACTCTCCCAGCTTCAGCATCTCCATCTTTGCACATCTCTCCTTCTTCCCAGCCTAAGAACTTACCTAAGTCTCTTTCACCTCTAGCTTTTTTTTTTCCTACACCACCCCCGACCCCGCCTCAATACACACACATACTGGAATCTACCTTCTGCTATCACCATGCACCTGAAACCACTTCAGTAAATCAGGGATTCTTAACCATCCCACTCTAAATGTGTTTATAATTTATAAGAACTAATTACCAGGCCCTGTACATATCTTAATTCATTCACTCCTCAAAAAAAAAAAAAAACATGAAGATACTATTCTACATTTAACAGAGGAGGAAACTGAAGCTCAGAAAGGTTATATGACCCTGGCTTGCTCAGAAACACAGAGCAATTAAGGAGCAGAGCTAGATTGGAATCAAGGTTGGATTACTGTCAAGTGAAATGTTCCTGCCACTCCACTACAAGGCCGCCATTCAGCCCACATTGACCCCTCTTTTCCAAGGGCTCTCAGGAAGACGGAATTGCCAAGCTAGAGACCCTATCAACAACAGAGAAGTCAAACACCTTTTTTGTGAGGAAGGCGATAAGACTTGAGGGCAAACTTCTGCTAGGGGCTAGCCCTTGTCTTAGACCACCTCTCCCCGAATAGCCCATCTTTCTCAGACAGGTGGCGGAGGCTTGGTAGTGAAAGACACCAAGCCAGAAGCAGGGCCTGGGGATGCAGGGCTTCACCCAACCCATCTCTTCTTATGCTTCTCCCCTCTCTCCTCCACCCTGGGGAGCATTTTCCTTTCTAGAACTAATGCAAGTGAGTGGAGAGAGGCTGGCTTGAACACAGACCAGAAAGGATGTCCATATTTTATTTTTAGTTGCACCAATATTCTGGTGTAGGACCCCCAGCACTTACTACGTCGCTGTGCATGGGCTCCCCAGGCACGCAATATGATTGCTGGCAGCTTGCTTCTCTGCAGCTAGAGAAGTTAACATGCAGAGCAATTTTATTGAAAGGTGTCTGCACATTGTATCTACAGTTGCATTGTTGCCACATGCAGTGACCTTCATAAATGGCTTTGGGAAAGTCACAAGGGAATAACAGAGGTAGTTGGTGTTTTTTTCTCTTCCTTTATTAGAGTCTGCTCTGATTTGCTAGACAAAGTTGTGCAATCACCAGGAAATGTGCTCTGTGCTCCCACATGCTCCCCAAATGCAAACAAGCAGGTCAACAACCCCAGTGTTGTAATGTTTCAGCCTGAAATCTGCTTGGATTACCCAGCAGGGCCATTTGTCCTTTTGGAGTAAGCAAATAGTGCATGGCAGCAGGAATTAGCCAGGCCCCCAGAGCACTGAGGCAGCAGGGAGAGGAGAGCCCAGGAGGAAATAGAGGCTGAAGATAGTTAAAATCAGCATCTTAATTGGCTCCCAATTCTTCGTGAAACTCCCAGAGGGAGACTTAAATCATGAAATTAATCACCATCCTTTTTCTTTGCTCCAGGCTGCTACCAAGTTTAACCCAGGATTCCTCGCAAGAAATCGACTGCAACGACCCGGATGTATTTCAAGCTGCGGACACTGCTCTGAAGAAATATAACAGTGGAAACAAAAGTGGCAACCAATTTGTATTGTACCGCGTAACTGAGGTCATCAGGACGGTGAGTGAGCTGTGTTTAACCTTGAGGTCACTGGGGATTTGTGCTGTCACTTGGAGCCCAGGCCTCACGCCACACACGCACCCCAATCACCAAAGAACTGATAATCGAAGGGAAGCTTACAGCTCTTAGAAAAGACCAACACCATTCTCTGGCCTGGGGGTGAGGGGAAAGGTATGACTCCTCCTGGGTGATCAGAGCAGCATATCCTAGGGTGAAATGAAACAAAGGTAGATGGAGAAATTTTAAAGGGACTGTGCAGAGTGGGAGAATCCAGGAACTCGGTCAGGCTGCAGCAGCAGGATTTACTGGGTGACCAGTCCTAGACAACAATATGAAGACCTCCAGACCTCAGGTGGGAAATGGGTTCTTAAAGGGGTACATCTAACAAGTATGATATGATCTCACTTATGTGTGGAGTCTAAAAGTTCAAACTCACAGACACAGAAAGTAGAACGGCGATTGCCAGGGACTGGGAGGTGGGGAAATGGGGAGACGCTGGTCAAAGGGTGCAAACTTTCAGTTATACGATGAATAGGTCCTGAGGATCTAATGTAGAGTGTGGTGATTATAGCTAATAATACTTTATTGTACACTTGAAATTTGTTGAAAGCCTAGATCTTAAGTATTCTCACCACAAAAATATAAGTATGTGAGGTGATGGGTGTGTTAATTAGCTTGTTTGTGGTAATCATTGCACAATATACATGTGTTTCAGTTCATCAGATTGTACCCCTTAAATATATACAATTTTTATTTGTCAATTATACCTCAATTAAGCTAGGGGAAAGGGAAGGTTTGTCTAAGAGGAGTCAGAAATGAGACTAACTTGGTTCAACTGCATTGGACAAAATACCTGCCATGAAGTCCATATGGCTGAATGCATCAAGGTAACAGTCATGTTCTACTTGATTTTTAGCACTTTTTTAAAATCAATGATCGATGCACTCAGGATGGAGACAAACCCTGACAGGGTATGTGACTTCAAGAATTACAAATCTTTTCAATATAGTTTGTTTGAGTGAATTTCACTATAAAACATTGTGTTTCTGTGATAGTTAAGCAATTGATTACTTTGGTGGAAAAAAACCCCAGGTATTTGATATGATAAGGAAAAAGGAAAAAGCCCAGTAGATATGTTTTTGTTTGTTTGTCTTCTGAAAGTCCGGCCTTTCTGTTTCACAAATTTGTGCAGTCCTGTGAGTCCTAGTGTTCTCTAGTATGGTTGTAGTCTTTATTGGCAGACATCCATGGCAAATGTGGTTTTTTATTCTAAAATGTCCATAGAATCACTCTTTATCTCTACCTTGCTGTGTGGGGACTGCCTGTACCATGACCACTTAGGTTTTATTAAAATCTGAGACCTAGGAGGAACTAGAAGAGTCTATCTTGTCTGATTCCATCATCTCCCAAATGCAAACACTGTGGAGAGAGCACTGCCTGGTGAGTCAGGAGACCTGCCATCCGGAGCTGGCTCTGCCTTTCCAAGGTGGGGAGGCTGCCTAAGGCATACACCATCTACCTGGGGCCTCCTTTCTCTCACCTGCAAACTGAGAAGATGGACAACATCCCCTCTGAAGTCCCTTGCTGTTCTGACACACCAGGACGTTGCATCTGAAGGCTCATCTAAATCAGCACCTTTATACTTTAAAAGTTTAATTTATTATTTCACGTCATGCTATACTAAATAGAAAACAAAACAATGCCCATAAAAATACTAAAATTACCCATAATTATTCCCACTATCCAGATAACTGTTACTTTTTTTTTAATGAAAAAAAGGCTTCTGGTTTGTTTTCTAACTGTAAAAATAATGTTTGTTCAAAAAAATAGACAATTCAGGAATGTTTGTTGAAAGAAGAAAGTGAAAGAGAACTGTACTCCCACCACTGAAAGACACACATTTTAACAGCTTTGCTGCGTACTTTTCCAGACTTAAAAAAAAAAATTTTATATATATTTACATATAAATTGGTTTCTACAAAAATGGGCTAAAACTATGGATCTACTTTGAAATTTAAATATATATATATATTTGTAAATAGTATATTAACATTCCTCCAAGTAAATATTTATAAACTTTCAATATTTTTAATAAATGTTTTTGCCTTCATTGAATCAAATCAAGATCAAATATAACTGCACCAGATCCCACTCAAATGATTTGCCGTTGGGTCAGTTAGATGAACCGTACGTATCTTTGGTTGCTGTTTTTCAGGATGATCCTGACACGTTTTATTCCTTCAAGTACCAAATCAAGGAGGGCAACTGTCCTGTTCAAAGTGACAAAACCTGGCAGGATTGTGACTACAATGACTCTGCACAAGCTGTGAGTGTGTTGACAGTTTCCGAGCCTCTAGTTTTCTCGGCCAAGTTTACCAAGGGCTGTCTTAACCTAACGCCTACCCTGCCCTGGCACAGCACAGCTTCTTGCTGGGCCGTAATTGAGGGAGAAGCAAGCCACTCTCCTCCCAGTCCAGGGAGCCACCTCTTCAATGTCAAAACCCTGGCTTCCTGTATGCAGTTTGAACACTGAAATTGAAAGGTAAATCAAGAGGACAGTTTAGCAGGCTGGTTCTCAGGCACTGTGTGCATCTTGATGAAACAGAAATATCTCTGGGGCTCAAAACAAAGATTCAGGGCTTCCCTGGTGGCGCAGTGGTTGAGAGTCCGCCTGCCGATACAGGGTTCACGGGTTCGTGCCCCGGTGCGCGAAGATCCCACATGCCGTGGAGTGGCTGGGCCCGTGAGCCATGGCCGCTGAGCCTGTGCGTCCGGAGCCTGTGCTCCGCAACAGGAGAGGCCACAACAGTAAGAGGCCCACGTACCGCAAAAAAAAAAACAACACAAAGGTTCATACTCTAAAACCTCGCCATTTAAACTGCCTTTCCTCCAATATTTCACGAATATCAGTGGCTTGTATAAAATAATGATTAGGCTGCAAAACATTCATTCTTGTGTCTCAAAACTCTGCTAGAAAACATAAAAAATCTCGACAAGGTTGTTTTTTGTTTGTTTTGTTTTGCGGTACGCGGGCCTCTCACTGCTGTGGCCTCTCCCGTTGCGCAGCACAGGCTCCGGATGCGCAGGTTCAGCGGCCATGGCTCACGGGCCCAGCCGCTCCGCAGAATGTGGGATCCTCCCGGACTGGGGCACGAACCCACGTCCCCTGCACCGGCAGGCAGACTCTCAACCACTGTGCCACCAGGGAAGGCCTTGACAAGGTTTTATAAAGGAAAGCCGTATTTAGCAATAGTACTAGGTGGCTTTCATTTGAAAGATTAAGATAAATCTTTTTTTTAATCCTTTTTTCTTCTTCTTCTTAGGCTACAGGGGAATGCACAGCGACGGTGGCAAAGAGGGGGAATATGAAGTTCTCCGTGGCTACCCAGACCTGCCAGATTACTCCAGGTAGCTGCTGTGCCTGGTGGTGCTGCCCTGGGGAAAAATGAACCTCTTCTGTGTGGTACCAAAGACCCCTCTTTCCCGGAGGGCAGCAGTGGCAATACCACTTGCAGCCTTGCGGGGGCGCTGGAGGGGGTGGAGCGGCAGAGTCCTGAGGTGGGGCCGGGCTCACGCCCCTCAGCGCTATCCTGATTCTCTTCCTCAAGAGCAGCATTGTATTAGGTGTGTGCAAAAGGATGAGAAGCCGCAGAACTGGCTTCAACTGTAGGCAGCGTCCTAGAGTGAGAGTAGCACAGGCTTTGAGGTCAGATCTGGCCTGGAATCTTTCAAAGCTCTCACCTTCTTGGCTTTCCTTTTCCTTACCTATAAGAGGAGATCACAGTAATTCCCACTTTGCACAATTGTTTAGAATGAAACTAGATGATACACCTGAAGATGTAATCATAATAATGTATTAATGATAATCAAGGAAAAGGTAATAATAGCTAACATTTATTGAGCCCTTATTACTAGCCACAGTTCTAATCACTTCATGTGTATTAACATATCTATTCCTCAGAACAACTCTATGAGGCAAATGTTAATATCCCCAGTTCACAGATGAGGAAACAGGCCCACAGCAGTCAAATATCTTGCCCAAGACCCCACAGCTAGCAGTTAGCAGAGTTGGTGGAATAGACCCTCCATAAACGATATTCCTTTAGAATCTAAGTATGGAGAAACTTCTCAACAGATGACCACTGTTAGCTCCTTCCCTCTTGTGGCAGAGGTGCCACATACAGAAGGATGGGCACATCTAGGTGAAGTCAGTCACAAAAGCCATCCTGGAACTGGCCTTCTGCATGATAGCGTTTTGTACCTAAGCTCCAGAACAGCATCCTCAGCCATGCTATTGAACCCCACTGTAGTAGTGGTCCTTCTATTCCAGCCTTAATCCCCTAAATGGTACCCACAAAAACTATATCCCTCGAGTTTCCGTTCCTGCAAGAAGTTGCATTCAAAGAAAAATAGTCCAAAACAGAAATCACAAGTAATTAAAATCTTTTGATAGGGGTAGCTTTTTATTATTTGGTTTAAGAGCTCTATCTCGTAAGCACATTTTAACATTATCCAGAGCAGGGCACGTTATGTACCATGAGAGAAAAAGCTCTTTGCCACACCTTCAGAAATTAGTGCTAGGTCCACAATCTCTTCTCTGAAAACTTTTTGGCCAGATATGTTTCAGAATTCAAAATTTGAAACATTTTAATTTAAAAATCTCTCTGGAAATGTTGAGGCAGGGTGGAAAATCATTGTCACCCAGAAAAACTGAGTTTGCGTCTTTCCCTGCTCATCTCACCCTCAAAGGCTGCTCCATTGCTTCCCCTACACCAGTGGGAGCTGCCCTTGAGGTCAGGCAAACCATCCTCTGGGCTTTTCTCCATCTCTCCCTTTCACCTCCTGTGTTCATCTTTTTTTGTTTTGTTTTCCCATCAGTAATTCTCTCATCTTTCCCATGTCATCCCCTCTAGGTTTTTTTTTTGTTTTGTTTTAACAGAAACCATCTTAGAAACAATTTTATTCAAAGGGTCTGTATATTTTTCTCGGAAAAAATGTAAATATTATTTCAACAGTATTTATTTATTTATTTCCCTCTAGTTTTTTAACTTTGCCCATTACCCTGATTCAACCTAACTTCTACAAGGAAAGGAGGGGGGAAAGCTATGAATATTCACACAATATGTCATTTCCTGACACAAACTTATGGAGAGAATGCCGAGAAACAGTTGCAAGGGGGGTTGCGTTGAACTGCTGACTGGGGGATCTTACATCCTCGGGCTGTGAGAGCCCCAGGGCCAAGGGGCCCAGGACTCCTTCATTTCTTCCCCTTTTTGCCACATGTACTGCTACTGACCAGGGAGTCAGGGCTGTGTGTCATGAACAGTGGTGATTTAACACAGACTCTCTCCTTTTTAAAATATTTTACATCATTTTATTAAAACCCATTCGGTGGCTCCCCATTCTTACAGGGGACCATTCTCAATTCACCTCAGAGGGTCTAGGAATGCCCAGAAGTGGAGAAGGTTGTGAGTATGTGCATCTTCCAGGAGAGGGCGCCATAGCTTACATTAGGGTCATCAAAGGAGCCTATGACCCAGGAAAATAGTTAAGAATCCCTGCCTACAGAGCACAGCCCAGACTCCACAGCAGAGGCCTCCCTTCAGACTGCTCACACTTCAGACCACCCCTCCCTGCCTCCTGCTATAAGCTCTGGTTAAGATGTGTGTACAACACGGTGCCTGCCTCATCCTTATTCCTCAGGAGCCGTCCCTCCCTTCTCCTCAGGCCTCACACCTTGTTTTGAGAGGTTGACCTTGACTGCTCTTCACCCTTCTTAGCTCAGCCTGTTCTCCTCAGGAAAGGCTTCCCTGGGCTCACTCTGGGCTCCTGCCTTTCCAATCTCTTGCTGAATTATATTGAAATCATCCATCTCCAGTTCGGTCTCTCCCCCTTGACTTTTCCTGACTCCTTCATGACAGTGGCCATTACTAACGAATTAATGCATCCACGCAGCCATGCTCAACACAGGGCATGTTATAGCAGGTGCGAAATACATGTTTGTTGGATTGAATTGATACAAAATGTATTACATCCTGCTCCCGGCTTCAAGGAGCTTTGGTTAACACTGAAAAAGAAATAAAAATGCACCTGTAATGTTTTAATTTTATGAGGATAAATTCGTGTATCACTTCTGTAATTTAAAATGACTTTAAAATAAATTTAAAATAATTATGCACAATAGGATGCATATAAGATGTCCCTAAGTGAATGATAGGTCTTCCCTATCATTCAGTCTTGTGTTCTCTTTTTCCAGGGCATACTAGGACTTACTGGAAAGTTTGCATATCAGGGCCTTCCAAATTATCTGACTTATTTAGGGCAATGTATGTGAATGCAGGTTTTGCTTGTTAACGCTGCCCTTTTGCTTGCTCTTTGTCAAGCCGAGGGCCCCCTGGTGACAGCCCAGTATGACTGCCTTGGCTGCCTGCACCCCATATCAACCGAAAGCCCCGACTTGGAACCTGTACTGAGACATGCCATTCAACACTTTAACAACAACACTGATCACTCCCACCTCTTTGATCTTAAAGAAGTAAAAAAGGCCCAAAGACAGGTTTGTCCTTTAATTTTTCCCGTGTCATAGTATTGTTAGAATTTGTTAGATCTTTATGGTTTAGGGTTTCATTACCTAAAATAAACCTTTGGCCAAGGAAAACATATGATTCCACAGGTGGTGGTGAGGAACTCTTTCATGTTCTCATACGACTAGCTCAGGAGGCAAAGCCTTTCTCTTCAGGCACAATGATTTGGATACTGCAGTATGTAAATGGGGAAAGGGAGCCTAATCGGACCCCCTTCCTGGGAGATTTGTTTTTAATGAATGGGTGGTCAGCATTGCATGTTCTCCTAGAGATGGTAAAAAGGAAAAGTCATTCTGGCCTTAGGGTTTTAAGAAGACTCTCTCATCACCTAACTATTAGGAGGCAAACATGGCCCCCCAATATTAAATTGTACCTAAAAAAGTTGGCAGAGCTTGCTGGGTACCCTCTAAATTATGGTTTCCATTTCAGCAGAGAAAAAAGCAAATACTTGTAAATCTGGTCCTTTCTGTTGCCTCAGTTCATGAAGACTTTACTGACAACTGACTGGGCCCCTTGGATTTCAGCCTCTAATTATGAGGGACCCACTTTGGTCAGTAGCATTTCCTGCTTTTAATTGACCTTCCGACTTGCCTTCATGCAAGATGCATGCTCTCCTCAGTTCTGTCCATATCCAGCTATCAGGGTGGGACCCACCCTAGATAAAGCAGGAGAAATCTTACTGTCTGGCAGTCTGGGAACCTAAGGAGCTACTGGTCAAGGCCACTCCAGCTCCAAAGTTTTCTTTATCCATCTAGAAAAGCATTATTAATATTTTACAAAATTCAACAGATCATTTTTTCCCTGTTGCCTGGCAGAGGAAATATTGCTAGGTCTTACTTAAGGAAATACATTAACTCCATCTATAAATTGCTTTTCATTTTCAGATGTGTAGCTGTGTGTGTGTGTGTGTGTGTTGTGTTGAAGGGTGTGAGAGTCATAATGTGCTCAATATTTATTCAGTAATGACTTTTGCCTAGTAATAATAATAGTTTGTATTTTTGAGCACTTATGAAATATCAGGCTCCTCCTAACACTAAGCTCCTCCTAACACTATGAATTATGTTTAAACTGCCCTTTAAATATTCAATCCAAAATCGTTTCAGGTGGTGGCTGGATGGAACTATGAAATTACTTACTCAATTGTGCAGACTAATTGTTCCAAGGAGAATTTTCTATTCTTAACTCCAGACTGCAAGTCCCTTTCAAATGGTGTAAGTAGGCAAAAATCTAATCATAAAGTTCTTAGCCTTTTGTGTCCAGTATTTACAGGTGTGGGAACTCTCAGCTGTGGAGGAAGTCTCAGTCACTAAAATTTTTGATGACATACGCAGCTCACATTCACTTTCACTTGAGACTCTACAGTTCACATCATTGGTCAAGCTGCTTACCCAGCTGGTCAGAGTCTGTACATCTGGCAATAAGCATTTACAGATATAACCAGAGGCTAGGAATAGCCTGAGACAAAATGATGCCACGGTCAAGTTTGTCTTTTCATGTCTTCACGCTTTCCTGTCTCCTTTCCTCCCCGTGTGCTCAATGTCCTTACAAGGCTCCCGAGCTCTACCCAGGACACTCCTTCACTTCCAACTTGTCTCTGCTTGTTCTTTCACCTTCCCTCCCCTACTTTTATCTTTAATAAGTACATCCTGTGTCTCTCTCCCTTAGTGGCCCTTTCCAGGTTGATATCTTATTACCTGAACCAAAATTATGTTAAAAGAGAGCATCTCAAAGTGGCAGGAGTTAGTGCATGTTAAGATGATAAGGCATGATGACCTTCCCAGGGCTATTTGCATTTTAGCAGAAGGCTGTTCTTTAAGCAAGGGGTGGCTGCAAGTCCCTTCATCTAGTCCAGGGGTCTCCAACCCCTGGGCCGTGGACCGGTACCAGTTTGAGGCCTGTTAGGAACCGGGCCACACGGCAGGAGGGGAGCTGCGGGCGAGTGAGCGAAGCTTCATCTGACGCTCCCCATCGCTCCCCATCGCTCCCCATCCCTCCCCATCACTCCCCACAGCTCCCCACCACTCCCCACCGCTCCCCATGGCTCCCCATCCCTCCCCATCGCTCCCCATGGCTCCCCATCCCTCCCCATCGCTCCCCACGGCTCCCCATCCCTCCCCATCGCTCCCCATGGCTCCGCATGGCTCCCCATCGCTCCCCACCGCTCCCCACCACTCCCCATGGCTCCCCACAGCTCCCCATCGCTCCCCATCACTCCCCATCGCTCCCCATCGCTCCCCAGCACTCCCCATCGCTCCCCACCGCTCCCCATTGCTCCCCATCACTCCCCCATCGCTCGTGTTACTGCCTGAACCATCTCCCCCACCCCACCACTCCCTACCATCTGTGGAAAAATTGTCTTCCACGAAATCAGTCCCTAGTGCCAGAAAGGTTGAGGACCACTGACCTAGTCATTCTACTTCTCAACGTCCATTATATGGGAAGAAAATGAGAAATCCAGGCAGCAAGATGTTAATTTTGACTTTTTATTAAAAGGAAAATATTAAAAATAACATATTTTCAACATATGGAATGGTTAAGCAAATTACAGTATATCCATACAGTAGAATATGTGCAGCCATTAAAATTATGTTTGCAGAGATTTTAGTGACCTAGTAAAATGGTTACGGTATGTTAAGTAAAAAACAAAAAAAAGCACGGTACAAAATTACACATACAGATTTACTCAGGTACATAAAGTAGATGTAAACATAAAATGTGATGAAAAACAAATATGCCAAAATATAAAATATGGCTAACTTTTAGTTGGAACTATGGCTGTTTTTTCTGATTTTTTATACTTTTTGAAACTCTTCAATACTTCCCAATGTTTCTAATCAAGCATGTGTTTGTTTCATAAATGGGGGGGAAGTAAAAAGGACACTATTAAGAGAGTGAAAAGACAATCCACAGAATGGGAGAAAATATATGCAAATCATATATCTGAAAAGGGCTTAATATGTAGAATATATAAAAAACTTCCACGGTGCAACAACAAAATTTTTAAATGGGCAAACAACTTAAATAGACATTTCTCTAAAGAAGTCATACGAATGGTCAAAAAGCACATGAAAAATACTCAACGTCATTAGCCATCAGGGGGAATGTAAGTATAGACCACAGATGAGATGCTACTTCACACCTAGAGGATGGCTATAATTTTAAAAAATTGTAAAATACCATGTATTGGGGAGAATGTGGAAAAATTGGAACTTTTGTACATTGCTGATGGAAATGTAAAATCATGCAGCCATGGTGGAGACCAGTATGGCAGTTCCTCAAAAAGTTAAATGTAGACTTACCATATGACCTAGCAATTATACTCCTAGATATATACCCCAAAGAATTTAAAACAGGGACTCAAAAAGATACTTATATGCCAATATTCATTGCAGCATTATTCACAATAGCCAAAGGTGGAAAACAACCCAAATGTTCATCGATAGAGGAATGCATAAACACAATGTGACATGCATATAACAATTCTTTAGCCATAGAAAGGAATGGAATTCTGATATATGCTACAACATGTATGAACCTTGAAAATGTTAAGTGAAATAAGCCAGACACAAAAGGACAACCAGTATATGATTTCACTTATATGAATTATCCAACATACACAAATTCATAGAGACAAAAAGTAGGTTAGAGTTTACCAGGGGCTGGGAAGAGGGAGAACGGGGAGATTTTGCTTAATGGTTGCAGAATTTGTGTTTGGGGTGATGAAAACTATTGGAAATAGATAGTAGAGATGGTTGCACAGCACTGTGGATGTAATAAATGGCCCTGAATTATACACTTAAAAATGGTTATGATGGCAAATTTTATATTATATATATTTTACCAGAATTTTAGAAAATAGTATAAAAGAGAAAGAGAGAGAGAGAGGAACCCTCTAAACACATAGGTTCTAGCCACTATTTAATTTTGTCAGGTTGAGTTGAGTCTGGCCTTTTAAGCATCTGTTAACATCTTCTGTTTTTATGCTTAGCCGTTTGAGGTTATATAGGCCTAAATGTTATCTAGCTTTAATCTTGCTGCATCTGTTTATAAACCCCCAGTTAAGTTTTCTCTTTGCAACACAGAGAGTTGCAAAGGCTGGTTGGAGTCACAAAGCCAATCAGATTTGGTATAACTTTTCTGAGCCTTCACTTCCTCATTTGTAAAATCGTGAAGAATAATAGCACCTATATCACAGAGTTGTTACAGTAATTAAAAGACATGAAATAGAAATGAAATATTTTGCCCACAATTGGTAAGATTTAAGGCCTTGCTATTCAAAGTGCATTAGCAGCACCAGGGAGCTTCTTAGCAAAGTAGAATCTCAACTCCACCCTTAGCTACTGAATCAGAATCTGCATATTAACAAGGTTCTCAGGTGATTCATCTGCACATTAAAGTTTGGAAAGCACTGATTTAAGGGTTTTCCTACGTAGTTCTCAGGGCATGTTGCACCTTAGAAGCACTAGCCTAGATTTAAAAAACACCTATTCCCAGATCACTCCCCCAGACATTCTGATTTTTTTTTTTTTTTAGTTGCAGCATCCAACAGTGAACATACTGAACATTTAAGTCTTTTTTTTAAACATTTTTATTGGAGTATAATTGCTTTACAATGGTGTGTTAGTTTCTGCTTTATAACAAAGTGAATCAGTTATACATATACATATGTTCCCATATCTCTTCCCTCTTGCGGCTCCTTCCCTCCCACCCTCCCTATCCCACCCCTCTAGGTGGTCAGAAAGCACTGAGCTGATCTCCCTGTGCTGTGCGACTGCTTCCCACTAGCTATCTATTTTACATTTGGTAGTATATATAAGTCCATGCCACACTCTCACTTTGTCCCAGCTTACCTTTCCCCTTCCCCATGTCCTCAAGTCCATTCTCTAGTAGGTCAGCGTCTTTATTCCTGTATTGCCCCTAGGTTCTTCATGACCTTTTTTTTTTTCTCAGATTCCATATATATGTGTTAGCATACGGTATTTGTTTTTCTCTTTCTGGCTTACTTCACTCTGTATGACAGACTCTAGGTCCATCCACCTCACTACAGATAACTCAATTTCATTTCTTTTTATGGTTGAGTAATATTCCATCGTATATATGTGCCACATCTTTATCCATTCATCTGTCGATGGACACTTATGTTGCTTCCATGTCCTGGCTATTGTAAATAGAGCTGCAGTGAACATTGTGGTACATGACTCTTTTTGAATTATGGTTTTCTCAGGGTATATGCCCAGTTGTGGGATTGCTGGGTCGTATGGTAGTTCTATTTTTAGTTTTTTAAGAAACCTCCATACTGTTCTCCATAGTGGCCGTATCAATTTACATTCCCACCAACAGTGTATGAGGGTTCCCTTTTCTCCACACCCTCTCCAGCATTTACTGTTTGTAGATTTTTTGATGATGGCCATTCTGACCGGTGTGAGATGATATCACATTGTAGTTTTGATTTGCATTTCTCTAATGATTAATGATGTTGAGTATTCTTTCGTGTGTTTGTTGGCAATCTGTATATCTTCTTTGGAGAAATGTCTATTTAGGTCTTCTGCCCGTTTTTGGATTGGGTTGTTTGTTTTTTTTTGATATTGAGCTGCATGAGCTGCTTGTAAATTTTAGAGATTAATCCTTTGTCAGTTGCTTCACTTGCAAATATTTTCTCCCATTCTGAGGGTTGTCTTTTTGCTTGTTTATGGTTTCCTTTGCTGTGCAAAAGCTTTTAAGTTTCATCAGGTCCCATTTGTTTATTTTTGTTTTTATTTCCATTTCTCTAGGAGATGAGTCAAAAAGGATCTTGCTGTGATGTATGTCATAGAGTGTTCTGCCTATGTTTTCCTCTAAGAGTTTGATAGTGTCTGGCCTTACATTTAGGTCTTTAATCCATTTTGAGTTTATTTTTGTGTATGGTGTTAGGGAGTGTTCTAATTTCATTCTTTTACATGTAGCTGGCCAGTTTTCCCAGCACCACTTATTGAAGAGGCTGTCTTTTCTCCATTGTATATTCTTGCCTCCTTTATTAAAGATAAGGTGACCATATGTGCGTGGGTTTATCTCTGGGCTTTCTATCCTGTTCCATTGATCTATATTTCTGTTTTTGTGCCAGTACCATACCAGACATTCTGATTTAATTGGTCTGGGGTGAGTCCCTGGAGTCAGATGATCTAAAAATTTCTCAGGTAAACCAAATGTGCTAATAATACTGAGAACTTCTGAGCTATCTCCAGCATCCTTCTCCCCATCCAAAATTAAGGTACTATAAGTGTGGTATTCCCTGTACCTTTAAAAAACATGACTTTTTTTTTAACATCTTTATTGGAGTACATTTCTTATATGTGTGTTCCTTTATTGGAAATATACATTTATAGAAAGCTTCAAGACAATGCAGAAACAAAGAAAAAAAAATAATGTTGCACCACATACCCAAACACCCAAAGTTATCTGAATGTATTTCCCTCTTGTCTTTTTTGGTGGGGAATACGGGCAATTTTGAGTGATTTTCTTTTTTGCCTTTTTGTAGTTGTAATTATTTTACATGCTACACTTTTTTCACCTAAGAATTCTTCTATGTCATTAGAACTCTTGATAAACATTTAAAATAACTTTTAATATCCTAGTGAAGATACCATAGATTATTTTTTAAATTACTTTCCTACTTTTGGTCATTTGTTCAAAACCCACCAAGAAAATGGGTTGTTTCCATTTTTATTATAATTAATAACTCACCAAACATCTTTTAGAATACAGCTATTTCTGTTTGATGTTGTTTTTCTCAGAATAAAGTCCTGGCTTTACACATAGTGTAAAATTGTATGAAAGCTCTTAAAACTCTTGATATATATATAGGTTAACTGCTAAATGCACCAATTTACATTCCATCAGCAATGTTTACCCTTGATAGAATTCAGTATTTTTTTAACTCAGCTAAATTCATAGACAAAAACATTTTTAGTTTTTATTTTCTCAATCAATAGCATAGTTAATATGCATTTATTTAAGCATTATATTTTCATACATTCATTAGAAATTTATGGGTTGAATTTATGAATTGTCTTCTACATCCTTTGCCCATTTCTTTTTGGGATAAATCTTAATGACTTAGAAATAGTATTTATATATTAAAAGTATCAGTGTTTTGTCATATTTTCTCATTTATTTACTTTTTAGTTTTCATTATGGTATTTCTGACTTACAAATAGTTTTTGTTTATAGGTGAATAAATCTATCAATATTTTCCTTTTGAATCTTTCTACAACTTGCTCAGCAGTCACTATATGTTTTTTTTTTTTCTAGTTTGTCTATGGTCAGTATTTTCAAATATAGCTTTTGAAACTATATGGAATTAATTTTGATGTATCTTGTGAGGTATCTAACTTGATATTTTCAAGAGAATAACCAGATACCTTAACAGTCTTTCCTTCAACAAAATTTGCAACAAACTTTATCCCGTAATAATTTCTTACAAAAAATCTGTTCTCTGTTTTTGTACCAACACTACCGTATTTTAACAGCCATAGCTTCATAGTAAGCTTGAATACATGTTTTATTATTCTAGTGTTTGTATTTTTAAAACCAATCTTAGAAGAGGTTTGGAAGAAAAACTTACACTGTCACATAGATTGGAATTGCATTACATTTCTAAATTAATTTGAGGAATTGGCATATGTACTATATTTAGTCTTTTTAATCAAGAACTTGGTATACATCTCTATGTAGTCAAGTTTTATTTTATATTTCTAAAGTTGTGTGATTTTCTTAAATATATTCAGAACAATGCTCACTAAAGTTATTACTAGGTTTTGTTTTGTTGTTTTTGGTTATTGTTATTAGGAATTAAATCCTTTTTTTTTTCCTTTTCCTTTCATTCTCTTTTAAACAAGTTATTGTTATATACAAATGTATACTTTTTTTTTTTTTTTTTTTTCCGCGGTACGCGGGCCTCTCACTGTTGTGGCCTCTCCCATCGCAGAGCACAGGCTCTGGATGCACAGGCCCAGCGGCCATGGCTCACGGGCTAAGCCACTCCACGGCATGTGGGATCTTCCCGGACCGGGGCACGAACCCGTGTCCCCTGCATCAGCAGGCGGACTCTCAACCACTGCGCCACCAGGGAAGCCCTACAAATGTATACATTTTGATTAGCTTACCTTATATCCAGAAACTTTATTGAACTCTCTGATTAACTCTAATGTCTTTTCATTGATTTTTTTTGATTGTTCTAGATCTATAATAATACCTTATGCAAATAATACTATCTCCTATTTTCCAATGTTTATTTTTTTGTTTCATGTCTCAATGAATTGATCCAAATTTTCAGACATATTTTTTGAAATAGTGGTGATCACACAAATTCATGTTTTATTCCTGATTTTATTGAGAAAGCCTCTAGAATTTTGTCATTACGTATAATATTGCTGTGGGATCCCGGTAGATATTCTTCCTCATGTTAAGGAAACATCCTTACATTCCTCCTCTTTAAAGAGTTTTGTTTTGTTTTTAAATAAGGAATTGGTGTTGAATTTAGCAAATGCTTTAGAATATGTATTGAAATATCATATTTTTCTAATTTAATCTATGCTGTTTTGACAGCTTTCCTAATAGTAATCTTTAGATTCCTAAACTAAACTCTACTTGTTTAGTGTTAATTTTTCTTTAAATATGCATTTGGATTCTATTTCTAGTTTAGTTAAGCAGTCTACGTATACATTTATAAGTGAAAGTGGTGTAACAGTTTTCTGGGTATGTGTTTGTGTGTGCATTCTATTTTTTAAGGTTTTGGTATCCAGAATATACTTTTATAGAATGATTGGGTAGTTTTTCTGTATTCAGAAGTGGTTTATATAACATGGAAATACAGTATATATTTCTTTAATTTTTAAAATTATTCATCTATAAAACATCTATGCTGTTTAGAGGTGAAAAATGGGATGTAAATTGAGAGTAGTAATAGCATTCTCCATTTCTTCTTTAGTCATTGGTCCATTCAAGTTTTCTTCTTGTTCTTAAGTCAGTGTTGGTTATTTATATTTTCCAGAAAAGTGTCTTTCTTTGAGATTTAAATTAGCATACACTTGTTCATAATATTTTCTTATATTTTTACATTTCTCTGTATACTTTGTTAGGTTTCCTTTTTTATGCATTTGATTATTTTTCCTTACCCCATGAATGATTATTTGGATTTATTTATTAATGCTAGTGCATTCTGTTTTCTAATTCACCAGCTTTGCTTTTATTTTTATTGTTTCCTCCTTCTTGTTTTCCTTAAGGCTGTTTATTGTTCTTCTTGTTCTAACTTCTTGAGATAAACACTGAGGTTGGGGGTGTTTTGATAGTTTTTGCCTCTCTTTAAATTGTGGAAGTGTATAAAGCCGGGAGTTAACTCTGAGTGCTGCCCTGGCAACATGTGGAATTCTCGTTTTTCTCAGTTTGTTTTTTATTATTTTCCTTATCAATGAAGATTTTAGTTAGGAAAGTGTGTTTATTTTTCCAAGTACTTTTTGGTTGTTTATTTGTTTAAACTTATGTTATTAATTTTTACGGACTTTTTTGTTTCATTGTGGTGCTGAGGTCAAAGAACATGCCTGTATTGTTTTCAATTTGCAAAATTTATTGAGACTTTCTTGTAACCTAGTATAAAAGCAATTAGAAATATTATTTGCATCATACTTATGAGAGTATCATTTTAAATCGTGTGTATCATATGAGAATACCATTTCAACAAATCTTTATTATGTTATTCAAGTCTTCTATGACCTTATTTATTTTTTATACATTTTGCCTGTTGTATAATAGTTATATATTGGAGTTTCCCAGCACAATTATTTTTATCCATTTCTATTTCTATATGTTTTCTGCTTTATGCATTTTGATTCCATGCTTTTAGATAAAACTAAAATTATCTTTCTTTTACCTTTATGAGTTGTTACCTTGAATTTTACTTTGTCCAGTATTAATAATGCTCTAGCTCCTTTTTTGTTCATATTTGCTTCTTGTGGCTTTGCTCATCCATTATATTTAATCTTTCTTTATCTTTTTTATTACATGCTATTATTCTTGAAGATGTAGTACATTGATTTTGGTTTTAACCTAATCTGAAAGTCCTTGTCTTGCTAAAAGAAAATGTTACCCATTCACTTGTATGGCTATTATTTCTACATTAGATATTCTTGTCATCTTTTTTCATGTTTCTGTGTGTTTGTGTGTATGTATTTGCTGTTGGTGTTGGTACTACTTTTTCATTGTTTATTATTCTATCTTTTGAAAATAGACTATGTTTTGTTTTTTTCCACGTGATGATTTGCAAAGTCAACATCCTATTTTTAATTTTACTAGTCGTTTAAAGATTCTTAAAAAACGTTTTTAATTTATGCTCTTATATGCTTTTTAAAAACCAGAATATCGGTGAATGTACAGATAAAGCATACGTGGATATCCAGCTAAGAATTGCTTCCTTCTCGCAGAAATGTGACCTTTATCCAGGTACAGGATGATACATATTGGTGCTCATGTTAGTCCCAGACAACTGGCTAAATCTTTCCATAGATATTGTGCTTTGGTTCCCATGATATGCCACAAAATCTACATGACCCACAGACCTTACTAGGAACACTGTGCCCCATCTCTGCCCTGCTGTGCTGCAGCAGGTGAAGCTGAGATTGCTTGGCAAGTGGCAGAAGGGAATATGGTGACAGAAGGGAAAATTTATGTTTTCTGGGCAAAGCTAGCCTTCAGATATGTCAGCTGGTCTTTGTTATATACAAGCTGTCCCTGCATCGGATATTGTGAATTGGGGAAGCTGTATCTCATTTTTAACTACTCAGAATAAAATCCTTTCAATTAAAGATTTTTTTCCCTTACATGTTATAATGTGGGGAAAGGGCGATAGTGCAAGTTTAAGGTCAAGTCAGTATTTCTTACACCAAGAGTTGGCTTTTCTCATATTTGGAAGATAGTTGTATATGTTGTACAATATAAAGCATTATGGAAGTTGCCTGCTCACCAGAATTTTCCCACTAGAAGATCATTCCTTTACGTTAAGCATTGCTTTTCACAGTTTCCATTAAAAATGCAAAAACTTAAGAAAAGTGCGGCCTATTGATTGTCACTAACTAACACCTTCTGATTGAAAGTTTCCCTACACACACTTGGCTTTTAGGAGAGGAAGAGAGGAGAGACAGTAAGTTGGAGGTCTGACAGGCAACCTCCACCCACTCACTGCTGGGCCTTGGGCTGCCACGTGGCCCTCTATAAATGGATGCTGGATCACATGTGGGAAGGGTACAATACTAGGCTAGACGGCTCCTTCAGTGCACACGCTGATATAAAACCTGCCTCTTTCAGGGGAGGATTTTGTACAACCACCCACCAGGATTTGCGCTGGCTGTCCCATATCTATACCTGTCAACAGCCCAGAGCTGGAGGAGCCTCTGGAACATTCCATCGCAAAGCTTAATGTAGAGAATAATGGAACCTTCTATTTCAAGATTGACACTGTGGAAAAAGCAACAGTGCAGGTCTGTAAATTATGCTACAAAAATAGTGATTATCTATTGCAAATTGCTTACTAATTTTGCCACTGATCTTGGCTCTGGATTGGGAAACAGTATATCTGGTGAATGGGATTTGGTAGACTTGAATTTCAGGTCCCAACCTCGCTGCATGCTTGGTGTGTGATCTTGGACAAGTCATTTAAAATATTGTCTCTTTTATCCGTAAAGGACTACAGTGAGGGTTAAAAAAGATAATGTATGTCAATCACTTTTCAAAATCTAAAGTGCTATATAAATATTAGCAATGATTATATATATAATTAATAAAATTCAGGGCTAGGAAAAGCGAGACTTATCCTCTGCCTTTCTAGACTCATCTCTCATTCTAACATCACTTCATGCCTTGCGCTCAGCCACATCAGCCAATCGTCCCCCAGGCTCTCTTCACACATTCATCTTCATGTCATTTGTTCCCTGCCTGGGGTGTCATTCTCTCCTACAAATGTAGCCTCTGGGGATTCATCTCTCTTGTCCATGCTTGTCAATAGAGGATAAGGAGTATCCTGGTCTGGAGGTCAGGAGACTCAGCTCTGCCACAGCATCCACCACTTGCATCCCAGGTGATCCTGGGCAGTCATTCAGACTCACACAGCATCTGTAAAATGAGTGGCTGGATTAGAAGAGCCCAAATCCCTTCTAACTCCAATAGCCTATGACCGATGTATTCATGGACAATTCCTTTTATGGAACCTCAAAACGGGCTTCCCTAAATACAAGCTAAAAAAAGTAATCAAAGTAGAACCAAACTCCTATAGCAAACCAAGATGGTTTTTATAATCTATCAATACAAAGAAAATCTCACTAAAAATAAGTTTATAATTCTGGCTAAGTAATTGAATTTCTAGAAATCTAAAATAGAAGGAGTCTTTAAATACAATGATATTCATTGCAGCTCTAACTACAAAAGCAAAAAAAGTAAGCCATAAAAATGATCAGCAATATAGACATGATCAGATAATGTCTGGTATATTTGTACAATGGAATATTAACCAGCAATTTTAAATCATCTTTGTGAGGAGTTCTTGATGTGGAAAATGCTTATGTTATAATATGCAGCGAAAAAACAGGCCATACACGGGGAACTATATACAATATCCTGTGATAAAGCATAATGGAAAAGAATATGAGAAAGAACGTATATATATGTATAACTGAATCATTTTGCTGTACAGCAGAAATTAACACAACATTGTAAATCAGCTATATTTCAGTAAAAAAAAAAAAAAAAAGAGGCCATAAAATTGAATAAACATTCTGTACTCAGTTGTGTTATTTTAAAAAGTTTAAGGACTTCCCTGGTGGTCCAGTGGTTAAGACTCCGCACTTCCACTGCAGATGGCACGGGTTCAATCCCTGGTCAGGGAACTAAGGTCCTGCATGCCACACTGTGCAGCCTAAAGAAAATAAATAAATAAAAACCAAAAATAAAACAGTACAGGAAACAATACTGAAAAGAAACAAATACCTCAGATTATTCATAGTGGTAGCTTTTAGGTAATGGCACAATGGGCTGTTTATTTTCATCTTTCTTGTTTCCTGTAGTAGTTTTATAACTGGGGGGGAAAAAAGGACCTAAACAAACTGTTTATTTTATTAAAATAAAACTGACACTTGATCTCTCTCCTACTCAGGCACTTATTCCTGTCCTAGTCGCTAACTCCTTTCACTGATTTCACTGACATGTGACCCACATTAGGCTTACTTGAAGGAGCTACCAATGCCTACTACTCCTGTCTGTGTCAGCTTTTCTTCTCACTCTATATTTCTGCTTTTCTGTGAAATTCCTTTATTCCTAAGGATGCAGGAACAATCTTGTACTCCACCATATATTGCATGTCAGAGAGTTACTGTCAGGAGAGAACCATTCATTCTCAAGCGTGAACTACTAGTCTTGGTAGTCACAGTTCTTTCTGTAAATGAGTCGACACACTAGAATGGGTGTGTGTTTGTTTACGCTAAGGGTGCAAGGGGAACCACAATAGATTATGCTACGAATTGAAAGGGAATGACATCCCTTCATTTGCTAAATTAATCTGGAATATTGTGAGAATTTCAAATTTACTTTTAAGAGGTGACTCTTTACTGATTTTTGCATGTAAAGAGAGCAATTTGGTTACTCAAGGCAGCCTTAGTGGGAGCAGCCAATTTATTATTATTGGAAATCAACTTACCATAATGAATTTGCAGTAGCCAATCTCCAAATGACCAATCTGCCAAATTGCTAGATTTGTTTTACAATTTTAGTCTTGCCTTGGCTTCGCATGTTTAGTCCTATTTGGGTGCATGTCTGTTCCAGGTTGGTTTCATATTTCAGATACCAAACATTTCTTAAATCCTTCGTTTGCACATGTGAATGGTTGCGATTTCTGTTATATACCGTTCATTTTGCTGTGTCCCTACTGCCTCTGTCCCCGCTGCTGTCAATGTCCCTCCCTGCCTCTGCACAGATGAACACACTTCAAGGATCTGTGTGTGCACATTAGAATTTTTCCTTTGACAAAGTCCTAGAAATGTCAAGGAATATGTGGATGTCTAAGACTTATGATGCAAATTGACAAATCACCAAGTGATTTGCAATTATGCCAATTTACATTCACACCACCTGGGTGTAAGACACTGGTTGATGGTCTTGATCTGAATTATATTCCTACCATCAGTGATTGAAGCTGCATGTTTCCCACACCTGGCCGACACCAGGTGTCATCGCTGTTTCTCATCTTTGCAAACACGCAAGGTTAAAAATGATGTTGCATTGTTTTTTTACGTACGTATCCTTGGTTATTAATGAAGGTAAACTTTTTTCAGGATTAATGACCATTTTAACTTCTCCAAAAGATCTGGTCATGTCCTTTGTCCAGTTTTTTAGTGTTGGGCTTTCTATGACCAACACTAAATATTGGTCATATTGACCCTACATCATATTCTTCCCAGTTTACCCTTTTTACTTTACTTATGGTGACTTTTGAGAATCAGTTTTCATTTTTGTCTAGTCAAATTTAGACATTTTTCCCTTCCTCCTGGTTCCTTCCTCTGCTTTTCACCTACAAAAAGCCTTCATCATCCTGAGAACTGATGAATGTTTTTTATATCTTTCCAGCTTATTTCTTTAATTTAAATGTTTTAATGCATTTGGAACTTATATTGCTACATAGTGTTCTCTACCTTAAAAGCAAAACTTGGGCAGGATGGGCTTAAACAGGGAAGACTTCTGATAAGAATGGCACCTGATAAGAATGGCAATGTGGATGCGATCTTGAGGCCCTCGAACAGAAGACGTTATTAGGTCTACTTTATTCCTGCCCTCTGGACCTGGAATAGTGTTGAGCCAACAGCTGCAGTTTGTGTCATATACTGTCAGCTTTCTTAGGCGGCATCACATTGATCAACTGTAATGTCAAACAAACTGGATTAAAGTATACTCTGAAATAAGCAACAAAATTCATGATCACCGAAGTATAGACTCTAAAACGCTTTTCAAACCTTCCTGCCCAACTTATACATATCTGGAGTTTTCAAAGTTAATTACCAAATTTGTCCTAAAAATTTAGCTGTGCTTACCTAGCAAAATGATGCCAGAAAATGTAGAGGAGTTTAGTTCTTCCTGTGACTCTTCGCTCTCCTCATCCTCCTCCCACCATAATTTCTCCATGCTTTTAGAAAACATAGAGAGCGGAAAGACTGTTATGATTTGCTTTTACAAAAATGGGATTATACTATCACTCTATAACTTTATTTTTTCAATAACAGTCAACCCTCCAGGTCAACATATATATGTGATATATTCTTTTTGATAGCTACTTAATATTAAACACACACACACACACACACACACACACACAGTGTTAGTCTGCTTAGGCGGCCATAACAAAATACCATAGACTAGGTGACAAACAACAGCAGTTTATTTCTTACAGTTCCGGAGGCTGGAAAGTCCAAAAACCAGCCAGTTTGTTTCCCTGGTAAGGACTGTCTTCTTGGCTTGCAGATGGCTGCCTTCTCACTGTGTCCTCACATTTCAGAGAGAGAATGGGGTCTAGTCTCTCTCTTATAAGGTCACTAATCCCATCATGGGGGCCCACCATCATGACTTTATCTAAACCTAGCTGCCTACCAAAGGCTCCCCCTCCTAAAACCATCACCTTAGAGGTTAGGCCTTCAATATATGCATTTGGGAGGGATACATTCAGTCCATCACATACACACACACAGACACACACAGACACACACACACACACACACATTTAAATCCTCGAATGAAATACTGAATAACTTAGCCTGAAAATTGAGCCACATCAACTAACTTTTTTTTTTTTTTTTGGGTTGTGTTGGGTCTTTGTTGCAGTGCGTGGGCTTCTCATTGCGGTGGCTTCTCTTGTTGAAGAGCACAGGCTGTAGGCACGTGGGCTTCAGTAGTTGTGTCACATGGGCTTAGTTGCTCCACGGCATGTGGGAATCTTCCCAGATCAGGGATCGAACCCATGTCCCCTGCCCTGGCAGGCAGATTCTTAACCACTGCACCACCAGGGAAGTCCCTAACTTTTAAATTTATATATATAATTTTAAAACATTTTATAAAGTGTGTTTTTCAAGTATATAAAGGCTGTAAGGCTTTAAAAAAAAAACTGTGCTCGGGATTTTGTTGAAGTCAGTGTATTAAAAAAAAACAACACACACACAATGATTTTTACTTTTTAAGTAAATAAAGTGTGCCTCTTCTAGACCAAAAAAAAAAAAAAGGAAAAAATTGGGCCACAAATTGTTAACAGAAGACAGCATTGTGTAATGATTAAAAATATTGCTAGAGTGCTAGAGCTTAAAATAATTTCTTAATATTAAAAAACTCAGAGAAGCAAGCTAGAAATCCAAATCATTTTCCTATTCACATAATTTAATCCACATAATTTCTATAGTGGTACTAACTCAGTATTTCTCTGATTCAAGATTTGGCAGGACAATAAGATTGTGTTTAAAGGAAATGTTTAAGTTTTACTTCCTACTCTTCCTAGAGTCTATATATTATGACTTGAGGCTTAGAATTACTAGTGAATTTTGCAGCTGCTAAACAATAAAACTGAGAAAAATATAAAAATAAAAATTATAGCCTGGTTTTCTTTTCCCATTTAGAAAAGGAAACGAGCCCAACCAATAGCCAAGTGTTTTAACATGCGTACAAACAAAGTTTTGTTGTCAAATATTTGTGCTTTTTGAGTGTAGCTCTCACTTGGTCAATGTATAATTAAAATTTCAATATTCTCCCCTAAAAGCCCTTATGGTAAAATGTATGATTTATTACACAGTATTAATTAAGCTCCTATGTTGTACTAATTCATTTTCCAGGTGGTAGCTGGAAAAAAATATTCTATTGTGTTCACGGCCAGGGAAACCACATGTTCTAAGGAAAGTAATGAAGAGTTGACGAAAAGTTGTGAGATCAATAAACATAGTGTGAGTAGTAACGCAACCATCTTACTTATTCCCTGGAAACCTATATGACGTTTTATGCTTGTTTATGTATCTCATGAATAACACTGTTCTCTCTTTTGGCTTCTGTTTTCGTGGATAGCTAATTCTAAACTGTAAAGCTGATGTTTACGTGGTACCTTGGGAGAAAAAAATTTACCCTACTGTCAACTGTCAATCACTTGGACAGGTATGATTCTAATTACAGTTGGTTTGGGTTAGTTATGCTCATTCTGAAAAATCATATTTTGGGGTTGAAAATGAACCACTATTTAAGTGAATTGGGGGACTATCTTTTTAAAATGCGGAGAGCTCTCACATTTCTGTGCTGATCTCTTTTTTTTTTATGACTAGAAAGGAGAGCAGCAGTCCTCTTAATCACTTCTCAGACACTGTCAGTGCCCCAGGGGTCCACAGGCTCTCTTAGTGAAGCACATCCAGGGAGCTTGGGAGAAACACAGGTCTCATACTCCACTCCACATTTCCTGAATCAAAAGCTGCATTTTAACACAGTCCCCAAGGGAGTCATACCCATATTCAAGTTTGAGAAGCATTAGTTTGCATCATTTTTTTAATTCTTAAAAGAACCCTGGGAGGTAAGTAATACTTTCCCCACTGTCAATGTTGAGACACGAAAAATTACGAAGATGCTAAAGTCCTAAAGTGAATGATAACTTTCTCAAGTGCTTCCTCCCTCCCAGGCACTGTACTGAGGACCTGACACATACGTTCCTCCTGACAACTCTGTGAGGCAGGTGCTTTTATCATGCCTATTTTACACATGAGGAAAGTGAAGCTAGTGGTGCTCGGATTCAAATCTAGGTCAAATCAGAGCCCACTCTGTTCACCAAGATGCTGGTAACTAGTAGGGTCTGGCTTGTTTGACTTCAAAGACCATGCTCTTTGCATCACCAAACAGTGCCTCCGACTGCCACGTCCTCATAGGTAGTGAAAGTGTAGGTAGAAACAATCCACAAATCCATATCTTCAATGCAAGTTGCCTCCGCTCCCTTTGTCCTCATTTAGGTTTTCGCCATGTGTAGGTATGTATATACTCTAATACAAACATTATACAAAGGCTGTGTTTCAAGCTTATGAACATATATATTCTAATGTGTTTCAGTTCAACAGAGTGATTGTGGTATATGCTGCCTATGTATTCCATTCTTAAAGCCAGGTAGGGCCTTTTTGGATAAAAGCAGTAATTGTGCTAATAGAAATAGCATCAACTAATAAGTAATCTGCCATGGCTTTAGAGAATCATAGCCTTAGAAAGTACCCTAGAGGTTATATAGTTAACCATCCAGTTTTTCCAGATAAATAAAAAATTCTGTAGTTTAGAGTATTATTAAGAAAAAGAATCAATATCTACAAATTATAAAATCAATCAAAAAAGGAAAAATATTATTCATTTTCATCCTTTTTGGATTATTTTTATAATATAGTACTTAAAATCTGGCAAAGACATGACCCACTGTAAACTGAGATAACATTGCCAGGTCCCTGTCCCTTCTTTCTTCTTTGATAGTGTGGTTTTCACAGTAATGCATTCATCTTAATATCTCCTGTTTAGACCACACTGATGAAAAGGCCTCCAGGTTTTTCACCTTTCCGATCAGTACCAGTGGAGAAAACTAAAGAAGGAACAATCGTAAGTCCACCCCACACTTTCCTGGCACCTGTACAAGATGAAGAGCGGGATTCAGGAAAAGAACAAGGACCCACTCATAGGCATGGCTGGGGCCATGGAAAGCAAATAAAACATGGCCTTGGCCATGGCCATAAACATGAGCATGACCAAGGCCATGGACACCAAAAGGGTCATGATCTTGGCCATGGGCACCAAAGGGGTCATGGACATCAAGGGGGACATGGCCTAGCCCATGGACATAAGCATGGTCATGGCCACGGAAAACATAAAAATAGAGGAAAAAACAATGGAAAGCACGATGGTTGGAGAACAGAGTATTTGGCAAATTTTTATGAAGATAGTACTACCTCTTCTTCACAGGTACAAAAGAAGATAGAAGGGCCAACACCCTTCCTTTCCCTAGCCCAGCCAAGTGTAGCCAATACCTTTCCTAACTTACAGGACTCAGATCTCGTTGCAACTGTGATGCCTAATACACTACCACCTCCCACAGAGAGTGATGATGATTGGATCCCTGACATCCAGATAGAGCCAAATAGCCTTGCATTTAAACTGATTCCAGATTTTCCAGAAACAACTTCCCCCAAATGTCCTGGACGCCCCTGGAAGCCAGTTAATGGAGTGAATCCAACTGTAGAAATGAAAGAATTTCATGATTTCAGTCTCTCTGATGCTCTTTCTTAGTTTATGCAGCCACGGGTATTTCCTTAACATCTCATCATCCCCTCTCCCCATGGTCCAAATATCCTGATATAATACAACTAAGACCATGAACGTTCAGAGCAGCCTAGAGAGAAATGGTGAGACTCCTAATGGGGACACCGTCAATCTCTACGGACGACATAAAGCTGTGCGCAGAATTCAAACTCCTTTCTGAGTCTTCCTCACAAGTTTTCTCAACTAGCACAGAAAATGGACAAACTAATGTGACTCGTGGCCTACTGCAGTTTGCTTTTCTGATAACGAATGTGTACCTTAAAACGTACGTCATCAATTTTCATACAAAGATTCTTGACATTTTGAATAAACTGTGACATCTGGGTCCTGAACACATGTGAAAATAAGGGAAGTCAAGAGACTGAATGCTGAACTTCTTAATGGGGAAAAAACAATAATAAAAACCTCCAGAGGTCAAAGAGGGACAAGAGAGAAAGACAGACTGGCCACAGGCAGGAGAGAGAAAGTAAATTAATTGACTTTTTGTTTCCAAAATGGGCTAGTTATATTAAACAGTTACTCCCACTTGACAAAGCTATTCTGATAATTCTCTTTCTGGGTGACAGTGTTTCTTATAAGTCAGTAATTTCTGTTTACTCATTAACTGTGCTTTGCAACAGGGCTTTCAAATAGGAGTTTTCTGTTTGTTTATATGTTGCCAGGGCTAGATTGAGTAATCCTTAGTGTTTAGTAGCTCTGAGTTTAATGATAAGGATGGAAAGCAGAAGAAGTAATACAAAGGCAGGCCTGCTTAAGGAAATCTTTTTTAAATGATTGATAAGGGAATATCACGTGATGTGATGTAAATTTTGTTTACTATACTTACAGGAATTTTATGAGAAACTCCTCTCTAGCCTCACTTTATAATTGCATTATTTTTTTTTGCTACAACATTGAAGTGTACGGACTTTGCAAAAGAGAATAATATGATTATCTTTAGTTGCCTGATAACGTGAAGGAGGCATATATTTTATAACCCTTGCTGTGCTTTTGCCTAGGGAAACAGGTAGGGCTTCATACAGCTACACTCACTTGTGGATGCATGTGTCACTGCTCCTTCAATTTACTGGATGCATTTGAGCCTCTGAGTTTTTATTTCCTTTCAAATATTATCTGTATTTGCAAATAAAGAACCTATGATGTCAGGAAAAAGTCTCATCTTGTCAGCTGGTGGCTTCACTTTTCTCTTCTTGCATGATAACATCAGATTAATGGAGTTTTACTATACTTACAGAGGCACATAAAGTCTTGCGAGTACAAGGGCCGACCTCAAGAGACAGGGGCAGAGCCAGCATCTGAGAGTGAGGTCAATTGACCGGTGGGCAGAATCTCCACACCTGGCACAATTGCCCCGACAACCTCTGTCAGCAGCCCTGCGTGGAAGAACAAGAAGATGGGATAGAATTTAAATAGAGAAGAATGCCGTTTTATCCCTCTGTGGCTGGGTGAAATAAAGTTCCAACTTGATGTTCTCCCTCCTAGTTAATTCACAGTGGTCTCCTTTCAGTCACAACCAACCTGCAGCAAAGTCGAGCTGATCAGAGAGCGGGCAGTAGGGCTCTGCCCTGGGAGCTCACAGCCCAGCCCCGAAGCATTCTTGCTCACCGAGAAAGGATCCCTTTGGTGGGGCTTCCCCACCACAGAGACCTCGTCACGGGTGCCCAATCAAGGGTTAGTGGGTTATGTTTCTACCACCAGTCTAAGGACTCTCTTTCTCCCTTCCCTTCCTCCTCCTCCTGATTCCCAGCCCAAAGCTGAGAGAAATTCGTCTTGTTTTATTATTATTTGTTATGATCCAGGTAATTACCAAAAAAGGAAAAAAATCTTTTGTTAATATGATGTCTACCAACTTCTCATTATCAGAAAATATTAAGTTTCAAAAAAGTTGAAGGAAAATGTAAAATTATCTTTCTGATCCAGGTAAAGGAAAAAATAGAAAACCAGTAGAATAAAAAATAAGAGATTTAAAATTTTCTGTAGCAAAACACATTTATTGAATGCTCCTTTTCGTGTGTAACTTAGTCCTCACAACCACCCTGAGGTCCCCGTGATCACCTTTCTTTTACAATGAGGAAACTAGCTCACGGAGCCCTGCCCAGGGTCACAAAGTTAATATGTGACAGAGCTGGCATTCAAACTCAGTCCTTGAACACCTTTACACCATATTATCACGAGGCTTTATCATCAATGTTGTCATTACAAAAAAACACATCAAGATAATTTCTGATTCTGAGATGATTATTATTTCGCTCCAAAACCTTTATGAAATATCTCATTTGGCTGGTACTGTTCTGAGTCCTGCTCATGGTAAACTAGAATGGAGTCAAGCACAGGCATTGGCTATTTACCATAGTCAGTCCTGAGAAAAAGAGAAATACTTATTATTTTTTTTAATATTGAATTTTTATTTAAAACATCCCACTCCATTGTACTATCCAGACTGAAGAGAAAGTCAACAAAGAGAAACCTGTGCAATCATTTTAAAGAATTACTGAGTAAGGGACTTCCCTGGTGGCGCAGTGGCTAAGAATCCACCTGCCAATGCAGGGGACACGGGTTCAAGCCCTAGTCCGGGAAGATCCCACATGCCATGGAGCAACTAAGCCCGTGCGCCACAACTACTGAACCTGAGCTCTAGAGCCCACGAGCCACAACTACTGAGCCCATGCGCCTAGCACCTGTGCTCCGAAATAAGAGAAGCCACCACAATGAGAAGCCTGTGCACCACAACGAAGAGCCAACGCAGAATAAAAAATAATAATAAATTTATATATAAAAAAATCGTTATGTATTTTTTAAAAAAAGAAGAATTACAGAGTAAGATGAAGATGCCATCAGTAAGATGACAGAAATTGACATAAGCCTTCTTTTTTGTCAGTCTTAGTTTAAATACCTGCCGGCTCATCACATTTTGGGGGTTCCCTGGGTGCTCAGAGCACGGGTGTGGTGATCGGGTGCTTCTACTCATCTTTAGTTGACTTGTGTTCACATATTCAGTCTATGGGAACCTCAAGGCAAAAGAAGAGAAATAAATTTTAAAAGACATAAATGCTTTCCCTTGAAGAGCTTACAATCACTTTGGGAAGCCTAGACGAAAGCATATGAAACAGACATTTAATCCAAGTAGGATCTTTGTGGAGCAGTGAACCCGACTAATGTGACAGGAAGATGCAGAAGAGATGGAGGGACCAACTTGGAAAAGATAAAATGAAGCCCAAGTGGGACGGCTTTTAAAAAATTTTTTATTGAAATATAGTTGATTTATAATGTGTTAGTTTCAAGTATACAGCAAATAATTGATATATGTGTGTGTATGTATGTATAGATACATATATATATTCTTTTTTAGATTCTTTTCCATTATAGGTTATTACAAGATATTGAGTATAGTTTCCTGTTCTACCAAGTGGGAGTTTATATTGAAGTAGGCAGTAGAGTACCTTTTACATGTCCTGAGCTAAGACATGCTAAAAGAGCATTTAAGACCCAGTATGCTGAAGATTCTGGAGAGCACTGATTAGATGAGACAAGACTGGACTCAAGGCAGTGTTCTGGGTATCTCCAGACCATCACATCTCAGCAGAAGAATGACCACTCTCAGGGCTGGTATACAAAGTCTACAGGTCTCACTTTACTCGACAACAGGAAGTATTTCCACCTCAGACCCTTGTTAGATAAAATAATCATGAGTTTCCTGAGACCCAGCACCTACCTTTCACTCTTCTGAAGTATCTACACCCTCTGCCTACTCCCAAGCCAAAGGCACACCCATGTTCATGACCTTGGCTCTGGAACCACACAGCTTCATCCATTTGTGCTTTTTTTTTTTTTTTTTTTTTTGCGGTACGCGGGCCTCTCCCTGTTGTGGCCTCTCCTGTTGCGGAGCACAGGCTGCGGACACGCAGGCTCAGCGGCCATGGCTCACGGGCCCAGCCGCTCCGCGGCATGTGGGATCTTCCTGGACCGGGGCACGAACCCGTGTCCCCTGCATCAGCAGGCGGACTCTCAACCACTGCACCACCAGGGAAGCCCTAAGGTAAATCTTTTGTACCGTAATCCTCACAGTGGTTCTGCTTCCCTGATCAAACCTTGACTGACACCAGCCTTTTCCCTCCATCATTTTTCATTAGGGGAACACATTCCATTAGTCTTAAATGCAGAGCCAGGCCCAGCAATGCAACTGCTTTTGAGCATCTCCTAGGAAATGAGTACAGTCTGTTCCTGCCCTGAGGAGATCAGTTTCGTGGGGGACACAGACATATAAAAAATATATATATAAATCAGCATAAAGTTTACAACGGTAGGTGCTTAAAGAGCAGTGAGAGCAGGAAGGAAGAGTTGAGTCTGAGAGGCTGCAAGCAACCTGAGGACGAGCACCTGTCTCGTACAGCATCGTATCCCCAGGACCAGGCACAATGCCTTAAAGAAAACTAGCACTCAATCAACAGTTCTTCATTTCATTTCTTTCTTTCTTTTAAAAAAAAATTATTTATTTATTTATTTTTAGTTTTGGCTGCATTTGGTTTTCATTGCTGTACACTGGCTTTCTCTAGTTGTGGCGAGCAGGGGCTACCCTTCATTGTGGTGCATGGGCTTCTCATTGCGATGGCTTCTCTGGTCATGGAGCACAGGCTCTAGGTGTGCGGGCTTCAGTAGTTGTGGCACGTGGCCTCAGTACTTGTGGCTCACGGGCTCTAGAGCACAGGCTCAATAGTTGTGGCACACGGGCTTAGTTGCTCCGCGGCATGTGGGATCTTCCCGTACAGGGCTCGAACCCGTGTCTCCTGCATTGGCAGGTGGATTCTTAACCACCGCGCCAACAGGGAAGCTCTCTTTTTTTTTTCTTTCTTTCTTTTTGCCCACACCATGCAGCTTGCAGGATCTTAATTCCCCAACCAGAGATTGAACCCAGGCCCCTTCTGTGGAAGCATGGAGTCGTAACCACTGGACCTCCAGGGAAGTCCCAACATTTCTTGGTTGAACTAAACTGAATTTGTGTATGGCACAGTGTCAAGCCCTAAGAATATGTACGGCATTGAACAAGACAAACAGTTCTTGCCTTTACTTAGCTTACAATCTAGTGCAGTGGTTCACAAATGTTAGCATGCCTCAGAATCTCCTGGGAGGCTTGTTAAAACCCAGATTGCTGGGGCTCACTTCCAGAGTTTCTCATTTGGTAGGTCTGCTAGGGGGCCCTGGAATTTGAGTTTCTAACAGTTTCCCCGGTGCTGTTGGTCCAGGTACCATACTTTCAAAACTGCTGGTGTAACAGTTCCCCACCTGGCAGGCTACACATTAGAATCACTTAGGCAACTTTCAAACAATGCAAACTTTGCTAGGAGCATCAGCCCAGCCCTATTAAATCATGTTTTAAAAGCTCTGCAGGTGATTTTAATCTGCAGGTCAGCGTTGAAACCACTGATGTTAGTGGTAGCAGTTACCATTTATTACTTGCTTGCTACGTACTGGACACCACATGAAGAGCCCATACACATGACCACATCTGCGAACCCCATTTTACAGGTAAGAAAACCGAGGCTCAGAGAGGTGAGATAAACTGGCTAAGATCACACAGCAAGTGTTAGAAGAAGAGGCAGGATTGAACCCAGGTCTTTCTGACCCCAGAGTCCACACTCAGAAGCACCAATGACTGTGCCACATGGGCCTGAGAAACTGAGCACCTGATTTGAATATAGAATGATGAGTAGAAGTGCTGCAGGCAGAGAAAGGGGGAAAGTATTTCAGGCAAAAGTACTGAGCTCCACATTTCTGGAGGTGCTGAAGGAGAGGCCAGGAAGTTAGAGGTATTCTGGGAAGAGTCTCTGAGCTGGGTAGAAGGGCAGGACAGGATGACAGGGGTGGCCCATCCTCCTCCAAGATTCTAGAATCCTATAATGAGGAAATCTAGAACTGATGGACCAAGAGTAGAAGGAAAATGACGTGGGCAGTAACATTTGCCCAGGTGCCCTGCAAGAGTAGTAATGAGCAGATGCCTCTCTCCTGCATTTTTTCTCTCTGTTTTGAACATCTACTACCACTCAGTACCGAAATCTTATTTACCCCCAAACAACTTTATGCTAGTTCTATATGCTAGGTAAATATTAATAAATAAAAGCCAGGACACGTAACAGGAAAATGTAGGACTAACATGGAGACTATTCACATTTAAATATTCATTTAAATGTTGAATTTCACTATTATTTTTCTCTAAGGTTGATGATATCTCTATTCTTTATTTTATATACTATTTTATAGTACATACTTTAATGCTTAGTATGGAAAATTTAGAAAACACAGAAGAAGTTAAAGCCGGAAGTAAAAACTCCTGTAATCTCACCAGCCAAAGGAAACTACTGTTGAAATTTTGGTTATGACTTTCCAGAAATATTTTCTCAAAATGCCTGTAGGTATGTGTATTCCAGAAAGGAAATCATGCTGTAAATATAACATATAATCTCTATTTTTTAATTCAACAAGTATGACCATTTTTTATGCCCTTAGACTTGATTTTCATAAGTTCCTTCATAATTGTGATAAACATATGAATAACTTTTAATAATGATACACTGCTGAAAATCTTAGTAAGAAAATTCAGTAAGTATGGTATTTGTTGTTGCTGTTACTGTACTGATATGACAAAAGGTGGATCCATACAATAGGTGGAGACCCTTCTGTGAGTAGCTGACTCAAAATAGTCCTTTCTGAATAAGTGTTTCTACATTTGAGAGGTGATTCAGCTTAAATCTTATTCAGGTGAGTGAGGATTTTTTTGTGTGTCCAGCCCCAGTAAGAAGCAAGTTTTCCCTCACCGCCAGGAAAAATGAGAAACGAAATGAATGACTGCCAGTGGCCCTCACCTTTCCCAAGGGTATCTTTCCTCCTTTACGGGGAACTGCTGACCCCCAGAGGATAAATGCAGAAGTGAAGGTCTTTACCGGACACCATAAAACTCTTAGAGGAAAACATAGGCAGAACACAGTTTGACAATAAATCACAGCAAGATCTTTTTTGACCCACCTCCTAGAGAAATGGAAATAAAAACAAAAATAAATAAACGGGACCTGATGAAACCTAAAAGCTTCTGCACAGCAAAGGAAACCATAAACAAGATGAAAAAACTCTCAGAATGGGAGAAAATATTTGCAAATGAATCAATGGACAAAGGATTAATCTCCAAAATATGTAAACAGCTCATGCAGCTCAATATCAAAAGACCAAACAACTCAATCAAAAAATGGGTGGAAGACATAAATAGACATTTCTCCAAAGAAGACATACAGATGGCCAACAAACACATGAAAAGATGCTCAACATCACTAATTATTAGAGAAATGCAAATCAAAACTACAATGAGGTATCACCTCACACCAGTTAGAATGGGCATCATCAGAAAATCTACAAACAACAAATGCTGGAGAGGGTGTGAGAAAAGGGAACCCTCTTGCACTGTTGGTGGGAATGTAAATTGATACAGCCACTATGGAGAACACTATGGAGAACAGTATTAAAAAACTAAAAATAGAACTACCCTATGACCCAGCAATCCCACTACTGGGCATATACCCAGAGAAAACTATAATTCAAAAAGACACATGCACCCCAATGTTCATTGCAACACTATTTACAATAGCCAGGTCATGGAAGCAACCTAAATGTCCATTGACAGATGAAGGGATAAAGAAGATGTGGTACATATATACAATGGAATATTTCTCAGCCATAAAAAGGAACAAAACTGGGTCATGTGTAGAGATGTGGATGGACCTAGAAACTGTCATACAGAATGAAGTAAGTCAGAAAGAGAAAAACAAATATCGTATATTAACCCATATATGTGTAGTTAGAAAAATGGTACAGATGAACTGGTTTGCAAGGCAGAAATAGAGACACAGATGTAGAGAACAAATGTATGGACACCAAGGGGGGAAGGGAGGGTGGTATGAATTGGGAGATTGGGATTGACACATATACACTAATATGTATAAAATAGATAACTAATGAAAACCTGTATAGCACAGGGAGCTCCACTTCACTGTACAATAGAAACTAACACAACATTGTAAAACAACTATACCCCAATTAAAAAAATTAAAGATTGAAAAAAAAAGAAGTGAAGGTCTTTATAGGAAACTCAAGGCCACTGGGAAAAAGTGCTCTCTCTTCTTAATGAATACATTTGCATCCTTTTCCTTGTTCTTACAGGGCTGCTGTATTATTTCACTTTGCCTAAGAGCTTACTGATTCCTTTTGTTATATGGCCGTGGTTACTTTTCTATGTGAAAGTCAATATGTACCCAGGAGGATGTAGGACCCCAAAAGGGACTCTAGCTTTTCTGAAGCCTTTGGCAGTGAAAGCTTTCTGTTCTGGCAGACCAGTGTAGATATGCCACTAAAGACAGAGGACAAGAGCCTCCCTTGGTGCCTTTGCCTTATGTAGGATGACTCACCCGTGGAGGAAATTAGAAAATAAAGTCCAGTAAAATATCTCAAATTTAATGGGACTCCTATAATTGGTGACAAAAGACCACTAAGACTTTATGAGTCTAGGGGAAGGGATCATAAGGATTTTCAAAAAAAATGAGACATTACGCCTGAGGAGAAAATCTCCAGGCTGTGAGGAAAGATAGATACTGGGCTGTCACTCTGTCTGCAAGTGCCCAGCAGTAAACTCTATGGCCTATCGAAAGGCCTCAAGTAGGTTAACGTGTAGTCTTCAGAATATTGAAACTTAAAAAGTCTTTTTCCTAGGAAAAGGTGCCTTCCAAGCGGAAAAGTTTAAGTTTTAGATGAGAGTTAAAACTCTGAGCAAAATAAAACTTAAAACATATAAATTATGATATAAAGATAACTAAGTTATTAATGAAAATTTAAAGAGTATGTCTATTGTTTTCTAATATAAACACTCTCAAAAACATTTTTAGATGAGAAAAAGGAAAATTTAACGTTCATTGAATGACCTCTTGTCTCTCTTATTTATAACATAAAAAATAGAGGTAGGAAAATCGACAACAAGCCAACAATGAGTAGTTACCAAAAGGGAAAGAAAAAAACAAATACAGGAGACCCTTTCCATTTGTAAGATGATGAATTATAAAGACACAGCTTCCTGGGACTTCTCTGGTGGCGCAGTGGTTAAGAATCTGCCTTCCAATGCAGGGGATGTAGGTTCGATCTCTGGTCAGGGAACTAGATCCCACATGCATGCCGCAGTTAAGAGTTTGCATGCCACAACAAAGGAGCCTGCAAGCCACAACTAAGGAGCCCGTGAGCTGCAACTAAGGAGCTCACGAGCCGCAACTAAGGAGCCTGCCTGCCACAACTAAGACCCGGTGCAACCAAAAGGAAAAAAATATATATAGAGAGAGAGAGAATGATTTTTAAAAAAGACACAGCTGCGCCCCCCGGGGGAGGAGAGAGGGAGCGAGGCCGCGCGCTCCGCCCCCTTCCCCCGGGCTGCCGCCGCCACCGCCGCCACCACCCCCTCGCCGCCTCAGCCTGGCGGGGAGGAGGAGGAGGAGGAGGAGGAGCAGCAGGCCTCCGGCCCTGGCACCGCCGCCCGCAGGTTCAGTAGATGAAGGCGTCACTGAAGGGCTACCTACACTTCAGAGCACTTCTAGCACCAGTGCTCAGGCAGATGATGATGATCGCAGCACAGAACGGCCAAGTCCAAATGGTCCAGATAGACCGTTTCAGTGTCCAACATGTGGGGTGCGATTCAGAACCTGAAACAGCACATGCTCATCCACTCAGGAAAAACCATTTCAGTATGACCGCTGTGGGAAAAAGTTCACCAGGGCTTACTCGCTAAAGATGCATCGCCTAAAGCATGAAGGTAAACGCTGTTTCCGGTGCCAGATATGTAGTGCCACTTTCACTTCCTTCGGGGAATATGAACACCACATGAGGGTTTCCCGGCACATTATCCGCAAGCCTCGGATTTACGAGTGCAGAACATGTGGCGCCATGTTCACCAACTCTGGAAATTTAATCGTGCCCCTGAGGAGTCTGAACCATGAAACGTCAGAGCTAGCAAACTACTTCCAGAGCAGTGATTTCCTAGTACCGGACTACTTAAACCAGGAGCAAGAAGAGACCCTTGTTCAGTATGATCTTGGAGAACACAGTTTTGAAGACAACTCCTCTGTCCAGATGCCTGTAATTTCACAGGTCTCCTCGACCCAGAATTGTGAAAGCACTTTTCCCTTGGGGTCTCTTGGTGGGCTGACAGAAAAAGAGGAGGAAATGCCAGGGCAGCCAAAGAACAGTGCTTGTGCCGAGGCAACCAGAGAGGACCCCCCAAAATCAGAGCTATCTTCTGTAACTATTGAGTAATTTCATGGTTTGGCTTCATTTTTGATTTTTGGAAAGTGCCTGTGCTTGGTCTTGTACATTTGAATTTAATTTAACTTTTTAAGCAAAAAAGGGTTTGGGAAAGAATTTCCCTTTTTACTTTGTAAGTTCTGCAACTGATGTTTTATTTTTCATGACTGAGAGATTGCTTCTGTAAGTGCACAATAACATGGTGTTGAAATATAATAGAAACCTTGAGACTTAAGGAGAACCAGCTGACTTAAAACTGGTATCAGTTTCCTCTCCCATTATCAGGAGTAGGCTAACAACAGATCACTAGGTCAAGAAGAAATCAGGTGATTATTGACTTTCCTGAAATGAAAGCATACGCCAGAAACATATTACTGAGTGAATCTGGCAAATGGCCTGAATATCCTATATCCTATACACAGGATATTGTACAGTCTTTTGTAAAGCCTGTTGTTTTTGGAAGTATTTATGGTGAGCTTTCTTAAAAATTATTAGGGTATATACTTCTGAAATCCCACGTGTTTTGCGTGTGTGTTTTATTTTTTAAGCTTTGTCACTATAATTTTTCATGGTGAAAATCTGGTATTGGGATAGGTATTCCCTGTACCTTTATAGTACCACTCCTCCAAATAATCCTTCTTCTGTGAAAGAAGGCGAAGAAGCATGGTTAAGGATAGTCAACTTGTGCATGAAATGACCAGGAACAGAGAATATAGTGTGTGAATCGGCTTCATAGGAACTCTTTCATACAGCTTTTCTGGATAAAATTATTATTTACCTGGTCTTTGAATGTTAATGCCTGGCTAATTGGGTCATTGCCTAAATCAGTTTTCTCTTGCCTATATTTGGCATGATCCCATGAAAAGGAGATATACTGGAGATGTTCTATATTTTATACATAGGTTTGTGTATTGTTGAGGATGTTTTTATTCTGCTGTTTTGGACAAAATAAAGAATTCTCTGTTAAGGCTATATTCTTTTTTTTTTTTTTTTTTTGTGGTACACGGGCCTCTCACTGTTGTGGCCTCTTCCGTTGCGGAGCACAGGCTCCGGACGCGCAGGCTCAGCGGCATGGCTCACGGGCCCAGCCGCTCCGCGGCATGTGGGATCTTCCCGGACCAGGGTACGAACCCGTGTCCCCTGCATCGGCAGGCGGACTCTCAACCGCTGCGCCACCAGGGAAACCCTAAGGTTATATTCTTAACCCAACTGAGATTGTTTACAAAATACCCATATGACAGTGATAAATTGTCCTTACTCCAAAATATTTTAAGACATTGCCAAATGTCATATTAAAAGCAGTTAGGATAGTTTTTACGCAATGTAAGCAATAATGTAGAAGTAGAGGAGAGTCTATAAAATGATGATCTATGACTCAAATCTATTTGGGGAAAAAAAAAAGAATTGTTAAGACTAAAGAAAAACTAAAAACCTTAAATTAATGACTATTACCTCTTGCTGCTAAAAAAAGAAAAGAAACTTCGTGGTTTATAGTCGAAATATATATGATACTCTAGACTGGAATATACGTTTTTACCTGGTGCCATTAAAGCATCACTGACCTTGATCCTAAATATTCATGAGTCCATGAACAATGATCTTTTGAGTAACTCTTTTTTTCTATGTATATACCCAAAGTTTAATAATTATGAAAACACCTGATTAGGTTAGAAAAAGAAAATACAGTTTCTTATCCAAAACACAAGATCTCAGTTTTGTCTGGGTGCTAGTCGTTAATAATAAAATTTTTCTAAGTTATAATTAAAAAAAACACACAGCTTCCAACTGAAAAGACTTTAAAAAATCCGTTTAGTGAAGATTAGAGTTTCCATATTACTTTTTAAATGCATGAATAAAAAGTAAAATGTAAGCTAAGTTTATGTGATACTACTCAGATACTTTAATAAATTGTTTTATGTATTCTGGATGTGAAAGATAGCTACATATCTTCTCCTGGTTTTGCTATATGAGAAATAAAAATGCAAACAGAGCAAATGTGAGAAACACAGCATTTTACAAAGTGCTAAATTAAATGAAAATTCCAAAATTCTAAACACTTGCCTTATAAATTACTATTGCTTAAAGTATATAAACATGAATATGGGCGTACAACTGAGTTGTGTTTTTATCTGAATGATTGGTGTCCTTAGAAACCGGTCTTGAAAACCTCAGATGATATTGCAATTTATGAGAACCTGGAGAGTTTCTCCACTTCCCTTTATGTGTAAACTTATAAGATGTGATATCTTTCTAATAAAAGTTTTTAAATAGTATTTAGTGAACTTTAATGCCAACTTAATATATTTTTCTAAAACCTTAAATTGTCTTTGGAAACTTAGACTAATAGTTTATTGAGAAACCTAGTTAAGAATCAATATTTATCTGGGACTTTGAAAAATATTAAAATTCAGAGTGCCAATGGACTTCCCTGGAGGTCCAGTGGTTAAGACTCTGCGCTTCCACTGCAGGGGGCCTGGGTTTGATCCCTGGTTCCAGGAACTAAGATCCTACATGCTGTGCAGCGTGGCCAAACAATAAAATAATAAAATAAAATAAAATTCAGAGTGCCAAGAACTGTGAAGAATCTAAGATTTTACTCTAATTTCAGCCAACAAGCTAGTCTTCCACAGTTTCATGGACGGTGGCAGAAGACACAGTACACCTGGGTCAGAGATAGTATTACTCCCAGCAATCCCAGCATTTCACCAGTCCCCTAAGTGCCATTTCCCACAGAGTGACACAGAGAGGGTCAGGGGATACCCGCACTGCCCACACAGTGGATTGCATTACAGGAGAGGAACCCTGAATTTGAAGAACACGAATATTTTATAATGAGCAGTAAGCCCACCTGAACTTTGTACTGGAGGGAGACATCACTACGGTGGGCACTAAATAAAAACATCCTTTGCTCTGGAGGAAGACACAATCTCTATCTCCGGGTTGCTCACTGTACAAACATCTTTGAAAGAGAGTCCAGAGCAAAGTTAATCATTGCTTCTGCTCTTATGATGTGCAGAATCATGAGAACCCCATGGAGAATGGTCTCCCAACACAGAGAGAAATAAAAAATAAAATGCATAGCTCCTACACAACACCTATGCATGGTTTTATATATGTATTCTTATTTATGCGTGAACACTTTTTTCCTTCAGAATACTCAAATTAAGATTAAAAAGCATATAAACATCAAATTATGATATACTTGATAAAGTTGTTTTAAGAGCTGGAGTTTTAAAGATTTAAGTATTGTCATTTAAACTTACAGGACTATATATGTGTGTGAGTGCATATGTGCATATCAAAGTTATATGAAGGTTAATAATTTTAAAAAATTATATATAAGAGAGGAGAGATGACTTGCAGTTTGGGAAAAGAAAATTGGTCTCTGGGTATGTCATCTATTGTCAACATGAAGCAGGTAAAAGTTCTTTGCCTAAATTATATTCTGACATGGGAGCAAAGATTGTCAAACCTCTGTGTGTGCCCTCTCCTTTTTTGCAAGTGTGCCAATATTTATACTGATCCTTGTGATGCTTTTGAGTGCTTCATGATTGTACCCAAGTTCCTGACTGCTAAAAGAATTATTATGATTTCCACTGTTATCTCTCTATGGCTGTTATAAAATATCCACTTCTAATTTTTAGTCACCTTTGCTATTATTTGTATCAACTCTCCAGTCTCTTAGGGCTACTTTTTCATATATTACCCATTTCTACAACTTGACCCAAAATTCAGAAGCTTTGGACACTCACAGGATGTCATTTTCACCTAAACAGTCTTTGCTGCTCCCCAGACTAACAAAGATTTGCTCCCTCGCCTTGTCCAGTTCAGCACTTGCCAACAAGGAAGAGAGTCCAGGAGTGAATGGGCATGATCTGTATGCTGCAGTTTTTTTCCAGAATTGCCCTGGAGTCTTGTAAAAGCTGCCCTTTTTTTTTTTGCCAGCCCGTCAATGTTGAAGAGTTGTTGATATGAGTGTGCTCTCGTGATTGCAAGCATCTATTTAGAATGAGTGGAAACAGCCACAAAGAGAGGTAGACACAATGACTATCTGCAAAAGACTTCTAAGAGACAGTTTATTCCCAGGTTTGGAATACCCTTGTCTGGTAAAATACTTGGATACACTTCGCAGGAGAGATTGTAAAAGAATTTTGTTTTAAGGCCCTACACGTATATAGCAATGCCTTCATTGATTTTTCCATCTTAAATTAATCAAGGGTAATGTTAAAATAGAAATCTTAAAGAAGAAGAAAAAGGAGAAGGAGGAGGAGAAAGAGAGGAGAAGGAGAAGGAGAAGGCAGGGAAGAAGGAAGGACCAACCCACTGGCTAAAGATTTTGAAAAACTGGATTAAAGTGGCCAGAAATATTGTCTATAGCCAAGAAGCAAGTAGCAGAGGTTACCTCTGGGGAGAGGAGCTAGAGGGAAAGGGTATGAGGAAGACTTCTTTTTCACCATTTACCCTTTTGTTCTTTTGCATTTTGTACAAAGTTTATAATTGCTTATCAAAAAGTTCATATAATAACACTCTTCCAAATTACAATGTCACATACATGACCCTTGAATTACATTTCTTGCAGATATAACTGCACATGTGCAAATAATGATGGGGGAAACCTGTTCATGGCAGCATCATGTGTAATAGCAAAAGATGGGAGGCATCTAAATGTCCATGAAGGGGATGAGTGAAAGGAACTGTGTACATCCATGCAACAGGATAAAATGCAGACCCAAGAAAGGATCAAGAAGCCTATTATGCACTGATACAGAATCTGTATTTCCAAAATATATTACGTAAAAAAATAAATTAATAAAAGAAAAAGATACAGAAGTAAACTATGCTATCACTCTCTGTAAAATAGACGTGCATTTCCTTGCTTATGTATTAACAACTCTACATAAAGGATACAGAGGAATAATATTACTGGTTGAATCTGGGGAGAAAATTAGGTGGCAGTAAGACAAGAGTAAGAGGATGGCTCTTCACTATATACACTTTTGTACCTTTTAAACTTTAGGTCTTATAAATATATTACCTATTCAAAAAATAAAAATAAGCATTTTTTGAAGGGGATAATAGTAAATGTTACCAATTTCAGAAAACCTCATCCACAGGCATTTTCTACACCTCCACCAAAGTTCAATTGGTATCCCAATAAAATCCATTTAGACTATCTCTGAAATTATCCTGAGACTATAAGAAATAGAAAGAACATGGCAACTGAATTATTCTGTAGAGATAAATGAGGAAACCCAAGTCATTTTCTGCAGATGAAAACTTTTTTCGATAGATAAGTATACATATATCAGAGGGCTCTTCTTGCTATGAGTTTTTTAAAACTTTTAAAATTGTGATATAATTTTAGACTTACGGAAGAATTGCAAAACTAATACAGATAGTTCTTGTACACCACCTTTCACCCAGCTTCCCCTAATGTTAACATCTTGCATAATCATAGTACAATTATCAAAGATAAGAAATTAGCATTGGTGTATTACTACACCACAGACTTCATTCCAACTTCCTGTGAGATTTTAAATTATGTTTCAAAACCTACTTGATTCAGGCGGACTTCCCTGGTGGCGCAGTGGTTAAGAATCTGTCTGCTGGGCTTCCCTGGTGGCGCAGTGGTTGAGAGTCCGCATGCCAATGCAGGGGACACGGGTTCGTGCCCCGGTCCGGGAAGATCCCACATGCCGCAGAACGGCTGGGCCCGTGAGCCATGGCCGCTGAGCCTGCGCGTCCGGAGCCTGTTGCTCCGCAACGGGAGAGGCCACAACAGTGAGAGGTCCGCATACCGCAAAAAAAAAAAAAAAAAAAAAAAAGAATCTGTCTGCTAATGCAGGGGACATGGATTCGAACCCTGGTCCGGGAAGATCCCACATGCCATGGAGCAACTAAGCCCATGAGCCACCACTACTGAGCCTGTGCTCTAGAGCCTGCGAGCCACAACTACTGAAGCCCGCACCCTCTAGGGCCCGCCTGCCACAACTACTGAGCCTGCATGCTGCAACTACGGAGCCTGCATGCTGCAACTACTGAAGTCCACGCGCCGAGAGCCTGTGCTCCACAAGAGAAGCCACCGCAATGAGAAGCCTGTGCACCACAACAAAGAGCAGCCCCTGCTCGCCTCAACTAGAGAAAGCCAGCGCACAGCAACAAAGACCCAACGCAGTCAAAAATAAAAAAATAAAAATAAACCTACTTGATTCAAAAAGCAAGCCATTAAGAACATAAACATTATTTCTTTGTTACACAGCAAAACAAATTGTATTTTTTGTCTTTAGATTTTAATTTTTGTCACAAATATTTTTTGTAAATGTTCAAAATAGCTAGACAGTATTCTGAAGATTTTTAAATGTTTGTATAGGTGTACAATAAGGCAAACTGAATTCATGTTGGAAAAAGTGGCATCTGTAGAATTGTGGATTTGGCTTAAGGGACTTAAATTATGGCCTGAGAGAAGTATTCATGTTTCATCAATTGATCACAAGCTTTTGCTAGTCAAAAAATTTGTGAATTAGCCACTTAATTGAAGAGATTTCAATTCCATTCCTGAGTCTACCAACAAACGCAGTGGTTCTCAAAGTGTGGTCCCCAGACCAGCAGCATCAGCATCAGCTGGGAGCTTGTCAGAATATGTGAATTTCCAGTCATCTGTGTTTTAGCAAGCCCTGGATGATTCTGAAGGCTAAACTTAAAAAATCTCTGATTATAAGTGTTTCAATGACTAAAAGGAGGGGAGAAGGAGAAGGGAGGAACTAATAGAGAACAGGAAATTCTCAATGGAACATTCAACCTGCCTGCTTGTTAACAGGAAGGTCTTGGTTCAAACTTTACTTGTTTGTTTCCAAGAAATAGATTGTACTTCATTTCTCTTAAATACACACTTACCTTTTCTATACATCAAGGTTTCACCTTTGACCTGAGTGAACTGGTTCCAAAGACTACAAAATGATTAATGTAGAACCTCTGCATTGATAACCTCTTCTGCCAGAAACTGATTTGATCACTTTCTCATTGGGAAATGAGTATAATAACTCCTCACTTTGCACAGTTCTGATATGCACACATTTCAGTCACAGCGGTCTAAATTAAGACCAGTCCCCCAATACCTGTGAGTAATGACATAGGAAAAACTTCACTGTCCTCAAAGCACTAGGGAAATAAGAGATGTGTATCATGATCTGTAGCCAATCACATCAATTCTTTCAAAGTCTGTTGACGACTAGTCACCGTGCATTTGTTATTCAGTATGCAGTTGCTGCTTTGTCTTCCAGTGATAAAGCCCACCTGACATTTTACAAAAATGAATGACTGAAAGAATTGTCCAAGAAAGATTAAAGTGCAGCCCCCCCACCCAAAAAAAAAAAAAAAAAGGAAAAGTGATATCGCTAGAAGTGAAGTGAAATTGAAAGTGATTAGATGATACCGCCAGGGGAATGTTGACACCGCTGCCATTCTTGAGACTCCAGGCATGCAGCCAGGGGAACTTTGTAAAGGTGAACTTAGCGACATAAATGAGGAAAGTGGTTGTGACACCAAGGATGAAGATGTGCCAGTGGAAGTGATGTCTGCAAAATCCTTCATGTTGAAGAATCCTCAGATTTCGTAACATAGAAATCACAAAAGGTATAATCTTGGAAGCAAAAATAAGTTGTCAAATTGTACTCCCCTGAGAGGGGGGAGCTATATAAATGGATTGGTGGACTCTCAGGGAATTAGGAGCTGAAAAATTGTGCAGTAAGTTGGAAATATTTTAGTTCAGAGATTGTTGTTGTATCTCGTATGTTACCTTTGCTGACAGAAAATCAAGTCACAATCAAGCTAAGAAGAGGATTATAACCCGACACAGATTCTTAGAAGCTCTGACAACTGTTCCACTGGTCAAGAGTTAGAGGTGCAGTTTTATACATTCCTGAGACAGAAATTATGTATCACGTTTACAGGTTAGCATCGTACCTCAAGTTCATCAGAGATGTTTTGGTCAGTTATGTGTGTACAGAGTAAGCCTTTGGTCAATGTGACCCCCTGTATGGGATGAAAAAGAAATATTAATCTTAAAATTACCATGCTGGTGTCTGAAGAAAGGGACCATTTTTCTCAACAGTTGATTATATCGTCCTGCTTTGAGGTCTGGTTAATGTATCATGCTGATGCACATTGCGCATTGGGAAAGACCCACCACAAAGAGGGGCGTTTTTCTTTTTTCTTTCCATCTTAGTTTGATTCTCTTGTCATAGAAAATTTATGATTTTTCCTCATCACCTTTATCATCTAAAGTTTGATTTCTTTCTGGTTGTCATTCTCAGTAAGTTACTGGTCTGGTAATAATTAAATTATTGTCTATTTTTTTTCTGAAAGATATAAATACTTGTGAATTTTCTTTAGTAAGCTAGAATAGGATTTTGGGCTCTTCTCCCACATTTATGGTGGTTAAAAAGAAGAAAGGGGAGGAGAAAAAGGAGAGGACAAGGGAAGGGAGAGAGGGGGAGACTGGAGAAGAAGAGGTGCTCTGTTCACCCACCCATCCATCCCCCTTCCAGATTATTCTTTTATGGTGTTTTATCTTTTTCTTAGGTATTCAGTTATTCAATGTCTTAGTCATTTTAAATTGTTCTATTTTGTGTTCTCTTTCAGATAGTCTTTCTAATACCAGAAGTTCACGGCCACTGCGTCCTACTGCTTGTTGTAAGTGCTGACTCTTAACAGGGTGAGTTGTTTCCACGTATGTTTCAATTATGATCAAAACGTATGATCTGTAGCAGGGCTTTCTTTTTCCTGAGAGAACCCATTGTGCCCTGGGTGAAGAAGAGTCCTGGCAGATCCATTCTCTGTTGACTTCCGACAAGAGTCTTGGGATGTCACTTGGACTTGGACACATTTTTATATTAAATTCCCACCTTGGGGTTGGGGGACTTCATTGGTAAAAGAAATTCAATCTCCAAACCTCTATGAGAAACTGGACTCTAAGATGTTAACAATGGGAGAAACTGGGTAAGGGGTATATGGAGGAACTCTGTGTACTATCTTTACAACTTTTCTGCAAACCTAAAATTATTCCAAAATAAAAAGGTGATTTTTCAAAAGGGAAGCCCCTAGGTTAGACCCTTAGGTAGCCATGGAGTCAGCTTGCATGCATCCTGGTCCTGTGCTCATTTACATCTTCATTTTGTGTATCTGCAATATCCCTTTTGCCTTGCAAGTTCAGCTATGAATTTAAAATAAATTTTGTTGTAATTCATCTAGCACATCTGAGAGTTATTACAGGTAGATTTTCAGATCATATCAGTCCACTACACATGGAACTTAATTTCCTATTTTCTCTTTAATCCACACAAATCAGGCTTTTATCCCCACCAGTGAAACTGGTCCAGTCAACCTTACCAATAACATTCATCTTGCAAACACAGTGGTAAATTCTTAGTAGTCAGATACTCAGTCCTTTGTTAGCATTTGAACAGTTGAGCATGCCTTCCTTGAAACCCTTTATTCTCTTGGTTTGTCAGACCTTCCTCTTATTTCTTGTACTTCAGTGGCCTCTCCTCAGACTTTTTTGTGGTCTCTCTCCTTTGCTGACCTTCAGATGTTGAGTGCCTCTGGACTCAGTCTTCCACCCAATCTCTTATAATTCTGCACTTATTCCATGGGTGATATTATTCAGTACAGTGATTTTAAATATTCATATGCCACGACTCCCAAATTGAGATCTTAGGACCTGATGACCTGACTTTTTCTCCTACCCCTGCCCCCCTGCTTCAGGTCCCCAGACTCATTTATACAACTGCCTACTCAATATCTCTGCTTAATGTCAAATTTAATAAAGCCCAAACAGAACTCTCCATCTGGCGCCAAAAATAACAGATATGTTGTTCAGTATATGCCTGTGGTAGGCCTTGACCAGGTCTGGCGATGTAGCAGCAAATAGAAAAGTAAATCACTGTGGCATAGCAAAACCTCTTTATGGGGACTTCCTGGCGGTCCACTGTTTAAGACTCCATGCTCCCAATGCAGGGGCGTGTGTTCGATCCCTGGTCAGGGAACTAAGATCCCGCATGCCACAAAAGGAAAACCTCTTTATGGAGTAGTAGGTAGACCTTTGAGTGGGAACATGGCCCTTCCCCAATAATAGTATGACATGGTATAACCACAGTTCTCTACATTGACCACCAAATTTCAAGTATACCTTCATGAGGGCCTTCAATCCAGAGATCTACTATTTTATCAATACTATCTTTGGAGAGTAAACTTCTAGACTAGCCGGAGTAAAGGAGAGAAAGTTGCCTAACTACATGGAGTAGGGGAGGAATTCCTGAAGTCTGCTTTTTCTTTTTTTCTCATTTAATTTCACATTTATTCTCATTGCACTGGGCTGGGAAAGGAAGGAGTTGTGAGTGTATAGAATTGCACTATTGCACTGTCTTTCAGACAGAATTGGGATCCAGGTTCTAACTTCCTTTGAGTTCAGGATCTGAATCAGAGTCAGAGGAGGTTGACTGCAGCTGGAGGCTGGGGGCTGCTAGGAAAAAGGCAAGGAACAGGAATGTACTTGACCTTGGAGAATTCCTGTTCCAGGGCTCCCATCCAGGTACCTGAGGATCCTTCATGTAGATCACATGTTGGGGCGGTGGGCACAGCAGCTCCCCAAAGGGAATATGACTGGCACAGGCCTGGGACTGGTATTCAGGAGGTGGGAGGCTGGCCACATGTGCACAGGGAGGACCTGAGAAGACATTGTCCAACCATCTGTATCCCAGGATCCTGTGAAGGGGCCTCTCCATAAGGACAAGGCCAGGGCTTGCTCCTTGACCTCCGGTTGGCCTCATGAATAGTGGAGCATAAGTCATGCAAATTTATAAGCATTTGGAGACATTGTTGCCGCTCTTCTTTATGCCCCTGTGCTTGCGACCCTGGGCAATTGCTTTCGGCTGTACATGAGTCTTCTCACCACTTCACATTCAAGGAATTCCCATTCTTGTAGGAAACTCCCGATTTCCTGGTCACTCTAAGGTTTAATTAACTGGCCTGTTGGCTTTTCTGATCCCTGGGTTTATTTTTCCTCCTTTACTTCCTGGGGGGTTGCCAATGATTTCAGCCTGAAGTGTCTATTTTAATTCCTGATAAAAATGTCTATTTTCTCTGCAGCCACAGGGTTCTAATCCAGGGTCAGCAAAGAGCTGGTGTCCAGGGTCTTTTGAGCATGGGCCACTGCCTGTATTCCTTGCTTGGCCCTTGCAGTAAACCTTTCTCTGCTCCAAAGCCCGATGTTTCGGTTTGTGCGGCTTCACTGTGCATTGTGCGCATGAACCTGGGTTCGGCAGCACAGGCACGCACCTGGCATGCTGGAATTCAGCAGAGTGTTTGCTCCTCTCTGCTCTGGCCGTTTCTAACTGCTTTTTCAACAGACTTTCAACCAGTGTTCATGTTTTAATCTCACATCCCTATATCCAAAAAGACATGGTCCTACCAATTTCTGAGTCTTTTGGTTGTTCTGCAATACAAATGAGGTTGCTTATCAGCTTTCCACACTCTGAATTTAGGGCTTTCTCCCATCTGCTAATTTTCTCATCATTTTCTCATTTGCTTTCCAATTCAAGTTTTGTGAGCTGTTGTCTCTTTTCCAATTTTCTTGAGTGTTTAAGTCTTTTCAGCAAGACTTTTTACTATTATTTTGGTGAGCTTTCAAGAGACGGCAGAGGTTAAATATCAATCTTCTAACTTTAACCAAAATCAAGACTTTAATACATAGGGACAAAGGTCCCCATTTGAAAGAGGAGGGTGGGATGGAGCAAAGGCAGGGCCACTGATACCCTTAGGAACCTAACAATCCACCTAGATCCACAAACTATTCAGAGTTGCCTGGGAAGCTTTGAAATCTCAGTTCACACTAGTTAGCCCAGGGGGAATTCTCATCACAGTTCTCTCAAGGAATGCATTCAAACGCAAGCATTTTGAAGTAAATCATTTAATCTCTATACAATCTCTGTACACTCTGTACAAATCTCTGTATAATCCCTCCACAGTTTTTTACCTCTAGGAACCAGGGTCACTGCAAAGAAGGAGGACAACCCAAATTGGTGCCCCAAAGGAAAATTTAGTACCTATTCCTCAATCTGTTTTCTGTTGAGAGTCTACCCCCTCAGTGATTCCCACTGTCCACAAGTATCGGCTATCTTATCAGACAGCCTTTGAGCTGGCTGATTAATCTAAACTCATATAGAAATGCACCCCCTGACTCTACTTTTTAGCCTCAGAACTTCATTTAGTTCGTTTGATAGATTTTCCTGTCTTTGTCTACTTCAAGTTGAGTCTAACAGATTGAACAGCTTATTTCAAATTAGAGAGAGCAGGAAAAATAAGAAGCTTCCCATTCAAGGTCCCAAAGGGTCTTCTGCCTTTCCCCTCCTTGGCAAGCCAGGGAGTTCAGTCCCAAGTGTCTCCTTGCCTGCTGGAAGGAGTGTGCCAGCTGACTTTACCACAGCACCACCTTGTCCAGGAACCAAGTTTTGAGGTGTGTTTAGAGTTAAATCTATTAGAATCATCTTTTGTGTTTTTGTTTTTTTACTTGCAGAGCCAGCAGAAAGGCAGCTAAACACAGGGTCTGGGGTTTTTTCATCAACTAACAGACATCAGCTTATAGAGAAAGATAGGTCATATAAAGTCAAAGCTATTAAGTCAACTACAATTTAAGTGAACAAATTACATTTTCTACTGCAAACTCATTCTGCAGATTAAAGAAACACTGCATAGTTATATTTGCTTTGCAGTAGAAGGGAGTTTAAACATGAATGATCAGCTCAGGGAAAACAGCTAGTAGCAGTGGACATCTCAGGAAAATTTTCAGTGTTTCTACTGAACATCGCAAGAGACAGAGCCTTACAAATTATAATTAAATAAGACTTCTCCTCCACTGGTCTGGGCTGCTTATTCCTGATATCACCAGAGTGTACATATTCCTGGCTCTTGACTTCTGAGCTTACTGTGGAGGATAATGATCAGCCTAATACTTTGAAAATTTCAAGTATTTAATGTAATAGGTTTCTTGACCACCACCCCCCGCCAAAAAATGCCATTATAGCCCATATAATTTCTTTTATTTGGGTCAATTGTGAGTATAAAATTTTGAAGTTACTTTTCAAAGGAATTTTAAAGGAAAATAAAAATAGAAGCCTCTAGCAAGCAAAGGGGCACTATGCCTTGACCATCTTCTCTTTTCAGAGGCGAAGGCCTTCCCAGAGACAGTCTCAGGGAATACCAGCTAGTTATGCATCACCTCAGCCTTTCTACGGGAGTCAGGAAGATGACAGAGTGCCCACCCCCTTTATTTTTTCGAAGTCCTATTAATATAATTTAAAAAAAGTTTTCATCAGAAACAACTGACAATATTTAGTCGGTTATTTTCAGACTTTAGTTGGCCTATCATTCAGAATTCAGAACTGGAAACCAAGATCTAACTTGCCTCTGCCCTGGTCTGGCTAACGACTACAGATTTAGTAGGCCTGCAATCCGTCTGAAACAGTGTATCCCAAACAGAAACGTTCAGATGAGCTATATTGACACACAGTATTTATGTTGATTTTTTTTTGGTAATTACTTTAATCAGTATTAGAAAATACAAGAAATTAAACCGATGATTTCACTCAAGCGAAGTAAATGCAAATTGACTTAAAAATTAGGTAAATAATTCAGGTGGTACTCAAGTATGGCAAAAATCAGGAAGCCTGAATAGTTGAAGAATGGCTGGATTTATTCCAAGGAAATGAGGTCTATAAACTGCCACTTCACTTCTACGTCTACTGCATCCGTTTCTGATGCAAGGAGTGGACCTAAGGACCACCACCACCCAGCCTATGCTCCAGGCCCACTTTCAAATGGGGGCAAATTCACCATACAAAATTCACAGACGGCATCAGCAGAAGTAACAATACCAAAGCAACTGACGGAGCAGTGAAGAGGAGGAAAATGCTGAGCGTTTTTCCTTAATGTAGTAGGGTTAGGAGAAATTTTATTTTTAAAATGCCCTGTATTGTTCTTAAAGGATTGTTTGTGCAACAAAAAACATAAAAACTTGCAAGTAGAACTCATTTTGTTTTACAGTCCAGACAGTTTAAAGCAGCTTCTTCTTAAAAGTACCTTTATGTAAATCGTCACCATTTCAGTAAGTAAATGCAGGCCTACAAGTTCAGGGGATAAAAATGGTTACATAAGCTGAAGGGGACATCAGGATGTGTCCTTTTTTGAATATGAATAGCAGGAGTAGTTCTACTCTTTAAAAGAAATTAAAACAGCATATCAACAGTACAACTCACTGTAGGAAATAGATAATATGCCTTCATCTTTGTAGTTCTACTATTTATTCTTCTAGTTATTCACTCATTCATTCAAAAACATTTAAGGGCTTACTATATGTCTAAGGAATTACTGCCAGCAGTGAAAAAATTCTTTTCCTCATCAGTTTGACCTAAGAATAAAAGAAGCAAAAACATCATTTTGCCATTTTTGGATTAAAATTCACAACTTCCTAGAAGCTATTCTGGATCAACTCTACTCTATGCTAACAATGCCTTTACTGTCTCTTCTTGGTTCTTATTTTATACACTATTCAACAAAGTTGGTTGCTGTGGCAGGCAGAATAATGTTCCCCCCAAATAGGTTGACTTACAATCGCTAGAGGGCTTTACAATTGTCAGTGGAGGCTACTGGAGAGTAAAACTAAACTAGGTGGTCACACAGGGAAAGAAGCCGAGTTTTAGCATCACTTGCCATATAAATGGCCTCACATGTTCCAGGTTAGCAAAGAAGCATTGTAGTTGACTTAGAGATAGCCATCCAATTTTAGATCTCAGGTAAGTGGAAAAGTTTCACAGTATACTCTGTGTTGATATGCAAAACTTTGTTAATGTGTATGTTTTGTTTGGATCTTTATCTTATTTTTTACTTACTAATGCTATTTAGTAAGCACTTGAGAATGTGGCAAGCACAGCATTTATTAGAAATACATGGTAGAGTTGCTGGCAATGTGGGTCTGGATTTTTGCTGAATTTTGGATTAGGAAACTTTCTTACCTTGAAACCCCTTGAGCAATTGTGACTTAAACCAGAGTTTAGTCCTTGATTATTTCCTGTTAAGGGACTCTGGAAATCTTCCACAGCATGTAACAGTAGGGCTAAACCTAAAGAAAACACTCAACAATTAGGTGTTGTTGATTGATTTCACCCTATGTTTGATTGATTTCACTCTGTAGACTCAAGTGAGACTAAATTGTTCGCCATTTTTCTCATTTAGTATTTTCTTCAGTTTCCTGGATCCCAGGAGATTTTTAGTAGGTTTTGGATGAGCCAACAAGGATTTCTGACCTCCATTCTCAGAAAATGTCTGGCCTCACCTCAAATCTGGATTTGACCATTACAGAGGGTGGATAGGGAGCATCATCACTAGACTGAGGGTCAAGTACACTTTGTCATCTTGGTATTAGTTTTTGTCACAGTTCCTAGCATGCTAATTTTCAAATAAATGATTTTTGGAAAAAAATGTATTTACATCCAGGTATCATGTTGAATACACAAATATAGAAAATTAAGTCATTTTTTCCCCGTTATCAGAGTTTAGGTTGGCCTTCTGAATTAATGAGAAAATGTTTTCTTGAGTATTTGTGTTATCTTGCAGGGTGGGTAGGACTGTATTTTAAAGTTAAATGACTAAAAGTACTATTTTTGGTTTTTATTAACGAGCCTGGGTTAGGGCTACAGTTGAAAACCTCTGGATCTTTACAAATCATGCAGTTTATTTAAGCAGCAAGGGTTGTATTGCTCTCAATTTCACTAAATCAACATTCATTATGTATAAACAATTAAAGCGCAAAAAGCCTTAAAAAAAAAAAAGACCATAACCAAAACCTGTGTAGTCCCAAAGCAGCATGGAGCTGTACAGGCCGGAAGCATCCATTTAAATTCCTGAGTTACAAGGAACATCACCCCTACATAAGCAAAAATTTACAGTGATTTTATCAGGCATTTCTCACACCTGTTAAAATTATAAGCATTATTTTAAAAAGAGAGCGAGAGAAGAGCAGAGGCAACATGAGAAGAATGGAGTTGGCTGCTCCAGAGACATCTGCAGAGGACACTACATATTTCTTCTCGCCCTGCACGCTGGACGGTAAACCGGATCTTCTGGGACTTGCTGGGCAGCCGACATTTTCCGTAGCAGGAGTTTCACTGTCAAGGTCTGAAGGATGTTAAACGCTCGGGCCAAAGGCCAGGCGGCTCTTTACCGTCAAGTTAAGTAGCGGTGGGAACGAGCGGAACAGCCCGATTCCCCTCCAGTGCAGAGTATGGACGTGCCTGCCCCTCCGGCACCGAGCACTGCGGAAGCGGCGAGCCTGGTCCCACTGTCCGGCGGGAAAGCCGGAGCTGCCAACCGTCCGGCGCGCCCCAGCCTTCCGCCTCCCGGTCCAGCCCGGCGGCCCGGCCACCTCTGCTTTGGGGACGCGGAAACCCCGTAGGAGCAGGGCGGGCGGGGAAAGCGGGTCTTCTATCGCTTGCTGCAATATTCTTCCGCCGCAGAGCAAAGAGTCCCAACATCCCCCGCCAGGGTCTTGGGATGTTCAGCAACGCCGTAAGATCGGCAAATAACTAAATTTGGGTTTTCCCACCGATTTGCTTAGGATATTTTCTGAGATAAGCACCCCAGGATCACAATTTTGTGGCTGGTCGAAGAACGACGGGAAAATTCCTCCGCAGAAAACGGGTCCCGGCCGCGAGCCTATAAAAAACGGGTGGTGCGGCCCTTCTGCCTTTCCAGTCAGGCACTGAGTGGTTCCTCGGATCATGTCTGGTAGCTCCGCGGATTATAACAGGTATGCCGCTTCCTCGGTGGTGGTGGTGCTCGTGCTCTGTGGCACAGGTCCTAAGGCGCTGCAGGAGGTTGTAATAGATGGAGAGGAGGCAGGGAACCCCGGGTTCATAGGCGTGGCTTTGGGGTACAGTACTCCTGTGTTTTGTCGAGAAGCTTCCATGATAGGTAGGGCCCGGATTGTGGGGAGACGGGTAAGAAAACAAGGTGGTGAAAGAGTGTGTTTTCCCGAAGACGCCTTGAAATCGCGGCCGTTTCCCCTGCCCATACGGAGCCCGGCATTTATTGGCAGCCGTGGCGCAGTCCGCAGTCGGTACGGTGTAACTGGTCTGTCTAAAGCTCTGTTCGCGGCCAGTGGCGCGGTTTGGGAGCTCTAGGCAGTAGGTTGGGTGGGGGCCGGACGGCAGCGGCGGCCGGAGGCCGGATGGGGCCGGGCCGGCAAAGGGGCCCCGGCGAGCCGTTGGCAAGGCCTCGCCGGGCCTAGGCCCGCGTCAATCACTACGGCTTGCGCATTGTTAGGGGCGGAGCTCGGCGCGTGGAGCTCTCGCGAGACGGGGCACCGCCGAGAGGGGAGCGCCTGGCGCTCAGGCCTGGGGGGAAGGGCCGGCGTCCGTGGGGCCTTTCCGGGCGTCCCCGGTTCCTAACCTTTGAGCGGCCGCACAGTACATCGTGTGCCCTGCGGCACCAGCTGCCTTTGCTCGTTTGGGAAGTGTACACGTGCGGGGGAGAGCGACCGGATGAGAAAGGGCTTCTCTTCCCCTCAGTGTGCAGTTGCAGGGGTTTGGGGAAGGGACGTTCTCCTAACAGCAGTATTTTTGTCAGCAGAGAACATGGCGGCCCCGAGGGAATGGAGCCCGATGGTGTCATCGAGGTAAGAAATGGGTGTGGAATTTGGAACTTTGGAAAGGTGAGTTTGTTCATCCGTTTATTCCTTTTTTTTTTTTTTAACTTTTCAGAGTAACTGGAATGAGATTGTTGATAACTTTGATGATATGAATTTAAAGGAGTCTCTTCTTCGAGGCATCTATGCTTATGGTTTTGAGAAGCCATCAGCTATTCAGCAGAGAGCTATTATCCCGTGTATTAAAGGTAAAAGAACTCGTTGGCGCTTCTTAAAAATGAATTCCCTGTTCTGCATAGGACCTGCACCTTTTTCTCTTTAATATGGGAAAATTATCTTTTGGGGGACTAGCACCTATTTGTATTCCTTAAAGTGAAATGATGGCAATCATCTTTCGGGACTGACCTGAAATGAAGAGAATACTCATTGCTGATCACTTGATTATTTGGGCATAATTCGTGTTCCAAATGGAATACGTGGTGTAAACTAGAAGTGGCGGTTTGATGTGGGATCGGTAAATGTGTATCCTACTTTTTTTAGGGTATGATGTGATTGCTCAAGCTCAGTCAGGTACTGGCAAGACAGCCACATTTGCTATTTCCATCCTGCAACAGTTGGAGATTGAGTTCAAGGAGACCCAAGCACTAGTATTGGCCCCCACCAGAGAACTGGCTCAACAGGTATTGATAGTGTAGTTCAAAAAAACTGCTTGCGTGTTGTACAGGTTTCAGGTTTCACAATTGTGAAGAATTTAAAGCTTAGTATAAATTTGAGCCCTCCTTTTAACTGTGTGCATGCAGGGAGTTTCTGTTGAAAGCTAAACAGTCAAACGGGAACTGGGTGTGCAGGTATGGTTTGCAGGGTTGTGTAACAGATTGAGAAACAAGTTTTTGTTCAGGGTGGACTAGATCTGTTCTCATTTTCAAGTTTGAATGCAGTTGTGCAACATGAAAACTACAGTGACATGTTATTTGACTGTCTTAGTAGTTTGTGATGTATCTGTTGCATGCTGTGTTTTCAGAGCTCACTGCCATATTGGTTTGAAGTAAAACCTTGGTAATACATCTGTAGGGTTTATTAAAGCCAAGATTACGTCGCAGTGCTACGGGAAAAATTATTGTTTTACCATGGTTTACACTTTAATACACAATGAAGAATAACAGTAGGAAATGTTTTTAGTTACGTAGCTGGTACCTGGGGCAACAGGATCTCAAGTTTGACAAGGCACAAGATGTTTTCAGGGAAGTTTATCTTGAGGCATTTAGATTGGTCTGCATTTTAAGCTCGGAAGTAGTTAAGTGCTCTGCATGCATTAAAGCTGTTTGTAGACCAGATATTTGCCATTATGCTTTGGAAGTTAAGTCACAGAACTAGTAATTCTGCTGGATAATAATCAGGCTTTTGGCTTTCAGATCCAAAAGGTAATTCTGGCACTTGGAGACTATATGGGAGCAACTTGTCATGCCTGCATTGGTGGAACCAATGTTCGAAATGAAATGCAAAAACTTCAGGCTGAAGCACCACATATTGTTGTTGGTACACCAGGGAGAGTGTTTGATATGTTAAACAGAAGATACCTTTGTAAGTATTGCTTGTCGAATATAGTTTGGTTTTACTATTATAAATAAAGTAAATAGCATGCCTGAAAACCTAGAGATGATAGTATGACTTTATTTTAAACAGCTCCAAAATGGATCAAAATGTTTGTTTTGGATGAAGCAGATGAAATGCTGAGCCGAGGGTTTAAGGATCAAATCTATGAGATTTTCCAAAAATTAAATACAAGTATTCAGGTGAGCTTTATTTCACTCCCACTCTTAAAATAGCTGGAGGTTAGGTTTAATGCAGGTATTATTACAACATAACTGAAGTGTTCTGTTGTCATTCCCCCTGAAAGCAAAAGCAACTGATGCATAACGCTCACAATTCCATGCTCAGACAGAGATGCTTGGTCTCAAAGATTTTTTTTCGTCGAGTATTGTGCCAAGTTGTGCTAACTACTTGTGTGACGTGTGACAGCATAATGAATTTTTTTTTTTTAAGGTGGTGTTGCTTTCTGCCACAATGCCAACGGATGTGTTGGAAGTGACCAAAAAATTCATGAGAGATCCCATTCGAATTCTGGTGAAAAAGGAAGAATTGACCCTTGAAGGAATTAAACAGTTTTATATTAATGTTGAAAGAGAGGTAATTTGTCTAATTGTCAAACATAAAAATGTAGCCAGGTTTTTTTTTTACCTTCTTGAATAAGCACTGTGCTAAAATTACAGAAACTAGGATCACATCTTGGTTTTTGTAATAATGCTAGCAGAGTACACACAAGAAGAAGAGTAACTGCACTAGGTTGTAAAAGACTGGGGTGGACCTCTTTCTTAATGTCCAATGTCCTTTGTCTTAAGATTTGGTGCAATATGTCTTTAGACCAATCTAATAATGAGTTTCTAATGAATGTAAGTTGGAAACAATCATGTTAATTACTGTTAACTTTCTCTTTGAAATACTGTAGGAATGGAAGTTGGATACACTTTGTGACTTGTATGAGACACTGACGATTACACAGGCTGTTATTTTTCTCAATACAAGGCGTAAGGTGGACTGGCTCACTGAGAAAATGCATGCCAGGGATTTCACAGTTTCTGCTCTGGTAAGAGGTATTCTAACCTAGTAATAGTAACTTAAGTCTACCTTCATTAAAGCAGGATTTAGACTACAATATAGCTGCTAAGTGCTGTGTTGTCGTTCCCCCTGCTCAAAATAAAGTTGTTTCTTAACTATACCTGTCTGCTGTACCCCTGTAGCAGCCAGGGACGCTTGGTCTCATACATGTTGATAAGGTTAAATGTTGATTTGATTGGTGATTCTTGAATTAATAGGTTTGTTCCTTTGCAGCATGGTGACATGGACCAGAAGGAAAGAGATGTTATCATGAGGGAATTCCGATCAGGGTCAAGCCGTGTTTTGATCACTACTGACTTGTTGGTAAGTCTTTCACTGCTCTTTTTAATTCACCAAAAGTTTGTTTGGGGGGAAGGTTTTTTAATAACCTTTACCAATTCTAGGCTATTTGGGAGAATAAAGAAAAGACCACACTCCACAGTGAGCTATACCACTTAGTATAGTTCATTACTATTTTGTGGCCTACATTACATAGGTGTCTAGTATTTCAATTAGAATTTGAACATCGTCATTGTATTTCAGGCTCGTGGGATTGATGTGCAACAAGTGTCATTGGTTATAAACTATGATCTACCTACCAATCGTGAAAACTATATTCACAGGTAAGTAGATGGCATCTTGACTTTACTGTACTGGTAAAATTCATATTTTGCTTTTCTACTGACTGATTTGTCTGAAAGGTAACCTCAAATCAGGGAATTGAGTAATATGACATAGTAACTTGGTAGGGTGTAATTAAAATTGTACTTGGGAAGATTGGTCATACACAGTGGGAAAACAGTTGTGAATGTTGCCCAAGTTGTGGACTCTGTACATACAGATAAGGTTGTTTTAGATCGGTTGGTCTTAGCTTATTTTTGAGCTGTATTTTTTAGTGATGCTCGTGTCCGTGTCCATGCGCTTTCTTGGTGATTCCTCTATAGTTGGGATTTTCTTGGTGTCATCTGGTAGCAATTTGAGCAGTCCCTGGTTTAGTTATAGTGGCTTTATCCCTAAATAAATTGAATTGTACTTTGTTATATGATGTAAAAAAAGACTTTTTAAAAAATACAGGGGTCGATAGCAGCAGTTGATGACGAGATGGCGCTCAGAAACGGCGTTGACGTAATTTAGGACGTGGAATCATAAGCGAAACAGCACACTGTTTGAATAAAGAGCGAGTCGGTATTTATATTTGTTTTTCTTTTGTCATGATTATTTGATATTTTAAGATGCTCCAGCCAAGGCATTTTGTATACTAGCCTATTAGGTGGTTTGTATTGTCTGGTTTCTATCAGGAACGTTAGAAAGCTGTTTTTGGAGGTAAACACGTTTGAGTAATTTCAGTTATAACGTGTGAAACTGAGCAAAAAAGCAGTGATAAGTTTGGGTCACCATACCAAATATTTGTTTTCCCACTGGAAAAAGTTGTAAGTTTTAGACAATAGTTAACCTTGCAGCATTTGTATTTGCAGTTTACAGTTCCAGAAGTGCGTCGAAATGGATTACATAACTGTTCTTTTTGTTTTATCCCTGGTGTTTTACATCTGTCCCAGGCTGACATCTGCTCTTGGCTGGCCCACTTTGGTATGGGCTTTAAATTCACTACCCCAAACACAATACTGTCATCTGCTTTAAAAAAAAAAAATAAATAATGCTCAAGATACTTGATAAAATCTCATTTTGCAGCCAGACAAGCCTTGAATCCTTTTGGCACTAACTGCAAAGGAAGATTTTTTTCTCTAGATATTGATTAGCAGCTAGTGCTCCAATTAGAAGCACGAACTATAACCTTGATAAGTAAACAGCAGCTGCTGGTTAACAAGTGGATCATCATGTTCAGTAGTTCATGCAGCATGTGAAGTAGTATATTCTAATTGCTGATTTCTTTTTCTTACACAGAATTGGCAGAGGGGGTCGATTTGGGAGGAAAGGTGTGGCTATAAACTTTGTTACTGAAGAAGACAAGAGGATTCTTCGTGACATTGAGACTTTCTACAATACTACAGTGGAGGAAATGCCAATGAATGTGGCTGACCTTATTTAATTCCTGGGATGAGATAGTTTGGAATGCAGTGCTCGCTGTTGCTGAATAGGCGATCACAACGTGCATTGTGCTTCTTTCTTTGGGAATATTTGAATCTTGTCTCAATGCTCATAACGGATCAGAAATACAGATTTTGATAGCAAAGCGACATTAGTCGTGAGCTCTTGTGAGGAAAGTCGTTGGCTTTATCCTCTTTAGAGTTAGACTGTTGGGGTGGGTATAAAAGATGGGGTCTGTAAAATCTTTCTTTCTTAGAAATTTATTTCCTAGTTCTGTAGAAATGGTTGTATTAGATGTTCTCTATCATTTAATAATATACTTGTGGACTAAAAGATATAAGTGCTGTATAAAATCAGCCAATTATGTTAAACTAGCATATCTACCTTTATTGTGTTTGTCATTAGCCTGAATAGAAAGGCCCTTAAAATTGATTTTTTTAGAAAGCATTTGAATGCATTTTGTTTGGTATTATATTTATTCAATAAAGTATTTAATTAGTGCTAAGTGTGAACTGGACCCTGTTGCTAAGCCCCAGCAAGCAATCATCCTAGATAGGGTTAAACGTTTACCCCAGTAAAATTGCCATATTGCACATGTCTTAATGAAGTTTGAATGTTAAATAAATTGTATATTCACTTTAAAGGTGCTTTAGTCATTTTATTTTAAATTGTTCACAAAAATACATGCTGAATATGTTTTAACAATTCTGAGTTAACTGCTGCATGACAGTTGCGCAGAGGCCGATCAGCTGTAGATGTTCATCAGCACCATCTGCTAAACATTTATCAACTTCCTACAAGAAAATGAAAGATTAGTAAGTAATTTCCCTTTCAGGTGTGTATGCTGTGCTGAAATGTAGAAGATGCCTACTTACAGCAAGTTTTTCTGTAATAACAGATTTCTGTTTATCAGAAAGGTTATCATTTTCTACAACCCCATCATGAAGTTGATTTACAAGCTGAGTTGCTGCATGACCCTCATCTATTAAGTCCTGTAGCAGAAAAAGAAAATGATTTTGGTATGATTTCCATCCCTCCCCACCAGTTTAGTAAAGTGTCTTTACCTTTACCACAGCTTCTAGTTTGTCAAAAGAGCCACTCTGACATGCAGCAAATACTCCATCAATTGTTTCAGCTGGTATTACCTAAAATAATTAAAGAATGAATGAATTAAAAATAAAGCATAAAGTTTCTTGGTGAAGATGGTTGACTTGTTTCTCTGCCAAGCCTGTGCAAACTCCCTGGTTTTCTATGCTAGGACATGTGCCACTTCAAGCGTGGAACTGCTACCTGATAAACTGAATCCATACATACGGAGTTGGGAGGGCAAAGAACTGACAAAGGGTCAGCTTTAACCCTTATGCTCATCTGGTCTCCAGACAGGTGATGGAGAAAGCTACTGGACCTGAAACAAACTCTGGAAACATCCTGTTTCTAAGATGCCACTAACAAAATGCAGAGATGGGTTGGTTTATGTTTCATTACAATACAAAATGAAACCTGAAGACAAGGGTGTGGCACAAGAGAATTGCTTTAATGATTTAATTATAAGTTGGATATGACCCTTTTTCCTTTGTAAGAAAAGGGATATCTGTTAACATATCTGACATCTGTTAGATGTTAGATATCTGATATCTGCCACATCCCTGCCTGCCTGCAGCATTCTGCTAACTCCCAGAATGGTACAAATGTTTATATTCCCTCAAAATTCATGCTAAAAATCCCTAATGTATTTGGAGGTGGCACCTTTGGCAGGTGATAGGAGAGTGGAACCCTCATGAATGGGATTAGTGCTCCTAAAAAGCTCAGAAAGCTGCTTTTTGCCACAGGATGGTGCAGAGAGGTTAAGGCCATCCGTGAACTAGGAGTCTACTCAACTAGGAAGTGTGTCCTCAGGCACTCAATCTGTGGGCACCTTGATCTTGGATTCCCAGCCTCTGGAACTGATTTTTGTTTATAAGCCACTCAGCCTATGGCATTTGTTACAGCAGCCTGAATGGGACTAAGCACATAATAAGCACTCCATATATATATAAAAATTAAAAATTTTCTAAAAGCCACAAAAAAGCAAACTAAAAATTTCAGAATATCCAGTGCTCTTACCCCAGCAATGTCTGTGATCACCTTTTCTGTGACCTCCTTTCCACCTGTTAATCGAGTAGCACTTTGAAGAAATGTAATGGCTTTCCTTAAGTCTCCTTCTGACACTTTAACAAGATGAGCTAGTCCCTGAAGAGAAAAAAGTTCTTTAACCTGTTAATGGCCAATTAAGGATGTACTGGGGGAAAAACAAAATCTATTTCCATTTTTGAAGAAATGTCAGTTCTATAGCGGCAGAATTCATGGAGACAGCCATGATTACATACAGCAAGGAGAATTCAAATTACAGTTAAGTTCTGTTATAATGAATAAGGGCCTATACATTCTATTACTGCCAGAATTTCATCATACCAAATTAGTCCTTGCAGTGGAGTATGGGTATAATGACAAGTGGAGTACGCTGTCATGCAGAGATTGGCTGTCGCAGAATTTGCATCCTAACATGAAATCTGCCTCAGCTTTCAGTCTCTGAAGTATTGACAGATAATAAACTTCTAGTAGCAACAGAAAGGCTGAACCAGTAATTCCTAGACATTGTTTATTTAGCTTAACTTTGCCTGAAGAATCGGCATCAGAAATTGAAGCAACACAAATTTGACTTTCAGGAAGTGCCTCTTCATAGGCATTCATCAAAGGAATTAGTAATTTACAATAGTAATAACAGTGATTACCTCATTGCTAATTTTGATATGTTCTTTATCAGCGATGTCTAGTAATCGCTGCTCTTGAATTTTATCTGACAGAGGTTTGAAGCGGAATTTAGAACATCTAGAGGTCAGAGGTTCAATTATTCTGTAAAATATTGGAAAAAACAAATCAGCGGCTAAAGAAGAAACTCCCCAGAAGAACTCATTTTTGTCAAGAACAAATCAAGATTTGATGGAGATAACTGATTCACTTTGTTACAAAGCAAAAACTAACACACCTTTGTAAAGCAATTTTACCCCAATAAAGATGTTAAAAAAAAAAAAGATGTGATGGAGAAACTAATGTAGCCTTGAAACATTTAAATTTTTTCTCTCCCTATTTGGGTCTATCAAAATAAGGCTGCCTTGCATCCACCTTGAGGGCATTACACATACCGACTGACATAGTTACAGATGAGACAGAATCGGGTGGTTTTAGACTCTTTCTCCATGGTACGTCTTAAAGCTGCCTGAGCAGCTGAGGTCATAGAATCTGCTTCATCCAGGATCACAATTTTAAAAGGAGGACATGGCTTCCCACTGATTCAGAGAAACACAAAGGAGTTATAATTCACACATCATTATCACAATCTAATTTTGGAACATTCTCATCACCCCAAAAGGAAACCCTGTGACCCTTAGGAGTCATTTTTTCCTCTCCCAACTGTCCCAGCCATAGGCAATCAGGAATCTCTACTTTCTGTTTCCACAGATTTGTCTATTCTGGACACTTCATATAAATGGAACCACATGTTGTCAACTTAATACATTGTCTTTTGTGATTGGCTTCTTTCGCTTAATGTTTTCGAGGTTCATCCATGTTGTTGTATATCATTACTTCATTTCTTTTTATTGTCAAATACTATGGCAAATGGATGGATATACTACGTTTCACTCATCCATTCTTTAGTTGGATACTGGGTTGTTTCCATGTTTTGACTACTGTGAATAATGCTGATATGAACATTTGTGTATATGTGTATATGTTTTCATTTCTTGTCAGTATATATTCTAGGACTGGAATTGCTGGGTCATATGGTAACTCATAGGAGAACTGCCAAACTGTTTTCAAGATGGCTGCACCATTTTACATTCCAACCAGCAATGTATAAGGGTTCCAATTTCTCCACATCCTTGCTAATACTTGTTATTTTCTGTCTTTTTGATTACAGCCATCCTAGTGGGTGTAAAGTGGTATTTCATCATGGGTTTGATTTGCATTTCTCTAATGGCTCATGACGTTGATGAGCATGTTTTGATATGCTTATTGACCATTTGTGTATTTTCCTTAGAGTAATGTCTATTCAGATCCTTTGCCCATTTTTAAATTGGGTTGTCTTTTTATTATTGAGTTGTAAGGGTTCTTTTCTTTTTTTTTTTTTTTTTTTTGCGGTACGCGGGCCTCTCACTGTCGTGGCCTCTCCGGTTGCGGAGCACAGGCTCCCGACGCACAGGCTCAGCGGCCATGGCTCACGGGCCCAGCCGCTCCGCGGCATGTGGGATCCTCCCAGACCGGGGCACGAACCCGTGTCCCCTGCATCAGCAGGCGGACTCTCAACCACTGCGCCACCAGGGAAGCCCCGTAAGGGTTCTTTATTCTTGATCTAAGTCCCTTATCATGTATGTGATTTATATACATTGTCAATCCAAGGTGGATATCAAAAATTGTGTTATTCACTTTCTACAAATTCCTAAGTGTGCTCTGATATAAATTTAAATATATGCCAGGTACCAAAAATTTAACCTTGGAACTTTGCAACCTAAGGAATATATACAGTTGCGTAAACACCCCTATTGAATTATTATTAGTAACAACTCCTTTTTCACTCAATGTGTCCCAGTTTGGACAAGGTTTTACATTGTCACCAACTATGAAATATACACTGAAGCTTAAGATATATGATAGGACTTTAAAAAAATAACATAATAGCAAAAATCAGGATTTTTATTATGAGTGTACAACCAAACCATCACATTTGATTAATAAATACTCCTTAGACAAATATCGATTAAAACCCCTTGACAGCTAAATAACTTAAAATTAGTTACTATAATGGAAAGGTCATTTCTAGGTTTAAATAATTTAGATAAAAATACAATATAACATGAAAAAGAAGTTGAAAATCTGGCAGAAACATGTTTTTTAAACAAATACAATGACATGGCATAGAGAAGGGAAGGTGAGCTTACTTACTCTGAACGGCTTCCTGTCACAGTTAATTGGGCAAAATTCTTCACTTTCTCTCTAACTACTTGTATTCCACGTTCATCAGATGCATTTAACTCAAGAACTCTTAATCGAAAAAGTTCAGGCCTATGTCAAAATGAAAAAAAATTATGAAACATCACAGAGCATATAAGTAACCCAGGTTTATACCATATTTTAACATTTGTACATTTTTCAGTAGTTTAAAATACACCTGGTAAACAATATGAATAGAAGGTATACAATTCATCCTGTATTTTCTCTTTTGCAAAGGCATACAGTTAACATTCTGGCTTTTTTCCATGCATTTAAAAAAATAGATGATAATGTACTAAATTTTAAGTCAATTTTCCACTTTGGACTGTATCATAAGCATCTTGCCATGTCATGATAAACACTGTAAAAACCATTTTAATAGCTATATAACTTTCTAACCTAAGATTGTACCATCATTTAATTTACTTAACATACTTCTGTTATTAGACCTTTAGGTAGTTTTAAATATGTTACAATTTTAAATAATGCTGCAATGTAGCATATTTTGAATTATTTCCATAAAGTAGTTTGCTGTAAGGAAAATTACTGGATCAAAAATGAACAGTTAATTTTTAAGTGAGTTTTTTAAAAAAAATTATTAAAAGTAACTGTAGGAAAATCTGAGAACACAAAAGAAAATAAAAATACCTGGCACACACTGCCAAACCCTGTTTTGAAGACTTCCTTCTAGTTATTTTTCTATATATATGTGTATATTTTTTTTAATAGAAAAAAAAGAGTTGGGATTTCGTCTTTATTTTTCCTAAATAGCATGATACCCTACGCATTTTTCTATGGGCATAAACATCTAGAAAGCTCCGTGCATGTATTTTCTATTTTAAAACCACATATACTATTAAATGTGGAATTTATAGTTAAGTCCTTTTAGGTCTATCAAGACAAACATTTAAAAAAAATATTTTACAAGTTATATAATTTGGACTAACCTACTGTAGAACAACCAATAATAAACTATACTTAACAGTATCATGATGACTACATCGCTAAGGATGATTCAGACTGGATCTAACTGATTGAGTTGTAGAATAATCAAAAAAGCTCTCTTAAAATTTCCTTGGGAAAATGAAAGTTGCTGTCAAATAAAATCCTCAGTTCAGAGCAGCTTCCCCTTTTGTCCTCCTTCACATTTCAACAGAACTGATTATCCTTATATATTTGGTGGTTTCAGAGGCATCTAATTATCTTCATGTGTAGGATTTCACATGTACCCTTAGGCCATATGCCTGATATTAAAATTCTGGATTAATTAAAGATAGCCTTTGTTATGTTGGTGCATGTTGCATAGATATCAGACATGGCTGATACGTGTCTTTTAACCTTAGGTAAAGGGCTCCTCTACTACAACAGTTGGCTAAGCTGAGACAGTCAGTCTAGGACTGAATAAGAAGGTGGCTCATAGAGATTTTCTGCTGTACCTGGAATCATACTGCCTCAACTACCACACACTCTTATACTCAGGATACTTGAGGGCAAGGAGCTGGCCCAGCCACTCGAGAGGCAGGCCCTGGCAAGTCCAGAGCAAGAATGAACTCAAGAAGGGGTGGTGCGCATCAGTAGCATCAAATAGCAAATTCTATGACAGATGTGAACACGACCACTAAAAGTCATGAAACTATCAGCATGACTGGAGATAGGGTCTTCTGGTTTCCAAAATCATAATGAAAGAGCTAAAGTGATGAAAAAAATCACAAGGCTCCTTGTAGTACACTCAAACATTTGAACACGGTTCAGAATAAAGGTTACAAAAGATACAGGCAAGCTAATTTATTGGAGGGGAGGAACTGGAAATGGGTCAGCTGATTAAAAAATTCAGAACAAAAATAAACCCAACAACCTCAGAAAAACCAAATGCAAAGTTTTAGAGAATGAAAAGCAGTACCAGAGATTCTTAGCGTCAAGTCTTTAAAAAAGAGAGAGAGAGAGAGATTTCAACTTACCCAAAGAGTTCCCTAGCTGCTGCCAAAATAGTGGATGTTTTTCCAGTTCCAGGTGGGCCGTAAAACAAGAGATTAGGGAGCTGTAGAAGTTAAATTTTATTTTTTTAAAAATTGTATTCTGGCACAAATAGGTGAAAGTGACTGAAAATGTCTATGGAACAGTGCAATGACTTCCCTAATAGGGCATATATATCTGAATACAAGGATTTCTTAATATAACTGGTATCACAGTAATAACAGTACTAAATCCTGCTTTTTCACAAACACCATCATTTTTCCCTAAGAGATCTTTCTAATATCTTAAGCTGAATCAATATTTATGATTGTTCTACACCTAATCTAATACTTAGGTGGGATTTTCAAAGCTGGAATTAAAAACCTCTTATTTCTGAAGGGAATACTAGGCTTCTGTCAGTTCCCTGTCCCACACCTAGGCTTAGGACTGGGAAAGATGTTATATTTTATAAAGATGTCAGTTGCTTCAAAAGGAACACAGACCAAATTGGATTGGGCCAATACTGAGGAAAAAGGAATGAAAATGGCATACTGGGGCTTTGCATGAGCTAAAGTTCCAAGAACAGAAATATTAAAAAAAAACAAGCATCTTTTAAGTGCCAGGCCATGGTCCACATCATGATTACATACCCTGCCTGTAGGGATACCCGCATGTATCAGGGAGATTTCATCAGTGGAAGACAGGATAAGATTAAATAACTAGTTATCTTCTTTTATACCTTAAGTCTAGCTGGCTTGGCACCTATCAAATAGGCAACTGATCTGTGGTACAGATTAACAAATGTACTAAATTCTAATGAGCACTGTAATTAAACTGTACATTCTTTTTTTCTTTTAATTTTATTTCATATTGGAGTACAGCTGATTTACAATGTTGTGTGTTTCAGGTGTATAGCAGAGTGATTCAGTTATACATATATCTATTCTTTTTCAAATTCTTTTCCCATTTAGGTTATTACAGAGTATTGAGCAGAGTTCCCTATGCTATATAGCAGGTCCTTGTTGGTTATCTATTTTAAATATAGCAATGTGTACATGTCAACCCTAAACTCCCAATCTATCCCCCCACCACCGCTTCCCCCCGGTAACAATTAAGTTTGTTCACTAATTCTGTTTTGTAAATAAGTTCATTTGTATCATTTTCTTTTAGATTCCGAATATAAGTGATATATATTTGTCTTTCTCCATGAAACCATACATTTCTTTCATGTACGGAAATCACTGCACATAGGAAACTAAGCAGTATAGTTTATTTGCTTCCACTCTTGCCTAACCTTCCCCGCTCCCAGCCATTCATTCTTCACCCAAATCAGATGCCACTCTGCTTGCTACTTAAAGCTATTCACTGTATTCATACTCCACTTAGAAAAACAAAACAGACAAAAAAAATCACCCTGCTTACCATAACCTACAAGGATGTCCATGATCTGCTCACCACCTCTCACACTTTCTAAGTTCCAACTTACAATGGCCTTCAACAGCTAAGCACTTTCTGGCCTGCACATATGCTGTCCCCCATGAGCTGGGGTATGACTCCATTCTTCTGTCTGGCAACTCCTACTGCATTACAAGTCAGAAGCCTTCCCTGACCTCCCAATCTAAAGAGGGTTTCCTCTGTTATTCTCTCACTGGTCTTTGTTGCACTTGATGTAATTTGCAATTATTTATTGTTATTTATGTAACTGTTAGGTTTAATTGCAAAATACCCATTCACCTCACTATATGAGAAGCTTGAGAAGGTGAAGAACCTTATTTGTTCTATTCACATCTATATTCTCAGCATCTTCTACAGTACTCAGTATGCACCAAGTAAATAAACCAACATATAAATGTATTAGTTAAAAGACTATTACTGTTACACTGGTAACATACAGCTTAAGATACAAACTATGAGATTCACTATTTAAAAACAAAAGCAAAAGCAAAACCTCCTAGGCGTCTTCATTTTTAAGGTTGTAACTGTTATTTTGATCCAACTACCTCAGTAGTTGTAATGATTCATCCAGTCAACTATTACAATAATTTAAATCCTTTAAAACATGGTTAAATTACTAAACCCTACATTATGTAACAGTCTGATGTGTGTATATATATATATATATATATATATGCATTTAAGAACTGTACATGGACTAGCAGTTCTAAAAATCGATTTCTGAGAAATCTCTTATAATTCTACTGTAAAACCCTTTAATATAAATGAAGGAATGAATTTTTTCCTTTACTCTTTAGAGTTAAAAAAATTACTTCAACTTTAAGTTTCAAAAACCTTAAGTCTGAAAAGAAACAAATCATTAAACAAGTGGATAAAGAAGAAAGTTCTTAGTTCAGCCTCATAAATTAGATGGTATAAAGAACTGGATCATAATCCCACTACATTTGCCAAAAGAGTTGAGAATCCCAGCAATTAAAATACATCATGGGGCTTCCCTGGTGGCGCAGTGGTTGAGAGTCTGCCTGCCGATGCAGGGGACACGGGTTCGTGCCCCGGTCCGGGAAGATCCCACATGCCGCGGAGCGGCTGGGCCTGTGAGCCATGGCCGCTGAGCCTGCGCGTCCGGAGCCTGTGCTCCGCAACGGGAGAGGCCACAACAATGAGAGGCACGCATACCGAAAAAAAAAAAAAATACATCATGTCCTGCAATCTGTGTAAATATTACCATGCAATTTAAATTATATACTATTATAAAATTAAAAGCTAAAGATATTTGGATCAAATCAAAAAAATACTGGTAAAGAAAAAGATTTTCAACAGTTTTATAAATATAACTTCTTTCAAAATATATACTGTTGCAGTGTAATTCCAGGAAGAGACCAATGGCAGCAAAAACCAAGGAACCTCTAATTCAAAGCAGCCAGGTTGAGAGGAGGGAAGAAAATCTTGGGAATAAAGTAAAAACCACATCCCACTTTCACCTGCAACTGTTTCCCTTCTTCCACTAAGTTCTTAAAACACTTTATCATATACAATTTTAAGTTGCTAATTCTTCATATGGTTTGTCTCTGAATTAATCTAAAATGCAAGTCACTCAATGACATTTTATCCCACATATCACAGCAGGGGACATGATGCCATAAGCAGAACTAAAGACTCAATTTTTTTTGTATTGTAGTTCAAACCAAATCCTAAAATTAAGTGAGCAATCATACGGTCAAAGAATCTTTGACTCTCCCTTATAGTGCCTATATCATTATCTATAATTCTATAATTTATTTTGCTTACGTGTTTATTCTTCTGTGTCTCTCCCCACCAAAATAAAAGCTCACGAGCAAAGGGACCTAGCCTGTCTTGCTCAATGATCTCCACTTGAATACCATATAACAATGCCATAGAACAGAAAAGGAGATGGTCAACAAATATTTGTTGAACTAATCATCCATTGTACAAATAGTAATCAAGGGCCTACTGTATATACAGGATAGTATTTAAAGGGGGCCGGAGGCTATAAAGGAAGAGGGTGAATAAATTAAATCTCCCAATGACTTTAGACAGCATCTGCTACTCACATCAGCTCCTTCTAAAGACTTTTTTAGCACTGCAACCACTTCTTCCTGGAAAGCAACTTCATCCACATATTTTGGGCGACTGGAGAAAAAAGAGAGAGAGAAGTTATTCAGTGTATTATAGTAGCCACAGAAGTCTCTCCTTTTGCTAAAATATCAATGATAACTCTCTCGTATCAGTATGAAATGAGAAACTTTCATAATTGGATGTGGAAACCCCATCTATATTTACTTTATGCAAATATATACTGAGGAATGAAGTAATTTTTCACTTTTCCAGGTGCATTGCTTATATCTGTTGTGCTTATAAAAACTATGCAAAAGGATTTTATAACATCACAAATGCCAACTGGTTCAAAATGTAAAATGAACATTTGCCTAGAAAGTAATATTGTGTTTTGACAACGTGCCCCTAAACTAAAAAGGGAGACCTATTTAGCAACCTCAAGATAGGTAACAAAGTTACATATATGTTACTATGTTGTTAATGGGTTAATACCAATTTCTCCTATCACCTAACTGCACAAAAAATGCATACCTATTCACTTCATTGAGGGTTAACAAAATAACAAGCTTAACCAATATGGAGTGTAATTTTTGTCTTACATTGTTAACTAATGATGTTAAACGAAGTTATACTCCCAACCCTAAGTCAGGCTCTGTGCTTAGCTAACTAAACAAAAGTTTTTCTTTGATTTATACTTTTCTAACTAATCAGGCCAACGCTGGGCAGATATTTTATGTCAGATAATGTTATCTTGGAAAACCAGTGTATATTATAAACCAGGGTTTCATATTAAAATACCTGCAGAGTCCAGGCAGATAACAAGAGTGAAGAATTCGAGTGTAAGACAAGAGACACTAGTAGGGACTATGGTGAAGTGAGGAATATATACCTTTCCAAAATGAGTAGTACACACATCCATCTAAGTGTTTTCAGGTGAGAACTTGCATCTAGTGCTGCCTAGTCTCCTAAGTCTGAAAATCTAGATTTTTCCCCTTATCTAATTTATTTAATTAAAAGTTTCTAGACTTTTATGTGAAATTTCCAATTTTTAAAAGCATTGTTGGTGCCAAACAAAACTTATGAGGGCCTTACTTGCCTTATAAGTAATCTGTAATCCTTTGGTAATAACTGAGGGTACACCAGGGGTTCCAACTACTTGTTATGATATCACTTAGCTGACTGAAATTTAAGAGCCACTTCAGGGGCTTCCCTGGTGGCGCAGTGGTTGGGAGTCCGCCTGCCGATGCAGGGGACGTGGGTTCGTGCCCCGTCCGGGAAGATCCCACGTGCCACGGAGCGGCTGGGCCCGTGAGCCATGGCCGCTGAGCCTGCGTGTCCGGAGCCTGTGCTCCGCAACGGGAGAGGCCACAGCAGTGAGAGGCCCGCATACCGGGAAAAAAAAAAAAAAAAAAAGAGCCACTTCAGGTGCTGTTTTTGCCAAAAATGTATAAACAAAAACTCAACAATTTTCAGCTATCAGTAATGAAAAGAGGAACAGATTATTTGGACTTAAGTCGAACTCCTAAGAGCTTATAGAAACTGTTTTCTTCACTGCTGTATCCCAGCCCCAAAAACCATAGACCTGAGTTACAGAGAAGGCTGTAGTTCATTCAGAAAATACGTGAATTCAACTAGATTATTCTAAGGTACATTTCAGTTCCAAGGTTCTATGACTTATATAATTGGGTGACTTTTAAGGCAACATTTAAACAAGGCAAATCATCCTCCTCTTAAATTAAAAAAAAAAAGTGATCAAAACTGGTCAGAGAGATAATTTATTAACTATTTCAACAAAAACAAAAGCGTTCTTACTATTTTTCCACCCACGGAACAGGTTTAGCTTTCTTGTTCTCTCCACTACTTCTGGCAGTGGCAGCTACTCCTCGATCCTTAGTCAATGGTGGTTTACTGCTGATAGATGTGCCTTTTAGAAATGCCTGCATGGTTACTTCACCCTGACCAGGTGCAAGACAGAAAAGGAAAAGCTCTTTTGAAACCATCATGAGGAAGTACAGCCTGAAAGCACACTTAACCTTGTGCAAAGACATTCAAAAAATATTAAATGAAGGACATCACCCCATGACCTAGCATCCTTTGAATGCATTCTACTGAGGACTACAGGGACAGGAAAAAGGCCAAAGTGCTGAAGGAACTTAAAATCTACTTATAGGGACTTCCCTGATGGCACAGTGGGTAAGACTCAGAGCTCCCAATGCAGGGGGCCCGGGTTTGAACCCTGGTCGGGGAATTCGATCCCACATGCATGCCACAAGCTAAAGATCCTGTGTGCTGCAACGAAGATCCTGTGTGCCGCAACTAAGACCCGGCACAGCCAAAATCTATAAATAAATATTTTTTACAAATCTACTTATAGTGAGGGACTTATAGAACAAAGTTCTATAACTTTAACCAACTTTTTGATAACCATGATGGCATTAATGGCCAAACTGTACATGGGTCTCAACAGTCTCTTCCGTCATGGGCCTAACTCTAGCTCAGACCCTGGAATGAACTCAGCAATTAGGAGGAGTACTGGGACCAAAAATGAGAACCTCCACTTCTCTTGGGCCTAAAGCGCCGCTGGAGAGCCTATTTTATGGGCAGAGCCCGTGCCTGCCTTCAGACAGAAGCTTTTGTGGGGAGGGGAAGGCGGGGGGGGGGGCGGGGGGGGAGGCGAGACACTGTTGTTAAAATGGAAACAGCTGTTTTTCTCATAGCATGCTCATTTGAAGAAACCAAAACAATTTGGAAAAGCATGAGGAGTTTTAAAAATTCAAAATCTCACCCAGAAGATAAGCACTATTAACATTCAGGTAAACGTTCTGCAGGCAGCAAAAGGCTGTTTTTAGGGATAGTTTGTCTGAAAATCCCCAGCATTAATGGCAATTCTATTTTTTTCACTGCTGTGTCTCCAGTGCCTGGCACAGAATAAATGCTCCATAAGATTTGGTGACTGAATTACCACTTATCAGACTCAGTTTCGCCTTCTGTAAATGAGCTAAGGCCCATTTCATAAGGCAACTGGGTCAAATAAAAGAATCGTGCAAACACACAGCTCTGTGCTTGGCATATGGGTATAATCAATAAATAAAATAAATTGTTAACATCTGTAAACAACTAAGGTTTTTAACGTTATTGGATTACTCAGTCCCTGCCACAGGCTGCCAAACAGTAATACCGCCCAAAGCAGGGCTCTGAACGATGCTAGACTGAGCCACCCGTAGACCAAGGAGTGCGCAAGAGGTGGAAGACATCACAGGGGCATCGAGGGCACAGGAGTAGAGGAAAGCGAAGGCAGTCCTCGCAATTTCTCCGGCTGGTCACCTGTTCTCCCCGGCTCCCCGCGTGTGTCCCCCGGCACTGCCTGGGCCTTTTAGCTGCACGTCTTGAGAGCTAGGACGCCACCGGCTCGTTCCTGAGGTTTCCGCAGCAGGGAAAGGACGAGGTGGTCGCGAAGTCTTAGCCCCGTTCCCCAAGCGGAGACTCTCAGGCCCAGGAAGCCCCGAGCCGCCAGAGTGGCGGGGGGAAACCCTTACGGTACCCGCCGTCAGCAAGCAGCCTGAGTTCCCGCCACCGAACAGCGGCGAAAGGCAGGGCGGGAACACGCCGCACGTCAAACGTCACTTCCGGCCTGCTGCGCGCGCCCCACCTTAAGGGAGCCGTATCCTCCTATTCTGTGGTGTTTAAGCTGAGACACGCGGACTCTCGGGGATGCCGGGGCTGGATGGGAATGAGTCCGGAGGTGTAAATAAAGCTCCATCCTGTCCCGACGTAGCCCTCCGACTAGAGGCTGCGGGGCAAGGGAACTTGAGAGCTGCCGTCTGTAGGAGAGGCTGGGGCCGAAGACCCGCCTGCTCAGCGGACGGGGGCGGGGAGGGCTCCGGGAGCCCTGACCCGCTAGGGCGGTTGAGGAGGGGCTTGTGGGCCTCGAATCGTGGAGGTCCACTCTCTTTTGTAGGTACGAGCCTGCAGAACCTGTAATTCATTGGCAGTCATGGGCATGTCACTGACATTTCTGCGGCGACACAATTCGGCCTGCAACCTGCTTCACCCCAAAGAAGGGCGGGGATTGGGGAGGGTGGAGTCTATCCTTCGCCAGAAGAGGGCGCCGTGAAGATCCCCGCCCTCTCCCTCCGGCTTGGTCGTCGCGGAGCAAACCGTGTGTGCTTTAAGGGCGGAGACGTCGGAAGAAGATGCCTTTCCTTGCCCTTTTGGGTGCATGTGGCTTATATCTCTATTAGTGTCTGCCCGTTGGTGAGAGGGAGGGCCTTGCCGCGCAGCTATGGTCAGCTAATCCCAGGGCCCTGCCCAGAAATTTGGTGGTGCAGACGCTCAATAAAAGTTACAAGATTGATAATGTTAACGCCACCAGGGTACATGCAATGTGTGCTCTAGGCAAGTGTTTGAGGCCACCCTTTTAATCTTTACCCACTGCTTGTCTTAACTCTGGAGTTTTCCTAAATGTTATTGAAATCTGAGCCTTTTGAAATGCTGCCTTCGCTGCAGACCTTTACTAATTACCCTAACCCACAGGGTTGATCTGGGTCTTCTCCGGATGAATGACTTTTATTTGGCACATACTCATCATGACACTCACTGTTAACTTTACATGTTCATTTGTCTTTCAACAAATGCTTATGGAGTGCCCATACCTACACTGCGAGGTGCTGGGGATACGGCAGAAAACAAGCTGGAAGGTCTTGCCCTCAGGAGAGTGACAGTGTGACTTGTTATGCAGAGGAAGTAGGGGCTCTGAATATATACATCCCAGGCCTAACCTAATCCAGGGGTTAACCAGATTAAGGGTGCTTTGTTTTACTTTGTAACTCCCACAGGCAGGGCCTGGTACAATCTCTGGACAGTATAAAAAGCACACAGTTTACCTATCTGGTCACTGGTTTACATTGTCAAAACTCATCACAACGTACATTTAATGTTTGTACATTTTATGTAAATTATACCTAAATAAGGTTGATAAAAACAAAGATCTGTGAAGGTAGGTGGCATTCATTTGCTACCTGAACACCACAACCACACAGAGGGAGATATAATCCCATTTTACAAAGGAGACTCAGCCTTAGATGGATAAGGTTAACAGCAAGTAAGCAGCAAAGCCAGAATCCACATCTAGGACTGTCTGGCTCTGGAGTGGAGGCTTGTACTTCGTCACGAGGCGGGTCCAAGGCTGGCATAGAGGTGCCTTTATCCTAAGTAGAAAAAAAGAGACCTGAATGGTAGCCTGTTAGGGCAACTGGTTTAGAAAAAGTCCCACGTTCCTTCAGTACAGTCAGCCCTATGATGGGGTGAAAGTCTTGGTGATTAGAGGTTGGGCTGCATTTCGGCCTCCACCTGCCGTTCCATTCAGCTGGCCGTTCCATTCTTGAATACAACTATAGTAGCATCCTAATCCAGGTATTTCGTGAGTTTATGTGTGCACCAAGTACTGTCTCTGTCACCAGAACAAGAAATGTCATTATATAAATACATAACGTTTTTTTGTATTATACATGGGTGCTCACCAGTTACTAAATTTATAATAGCTTTTATTATTTTTTAATGGATATTCATTTAGTTACTATTATGGTACGATAATGTGGAAATTTGTGACGTTTTTCAGTGTTAAAAGAGGGCTTTCAAAAGTTGAGTACAACTCTACTTAGTATGTTGCCAAGACAGTACTGTACCTGGATTATGATTTATGGGTCCATTAGAAAAGGAAAAGACTTGGATGGAAATTAAGATTGCTGTCAGGAGTGGGAAGAATTAGACAGTGGATGGCCGTGTCATTTTTAAAATCAGGAAAAGCAGGTGTAGTGGATGCTATGGTGTGCCACCTTTCAGGACTGAGACACTCACTCCCATAGCTGCTTTGAGTGTCAACAGCTGACAGCTCCCAGCTGAGTCCTCTCTAGCAACTGTCCTCAGCCAAACACAGCCACTTTGCCCAAAGTCACTCTTCCTCCTTGGGGCAGTCCACCTCCAAGGACAAATCTAGGAGAGTTATAAAGGCTAAGCCATTTCGCCTTATGTGGCACAACTCATGGATTGTCCCAGATCTCTGTGCACTTGCATCACAGTACAACCTCTGCCCAGTCCTGCTTCCCTGACCCCTCTCAGGTGTTGGTCTCTAGAGTACCACTTAATTAAAAACCTACATGCGAATCTCAAAATCTCAGAATCTGTTTTCCTAAGGAATTCAACCCATATGGTTGCTACAAAAAGTAGGCCTAGAAAAAGATTCTAAGACGAAATTTTGAAGTTGGATCACCTACCAGCCTTCTGGTAATGAGAACCCCATCTCCGGTGACAGTGGGGACTGATAGCCCCTGGAATGGTATGGCAAAATGGGATGCCAGTGGAAGGGAATGTACTAACAGATGCAAAATCCCAGATGTTTTAGGGAAAAGCAATTATAAGAACTTTGGAGTTGGATGGCCACTGGGGGAGGCGGGGCTCGTTAATTTATTAAATGAAAGACTGACAGTGATTAATTGCCAATTTCAGCCCAAGTGTGAAAGCCAGAGGATCTATTTGACAGCTTATAAAATGATTCACATATCCTGCAGCCAGAGGGCAAAAAAATCTGGGGCTGGACCAAAAAACTAAATTTTAGGAGTATCAGAGTTCCAGAGAAGTTTAAATTCTCAGCCTCACCAAGTCTGCCACACTAAGGTCAAGGCCCTGACTGGGAGAAAAATGGGATGCTGATACCTGAAATGAAGTCACCTGGGTTGATGTATTTGAAAATCTTAAATTTCCCTATTTCCCTGAATGTTTTTGATCTACAGAAGTAGCTCCTTCTTCCCTGTTAGAGGCTGATGCTAGGCTCTTGGGGATGTATGTATATGCTTGATGACGTAGAGGCTTCCGCCTTGTACACGTCTGCCCTTACCCCATCTATTCCCCATCTATTCCACCATCTATTCCACTTTCCACTCGCAACCACCAGAATGATAGCCAAGATTAAGTCACAAGGTAGCCCACCTGGCGAAATGCTGTGATGGCTCAAGGTAGAAGAGGACTATATGGAAGAGCTGCAGGACTGCAGCGTGAACTGGCAAAGCAGGAGAGCATATATGGGACTGCGCTGGATGAAGAGGAACAGAATACACAGTTGGAAAAGGGGGATAAACCTACAACACAGGATTTAATAGCTTGGCAAAGGCCCCAGGTAATAGTATTTGGTGGGCCCTTGGAAGCTTGGAAAAAGAAATAGCCCACACTAAATAGGTAGAAATGCCAGAACTACAGTGGTAAACACTGGCGGAAGAAGTCAAAAGACTCACAGAAGTAGGATATACTACGTAAGGCCAAAAAACCACTAGCCAGCTCAGTTCTTGGGATACAGTGTTCTTGTCCAAAGCGATAAGGATCGTGCTGATGAGGAGGCCTCCAGCTCAGTGGTGGGCTGTCCTCTGTAGGCCAAGGCTGCTGGTAGCAGATGCTGGGACAGAGCAGGATTTTCTGATAGCAATGGAGACAACAGACTTCCAAAATAACAGAGGCCAGATGGCAATGCTTAACTCTCAAAAACAAGATAGGTGCAATTGTCATCATGAGTGGCGAGGTCAGAGGCAGTCACGGAGGTCTGACTCACAGAGAGCTCGGGAGGTGGTTGATACAGCACCACATCCCAAGGGACATGACAGATGGGCAGCAAATGAGACTATTGCTCAGTCTATACAACCAAAGCAAGGAGGCTGAATGCAGCCACGATAATAAAAAGTCATGATCACTTTCTAAGTTTCCAGACCTGAGCCAGTTCTCTGACCCAAATTCCACTGACTGATGGAGAAAATAGGTCCTTATGAATCATGGCATGCATGTAACTGAGCGGGACCGTATGAGGCCTTCCCAGAATAGACCCCCACTCGTGTCCTCCGCCTGCATTTTGCCTGCAGAAAAACTTTAGTTAAAGAATAAATTTAATCAGAGAAGTGAGGAAATGCAAAGGAAAGGAAGGAAAACAGTCAAGCAAGACAAAATAATAATACTTTAGCCATTAAACAAAGTCAAGGACCTTTAGTTCTTCCTTAAGCACTATAGATAATATTCTGAGCCATGTCCTTTGAGCTGTTTTGCAGATACTGAAACCCCTATCAGGTGGAAGAAGTTAACTGTATGCTGCCCACAAGCATGTAGACCCCAGACCGGTTGGAGAGACGTTGACGTTGACTCCCAAATACTTCACCTCCAACCAATCAGCAGAATGTCCACGAGCTGATCACGCCCTGCTTCTTGAACACTATGAGACTCCTCACTATCCCCTCCAGGGTGGGACACACAGTTCTGAGGGCATTAGTCCATTGTGGCCCCCTTTGCCTGGCAAAGCAATAAAGCTATTTCTTTCTACTTCACCCAAAACTCTGTCTCCGAGATTTGATACACCACTTGCGTACGGAGGCCGAATTTCAGCAACCTGAGTAGAGATTTCTTCAGTCCTTGCCCAAAGCCATTTATTCATGAGACTATACACTGGGGGGGGGGGGGGAAGAAGGATACAAAATCCTTTCAAGGACAGTTGGATACAAGGTGTGAGTTGAGGAATGCAGGGACCCAAAGCATCCTCATAACTCGCTTGTTGGAATGGGTGGATAAGGGGTCAGGTAGTAAATGGAGTTTGGACTCAGGTCTGGCTCATGGTAGGTCACTGGCTCCACGGACTCACTCACTGATCATTTCCTTGGTTCTCAAAGGAATAACTGGACTAGCCATACTTAGGTACTGGCAATAACCACATTGGTTCCTTGTCCTGTGCAGTACGGGCTAGTAGCGAAAACCAAGTAGAAGCCTTTGAAATCCCCTTTACCAAGATGGTAAATCAAAAACAATACCATATGAAGTATATGGCTAATATAAGTGCCACCCCACTCCCACTTAAACACCAGAGTCGGCAGGAGTGGTGGTTCTCATCACACACCTTTTCTATTCATCAGTATGGCCGCTATAAAAACTAGATATATCCTGGAGGATAGCAGTGGGTTACCATAAAGTCAACCAAGTAGTAGTCTCCCAATTACAGCTGTGAGCTAGATATGGTATCTTTGCTAGATCAGGTTAAAATGGCCTTAAATATATAGCATATGGCCATCAGTCTGATAAATGTATTATTTTCCATCCTTATCAGAGGACCGAAGCAGTTCACATCCTCATAGGACAGGACACAGTATCAACTCACAGTGTTGCCTGGAAGCTAAATCTGCCCTTTGCCCTAATATAGTCTTAAGGACCTGGGCCATCTGGACACTCTGCAGAAGATCACATTGTTTACTATATTAAATGGTCAAATGAGTAAGAAGTGACAAATGCATTGGAAGACTGGATAAGACACGTGCATTCCGGAGGGCAGAATAAAGACTAGATGAAGATTCAGGGGTCACTACTTCAGTGAAGTTTTTAGAGATCCAGTGGTTTGGGGGGAGCTGGAACATATCCTCCCATCTCCACTGCATTAGGACAAATCATTATCTCATACCTCACACAACTAAGAAGAAAGCACGATGCCTGGCAGGCCTTCTGGATTCTGGAGGCAGCATGTTCCATATTTAGAAATACTGCTCTCACTTATTTCCTTAGTGACAAGGAAAACTGCCAACAGGAACGGGTTGTGTAGCAGATCTAGGCTGAGGTGCAAGCATCCCTGCTCCTGGGGAATACAACCAGTGGGCTACACAACCAGGTAGACTCTATGGGATTAGAGTTATCTGGGGTGAGAAAAGATGCCACGTGGAGGAGAGCAGAATCACAGCATAAGGCCCTGGGGTCCTGACGCAAATCTATGCCATCTGCTGCGGAGAATCATTCAGAAAAGAGATGCTCCTCTGCTAATAGACCCTGGTAGAGATTATGCACCTAACCATGGGACATGAAGGGACCGAGTGTCCAGATTTGCCATCAGGAGCTGGGTTCTGTCACATTCACCAAGCTTTAAGGCCCGGGAGGAGTCTGCAGCATTCCATCATAAGGTGGAGGTGGAGGTCTGGGAACAGCCATGCATAGGACCAGAGAATACAAGCTAGCTGCATGAGCAGGTGGCCCAGGCTCCCATGTCACCTACACTTTGTACCAGTGCCTCTCTCTCAGCTCATGTTTGATTGTGTATTGGTTTTCTATTGCTGCATAGCAACTTTATAAACTTAGCAGCTTACATTAGTACATACTTACTACTTCCCAGTTTTTGTGGGTCAGGACTCGGGCATGACTTAGTCGTCTCCTCTTCTTCAGGTTCTCACAAAGCTGCAATTGAGACATTGACTGGGGCTGTGATATTATCTGAGGATCAGCTGGGGAGCTATTCACTCCCAGCTTCACGTGCTTATAGTCAGAATCCAGTTCCTTGCCCATGGCCACAATGAGGGGTTTAGTTTCTTGTTGGCTGTTGGAGAGATGCCCCCTTCAGCTCCTGGTTCCCGGTTCCTTTCCATATGGCAGCTCATAACACAGTCACTTGCTCCTTCAAAGCAAACAAGTCACGGGGAGTGCCCTTGTGAGATGGGCCTTACCATCTTATGTCCTGTATCATGTACACATTCTCATGCTCATCCCATCACCTTTGCCATATTCCACTGATGAGAAGCAAGTCCGAGAACTTTCCCACACTGAAGAGGAGGGGATTACCTAAGAGAGTGAACACCAGGAGGCAGGGGTCCCGGGGGCCGCTCTAGAATCTGCCTGCCTCAGACTGCGTGAAGGGTTCTGAAGACAAGCTGACAGAGAAGGAAAAGCTAAGCTTGGTTCATGGACGGGTCAGTTGGTATGTGGGTGCAAGACAAAAATGGACCACAGCTGCTCTGCAGCCTCACTTGGGGTGGCTCCTTTGGCCTGCAGGAGAGAGTTTCCTCCTAACGACAGCTACAGGCAGTACATCTGGTCATCCACCTGGTGAAGAAAGAGAAGACGCCTGGGGCAAGGATGCCCAGAGACTCATGGGCAGTGGTCATGCTGGCTGGTTGGCCAGAGACTTGAAAGGAGAAAGACGGGAAGACTGGGGATGAAGGTGTCTGGGGAAGAGGTGTGTGGCATGCGGACCAAAGCAGTGGGCTTGGAATGTGAACATCTATGTAATATATGCTAACACCCAGCAGGGAGCATCTCCCATGGGAGAGGCACTCATCAACCAAACAGAGTGACTTCCAAGGGTCCTGAGCCAGCCTCTGCCCTTGGCCACCCTAGTGTTGGCACAATAATTTCATGAACAGAGAGGACACGGTGGCAGAGATGGAGGCTATGCATGCGTCCAACAGCATGGGCTGTTCTAGCTTCTGCACTGCTTAAAGGCCAGCCTGCCGTTTACAGAAACCAACGCGCACTCCTCTCCCCTCAAGCACCAGCTCTCAAGGAGACCTACAACCCTGTTCCTCATAAAGAAAGAAAACATCACAGAAACAAATTTCTACTCTTTAGATTGTCCTAGAGATCCTTTCTCCCTAGAGTAATGTTTCTCAGGACCATAGCTTCAGAATTACTTGCGCTTGTCACTACTGTGGATTTCCAGACCCCACCCAACCTACTGAAACAGAATCTCTAGATTGGGTGCCTGGGAATCTGCATTTGTGGAATATGGAGGGTTTAGTCAGTGGCCTTTGACTACAATTCAGTATCTTAGCTAAATTTCTCCCAGAAAACAATCCAGTTGTTATGAGATGGGGAAAGAAAATATAAACTTAGGAGTGTCAAATTGAAAAATCACCATATTAGTAGGACAAACCCGTTATTCAGTCGCCAATTTAGAAACACATTTATAGGGTCCCTGTGAGCCTGGAACTGTGCTCTAGGTTGTGGTGGGAACGAAGAGCATAAAGTTCAGATAAGAAGGAAAACGTCTACACACATAAAACCTCAGAATTGGAGGACAGCCCCAGAGGTGTGGTCCCAGCCCCTTCCTTTCACAGGCAGGCCAACTGAGGGTCAATTTCACACAGCCTTCCTGCAGCAGGACCAGGTCTCCTGAGCCTGGCTCACCAAGCAGGGTCTGATGAAATGTCACTGCGAGTGATGCCCACAGCAAGGGCTCTAGGAATTCAGAGGGGCCTCTGCGCCCTGTGGGTGAGTGAGCAGGAGTGGGGCCTTGGGCTGGTCCCCGAGAGATGAGACTCCAGGGCCGAACACAGACTCAGGGGCATCAGGCAACAGGGGAGGGAGGTTTCAGAGGCTGCCAGATCAGGAACATCAGGACCTCACCCCTGCCCAGCACTCACACGGCTCTGACACCTACGCATCATCACCCCAGTTCATTCCTACACCGCCCGACCCCACCTTCAACCACCGGGACTGCTGGGCACGATAACTCCGTGCCCTCTGGGCAAGGCCTCCGGGCCCCCAGCGACGAGGGCCTCTAAGGCGACAGGACGGGCCCTGGGAGCCGCTGAGGGTGTGGAGACAGGGCCTCTGGAGACAGCCAGGCAGAAGGGGCCTGTGCCCAGAGGGAGTTACGAAGTCAGAGAGGCTCTGGGCTGGGAAGAGAAGAGCGAAACCCGACGCGTGGGACGCGGCGGCGCAAGTCAAGGAGGGCGGCTGGCCCTGTGGTTTGGGACAACCTCCTCCTGTGTGGCCTGAGCCCGTGTGACAGGGAGGCCTAGGGACACTGGGAAATCAGGCTCACCGGGCAGGGGCTCTGGCAGCAGGCGGCTTCGCAGGGGCAGCACGGTGTGTGGTACAAGGCAAAGCCCCTTTGTGGTACAAGGCATCGTGCTCCAGGCCGCAGGCCCATCCTAGCACCTGGGCAACTCGTGCCGTCACATGGGTAATAAAGGTGGACCCACGAATCTTTGAAATCGCCGAGCTGCCGCCAAGGGAGCATGTTCAGTGACGACTTGGAGCCTGGCTTGAGAGGTTCATGGGTAGAGTGGAAGGAGATGAGGTTGAGAGAAAAGGAAGTAAGCCTCGAGCATCAGGCTGAGATGGACAACACCTGAACAGAGAATGTGATCACTGACCCAGGGATGTGTAAGTTTGCCCCACCAACTTATACAGTTTGGGCTCATCTATATTCTCTTTTGGTCCACATAGGGAAGAATGGAGAATGGTGGGAGCTCTGCTATTATTTATTCATTATTAACAGAGCTAACTATCACAACTTGGATGGGCCGAGAATCAAGGCATGCAGGGAACACAGCAGGATGGGCTGAGAAGTGGGAGAGGATGCCAGGACCAAGTGAGCCAGGACTGTAGAAATGTCTTCTGAATGTATGAGAGGAAGAAAAGATCAAATGCATGCATTCATATACATTTAAGTATGTGGTTATAATGTTTTGTGTGTGTGGTGGCCTTGTTCCTTTAATACTTGCTTACCCGTGTGTGTGTGTGTGTGTGTGTGTGTGTGTGTAAAATAAATGAAAACTGGCTTCACCGCATAGCACAGGGAGATCAGCTCAGTGCTTTGTGACCACCTAGAGGGGTGGGATAGAGGGGGTGAGAGGGAGATGCAAGAGGGAGGGGATATGGGGATATATGTATATGTATAGTTGATTCACTTTGTTATAAAGCAGAAACTAACACACCATTGTAAAGCAATTATACTCCAATAAAGATGTTAAAAAAAAACCCCAAAACTGGCTTCAATTTGAGTGCCGATTTTTTTTTTCTTTCAGCCTGAAATCAGCTTCTGTATGAAGCATGCAAAAAATTGCTGGCTTGGGTAAATACTATTTTTATCTTTAAAAGAAGTATCATATTTTAAGAGTTCATGTTGATTACTGATTTTCTTAGCTTACTGCAAGGAATTTTCGATGTTTATAAGAACGATACCAATGCCCTCTCAGTGATTATTAGTAACTCTGATTCCTCTTGGTTCTAGACTGGTTTGAAAAGGAAATACACACTTCAGAGATATACTGGTCTAAATGCACAAGCTTAAACTCTGGTTTGCAGAGCAAAACTCTGCAAAAGGTCCTAATCTAGCCTAGTAACCTACACTAATCCTGCGACTCCTTCTTTCCTGAGATCTAGGTTACTATTAGGGCAGATTAGGCAGAAATTAGCCCTGTGATTTAACACCCACCAGGCAGCAGTCACTTAGGTGGCAGTAGCACAGGGTTAAGTGCAAGTGCTCAAGCCAGCTCTGTTCCTTTGGTCAAGTTAACTAATCTCAATGTGCCTTAAATTCTTAATCTTTAATTTTACAAAATGGGGGTGACACCTCGTAGTCTCCCTATGAAGATTCAGGTAGATGGAGCTCTTAGCACAGCACCTGGCTCAGGTAGTACTTACCTTCACATTATCACAATGGTACTGTCCAATATTTCTCCAAAGGCAAGGAAGCAAGGTCCCAGGCTTCTTTAAGGCAACTCCAGCCCCCTAGTCAAAATGACTCTGTTGATATGCTAGAAACGGTCCTAAATTTTGCATATACAATGCTTACCTTTCTTTTCCATTAGACGAAAGAAAAATCTGGAAGGAACCAAAACATAGTTTAACCATTTAAAATCTGTGCAGGAAGAGCTGCCTCCCAACCAGCAGGATCCAGAGTGGTTTCGTTCTGCCATCTAGAGGACAGGAAGGGAAAAGAGAAATTTCAAACAAAATAATTGCTCTTAGATTTTTGTTGTCAACATCCGTAATTTACCAAAAAAGTATTTTCTTTCTTCTTTTTTTAACTATAAAACATAATAGTTAGCATTTTTTAAAGGCTTACAGTCTGCCAGAGGCATGCTGAAATCTTTATAGGTATTTCCCTTATCACTACATTAACCCCATGAAATACTGATAGGTCCCATATTTAATTCCTATTTTGGAAATTAGGTAAGAGAGGAACAGAGAGGTGAAGGAACTTGCCCCATATTATACAGGTAAGAAGTGGAAGAATAAAAAAGTGTTTTCTGAATAGTGTAACTTAAACTCTCTTCTGAGTTCACTTATTAATAGATTCAACTTTTTAAAAGCAAAACAACAACCCAGTGTTCTAAACATTAAGAATTAAAACTGAGTTCCCCCAAATGTTTATATTTACAAAGTGTGAGTTTCAACTATTGTCTGTGGAAGGAAGAGAATGCTCTCAAATTCTTATCATCGTGAATTTTTCTGGCCACCGTTCCCATTTATCAGACCCATTTCTGCAAAGCACTCTGCATTGATTTTGGCACACAGACTGGGAGTAGCCCAGAGCCTCTGAGGTTTATGTCCTCCCCAAAATACTCGGTGAAATCAGTGGGGAAATAAAATAGCTCCATTCACGTAAAACATGTACACTAACATAAAATGTTGGTGTAACCAAGATGAATATTTGTTAAGGCCCGTGTGTTTGAATTAGTTTTTTGCTGGTGTACGTATGCACAAATTTCCTGTTTTTATTTCTAAAGTCATTTCCTTAGGTGTCTATGAGGATTTCTATTTTGTCTGGGATGAAGACGTTGGCAGCCAAACTGCCCCCCCAGATTTAGTGACAGCAGCATACCTGAAGTGGCCAATGCTGTTCCGAGACTGTTTTTCACTCCTGTTACTACTAACAATAATAGCAGGTGCTATTTATTAAGCTTCTATGATGTGTCAGGCACCATTCTTGATGGATATACATAATGTTAATCCTCCCACTAAACCTCTAAAGTAAATACTGTTATCTTCACTTTGGATGAAAAACTGATGCTTGTGACCCACCAGGAGCAAATCCTGACTGTGCCCAGGGCCTGACTGGAGTGAATAATCACTGACTGGCTGGCTGACCCTTCCAGGTCAGCTTCCTCCCCTGGAAAATGAGAAGATTTGACTAAGAGACGTTCTCTCAGGTTTTGCCTGATTCTAAAGAATTCCTCTGCTAGGAGCTGTGAGGTTTTCAGAAGTGAAAAGATTTTGTCCCTGCCACCAAGCAGCCCAGGGTCCAATGAAGCGCTGAGGGCACACACAGAGTGGGACGTTGTGTAAGAGCAGATGGCCTCAAAAGGACATCATGGCAGGCAGCTGTGTGACCTCCCACCACCTCTCACACACCCCCTTCTTCATTCTGTCCTGTCTTCTTTCTCTGTTCTTCCTTTCCCGTGTCCCTTCCATTTCCTTTCTGCTCCTCTTTCTTTCTCCCTCCGCTTTGCCCTAGAAAGGTGCTTTTCTCACTGTGGGTTTTAACTCATTAGTAGATCATAAAATCAACTCAGTGCGTCTGGACCAGCATTAATAAAAATGAATGGACACAATACAAACTGTTAGAGTATCAATCACAGTGAGGGTAATAGTGCGTAAAACTCGTTTTAACGTGTCTGCGCATGCGTGTACACTGTATCAAGATGTAAACTTTACATCTTATTTTACCACATTAGGAAAACCCTGCTCTAGAGTAAAATGGGGGCCCCACCCCCAGCTGTGGCCTCTCCAGTGAGGAGCCCATGTGCACCGCCGGCCCCAGCAGGGAGGTGGCGTCTGGGTCTTGACTGTGCTCGGAGGATTGGTCCTCTTGCCAGCTCAGGCAAATCCGTACCTGGAGGCAGGGGATGACGGCCTGGATGACCCTGAAATAATGCAGTCAACGCGTGGCCAAGTGTGCGAGGGCCCCTCTGTGCCAGCCCTGTGCCCGGCTGAGGCCCCCGCACACTCCCCAGCCCGCAGGGTCCACAGGAGAGAGGGGAAAGCAGCCCCGGCACCAGGTCATCATTTCACTTACCTCGAGGAATGGCTGGACCTCGTCCTCACGTCTTTCAGTTCCCAGGTTGCCGCCTAGCCCCGCTACCACCCCGGGCTCCTCCCAGCGGGCGGCTCTGGGGCCCCTGGCACCGGGCATTGCCTGGGGCACTGAGGCCACGGCCCCTGCAGACACAGCTCTTCTATCCACGCAGGGGCTGGTCAAGGGCGCAACAGCTCCTGCTCTGTCCCTCCCTAAGAGCTTTCCAGCAAGACGGCCGTCCCTCCGTCCTCACTGCTCCTGGTCCAAGGGGACCCACGCGGGATGGCCGCCCTAAAGAGGCGTCTCTGGGGGTTACCGCGGGTGCCCCGCAGTCACACCTGGAGGAGGGCGGTGGGAAGCGCCTCCCAGAGCCACTTTCGCCTCCGCGCTCCCTCCGCTCGCCCCACCACGTCCCAGGAGCAGGAGTTAAACCAGGCTTTGCCCCTGCGTCGTCCCGCGGCGTTTCTGGAGGCCTCCAGGAAGCGGCTGCCCAGCGGCTCCCCGTCGTGCTCGCACAGCCCTCACGGCCCTGCTCCGGGGAGGACCCCGGGCCCCGAACGCAGCTGGGGGGGGGCCCTCTGGGCGGCAGGTCGGGAGCTCCCTCTTGCTGGATGCCTGCTCCCGGAGATACTGTGCCCCACCCACCCCAACTTCAGGCTACTTCCGCTCCGCTCCTGCGCCCCCACAAGGCCCCTCCCCCTGAATTCTCAGCGGAACTGAAACTCTCCTGTGCTCAGATTCCTGCGAGATGGATTGGACTCAGCTGACGCTCAACCTGGGGCTCCCTCAGATCAAAATCTTTCTGCAGATGCTCGCCTCCCTAAGCTGACTTGGGAGACCACGCCTTTAGTGTGGGGTAGATTCCAGCTGCGGTGTTTACAGGCCAAGGGAACTTGGCCAAGTGATTAATCCTCCCTCATGTGAGTTTCTCATCTGTAAAATGGGGCTAAGGTCCTTACACAGTTGGGTGAGACTTAACTTTTGACAAATAACTGACATCCTAGCAGGCACAGAGCAGGGTCGGAATTTGGTGGGCGTTGCTGTTCCCACCCCCCCCCCCACCCCACAGTGTCTTTAACAGCCCTGGCACGTGACAGGCGCACAATGGTGTGGCTGGTTAATTAATCAGTTCATTGGCGAGAGAGGCACGATGTATTCATCCCTCTGATTTTCCCACGGGGAGAGCAGTGACTTTGGGCAGAGGCTGCCAAGGAAATGGGAAATGGGCAGTAATCAGGGGAGAGAAGGAGGTAAGGAAGAAAGGAGGGCGGGAAGGAGGCAAGGCAGGAAGGTCGTCAAGCACAAAAAGACAATGACTGTTTTCTTGGAGGACAAGGAGGTAGGACTGTGAACACCATGTGGACATGTCTTCTCACAGTTACAGAATTTTGAGCTGGAAAAGGGAACCTGGAGATCACAGGCCCCCTCCTCTCGGCCCAGGTGAAGCAGTGCAGTCCTGGGAGAGGAGGGAGAGATGGCGAGAATGGGTTCCTGGAGACCGGCGCTGCCCATTCCGTCCTGCCATAGGCTGCGTGGCCTGTCCTCCCACGCCCTCTCCCCCACGGCCGGCCAAATCCTTCCCTTTCTTTCCCTAAGGTTGCTCCAGTAGGGAGTTTATCTCCATGGAAACCTTTGATGATAGTGAAGGTGCAGAAGATATGGAAAAGGAGAGCAGTGCTCTGAGTGTAAATTTATTTCCTTCTTTTTTTTAAATTAATTTTTATTGGAGTATAGTTGATTTACAATGTTCTGTTAGTTTCTGCTGTACAGCAAACTGAATCAGTTATACATACACATATATCCACTCTTTCTTAGATTCTTTTCTCATATAGGTCATTACAGAGTACTGAGTAGAGTTCCCTGTGCTATACGGTAGGTTATTATTAGTTATCTATTTTATATTATAGTAGGGTGTATATGTCAATCCCAATCTCCCAATTTATCCCTCCCCCTTTTCCCCCCTGGTAACCATAAGTTTGTTTTCTACATCTGTGATTCTAATTCTGTTTTGTAAATAAGTTCATTTCTACCATTTTTTTTAGATTCCACATATAAGCGATATCATATATTTGTCTTTGTCTGACTTCCTTCACTCAGTGTGACAATCTCTAGGTCCATCCATGTCGCTGCAAATGTCATAATTTCATTCTTTTTTTATGGCTGAGTAATAGTCCATTGCATATATGTACCACATCTTCTTTATCCATTCATCCATAGATGGTCATTTAGTTTGCTTCCATGTCCTGCCTATTGTAAGTAGTGCTGCAATGAATCCTTCTTACCTCTTTTCATATTTTTCCTCATTTCTGTTCATCAGCTTCTCCTGTCCTCTCTTCCTCTCCTCCTTCCCTCTCCCTCCTTTTCATGATTCTCACCCATAAAGACTAGGCCTACGGGAGCATCCAGGGAGAGAAAGAGGGAAGCGAAGAGAAGGACACGTGATTTAGAAGCGGAAAGAAAAGTAAGCGAACTTGTTAGCCATTGCTCCTCTTTCTTCTTGGAATTTCAGGGCCACAAACAAAACTGAGGAGAGCCTTGGGATGTCCGCTGGCTTGCTCGCCCCCAGTGGGGAGACCGGTTTTCGAGCAGAGGCAGTGCGGGCGCGGGAAGGGGGCCTGAGGCCGCCCTGCGCAGAGAACTGATACTCGCCTGCATTCCGGGGAGCCACTGCTGTGCATGCGGAGGCCGGCCCGCCCTTAAGCAGAAGCAGCAAAGGGGCCTTGGAGCCTGGGGATCCGCTGCCCTGCCCGGGGGCGATTAGGCCGTCCTAGTGGGGCCTGAGGCTCGGTCCACGTCCGCCGCGGAGCCCACGCCTCCCGGTACAGCCCCGCGGCGAACCTCGCGCTGTCCTACCTGCGCAAGCGCGAGCGCAGGGACTCGGCGCAGACGTCGCGCGGAACCCGGAGGTATTGACGCGCTCCTGCGCAGGGCAGGCGACGCGGGTGCAGACCCCGCGGAGGCCGCGCCCGGGAGGAACCCGAAGTGGTTCCGGGCGGCAGCAGGCGATCGATCCCGCCGGACTGTGTTTTCATTTCTATTTAGCTGTTTAGTATTCCAGTTATTTGACTTTGTAGTTTTCAGTTTATTTTCAAAGTTATTTTTTTTCAGAGTTTGTTTTCAGTTACTTATCTTCAGTTATTTTCGAATTAGCTTTGAGAATTATTTACTTAATGTTATTTATTTTTAGACTTGGTGTGTGAGTTTTTCAGTTACTCTTCAGTTGTAATTTTGAGTTATTTATTTTTAGTTTTGTTTTTATCTATTTGTGTTATTTAACTTTTGACTTATTTAATTTTGTTAGTTTTCAGTGTGACTTGTTTAGTTACTGTAATTTTAGCTATATAGTTTTACATTTATTTAGATTTGAATGATTTAGTTTTGTTATTTTTGAATTATTTTCAGACTTATTTAAGTTTTTTTATTTCCTCAAAATTTGGTCATATTTAGTTTTAAGTTATCTTCAGAGCTATTTATTGTCAATTTCTTAACTTTTTTAATGAAATTTTTTTCTGATCTTTATTTTTACTTAATTAGTTTTAAAGTTTTGTGTTTTTTTTGAATTTTTTTTTTTTTTTTTTTTTTTTTTTTTTGCGGTACGCGGGCCTCTCACTGTTGTGGCCTCTCCCGTTGCGGAGCACAGGCTCCGGACGCGCAGGCTCAGCGGCCATGGCTCACGGGCCCAACCGCTCCGCGGCATGTGGGATCTTCCTGGACTGGGGCACGAACCCGCATCCCCTGCATTGGCAGGCGGACTCTCAACCACTGCACCACCAGGGAAGACCAAGTTTATTTATTTTTAAAATTGCTTAGTTTTAGAGTTACTGTCAGGGTCCAAACACTGTTAGAGACACAATACTGATAATAAAGAAAAAAAAATTTAAATAAAGAATTGTTACTTGGCTATTGGAGAATGAAAAAGGCAAAAAAACACAAATAACCCACCCCCCAATATTGGAGTATAATGGAAATTTTAACTGCAAGAAGCAGCTACCAGCCCAAGAGCTGAGGGAACAAAGGGAAGAGGTTGGTGGCCCCATATGGCTGGGGGTAGCCCTCTGAGTGGGTGGCACTGCCCAATGGGACAGGTGCCCCAGGAACTCAAAGACGAGCCCGGGACCTGGATACAGAACTCTAGGGAGGGGGTGCTGCCAGCTGGTGCTAGAGGAAGGGGCATGATGAGGCTGGTTGTGGAAGTGTTGGGAAAATGGTAAATTGCAGCTCCTGGAACCCACTGGGGCTCTTGAGGTGAAGGCCAGTTGCTAGGGCAATGCTGAGAGGGACCCAGGCACACAGGGAGGAGCAAAGCCCTCTCCCCTCTGCCAGCCTCTGCTCCTCTGCCCTGTTGGCCCAGGCTGACAGGGAGCAGCTGGTAAAGGAGGCGAATGGCCCCAACCACAAAGCAGAGAGCAGAAGGGTGAGCAGGGAGCTGAGCGATCATGGCTAATAACCAGCACCCTGAACTCTGGAGTTGTTTAGTTTTAGAGGTAGTTTTGGATTTACTTAGTTTGGGAATTGTTAAGATGATTTGATTTTAACTTTTCACTGGACAGGGATCTGGCTGAGTCTTCTGTCCCCTGATTCGTTCCTGGGATGGAGTGGGTCAGCAGGCACCTGGGGAGTGTCTCCCATGAGACTCAGGACCATAATTGTAGAATTCAAGAAAACCAAAATAGTGTGTCCACGAAGAAGCCCTTTGTGTGGCCAAAAAAGGGCAGAGACTGAGGGACACACCGTCAGGGAGGGGCTCCTTGGCACGACTGTCCAACAGAGTGTTCTTCTTCAAAATTATTCAGAAAGCTAAGCTATGTGGTGGTTCCACGCTCTCATGTCCCCTTTCTTAACAACAAAGTATCTGTCTTGGTAGAGTGTTTCAAATTGGTAGGATAAAATATTTATTATTTGCGCACTAAAATAAAGTTCTCCCCAAATCTTTGGGAAATTTTATTTCCTTCTACCCACATTATTTTCCAATCCACATTGTTCCATTTTGACCATAAGAATATTTATTTATTTACATACGTATTCACTCATTTAATTCAACATCTATTTCCTGGGCACCCCCATCCTAAGGAAGGTGCTGGCACCAGGAGAGACCAGGGAGGTATAAAGATGAGTGAGAAGCTCTCAGTCCGATTGCGGGAGAGAAATGTGGAAACAGATCATCAGATAACATGGTATGACATATACTATGGGGACACAGCACCGTGCCACTGACTCTTCCTGATGTAGTCAAGGAAGGGGTGATGTCTGAGCAAGCATTTTCTCCAGGTGGAGAGGAAGGAGAAGGACATCCTGTGCACAGGCACAGAGAAGTGATGCACAGCAGGGAGGATGCATTGGCAGAGGCTGCTGGGCCACAGGGTTCAGAAAGGCACTAACATTAAGGGCTGGCCCCAGTGCTTGACAGATATGGCCTCCTTTGGTCCTCATAGCCAGTCTGCAAGAGGCTAGGAGGCAACCCCACAGCCAGAGCTCTTCCTGACCTTACTGTTCCAACCACAGTTTACAAGACCCTCTGACTTGCCATGTCTGGAATTCTCCAGCTCATTCCTTGGTCCATTCACTCCTTCCCACTCACTCTTGAGGGGTGAGTCCCTCCCCCTCCATCTTTCGGTTGCTGCTTCTTTAACATCTGCGGGGAAGGAAGAGGGTTGAGACCAGTCAGCTGTGAAGTGCAGCTGCAGAAGAGGCAGAGCAGAGCAGAGGGACCTGCAGCGGGATCTCTCAGGGGAGTTCTGCAGACCAAGATGGTGGGAGTGGACTCTTGGCGAACCAATCCTAACATCCTCCACCTGCATTCAGAAACCCTTGACGGGTTGTGTGGAGTCCTTTCCCAAAGGGGGGAACCTGTCGTAGATCCAATCCAAGCTTGTGGATCAGCAGATTGGGATTTTCTAAGCACGCAGAGCCCTTTGCTGCATTAACAGCACTGGACATGTCTAATCTACTAAGTCAATCTGCCAGGTCAAAAGAAGGTTAGTCCTGCATAATCTAGGATGGCATGTTTTCACACTTTTTATAATACACATTCAGATAGTCAGTCTTGAATGTATAGATTTCCCAGTGGACTTCTCTCCTTTGGTCTCTCCAGTTATCTTATCAATCACAATAATACATTTCTCAATGAGAATATGTAAGAACTACATCTGGACAGAAGAATCTTCAGGATTCTGACTAGTAGCCTTAGGAAACACATCACTTGGATCCCCTCAGATACTCTTGATCATTGACTGGCCAGTTGCCCATTACAGAAATAGCCCCAAACTTCCTCAATCTTTTGCACCTCATTTTATGAATCTACAAAAATGGCCACACTTGATGGTGCTGGCAGAATGCGAAGTGCTCAAACCTCCGAGGCCTCCCAGGAAGAACCTCTCCACAAATCTCCTGGGCTGCCAGAGGAGCCATTTCAATACCAGTCATCACTGCCGATATTCGAGGATGCTGTCCCCAGGTGTTCTGGGACAGGTCCATTCTGTACTTCCACCGTTCCCCGTGGGCACTGCGCCTGCTCTTCCAGGGCCTTACACACAGTAGCCACGAACTGTGGTTGCAGTACCTTTTTCAAGCCCTTTGAAAGTAAGAACAAAAAACCAAGAAAAACCCATACTCCTCTGTGGATAAAACATTTGTCATCTTTCCATTTGATTAGATGAGAAAGAATACAAAACAATGAGATCAAAATCTCCTAAAACTTTTTTTCCTAAAACTTTTGGAAGAATTATTCATATTCTCTATGGTTTCATAATATTGCCTGTTGTGCCTAGAGATAACATGCTCTGACTGAAGTAGTTGGACCAAAGGCAGCCTTGATTCTGTAAAATTTGGTGGTGTTCTGAATGCATACTAACACTGGCCATGCATTATGCAATATTTAGAGAAAATAGAAATCATCTAAATCAGCATTTTCCAGATGTGCTTTTCAGAAACAGTAAGAGAATACAAGAGATCAGCAATTTTCTCCCTCAAGCTGTGATATATATGAGAAAAGGAAACATTTATCTAGGTGCAGAGAAGTCCTATAGGAAGAGAACCTGCATACTTTTAGTACACCCTTTATTTCCCAGACTCTTTGCAGAACTGTTTCCTTTGTGGGATACCTGTGCCAAGTAGAATAGTAAGCTGTTGCAACGAAGACCCAACAATATAATGACTTGATAGATTTATTTCTATCTCAAGTAACAGTCCAGGGCAGGTTGGAAGACTACTCTGTTCCACACAGCCATCAGGACTCCCAGGTTTCTTTCCTCTGGTTTTTCCAGCGTCCTCTGGAACATCATCTTTGTATGATCAAAACTGGGTCACAGGCCTATAGTTAATAATATGTATTGTGTACTTGGAAGTTACTGAGTGTAGATCTTAAACATTCTCACCACACACACACACACACACACACACACACACACACACACACACACACACACACACACAAGAGTTAACTATGTCTGGTGATGGAGATGTTAATTATCTTGATCTTGGTAATCAGTTCACAATGTATACATATATCACATCAGCACATTGTATACTTTAAATATATACTATTATGTTTTTCAATAATGCCTCAATAAACTTGGGAAAAAAAGTAATATGTTCTTAAAAAGTTCTTAAAAAGAAAAACGCTTCCCCCAAAAAACTGGGTCACAGGCATATCTGCACTCTTGTTCACAGGGAAGAAATTGAAAGATCACATGTGTAATATTTTAAGACTCAGCCTGGAATAGCTGAGTCTCTCATATTTTATAGGTGAAAACTTTGTCATATGGTAACTCCTAGCTTTAAGGAGTGATGGGAATTATAGTCCCCGACATTGGAGGCCATTTCCCAGCTACCAGGCCATTAAAGTGTAGCATGGTCACCCAACCAGCCTGCAGTGAAGCAGAGACTGGAATCCAGGTCTTCCAACTCCTGGTCCAGAGTCCTCATTGCCACACTAGCATTTCTGGACTCAGCCAACATATATGAAGACCTCCTGTATGCCAGGCTCCATGTCAGAGTACGACGTTGGAAAATTTTATTAAATACAGTCTCCCAATTACATATTTACTCTTGTATCAAGCTTTATAAATGGATAAACTTTCAGATATGACTTTAATACTTATATCTTAGAGCTTTGCATCATGCTGCTTTCGTTGGCCAAGAGGATACTTACTCCTGATGAGGAATAAACACACACAATGAACAGGGTAGAGAATCCTGAAATAGACTGCCCCCCCATGCATTTGAAAAGTATATGAAAAAGACATTTAAAATTAGAATTTAAAAGATAAATGTGTATTAAAATGGGTACTGGGTTCAGTAAGAATACAGAAAAAAAATGGATTTTATCTTATTTTTTAAAACATGAATTGCTAATGTAAGACTCCAAAGCCAGGGACCAGATTTTCTTTCAGGTGAAGCAGAATAACCCATATGACCCTACCCAGCCTGGAAAGCCCCCATTTATATACAGGTAGATAGTGGACCAATTGAAGACGGCCAAATGTACTTGAAAGCCAATCAGAAAGCTTCCCACACTTTCAAAAAATCACACCCTGCTAGAATTAGAAAATCCCATCCTAAAAGAACACTCGCCAAAGACTGTCGTAGGACTTCCTTCTTTCAGCCTATAAAATTCACTCTCCTTTCAACCCCCTTCCAATCTCTACTGGAATGAAAGTGATGGTAGTGACCCCCTTACAATAGTAAGATTTGAATAAACAGCCCTTGATTAACTCTATATATGGTCTTTGCCCTTTTGACAAAATAATTACAGATTGGTCAAATAGTGAATTAAAAGGAAAAAAAATCATGAACATTCTAGAAGAAAACATATTTTAAAGAATACCTTTAAAATGGGAGGAATCTTTCAGGCAACACAGAAAAATCTAGAGGCCAAAATGAAAATGTTAAAAAATTAGGCTAACCAAATGGGAAGCAAAAATTTTTGTATAAAACGTTTTTTAAAAGGCAAGAGCTAAATAAAATTTCAAAAGGATTAATTTCCTTGATATACAAAGAACTTTAAAAAATTAATAAAAAAGACAAAGTAGGAAAAATAGACAAATAGAAATTAGCACACAATTCACAGGAACATAAATACAAACAACCAATAAATATTTGAAAAGATATCCTCCTCACACATAACCAAAGAGATAACTTTAAAAAATCTATTAGAAAGCCAAATATTTAAATATTTGACAGTATCCAATATTGGTGAGGGTATAGGGAAACAGGTACTCTCATACCATTTTTGGAGCACTATAAATTATTGTTGAATTTTTGAAAGTCAATTTACAACTATCAAAATTTAAGATGTGCATACCCCTTGATCCTACAATTCCATGTCTAGAAATTTACCCTTAAGAGTTACTCACACAAATGAGCAAAGGTATATATGTACATGAATATTCAGGTTTTTGTTTGGACATGGTTTTCATTTCTTTGGGATAAATGTTCAGGAGTGTGACTGCTGCTTAATTTTTTAAGAACTGCCAAACTATTTTCCAGAGTGGCTGTACCATTTTCCATTCCCACTGGCAAATTATGAGTGATCCATTTTCGTCTTTTCCAGATTTAGTATTCTCACTATTTTTTTGATTTTTAAAAAATTGTGTGCTATTTTCCCCACCTTTAAAAATATCATCCAAAGTCCATAGCTTATATTAGGGTTCACCCTTGGTGTTGTACATTCTATGGGTTTTGACAAATGTATAATGACGTGTTTCCACTATTATATTAGTATTTCTTACTGTTTTTAATTTTAGCCATTCTAGTAGATGTGTAGTGATACCTCATTGTGGTTTTAATTTGCATTTCTGTAACGGCTAATAATGTTGAACGTTTTTTCATGTGTTTATTTGCCATCCATATATCCTATTTCATGAAATATCTTTCATGTCTGTTGCCCACTTTCTACTTGGGTTTGTTTGTTCTTTGTTTTACTGTTTAGTTTTGAGAGTTTGTTATATAATCTAAATACAAATCCTTTGTCAGATGTATGGTTTGCAAATATTTTCTCCCAGTCTGGAGCTCTAAACAGGGTCTTTCATAGAGCAACAGTTTTAATTTTGATGAGGTCTTATTTACCATGCTTTTTCTTTAATGGATCCTGTCTTTGATGCTGTGTGTAAGAATTTGCCTAGCTCTAATTCTCCATGTTAGTTTCCTAGGGTTGCCATAACAAATCACCACAAGCTTGATGACTTAAAGGAGAGAAAATTATTTTCACCTCCTACTGTGGCAGAATATCCATTAATTATTTTCACATATGTTCTTTCCTGTCATCTCTCTAAATATAATAATTATACTTATTTTAAAGTTTTGCTCCCCCCTCCTTTTTTTTTTTTTCTGTTAGCTTTGCTTCCTTGGGTGTGAATTCTTCTATTTATTAAAGTTGTGGCCTATGTCTGATCATGTCTATCGATACTTAGCCCTATATCCACTTTTCTGTAATCCCCTTTGTACTCCTGAAGCTGGTGTCTGAAACGACATATCCTAGACTCCCTTACTGGATAAGTTCCAATTAGCTTCTGCAAATGGGAGACAATGGTGCAAGATTGAAGGGGCGGGGGGCTTCCCTGGTGGCGCAGTGGTTGAGAGTCCACCTGCCGATGCAGGGGACATGGGTTTGTGCCCTGGTCCAGGAGGATCCCACATGCCGCAGAGTGGCTAGGCCCGTGAGCCATGGCCCCTGAGCTTGCGCGTCTGGAGCCTGTGCTCCGCAATGGGAGAGGCCACAACAGTGAGAGGCCTGCATACCGCAAAAAAAAAAAAAAAAAAAAAAAAGATTGAAGGGGGATGATGGGAGAAGCTATTGTGTTTCAGGCAGTGCCCCTGGCAGTGTCAGTAGCCAGGCTTCTTTTCAGGGCAGTGAGTGCAGGCTTTTAGGCTAGAGCCCAGGGGCAGTAACCACTTCCTGAACTCTGAGCAACACCATCTCCATCTCTTTGTTTCTCCAGCCTTTCCAAAATGATTGTGGGAAATTCTTTGACTGATACAGTATTTTGGTATGAGGAGTGGTCGAAGGATAGGGCTCTCAAAGATATGAATCTAGGGTTGCTTATCTGAACTGGCCTCCTTGTCGGTGGAAGTGGATTGCTGTTAGTCCAAAGAATGAGTGACAAAACAGATTCTTAGATTTGTATCTGAGGGTGCCTTAGATAAAGTGCAATTGTAGTCGAGTCTTTGGAAGAGATAAAGGAATTAAAACTTTTTTTTTGCCATTTCTAGAAATTTGGGGATGGAGTGGAAGGAAGGCTGCCGGGTGTGTTTCCTCTATGTCTTGCTCTAATCTTCTAGATTATTTTTCAAAACACACAGGTTATACTTAGTTATTTCAATTAAGATTTTTTTTAAAAAATCACAATAAAGCAGAAATATATGACAATACTTAAACATATTTATGGGAAGGAAATCACGTGACCTGCTGTTTCAATATCCCAGTTCCCATGCTGACAGGGGATTGAACAGTAGCCATGATACCCTGGAGGAAACGATGATGTTTATTTGATTATTTTATTTTAGATAGTAACAGTTCTATCCTGGGAAAAAAAAAAACTAGCCTCAAGTTACCTCTGGCTGACTGTTTTTCAGTTGCAGTCTCTAAACCAGTATGCCACAGAATTGTTTCTTTCCACATGATGAACTTTGTGGTGAATGGCAGATTTCCCTGAGGCCTCTAGATGACAGGCTTTCTCAGTGCCACTGGCAGACAGCCAGACCAGCACAGTCTTCGTGTGATTTTGGAGCTAAAGTCATTCCACCTTGTGCAATAGTTAAAGCCTGCTGTAACCAGCTGTATTCCCATAAGATCGGAAGAAACTGCTTTTCATGCCAACCCCAAAGCTACCCTGAAGTACACGCATGAATCTTAGGGTATTATAGTCCATCAGGAGGGGTGAGAGACATAAGGTACTAGAAAGCAAGCAGGTTTTATAGCCAGACAGACTGGGTTCAAATCTTGGATCTGTGCCTTGGACAAATCACTTAACCTCATTGAACTGAAGATACTTGATTTGTAAACTGGAAGACAGTCAGAGCTATCTCCAAGGGGAAGAGTAAATATGATCACTCCCTTATTTTTGATTCAGCAATTATCATTGCCCACCTTATACCGGATCTTATTCTAAGGGCTTGAGGATAAAACATTGAACAGGCAAGGCACCTGCTCTCGTGAAGTTTACATTCTAGTAAGGAGAGACAGATAGTAACACAAACCCCAAATCGATAAAAGATGCCACAATAAAAATAAAATACTGAAGTAACTGAGGGTTGCTGTAGTTTCTGTGTGTTTTCTCCTCGGTCCAACCTATCTAGTAAACCAGTACCTCATTTTCATAAGCCCCTTACCTAAGTCAGTGGGCCCTTGGGAAGAGACTCATGACTCCAATCTCAAAGGCCTAAAGTAACTTCTCTAGAAATATTTGCATATTAGTAAGAGGTTAAACCTTAGATCAGATTTTTACTTTACTTTGCTGGTGGGCTTTTAGGTTTTTTGTGGCCAGGAGAGGTGGTATTTAGGGCCAGGTAGATACCCAGGCTCTGCCTGAGAACATTCTGTTTCTGTATGTCTTGAAGAAGTTATTGCTGGGATCCTGAGCCCTTGCTGGGGTCATGATTTAACGCATCAGAATTTGTGGCTAGCAGGAACTGGCCCCGATCCTGTCCTTCAAAAACAAAACGTGGGTTTGCCAAGAAAGAGTCCAAGGTGATGAGCATTGCCACTTTAGCCTAAGGCTTCTAGGAACACCTCTGTGGGTTACAGCCGCTCCAGGCCACTCCTAGCCCGGAGCAGTGCTCACCAGTAGGTGGAACAGGCACACGTTTAAGGTGCTGGCAAAATGGGGACTCACACATGCATAAAAAGTTAGTTTTCAAAAACTTATCCAGAATTTTGAAACCACAAAATCCTTGAAAGTTGGTATTCTCTCCTAGTTAATATGTTTTCTGATATACTGAATTTGAATCACATACAGGTGGGGACTTCAAAATCATGTGGGATTCAGGGCCTTTAATGGTCTTAATCTGCCCTACACCAGCCCAGAAACATCCCCTCACCTCAGTTCTCAAAATTGGCATGCAAAGTCTTTCCCCAATCGGGTTCAGGCCAGAGAACAGAGGATGTGTTATATTCCTTGTTATACTGCAGTTCCCTATCATGCATTGTGAGCAGGAGGTGATGGTGGTAATTGGTGCCCCGGATTTATTAGGGCAAATCTCCGGGAAGACGGAGGTCTCCTGGACCACAGGGCAATTCACTTTACATAAGGAAATATCTTGTTTTCCTGCTTCTGGTCTTGACCCTTGGCCCTGTCGCCGTTGTAAGAGGCAAAAATAAGAGCCAAAGTCTGGAGACAAGACTGTGGTGACTGAAGCTCCACTTGGCTTCCCAAGCCCAAGCTGATTGCACCAGGTTCCCCAGGGTGGACCTGAGGCAGTTGCCAGGGGCACATGCCTGCCCATTGGTCTCTGGGCCTCGCCATGCTGGCCAATAGAAAAGGACAACTGTGAGGTGGGGACCGCCTGCCCCCATGAGTACCAGGCTGCTGAGACTGGGCCATCTCCTCCTCACTTCCATCCTGACCGAAGTCTGTGGCTCTGATTCCACACCTGAGGGTAAGGACAATTGATTCAAGTTCTAGGCTGGAGGGGAAGTGGCTGCCCTGCCGTGGAGCCCCTGACTGGGGTGTGCCCACACTGTCCTGTTAGCAGGGTAGGGAGGGATACAGGCAAAACCCTGGCCAGGGTAGCACTGTCGGATGCAGACAGGCCTTGGGATTCGTCCTCGATTCTCCCACGGCTCCAAGAGAAAAGGGACTGTTCCTTCTGGTCAAAATGCCTGGGACCATCCTGAATTTTGCCCAATTCACTCTGTGGTTAGATGCCTAACCAAAGAGAAGTTTGGGGTCAGTGAAGTTGGAGGGATGGTCCAGTGATAAAGTCCAATTAGATAAGAGGAGAAGGGGACAAGTCACTTAGCTTGACCAGGTAGGGCAGAGAAAGAAGCACGTGAAGAGGCAGCCTGGGGAAAGCCTGAGCTCCGATCTCAGCCTGAGTTTGGAATCCAACTCCAACGCTGGATTCTACTCAGCGATATTTATTGAGCAGATTCCGCGGGCCAGACACTGGGTAGTGTCCGTGAGGTGCAAAGATGGGTGAGGCATGGTCAGTATGTGCAGATTTGGGGGTATCTGTAAATATGGGAATATCTACCCCTCTGTGGGGCTATCTCACAGGATGATTGAGAAGTGCAAATGAGGTAAAGTGAGCAAGGGGCCTGGCATATACTGGCAGCTTATGAAAAATCTTATTTTTAGCAGACGTCTTCTGACAGAAACAACTGGATCTACCTGGTCTTGGTCAAGCCCAATCCTGCTTGCCCCAGTGAGCGCTGCCCGTGCGGCCTCCTGGTTGTTTCCAGCCATTGATGCAGAGACCTGAGTGGGAGGATTTTAGAGATCAGGCCAGCCCCTGTCTGAGGATGCGGGTCCCTGGTCTGGGGAGGTTCTGGTTTTCAGATCAAGCCTTACGAGGGGTGCAGCTACCTCACTCCTGGTGACTCCTGCCACTGGGGGTAAGGCCACCTCCTCCTGACGAGGTTGGAAACAGGGAGGCCTTGACGCTGACAGAATATGTCCAAAGGAGCGTGAGGGTGTCAGCTTTGCTCCTGAAGCTGAGCAGTGGAAAGGGAGCCTGCAGCTTAGTTGTCTGTCCTTGTTGCCTCCCTCCTTCCATTCTTGAGGAGCTGTAAAGAGGGCCACAGGACTTGCTTCTTGTCCTTTCAAAGGTGGCTGTGGGGACAGACTTCCGTCCTACTCCTTGTCAAGCTGGGGACCTGTGGCCCCAGACACTTTGCTGAGGTCAGGAGGTAGAAGCTTTGGAGACTAGAAGCTTTCAGTCAGGAACTCCTTCAAGTGGAGAGAGACTGCTGCCAAAAATGTGTGTGTGTGTGTGTGTGTGTGTGTGTGTGTGTGTGTGTGTTGGGCACAAGGATGCTGAATAAAAGCTTTCATGTCATCCTCCTGGGAGCCAGGCAGAGCCTAGCTGATTCCTGGTTCTGCCATTTATCATTAGGTTGCACCGTGTGAAATTGCCAATATTCTACCATTTTCGACCTTTAAAAATGGCAATTTCATTGAATTCAACCCAAGAGTTGCATGATCTTAAGCCAGCATCTTGGTCTCTTTGAGTCTCAGATTCTTCTAGAGAGTGGAGTCAAAAGCAGGGCTATGAGAAGGATTAAACAAAATACAGTCTGAAACTGCCTTATGCAATTTATACTGCAAAGAACCCTTACCAATTTCAAAGTGTTCTCATGTTCCTCGTGATCTCATTTAGCAGATTATGAAGGTGAGTCTGAGAAGCCTTTTTCGAGGCAGTGTAATGTGATGGGAATCTCTCACGGATGTTCTCCTTAATCTCTCAGTTTCCCCATCTCTACAGTGGGGGTTATTTTCTTTGCTTCATGGAGTTCTTGTAAAGATTAAAATAAATAACAAATAGCATAAGTAATGTGTAGAAGTTCCTAGTGTGAGAGCTGGTTTCTATGAGGATGCAATAAAGGCAGCCCTTTCCTCCCCCTTAGCCTCCCATTTGTAAAAGCAGGGCAGGGGTGAGATGATTTCTGGGGTACCTTTCAGCTCTCTGGGACTATGTGATCTATGCTTTAATGTCCTTCCCTGCTGGAGGAATTGGCGCCGGGTCTGGTGACCTCTTTCCCCCATCCCACTCTGTCTCCTGCCTGTCCCAGAGGAGACCCCATCCTTGCATTTCACAAGATTCTGCTGTTGTTACTGGCATTCCAGCAGGTCAAAGTGGAATTTCTCATACACTTAACAAATGAAAATGAGAGATTGTAATATGGCCCTTTAGGATCCAGAGATCATCATGGTCATCCCCTTGGATTATTTTGAAAGCAAGGAGAGCCATGCCTGTACACAGTGCACCATGAAAGTTAGTACGATAGAAAGAACTCAGGTTTTGGATTTCAAATTTCACCTCTGCACTCTTTTACCTGTGATCCTTGAGCAGAAATTACTAAACCTCTTTGGTCCTCGGATTTCTCGTGTGGGAACTGAGTCCTAACCCCCAGGAGCTGTGGAGGTTAAATGAGATTAAAGGGGTGGTGAGTGTACAGTGGGGATCCACAGCGAGTCGTCCATAAATATTTGCTTGCTTCTCTTCACTTATATGTGTGGAACACTTTACAAGTTTTTAAAATACTTCTTCATAATTTTAGTCTACTGGTTCTCACAACAATATTATGAAATAAACTAAGAATAAATTCATTAATAATCGCCTTTGGGGAATTCCCCAGTGGTCCAGTGGTTAGGACTCTGAGCTTCCACTGCAAGGGGGCATGGATGGGTTCGATCCCTGGTCGGGGAACTAAGATCCCGCAAGCTGCACATGGTGCCGCCAAGAAAAAAAAAAAAGTTAAAAAAAAGAAATAATCACCTTTGCCTGCAAAGAGCATGAGGTCTGGAAAGTGGGTGGGGACGGGTAAGTCACCCAGTAAGTCACTGGTGGAGCCCAGACTAGAAGCCAGGTCACTGCATCATAGTCTGGAGGTTCCTTCACATTATTTTCTCTTCTATCCCCCATCCTATGGAGTAGAATATTAATATTTTTTCCCCTTTAGAAAGAGAGGTCTTTCAAAATCAAAATGTAAAAATTGCTATATCTAAACAGAGAGCACAGATAATTTTGGAATAAATTGTTTGAAATTTCGGCATCTCTGCACTGACCTTCAATAATTATCAATTGCTAATTTTTCCATCCAGAACTTGGTTAGACGACAACCTTCTTCTTCAATCAGAATCGCTTCTTAGCATCAGAAACATCCTAGGATTGTGTGCCCATCTGCCCCCAATCCCTCCTTCCATTACTGTCGCCCCATGTTACTGTCATGGAACCCAGATTGGTTGCCCCTATGAATGGAGAGATCTGTCCATAACACTGTAGTGTTGAGCACAGAATGCCTTCCCTTGGGCTGGGAAAATAGAATCTTTTTTTTTTCAAATTTATTTATTTTATTTATTTTTGGCTGTGTTGGGTCTTCATTGCTGCACACGGGCTATCTCTAGTTGGGGCCAGCGGGGGCTACTCTTCGTTGTGGTGCGCGGGCTTCTTGTTGTGGTGGCTTCTCTTGTGGAGCACAGGCTCCAGAGCTCAGGCTCTGTAGTTGTGGTGCATGGGCTTAATTGCTCCGCGGCATGTGGTATCTTCCCGGACCAGGGCTCGAACCCGTGTCCCCTGCATTGGCAGGCAGACTCTTGACCACTGAGCCACCAGGGAAGCCCAGGAAAATAGAATTTTTATTTTTAAAAGAGGAGGAGGAACCAGAGAACTCTAGAGACCTGACTTTTCACTCCTTCTAATGGTTTGGAGGAAGCCCCCAGTCACCCTTCTTCTTTGGGACCCTCTGTAGCTGCCTTCCCTGGTTCTTTATTCTGGATTCTCTCCTTCTGTTTCCCTGTGGAAAAGAGCATAGCCCTCCTCATTTCTGGAAGAAGCAAGCACAGAGCCTCTCGGTGGTCTTCTTAGGAGTTTTACTGCTAACCCCATAGAGGAAAAGGATGGAGATGACAAATTGTGGGAAGTTTGGATGACATATAAAGCCTTAAAAACCTCAGAACAAGTATTCTCCTTAAACACAAAAGGGGCTTGGCTGGTCTTTTCTCCTTGGCTTCTCGTCTAACTCCCCTCTTTCTTCTCATCTTGGGAAAAGCCAAGCTTAAACGATCTCTCATTTTCATTTTATTTCCGGCTGTTATTGAGAACACCCCTTGAGACCTCCAATTCCAGTAGAGGGGGACAAAGGTACATGTTAATGGTAAAAGAAAACCTTGACTAGGGACTCATGACCACCAGGGGGCAGCATCTATCCCTATCGGCACCTGTCTCAGTTGTCTTGCCTGTCTCTCCTCCTCTCTGTCTGCTGGTCTCATTCTCAATTCTCACCCTGCTTAAGATGATATTAGAACTTGATATTTGATAACTGATGCATCAGACCAACAGAGATAAAAAAGGTTAATTTAATTAAATGTCTTTTAAACAGTTTTCAAATAGGAAGAAATCATTTGAGTATCTTAGATCACAGTTTACACCAACACAAAATATCAGAGATGGATTAAAGAGTAAAATTTAAAATACACCAAACAATAGAAGAAAATAAAGTACTCACCAAACTCTAGTATGGAGAAGGACCGTTTAACACTCAGAAGCAAAAAAAAAAAAAAAAAAAAAAAACCCAACAGAGTTGGCTATATAAAAACTAAAACTTCTGTCACCTAAAACTCAGGATAAGCAAGACAAAAGAATAATCTTTACACTAGAGTTAATAGTCATAGCACATATGACAAAGTGTTGGCATAAAGAACTCACACAAATTAATTCAAAAAGCACATTGTGTCCCTAATAAATTAACTGATAAAGAACACTTAACAGAGATATCAAAAATGAGGAAATTAAATTAGGAAATAGGCCTTTAATAAAATGTACAACTCACTAATGATCATAATGCTCACTAAACTAAGAACAACAAAAATGTTTGTAATCATTATATCCAAAGCTGGTGAGGGTAGCTAAGATAGGCTCTCTATGTACACACTGACGTATTACCAGGGAACAGCATGACAAACTGTAATTTGGGAATATCCATCATAAGCCTTAAAAATGTTCATACCTTTTGGTCCAGAAATTTTACTTCTGGGAATATGTCATAGCAGAACAATAATTTGAGGATAAACTATGTGCCTAAGGATGTTTGTTACAGATTTAAAATGTTTTAAAATGAAAATATGTTCAAAGTTCAGTAAAATGGGAACGTTGACATATATCTTGGCTATATCCACTTGATGGACTAGCGCACACACACATTTAAAATGACGATTATAAAAATTAGAAAATTGCAAGGCAAAAATTGGGGAATAAAATTTCTATGTAAAGTATTATTTCCACCATGTTTAAAAATAAACAGATGGATTCTTGGGAGTGGGGGTTGTTTTATTTTCTGTAGTTTTCAAAGTATTTATCTTACTTTTTTTTTTTTTTTTTTTTTATCTTACTATTTTCCTTTCTTGGCTGTGCCTCATGGCTTGTGGGATTCCGCGACCAGGGATTGAACCCGTGCCCCCTGCAGTGGAAGCTCAGAGTCCGTTAACCACTGGACTGCCAGGGAATTCCCTCTCTTACTATTTTTAATGAATACACACGTGTGTGTGTATGAAAGATGAGCATATATATATATATATATATATATATAGTAAACATATATATATAAGTTTATATATAACATATATAAACTTATCATATATATATGATGTTTCACATATACATATGAAAGATGAGTGGGTTGTGTCACATGGAGGGGGCATTATAGAGCCCCAGGTAATGGGCCATAGAGGTGGGATTCCAGACACCATGCATGTCTTTGGGGTAAGATTTCTCATCAGGGTCTTTTCTCCATCTTTCACAGAGGAAACGTCTCCTGAAGCCAAACTCAATTCTGGAGGCTTCGTGAAATCTATGAGACAAGCAAACTGATGAAAAATATTGAGTGTTTAGGGTAAAAAAATACATAAGGACCATGTTTTATTTAGAATCAAGTTCTTGGGATTAGCTACATTTCAAACTCCACAGAGGGTCTTAGTGATGCCTGTGATCCAGGATCCTATGCCCTGTTCCCCTCTGTGGTGCTTTCTCTCCACTCCCTTGTGAGAGAGGGATGGGGAGACTAACACCCTGGCAATCAGAGGTGGGGGCTAAGATCACCTAATAACAGGCAGGGATGGATGGGGACCAGAGTCCCCGTGCATGTAAAGGACTGTCTTCCGGGAGGGGCTATGGAGGGCCAGTTCTGAGACAGGGAGTCCCTTGGCCATCTGTGCCCCTTGAGCTTTTTGCTAGGGTACCCAGAATATATGTTCTAAACGTACTCCATCCTCTTTCCCTTGTTCCCCATTCCTTTCTCTTTTCCTTCCTCCTTCCCTTCTCTCTGGCTCTCTTGCTCTTTTTTTTTTTTCTACAGAACTATTTATTTAGTCCCTACTCTGTGCTGGTGGTGGGTTAGACTTTGCCCCATGGTGCTTGTAGTTTAATGGCTGAAATGGGTAAGCAAGTCAGGAATTATAGTATATGGTGCAAGATGTGCCAATGCTAGATAAGCGAGGGCACTGGGGGAGCACAGAGGAGGAACGGCAGACCAGATTGGGGAAGGAGGACCGGGAAGACTTCCTAAAAGAGAGGACAGCCCACTGTGTCCTGAAGGCTGCGTGGGGATCAGGCAGGTGACGAGGTGCAGCTAAGTGTGGCCCAGGCAGCGGTCAGTGGATATTCTCATGCGACAGTGTGTCGCTGGTTGTCTGACTAAGGCTGTGTGTGTGTGTGTGCGCGTGTGCATTGTGCATGTGTGTGTATGGGTGTACATGTGCATATGTGCATATGTGAGCATGTGTGTGTGCACATACATAATATACCAAATGGTCTAACATGTGGCCCAGGGAATGGGGAGAGGAAGAAAGAGAATGGGAAAGAAAGGAGGAGGAACAGACATAGAAAATGAGGCAAAGGGAAGTAGAGAAGAAAAAGAAGGAGCCGGAGAGAGGGAAGTTGGTTAGAGTTGAATGGGATGATCTGAATCATCATTCTTGGACAATTCAAGGGATAGGCTCATGACAAGTTGACTCTTGGAGCCTTCCCTGTGCCTCGTACTGTGCTCAGATATGAGGAATTGGAGGAGTGTTGTCTCACCATCACCGATGGTGGAAGAAAGGAGATCACACACACAAAGAATAATGCTAAATACTGCAAATTTCAGGGCAGAGAGAAATCAAGGTGGGCTGAAAGAGTCAGAATCTGAGTCTCCCTGGAAGAGGTGAGTACTGAGAGAGCAGGTCTCAGAGGCAGACTCTGCGGAACTGGCCAGAGTCCTGCTTGGGTCCTGACTGGGTGAGCCATGTGGGGTCCACTCTTCTGTGTCTGACAGCACAGGTCTGGGTTCCAGGACTCAGGATGCTGCTTCTGGGAGCTGTTCTACTGCTACTAGCCCTGCCCAGTCATGGCCAGGAAAACATTGAAGCGCCTGAAGTCCTTCCCATCCCCAAGGGGGCCTGTGCAGGTTGGATGGCAGGCATCCCGGGGCATCCTGGCCACAACGGGACTCCAGGCCGTGATGGCAGAGATGGCAGCCCTGGCGAGAAGGGTGAGAAAGGAGATCCAGGTAAGAATAAGGTCTTTAGTCTCCTCTGTTACAGACTTCTCCTGGGTAGAAGAGGGCTTCTAGCACTATAGGAGGGCAATAGTTATTAACTTAAGGTCTACACACAGGGAAGAAACAAAGCTTTTTAATGTGACCCATAAGCAACATGAAGTGGATTTTGGATTGGCCTTTCAAAGGTAAACACACGTGGTACCTTTAAAACCAAGTACCCTTGACTCTGCTCTACCCACACCACCTTCCGCATCCTCTTTCCATCCCCGCCCTCATCCATCCCTATTCCCAGTCTGCTCATATTCCTGTTTCCCTTAATTTTCCCTTAATTCCCGTTCCATCCAGTGGCATTCAACCATACTTCCTGGTACCTCCTGCAGGCCACAGTCCTTCTCTTGGAGAACTCTTGCTCTGGTGCACAGGACTGTTAGAGGTTACTACAAGAGAGTCTACTCCAAATATGCTGAAGTGAATGTGGACAAGTGCCTAAACAGTGGAACAGAGAGAAAATGCCCTCAATGCAGACCTGGGTTAACAATGAAGGCTTTCAGGAGGAGGCGGGGCTTGAGCGAGGCCTTGAAGGATGTGTGGACAGAATAAAGGAGGGAGGGCAGCCTAGACGGAGGGCAGAGAAAAGCAGATGTGTAGTTGGTTGAGCTGGCACATAAAGTGTTGGCAGGGTGGAGCATCGGTGATGGAGATGTATAGGAGATAAGGTTGGAGATGAATTTATGGGAGCCTGCTGTGGGGCAGGGGATGTGGAGGGGGAAGTGACAGCTCTCCCCTTTGGGAGCTCTCATTGGTTCCTTACTCTGTCAGTCAAGCCGTTTGTAGGTAGGGGGCCACAGGGACAGTGATTTAGGCTGGAACCAACCTAAACGGGAGTTCTGTTTTTGTGGTCACTAAGGTCTTCTCGTTCTCTAGGTTTTGCTGGTCCTAAGGGCGACACCGGTGAAACTGGAGTGACTGGGGTTGAAGGTCCCCGAGGCTTTCCAGGAATCCCAGGCAGAAAAGGAGAACCTGGAGAAAGTGCCTATGTATACCGCTCAGCATTCAGTGTGGGACTGGAGACCCGGGTCACCATTCCCAACGTTCCCATTCGCTTTACCAAGATCTTCTACAATCAGCAAAGCCACTATGATGGTACCACTGGCAAATTCTACTGCAACATTCCCGGGCTGTACTACTTCTCCTACCACATCACAGTTTACCTGAAGGATGTGAAGGTCAGCCTCTACAAGAAGGACAAGGCCGTGCTCTTCACCTATGACCAGTTCCAGGACAAGAACGTGGACCAGGCCTCTGGCTCTGTGCTCCTCTATCTGGAGAAGGGTGACCAGGTCTGGCTCCAGGTGTATGGGGATGGAGAGAACAATGGGGTCTATGCAGATAATGTCCATGACTCCACCTTCACAGGCTTCCTTCTCTACCATGACATTGAATGAGCACCACTAACTCAGAGCCTCAACTGGGCCAAGCAGCCTGGAGTCAAAGAACAGTCCACAGGTCTTCAGTGTAGTTAGGAGACTGATTTTATTGACTAGTTGGAGGACTCTGAACATTATTCATTCATTCATTCATCAAGTACCTTTTCAAAAAATCATATACCGTGTTCCCAGACAGTCCTGAAGAAGACACATCCCTTGACCTCAAAAATCTATCATGTAGTGGTAATACTAGAAGGATGGTAGCATCTACTGGGGAGTTTCAAAACGTGACAAGATAACGAACTACAAGAAAGTATTTGACAGTGCTACTCTGTGCCCACTGTTTTTCCTTATGTTCATGCCAATCTTGTGAAGTACTCAGGAAAGATACTATTCTCCTCTTTTTACACTTGGGGTCCTGAGGATGAGAGAGTTAAGTGAATGCCTAAAGTCACACAGGCATTTAGTGGCAGAGTTAGAGATCCAACCCAGGGCCGTGGGCCTTTTCCAGTATACAGTGCCCGTTTTAAGGAGTGTATGGCCTTTTGGAGGGTATTGGTAGGGGTCTCTCACCCAGCTTGCCTGAGGGCCTTTGGACTGGCCTTCACCATGCATTAAACCTTTCCCCAGTAGTGCTCCCTCGGAGAAGGTGGTTCTATGACTACGTCCCTTTCCAAACGGACTACTCAGCGGCTCCTGCACTACTCCGTACTTCCTCTTCTCTGTGTCTTTCCTCATGCTCTTCTCTCTGGCCCAGCAAGTCGACTCCATCTCCATATGTTGACATCTTCCCTGTTTCTCAAGTCCACCTGGTCAGGAAGCTTCTCTGATGTGATGTCTCTTTCCTGCAAGCCTTCCTCACACCTGTGTCCCTCTACGTGTTACCCTGGATAAGAGTCCTAGGTCTGTGAAACATCCTCCCACAGACCAGGGACAACTGCCTAGAAAGGACTGTGCTTCCTTCATCCCAAGTCCCCTTGTAGGTCCTTGATAAATGCCTCATGAAGAGCAAGCACTGGAACCTCATATCTACCCAGAGTTAACTCCATTTCAGTCTCTCCATATAACTAATCCCTATCTAAGAAAACAGTTTCATTTTAGGAACTCCTTGATTTTAAACACCCAATCTTTGTTCCACTGGACAGCTTGAATCTTTTCCACTGAGGTTCGGGATGACTGTACTTTCTAGAACACTCAAAGAATTTTCCCTCAAGGAAGTAGCTTGAGCCTTCAATGCAAAACCCATGAAGGAATTTGGAAACCATTCTTTCTTTGAGCACCAACAGGGTCTGGGAAGACCTGGGCTTCCTGAATCTACTCGTGTTCTTTAAGAATTATAAAGAAAGAAAGAAAAGGAAAAAAGAACAGGTAACTGTCTGAGGTGATAGATACGTTAATTAGCTTGATTGTGGTGAATATTTCACAACATAGAACTATATCAAATCATCAAATTGTACACCTTAAATATACACATTTTTAATTGTCAAATATTCCTCAAAAAAAAGGGGGGTGGATTACAGATGATTGATGGTGGTAAACATCCTCTCAGGAGACAATAGCTTGAGAGCTGCTCTTCAAAGATTTTAGCCAAAGCAGAGCTAATACCATTCTGTATAAACGTAGAAATGGAAAACTTAGTTTTTTGCTTCCAGTTTTAAATTCTGAATGATTTTCTTTTATATGTGTATGGCTATTCCTTAGGTGATTATTATTTCTGCCTATAAAGCTTTGGTTTATAAAATGTTTGTATATCATTATTTTCTACAAGTAAAGATACTGTCGTTCAGCATTAAAAGTAGAAGCACCTGTATCATGTGGCTTTTGTTTTCATTTTTGGAGAAATACGTGGGATGTAGAGAGGGATGAAGGGGTAAACCATGTGTCAATAAAGACGCTATTTTGTGAATGATGAATGAGATTTCCTCGCATCTCATTGGCTCCATTGCATCTCTGACCAATCACTGGAGTCAGGAGGATGGAATATATTTATTTACTTAATTGGTTATGGTTAAGCTAGAGAAGGGGTATTTTCATTAAAGCAAAATCTGGACACAGTTACCAGAGTGGGGGAATGGATGATGAATGCAAAAACAACAGCTGTCCACAACAAACTTTTAATGTTATGTTTGAATTTTCTCAGGTTTCTCAGAGAGGCATTGCTGGAAAATTGCTATTGATTTTTTCTAAAATTTCAACAAATAGCTAATGTCTGGCCATGCTCACAGTCCCACATCTGGCTCGGGTGGGATCCTCACAGCACTGGACACAGTATCACACATACTCTAAGCTCTCTGGAACAGGGGTTGGCTTAAGTTCAGACTACAAGTTGTGTCTTACCTTCTAAGGTGGTAATTCCAGTGTTAACTCAGTTTTCAAGACTTTGCTATGCTATTGGGTCTAACTGTCACGTGCACCACTCCGAGTTTGGTCTGGGACTTTAGTAGTTTAATTCTTGAAGCTTTTGCTATGCTTCTTTGGGTCTGCTCTGCATGTGTACACTGGGAGTTGAGTCTGGGACTTACGTAGGGTCCCGAACAGAATTAGAAGGTGTCCTTTCCCAGCTCTTTCCTCTCTGGCATGTCCCTATATTCTCCAGCCCTCAGGGACCCTCCTTTTCTTGATTCTTTTTTTTTTTTTTTTTTTTTTTTGCGGTACGCGGGCCTCTCACTGTTGCGGCCTCTCCCGTTGCGGAGCACAGGCTCCGGACGCGCAGGCTCAGCGGCCATGGCTCACGGGCCCAGCCGCTCCGCGGCATGTGGGATCTTCCCGGACCGGGGCACGAACCCGTGTCCCCTGCATCGGCAGGCGGACTCTCAACCACTGCGCCACAAGGGAAGCCTTTTTCTTGATTCTTAATGCCAGGAAGCTAGCGTTCTCTCTGAGTTTTATTTTCTTGCACTATTGTGCTGTCCTGTGTGACTGGGGCTGTCTTTGGGGATAAAGCAGCAAGAGAAAAGAAAGAAAAAAAAAATAACAGGGATCACCCACACTATTTGAACAGTGGTGGTCCATTTCACTGGTTTCTCTGGTCAGAGAGAAAGATTTTGCGGGGGGTGAATTTTAGATGCTTGTGTTGCCGCTGCTTCTGTGACAATGCAGCCCAGTGCTTGGGGCTGATCTCAGGGCAGAGCTGGGAGAGAACAGAGAAAAGAAAGCATGTTAAAAAAAGAAGTGGGATTTCTCTTACACGTTTGTCATTCAGGAATTGCTGTTCCTGGTCTGGTTAGCAAGAGGTGATTTCACCCAGGCTATGAGTTGCTATTCACGTTTTGACTTTAGTCCTCAATCTGCCTGCTGTTATTTACTGTTTAGACTCTTCAGGTATTTGTTTTTTGCATTTTGTCTAGAGTTTTTGGTTGTAATCAGTGGGAAAGGTAGACTGTAGTTAGTTCAGTTTGGCTAGTACCAGGCGCCCGATGTCCCATGATAGGCCTGAAGAAGGATAAAGGGAAGGAATTGAGGGATAGCAGGAGGCCCAAGAATGCATATACATTACGCTGAAGTTGATGGAAGTCAAAGAAAATAAGTCCAATCTTGAGACAGACCATTGTTGAAGAAAGAACGTGGGAGGTGCCAAAAACTCCTTAACCAAGGGAGGCTGGGGCCAAGTATGGTCTTGATTCTAACCCCAGCCTCTAATTCTTCCTGTGCAGGGAGTGACTGATGAGAATACATCCCATGCTGTGCAGTGATGAAAGCAGTCAGCATGACTCCACCACAGGCATCAAAGCAGAAATATTTACCTTCAAATTCAGAAATTTTATTCATTTAGTGCTTTACTTAGGAATGTTTGGAAACATACAGGTTTTTAGTGAGATTTGGAAAGAACTAGATTTTTTCCTTTGACCTTCTCAGTTTTCACTCAGGTATTTTACAGCAAGTAAACATGATTTTGAACGAAATTCACTATGTAAAAACCACATTTTCCCAAAAGTAGGTGAAGCAATGAAAATGCAGAGACCACTTCCCTTTATTTGCTATGTGTGTTTCACAAGATCAGTGTAAGTGGAATTCCGGGACAAGGATTAAGGTTTCTTTTTGTTTTGTTTTGTTTTTTAAATTTATTTATTTATTTATTTTTGGCTGTGTTGGGTCTTTGTTTCTGTGCGAGGCCTTTCTCTAGTTGCGGCGAGTGGGGGCCACTCTTCATAGCGGTGCGCGGGCCTCTCACTGTCGCGGCCTCTCTTGTTGCGGAGCACAGGCTCCAGACGCGCAGGCTCAGTAGTTGTGGCTCACGGGCCCAGTTGCTCTGCGGCATGTGGGATCTTCCCAGACCAGGGCTCGAACCCGTGTCCCCTACATTGACAGGGGATTCTCAACCACTGCGCCACCGGGGAAGCCCAGGATTAAGGTTTAATGTGCAGTTCAGTTTGTGGTGAGAGTTAGGGCTATAAAGAGGTCAAGCGTCAGTCTGTACTGAGTGTAGTGGACACCTGCTGGGTGTTCTTCCATTTCTCCCTTCATGATGGGGCCACCCTATGGCCACACCCTTCAGGCCACCCTATAGTCCAATCTGATCCCTTTCTCCTAGAGGCCATTGAATGGACCAAGGCAGATGCTTGATCTAAGCTGGGCCATCCAGAGTTCCTCCAGGAATATGAATTAGGATGGATGCAAAACATGCAGATTTGAGACTCAGGGGTGGCCACCTTCTGCCCTGCAGTCTAGAGATAGAAGAAGGCCAGCTGTGCAGAAAAAAAAGCAGGCTCAGAGAGAAACAAAACTGAAAGAGAGAGAAAGAGAGAGGGAGAGAGAGAGAAACTCTTGTTCTCAAAAGTTTTCCACTGTTTGGTTCCAGTCCTTCTTGACATTCAGTTGTATACTTGCCCATGGGTCACATGAGACATCAGTTCCTGGATTTTTGTATAATTTTCTCTTTTAACTTAAGCTAGCTTGAGTTGATTTCTGCTATCTATATCCAAAGAGTATAATGGGTCAGGAGTTAATCTATGACTGTGCCCAGGTACCAGGCTGAGGTCTAGTTAGGAAGAATATTTGGTAATGGGGTAACAGAATTAAGTCATCAGGCCCCATGAAATCAAACCTAGAACTCAAGTTCATTTATATTTATTTTATTGGCAATTAATTTCCTAGCTTGGAAATTTCTTATGGGCAGAGACTTCCTATTTCATCTTTGAATTCTTTCTAGAGATCATTTATCCATTCAGTAAATATTTATTAAGTATATACTACGTGCCAAACACATAATAATTTTAAAAATAACAATGATAATAATATAAGTCATCATTTGAAGTACCTGCCTGAAACACACTCTTTTATTTAATCCTTATAACGCCCTGTACATTAAATAGCCTAGACCCAAATTTCAGATAAGAAAACTGGTGAAGCTGTGATCCAAAGCCACAATTAGTAAATTGTAGAGCAAGGATTCATACTCAGAGCTGTCTGACTCTAAAGCTTATGCTGTAGAAAGAGTGAACCCAAAGACATTTGGGCGATGGGGTATTTGTACAACCTGTAGCCCTAATGGTGGCAATCCTGTAAATAACAGCAGTGGAAAATCTTGCCTTTGAAAAATGAGTCACTGAGTTTGCTAAATGACAGAAAGTCTGTTTGTTAAAAGGAAATATGATGAAATGTCTCACTCATCATTTATGTGGACAAGTTCTGAGGACCGCACTGAGGTTCTTTGTAAGTGTGATGCAAGAAAAAAGAAAGGTCTTGCAAAAGAGCTTGTTTATGCCAGCTGCAATAGGCTGAATAGATGTTCAACCATTTGCTATTACAACATTTTGTGGATGAGAAATACAATGCTGTTTTCTTAACATGATAAAGAATAACACATTCAAAACAATGTCCAGCATTATAATAAAATAGTGGAACACAGAATGCATTCCCAACAAAATTGTTTACAAGGGTGCCTACTTTCACCCTTCTCACTTAACAGCGTCCTGGAAGTTCTGTTGTTTTACCTCTTATCTTTGAGATCTATCTTATTTTATTCATGCTCTTATCACAATCTTCCATAGAACAGGCACTCACTGGAAGTTAAAAAATTTTTTTTTTGCTTGGTGTATATTTTTTTCTCCCAGACTGGGTTCTCAGCTTCTCTTTGGCATGTTGTGTTTCTCTTTCTGTTTTCTGTAGTGTACATGGCTGATTCTAGCTTGCTTGTGTTGAACGTGGACAGGTCTTTTTTTTTTTTTTTTGCGGTACGCGGACCTCTCACTGCTGTGGCCTCTCCCATTGCGGAGCACAGGCTCCGGACGCGCAGGCCCAGCAGCCACGGCTCACGGGCCCAGCCGCCCTGCGGCATATGGGATCCTCTTGGACCAGGGCACAAACCCATGTTCCCTGCATCGGCAGGCGGACTCCCAACCACTGTGCCACCAGGGAAGCCCCAATGGACAAGTCTTTTGAGACCTTCAGTTCTCTCTGAGACACTGATGGTGAATTCTCCATGACTTCTTCCATCCCTGACGCTTGCATGTCTCACCTCCAACCTACACGGTGGAGCTAAAATTTGCTTTCCATCCACTCTTCTGAGACTGAGGGCAGAAAGAGTAGGAGCAGACCTCCACTGCGGCTGTATGCAGCCTTTGTAACCTAGGTTTTACTCTCCTGGAATGATGTTACAAATCTGGTACCAGGAATTAATCCACCTTGTTGGCCATGCCTCCTGTTCTCATGGTGAGATACCACTGGATTCCTGATAGTTCCCTGAGGCTCTTCCTGTTTCTAGCGAGATCTTGAAGTTGGGGTCTACACTGTGAGGAGTGTTTCTTTGAGCTGCTTACTTACCTCTTGAGTCCGTTTAACCACAGGCTGGGGAGTATTAGTGAGAGGTCTCAGGAATTTGTCCAATCTCCTTCTTTCTGGGTTCGGTCGTGGCGGGTAGAGGGCTGCAGTGGGCTCAGAAGCTGAGCTTTGACCTGTCAGAATGTTTTGTCTCTTTCCTCAATAGCCACATTTTGAAGTTTATAACATGTAGTTATACCCCTTTTCCTATTCTGTTGCTGCTGCTGAATTTTCAGAGGTGTTAGTTTTGTGTGTGTGTGTGATGGTCATCTGACAGAGCAAACAGGTGAGACAATATAAGAACACATTTTCAAAAATAATGATTTATCAGTGGGATGGGCAGCTAGCCTTACCAGGTGATAAAAGGTATTACAAAATTATAGCAATTAAAATAGAATATTGGTTTGTGACCACCTAGAGGGATGGGATAGGGAGGGTGGGAAGGAGAAGCCAGAGGGAGGAGATATGGGGATATATGTATATGTATAGCTGATTCACTTTGTTATAAAGCAGAAACTAACACACCACTGTAAAGCAATTATACTCCAATAAAGATGTTAAAAAAATAAATAAAATAGAGTATTGCTGGCATATGAATAGAAAGATTAAAAAGTTTAATATATGATTAAAAAAACAAACAACCTAATCCAAAAATGGGCAGAAGACCTAAATAGACATTTCTCCAAAGAAGACATACAGATGGCCAAGAAGCACATGAAAAGCTGCTCAACATCACTGATTATTAGAGAAATGCAAATCAAAACTACAATGTGGTATCACCTCACACCAGTTAGAATGGGCATCATCAGAAAATCTACAAACAACAAGTTCTGGAGAGGGTGTGGAGAAAACGGAACCCTCTTGCACTGTTGGTGGGAATGTAAACTGATACAGCCACTATGGAGAACAGTATGGAGGTTCCTTAAAAAACTAAAATTAGAACTACCATATGATCCAGCAATCCCACTACTGGGCATATACCCAGAGAAAACCATAATTCAAAAAGACACATGCACCCTATGTTCATTGCAGCACTATTTACAATAGCCAGGTCATGGAAGCAACCTAAGTGTCCACTGACAGACGAATGGATAAAGAAGATGTGGTACATATATACAATGGAATATTAGCCATAAAAAGGAATGAAATTGGGTCATTTGTAGAAATGTGGATGGATCTAGAGACTATCATACAGAGTGAAGTAAGTCAGAAAGAGAAAAACAAATATCGTATATTAACGCATATATGTGGAACCTAGAAAAATGGTACAGATGAACTGGTTTGCAGGGCAGAAATTGAGACACAGATGTAGAGAACAAATGTAGAGAACACTGAGGGGGGAAAGATGTAGAGAACACCGAGGGGGGAAAGTGGCAGAGGGAGGGTGGTATGATGAATTGGGAGATTGGGATTGACATATATACACTAATATGTATAAAATAGATAACTAGTAAGAACCTGCTGTATAAAAAAATAAAATACAATTTAAAACAAAATAAAATAAAAAGTTTAATATGTGATAAAAGAAGCTTTATACGTTTTGGTTATTTAGAGCAAAGGAATATTCTTCGCTTTTTCCTCATACATGCTTGAAAAATATTGCAAAAAGATCAGATAGTTAAATCAACTGAAAGTAGAACACAAAACTATTAAAAACACTCTAAATGTACATAAAAGTGGCTATCAAGTCTCTAAATGGGGAAAGAGACTCTCTGAGATGAGAGAAGAAACAATAGAGGAAAAGATAAACAGATGTGATGCATAAAGCTTTAAACATGTGCTTTTTTAAAAAATATATAAGGCAATTATTTTCAACAGAATTACAAGACAATCAATTTGCAATAACTGTTACATGTTAATACCTTTACTATAAGGAGGTCAAACAAATTAGTAAGAAAAACATAATGTCGCCAATAAACACATGGACAAGAACAAGAAGAGACAAGCCACAGGATGGAAAAAATAAATGAATCATAAATTTATGCTCATGCATTTTCTCTCTAATAAATACAAATTAAAACAACAAAGTTATGCCATATCATTTTCAACTATACAACCAATAAAAGATTGTTTTAGGGAATTCCCTGGGGGTCCAGTGGTGAGGACTCTGAGCTCCCACTGCAGGGGGCCTGGGTTTGACCCCTGGCTGGGAGCTAGGATCCCACAAGCCGAGCGGCCAAAAATAAATTGATTTAAGTGGTAATATTTAATGTGGATGGGGAGACATGAATTTGGTATCTTTATATAATTTTGCTGAGGTTATTAATTTTACAGCTCTTTAGAAACAAATTTTTCACATTTTATCATGGACATTTAAAATGTCATACATTTTGCCCAGTAATTAAATTCCTGAGATTATGTGTGAAGGAAATAATCCTAAATGTAGAAAAAAAATCTCTAGGTGCAAAGATATTTATTGCAGTATTTTTCATAAGGAGAAATATTGGAAACAAGCTAAATATTCAATAATGGAGGGATGGTTAAAATTATAGTACGGTTGCATGATGAGATATTTTACGTCCATAATCAATGATATTTTCAAATATTTTTAATTACCCAAGAAATGCTTATATAATTGTATTAAGCAAAAAAAGGATATAGGTCGTGGTGTATGATTATAAATACAGTATGTATAGAAAAACAGTGGAAGAAAAACCCACAAAAATACTAAAAAATACAGTTATCTTTTGGTGGTGTAATTGACAGTACTTAACAGTACTTGTTTCTCCTTCTTATACTTTTTTATTGTCAAGACTCTCAGTTACAAGTAAGAGAAACCCAATACCAAACAGTGTGAGCAAAAATAGGAATTTATTTGTCAAGTAACCAAAAATTAGGGGGATAGAGCATTCTTGAGTCTAAATCCAGGGGCTCCATTGACGTGGTCATGAGTCTAACTGTCCTCTCATTTTATCTTATCTCTGCTTCGTTTAGCGTATTGATAAAATTTTTTCCTTGCTGCAGACCCTGGCTTCTTTTGTGACACCAGATAAGTTGACTGAAAAAGATTTCTAATTCTGTCATTCTTATAGATCTCTATCCCAGAGCTAAAGAAATGTTTGCTTTTCTGATGGATATAGATCTAGCTCCTCTGTAGTTTGTGATTATCTTGATTAGGCCACGTGCCCACCTTGATCTAAGGCGCACATACCCACCTCTGCTGTTCATAGTGGGGTCAGGGAAAACGTGTGCCTGGAGTTAGTCCCACCTGAATCACTTTCAGTGCACGGTCCACGGAAAGAGTGCTTCCAATATGTGAGGAAAGACACCATTTTTTGTATAACCAACAAGTATCACTTAAATAAATTGAAAAAAAAACCCTTGATTTTTAAGAGCAAACTATCACCACCCACCCATTTCTACCTCCACTCTCTCCTCATCGAAGGAAAAAAAATCCAGCATTATTCAGATTTGACTGGTAAGAGTATGTCATTTTTGGCATCTAAACTCAAGGAAAAAAACCAATGCATTGAATTAACAAAAAAGCAATAATTCTTATAAATGAAAGGGATACACAGTTATAAGTTTGGAAGCATCAAACCTAGCAATAAAGTGAAAAGCTATTTAGAGGTAAAGCTCAAAATACTGGAGAAAAAATTAAGTCCTGAGTTCTGATAAAGGAAAACCAAGTTTCTAGCTAAAATGCTGACCCATCCTCAAAAACAAACAAACCAATCAAACTAAAGCAAAACAAAACAAAAAACAGGAGAGTGGGCTTCTGTCCAGCAGCACAGTGTTAGGGGTTCTGATAGGTATTTGGGGACCATTCCACTCACTAGGCTTTCTGCATAGCATTTTCTTGCCAAGGGAAATGCTATTCTCATGGGAACAGTAGCTGAAGGCTTATTAGGTAAGTAAGCAGTACTGGAGGCCAAGACTCAGGACAGTTTTACCCCATGGAATCATTCATGTTAATTATTGCATCAGTAGTTTTTCTTTTCATTGCTTAGTAACGTTCCATTGCATGGATATAGCACAATTTGTTTATCCAGCCATTTGTTGATGGCCATTTGAGACTTTTCCAGTATTTGGCTATTATGAATAAATCTGTTATGAAACTGTGTACAATTTCTTTTTGTGGACATATATTGCTATTTTTCTTGAGTAAATACCTAGAAGTAGAATTTATGGGCCAAATGGTAAGGGAAAATTTAACCTTTTAAGAAGCCATCAAACTCTTCCAAAGTAGATTTTACCATTTTAAATTTCCACAGGCAGCATATGAGAGTTCCAGGTGCTCCATGTCCTTGTCAACACTTATTTTCAGTCTTTTTACTTTTAGCTAGATTAGTGTGTGTGAAGTGAGAGTTCACCTTGTTTTTTTGTTTTATTTTTAATTAATTTTTATTTTTGGCTGTGTTATGTCTTCGTTGCTACCCATGGGGCTTTCTCTAGTTGCGGTGAACAGGGGCTACTCTTCATTGTGTTGAGCGGGCTACTCACTATGGTGGCTTCTCTTGTTGTGGACGGAGCATGGGCTCTAGGCACATGAGCTTCAGTAGTTGTGGCACACGAGCTCAGTAGTTGTGGCTCTCAGGCTCTAGAGTGCAGGCTCAGTAGTTGTGGCTCAGGGGCTTAGTTGCTTCGTGGCATGTGGGATCTTCCCGGACCAGGGCTCAAACCCGTGTCCCTGACATTGGCAGGTGGATTCTTAACAACTTCGCTACCAGGGAAGTCCTGTTTTGCTCATTTTAAAATTGGATTGTTTGTCTTATTATTGAGTTATGTTTATATATTACAAATACAAGTCATTTATCAGATATATGCATCATAAATATTTTCTCCTAACCTCTGGTTTGCTATTTTATTTTCTTAATTGTCTTTTGAAGAGCAAAACTTAAAACATTTGATGGAGTCCAGTTTATCATTTTTAAAAAATAGTTTTATAGTTTCTTTATATGTACTGAATCCTTAAGAATTTTTTGCCTATCCCAATGTTGAAAAAAACTTTCTCCTGTGTTTTTTAAGATAGTTTTATTGAGATATAATTTATATGCCATACAATTTGCTGACTGTAGAGTAGAATTCAATGATATTTTAGTGTATTCACAGAGTTGTGCAACCATCACCACAATCTAATTTTAGAATATTTTCCTTCCCCCTAAAAGAAACCCTGTAACCATCAACAGTCATTCCTTAATCTCAATCCAATCTTATCTCTCATACTTCCCAGTCTAGGCAAACAATAATCTACTTTCGGTCTCCATAGATTTGCATATTCAGAACATTTCATGTAAATGTACTCATAACCTGTGGTCTTTTGTGACTGGCTTATTTCACTTAACATAATATTTTCATGGTTCCTCAATACTGTAGCATATATCAGTACTTTATTCCTTTTTTATTATGGAATAATATTCCATTGTATGGATATAAGCCTATTTTATTCGCACATTCATCAGTTGATGGGTATTTGGGTTGTTTCCACTTTTTGGCTATTGTGAATGCTGCTGCTATATATGAATGTTCATGTACATGTTTTGGTGTTGGTATATGTTTTCATTTCTCTTGGGTATATATCTAGAAGTAGAATTTCTGGGTCAAATGGTATTGAATTTTCAGCATATCTTATGCAGATTTTGTTATATTTATTTTTAAGTATTTCGTGTTTTAAATAGTATAATTGGCATTGTTTCTATAAATTCCAATATCCAGCTGTTCGTTGCTAGTACATGAAAGTAAAATTGGTTTTTGTATATTGGTCTTGTATTCTGGGACCTTGCTAGACTCACTTATTAGTTCTAGTTGCTTTTGTCGTGGATTATCAGGGATCTTCTATGTACAGGATCATGATTAATTTTATTTTTTCCTTTCTAATATATGCCTTTATTTTTCCTTTTCTTCCTATATTGATTTAGTACAATGTTGAATAGATATGGGGAGAGTGGATACCTTTCTCTTGTTCTTGAGAAACATTAAGCATTCATTCTGTCACCACTGAGGATGATATTAGCTGCAGTTTTTTTGTTTTTTTTGTTTTTTTTACATAAACCCTTTATCAGATTGAGGAAGTTCCCTTCTATTTATAATTTGCTGAGAGTTATTTTTTAAATCATGAGTGGGTGTTGCATTTTTTAAAAATAAATTTATTTATTTTTGGCTGTGTTGGGTCTTCATTGCTGCTCTCAGGCTTTCTCTAGTTGTGGTGAGTGGGGGTTACTCTTTGTTGCAGTGCGCAGGCTTCTCATTGTGGTGGCTTCTCTTGTTGTGGAGCACAGGCTCTAGGTTCACGGGCTTCAGTAGTTGTGGCTTGTGGGCTCTAGAGTGCAGGCTCAAGTAGTTGTGGTGCACGGGCTTAGTTGCTCCGCAGCACGTGGGATCTTCCTGGACCAGGGCTCGAACCCGTGTCCCCTGCATTGGCAGGTGGCTTCTTAACCACTGCGCCACCAGGGAAGGCCCAAGTGTTGCATTTTTGCAGATATTTTTAGGGGGTAGGGGATCTTTTAAGATGATCATATGATTTTCCTTCCTCTCTCTGTAAATATGGTAAATTGCACTGATTACTTTCCAAATGTTAAACCAACTTTTTTTCCCCTGGAATAAACCTCATTTGATCATGTTGTAATAGCCTTGGTATATTGCTGGATCTGATTTTGTTACTGAACCGTACTTGGGTCCACTTGTTTGCAGGCACTAAAGCCAATCTACTGACACCAGGTTGTGGTGAAGGAAAGTGCAACATTTATCGCAAGGCCAAGCAAGGAATAAATATAGTGGTCTGGGTTGCTGTAACAGAATGCCAATAGACTAGGTGACTAAAATAATAGAAATGTATCTCTCACAGTTCTGGAAGCTGGGAAGTCTGAGATCAGGGTGCCAGCATGGTCGTCAGGTCTGGGGAGGGTCTTCTTCCTGGTTTGCAGATGGCCGTCTTCTTGCTGGATCCTCACATGATGGAGAGAGAGAGATCATCTCTCTTGTCTCTTCTAATAAGAGCACTAATCCCATTCATGAAGACTCTACCCTCATGACCTAAATAACCTCCCAGAGGCCCCACCTCCAAATACCATCCCACTGGGGATGTAGGCTTCAACATATGAATTCTGGGAGGACACAAGCATGCAGTCCATAGCAGGGTATCACAGTGATTTATCTGCATAATATTTATACCTAGAAATCAAACATGTTGGCAGATGTGTATATAAATGGAGCAAAATGTCTGCCTCTTTTGGAGAATTTTGTCAGGGCCCAAATAACTTGGAAACTTCAACTCTGGGCTGGTTGTCTCAGTATTAATTACAGCCAGAACATGGACATGAGAAGAATGCCTCACAGACCCATGCATGGGTTTGAATGATGTTATTAACCGAGTAAACTTTATAAAATCCAGGCTTATGAAAGCTTAACTGTTTTCTATGATTTGAGCTTGTAGAAAACTTCCTTAATATTCCACTGCTGCACACACGCAGCTGTTGACTGTCTGAGGTCTGGCACAGGGTGAGTCAGTATTCAGTTAGGAGTTGAAGTAGCAGCTCTTTCTCAGATTCACACATTCCTTTTGACTTATTGGCAGCAAGATATTATCTGGTTCATAGTCTTGCTTACTTGGCAGACACATTTATTTTAGTAAATAGGAATACCTTAAATCTGAATCCTAAAGACAAAGACCTTACTGTCTTCCTTATTCATGACAAAATTACAGCTACAAAAGGGAAGCATGAACTCTGGTATTCAAATGAAGAAAAAGTTCTATTGAGTTATTTTCCCACCCTGGAAAACTTTCTCTCAGAGAACAATTTCATGATGGATGATTCTACGAGGAACGCTACAATGCTGTAAATGTCTGCACGCCAAACTGCTTTCAACGAGCGAATGTTTTCTCTGGAAAATGGAAATTGTGACACAGTCCAGGCAATAGCATACTCCCTGTCTTCTGTAATAAAGGGAAGGTTCACTGACTGGAACTCAGGTGTAACAGAGATAGAAATATGCCTGGTTTCCCGGATACAACAAAAGAAGCTACCATTGTCCCCCATCTTTTCCTACTATAGTGCATGGTCATAAAAAATGCATATTTATTGAGAGATGTCTTTATTTATTTATTTTCTAAATAAATTTATTTATTTTATTTATTTATTTTTGTCTGTGTTGGGTCTTCATTGCTGCACGTGGGCTTTCTCTAGTTGCGGTGAGCGGGGGCTAACTCTTCGTTGCGGTGCGTGTGCTTCTCATTGCGGTGGCTTCTCTTGTTGCAGAGCATGGGCTCTAGGTGCGCGGACTTCAGTAGTTGGGGTGTGCAGGCTTAGTTGCTCCGCAGCACGTGGGATCTTCCTGGACCAGGGCTCGAACCTGTGTTCTCTGCATTGGCAGGCAGATTCTTAACCACTGTTCCACCAGGGAAGCCCAAGAGGGACGTCTTTAAAATGTGTAGGGAGTTACAGCCCTCACGGTGAACATGAGAACTGAGATGTGAATCTGTTTCCTTTGCTGGTGTTCAGTTATCTTTCTTGAACATGAGCTTTTCCCCTGGCTGAGTATCATCCACTCTCTGAAGATGGATATTTTCCCTTCAGTATAGACACTGATGCAAGCCAAGTATTTTGGATATACTCAAAATTCTTAAAAAAAGGACTGTCAAGGGTAATTTTAAAGAATCTGGCTATTGTCTTCAGCACTGTGACAGAGACTACTGGAACTCACTGATATCTGCATGCTCCTCTGTATCTCCCAGGCTCCTTGTGACTACCTTGGACCTATGAGGAGGTCTGGCCAATGGAATGTAAGCAGAGATGGGTGCCCCTTCCAGGCTGAAATAATAAAGTGCCTCATGTACCTTCCCACACACTGTGTTCTCCTCCATAGTGGGAGTAGAGGCCAAAGGTTAATGATGGATGGATGATGGTAGAGTCACAAGATGGAGGATTCTGTACCCCAGAGCCACATTTTGGAGGAGAGCTTCCATAGAGAGCTCCCCAACTTATATCAGACTATGACATGAGTAAGAAATAAACCTTTACTGGACTTCCCTGGTGGCGCAGTGGTTGAGAATCAGCCTGCCAATGCAGGGGACACGGGCTCGAGCCCTGGTCTGGAAAGATCCCACATGCCGCGGAGCAACTAGGCCCGTGAGCCACAACTACTGAGCCTGCGCGTCTGGAGCCTGTGCTTCGCAACAAGAGAGGCCGCGATAGTGAGAGGCCCGCGCACTGCGATGAAGAGTGGCCCCCGCTTGCCACAACAGGAGAAAGCCCTCGCACAGAAACGAAGACCCAACAGAGCCATAAATAAATAAATTAAAAAAAAAAAAAAAGAAAGAAACCTTTACTAAGATTTATTGTGTTGTGAAATTTTAGGGGTGATTTATTACTGCTGCTAGCATTTCTTATTCCTATCGATGCCAACTTCTCATCTAAACTGTCACTCCCGGGTAAACTCAATACTCCCTCCACGTTTCCTCAAGATGAAATACAGCAAGTTCTTGAATGCAGTCCTGGAAGTAAACATGTATTTGTCAAAGATCTGATATCAAGTTTTTTGTTCAACTTTCTCATAACTTTGGTAAAAAGATTTATCCTGCTAAAAAGTGATCTTTAAGATACTTTATGTACTATTTTGGGAATATACTATGATAACATTTGCTGATTCTTGATTTATACAATTAAGTTAAACATATCAATTTCATTGTGTTCTGAAATTAGTACTATGACTTTCAGATGTCTCTTAGATACCTTTGAGAAACCTTGTCTTCTTCCCAGCGTGACAGGCATATAATACCTAGATGGCCTTGAAATGTAACATAGTGATATTTTTTCTGGTCATCCACTTATCCATTCAACAAAACTGTATTGACCACCAACTATTATGCAGAAACTGTGCTGTCCAACTTAGCAGCCTCTAACGATGTGTGGACTCTTCTTTAAATTTAAGTTTAAATTACTCTAAATAAAATAAATTAAATTAAAAATTCAGTTCTTTAGTAATATCTACCACATTTCAAGTGTTTAATAGCTATATGTAACTAGCAGCTATCTTACTGGACAACACAGAGGAACATTACCATCATCCAGAAAGTTTCACTGGACAGCATTCGTCTAGAAAAAAGATGGATACAATATTCATAATTTCCCTTTAATGTAATCATTGTTTCCATCAAAATGATAAAATATGCTTTAGGCTGCCAGAGAAGTCAGGAAATCTGTGTATTGGAGATAACATTTGAACTTATTCTTAAAAGATGAGAAGGAATTTGCTATATTCCAATAAGAGAGAAGAGCAGATACAAAGTCAAAGAAGCATAAATGGGCTAATAAGGGAAGGTGAGAAGTTCAATGTGACTGGAGAGAAATATATGTAAGAGAAAAGAGCAGAGATGAGGTTGGGTGTGGCAAGAGCAGGCAAAGTAGAGACGGGTACAGTAGAGAGTTTGGACTTCATCTTTTGGTGATGGGAAGCCAAAAAAGTCTTTTAAGCAGGAGAATAATAACATCAGACTGGCATTGTATGAAGGTCCCTTGCTGGTAGTATTGATGATGAAAGATCAGATTGGAGGCTATGGGTCCCAGCAGGTGAAGACAAAAGCAGTAGCAGTTGAATTGAAGAGGAAAGCCTCAATTTTAGAGATATTTCTATATTAGAATTATAAAGTTAGAATGTACATAATTTAGACCAACTTTTTCTGCTTAATCAAGTGGAGTGTCGGAAGGAGCCAGTGAAAGGAGAAGTAAGACTGTGTGTTACATACGGGTGTATGTCTCAGTCTCTACTCACAGAGAACAAACAAGCATAGATTTTGGCACACTTATCCATCCTGTGACACTCAGGTTGTGCTCTTGAGGAAGTGGTGTGTACATAAGCTCATTCAGAGAACTTCTCTGTGTCCTCCCTAACATTTGGACATTTTGAAGTTACAAGAAGGCCACTCTTTCCTAGGAAGTCTATTTCATTAAAGGGACTCTTTTGATGTTACCTCTGTGTTGAGAATTATTACCTTTTAACACATTTATTTTGTCATCTAAACTTTCCATTCTGTACTGTGAGTTATTTTAACACACGGCACATCTATCTATGTTGAGGGATGATGCTATGAGTAGTAACAGGTGAGGTGTTTGGAATTTACGTGTAAGCATGAGCCTTACAAAAATGTCTTCTAAAGCTGAGGGGTGCTGGTTGATGAAGAGCTTTTGGGAGCAGATGACTGCTGATAAGAGCCTCGTCCCTCAATTCTGATGAGATTTTGGATTCACTTTTCAGTCTACCTAAGTAAAATTTCAGGTTGCTTATGGTTTCTCAGAGAAGAGCAGGAAGAGTTAACACTGGAGTCAGTTGGTCAGTTTAAACAGAGGCACCACTTCCCTTTGTCATTTTATCGCTGAGCCTGGTTTCCTCCTCTACTGGGTAAACATCCTTTTCTTATCCCTGTTTTTCCTCCAAGTCGGCACTTTCCTAATGATTTCCTGTTTCTGAGAAAAATCTTACTGAGATCAAATATGAAATCAAGCGGGAAGAATTAGTAAGGCCTGCCATGGCAAGAGATTTTGAAGTCCCAGCATATGTCTGGGTTATGGGAAGTTCAGGAATTAGAAGAAGGTGGAATGTCCTCAGCCTGCTATCCATTCCCTCCCCACAGGACTGTCTGCAGTGATAGGAGACTGTTAGGGATGAAAAGTTCTCCATGAAAGTTTCTATATACAGCCCTGTGGAAAAATAGCACGTAAGCCCCTATTCTAAAATGGAGGAGGATTAAGATCAGAAATAAACATTTCTCATTTCAGAATGTCAGAACGTCAGGCAGAATGTCCTAATTAGTATAGTGATCTTCTCCACTACTGAAGGCTAAAAATGCTTCAAAGTAAATACATGTCTGTTGCCTCCTTCATGCTGCTGTAAATTTTCTTGAGCTACTAACAGTTTTGTTAGGGGAAGAGTCTTCTCTTAAGTGAGCATAGATTTGATAGCTTCTTTTTCTTATATGCAGAATAAATCTTCTTTTTGTTGTTCTGTTTTGTTTTGAATGCTTTTGTTACATTGTTTCTATTATGATGTCATAAACTAGTGTCTAGTAGGAAAACTGATAATGGATTCAAACTATTTGTTGATGTAAAATGCTAAGCAGTAAGTTTACTAATCCTTTCTTTTTTTAATTTAATTTTTTAAACATCTTTATTGGAGTAAAAATGCTTTACATTGTTGTGTTAGTTGCTGCTGTATAACAAAGTGAATCAGCTATATGTATACATATATCCCCATATCCCCTCCTTCTTCTGTCTCCCTCCCACTCTCCCTATCTCACCCCTCTAGGTGGTCACAAAGCACTGAGCTGATCTCCGTGTGCTATACGGCTGCTTCCCATTAGCTATCTATTTTACATTTGGTAGTGTATATATGTCAATGTCACTCTCTCACTTCGTCCCAGCTTCCCCTTCCCCCTCTGCGTGTCCTCAAGTGCATTCTCTACATCTGCGTCTTTATGCCTGTCCTGCCCCTAGGTTCATCAGAAGCATTTTTTTTTCTATTAGATTCCATATATATGTGTTAGCATACGGTATTGTTTTCCTCTTTCTGACTTACTTCACTCTCTATGACAGACTCTAGGTCCATCCACCTCACTACAAATAACTCAATTTCGTTTATTTTTATGGCTGAGTAATATTCCATTGTATATATGTGCCACATCTTTTTTATCCATTCATCTGTGAATGGACACTTACGTTGCTTCCATGTCCTGGCTATTGCAAACAGTGCTGCAGTGAACATTGGGGTGCATGTGTCTTTTTTTTTTTTTTTTTTGCGGTACACGGGCCTCTCACTGCTGTGGCCTCTCCCGTTGTGGAGCACAGGCTCCGGATGCGCAGGCTCAGTGGCCATGGCTCACAGGCCCAGCTGCTCCATGGCATGTGGGATCTTCCCGGACCGGGGCACGAACCTCTGTCCCCTGCATCGGCAGGCAGACTCTCAACCACTGCGCCACCAGGGAAGCCCTATTTTTAGTTTTTAAATGAACCTCCATACTATTCTCCATAGTGGCTGTATCAATTTACATTCCCACCAACAGTGCAAGAGGGTTCCCTTTTCTCCACACCGTCCCCAGCATTTATTGTTTGTTGATTTTTTGATGATGGCCATTCTGACTTGTGTGAGGTGATACCACATTGTAGTTTTGATTTGCATTTCTCTAATGATTAGTGACATTGAGCATCCTTTCATGTATTTGTTGGCAATCTGTATATCTTCTTTGGAGAAATGTCTATTTAGGTCTTCTGCTCATTTTTGGATTGGGGTGTTTGTTTTATTTGATATTGAGCTTCATGAGCTGCTTGTATATTTTGGAAACTAATCCTTTGTCAGTTGCTTCGTTTGCAAATATTTTCTCTCATTCTGAAGGTTGTCTTTTCATCTTGTGTATGGTTTAATTTACTGTGCAAAAGCATTTAAGTTTCATTAGGTTCCATTTGTTTATTTATGTTTTTTATTTCCATTTCTCTAGGAGGTGGGTCAAAAAGAATTTTGCTGTGATTTATGTCATAGAGTGTTCTGCCTATGTTTTCCTCTAAGAGTTTTATAGTGTCTGGCCTTATATTTGGATCTTTGTATGGAAACACAAAAGACCCCGAATAGCCAAAGCAATCTTGAGAAAGAAAAACAGAGCTGGAGGAATCAGACTCCCTGACTTCAGACTATACTACAAAGCTACAGTAATCAAGACAGTATGGTACTGGCACAGAAACAGAAATATAGATCAATGCAACAGGATACAAAGCCCAGAGGAATACCTGCGCACATATGGTCACCTTAACTTTGATAAAGGAGGCAAGAATATACAATGGAGAAAAGACAGCCTCTTCAATAAGTGGTGCTGGGAAAACCAGACAGCTACATGTAAAAGAATGAAATTAGAATACTTTCTAACACCATACACTAATCCTTTCTTAAAGCTGCACTGTATTAAAACTTGTAAGAGGTGTAAGAGCTCAATTTAGCATGGGGTTAAGGTAAACACTTTTCTTGGTCACCTTCTTATAGGAGTAGAAATATAAGTGATTCTGGCAGTTACCCTGAATACTAAACACAATGGAAAACCTTTGCTTTCTTTAAAATGGCTTTGGTAGTCCCGGCAAATCATCCTTTCTTCTTTTAATATTAAACACACAGCGACTGAACTGGTTAGGCCTGCTGAGACAGGTTGTGCTACACAGGTAATGCACAAAGCCAAGCTTGCAGTAGGCAACATAAATGATGTGTTGGACCAGTCCCTCCCATCAGGAAACTTGCACAAGTTAGATAGCCTCATCCACCAGAGGGCAGACAGCAGAAGCAAGAAGAACTACCATCTTGCAGCTTGTGTTACAAAAACCACATTCACAGAAAGATAGACAAGATGAAAAGGCAGAGGGCTATGTACCAGATGAAGGAACAAGATAAAACCCCAGAAAAACAACTAATTAAGGGGAGATAGGCAACCTTCCAGAAAAGAATTCAGAATAATGATAGTGTAGATGATCCAGGACCTCGGAAAAAGAATGGACGCAAAGATTGGGAAGATGCAAGAAATGCTTAATAGGGCTTCCCTGGTGGCGCAGTGGTGGAGAGTCCGCCTGCCAATGCAGGAGACGCGGGTTCATGCCCCGGTCTGGGAAGATCCCAGATGCCGCAGAGCGGCTGGGCCCGTGAGCCATGGCCACTGAGCCTGCATGTCCAGAACCTGTGCTCCACTATGGGAGAGACCACAGCAGTGAGAGGCCCGCGTACCACAAAAAAAAAAAAAAAAAAGAAAAAAAAAAGAAATGCTTAACAAAGATCTAGAAGAATTAAAGAACATACAAACAGAGGTGAACAACACAATAACTGAAGTGAAAACTACACTAGAAGGAATCAATAGTAGAATCACTGAGACAGAAAAATGGATAAGTGACCTGGAAGACAGAATGGTGGAATTCACTGCTGCAGACCAGAATTAAGAAAAAAGAATGAAAGGAAATGAAGACAGACTAAAAGACCTCTGGGACAACATTAAATGCAACAACATTCACATTATAAGGGTCCCAGAAGGAGAAGAGCGAGAGAAAGGACCTGAGAAAATATTTGAAGACATTATAGTCAAAAACTTCCCTAACATGGGAAAGGAAATAGCCACCCAAGTCCAGGAAGCGCAAGATTTCCATACAGGATAAACCCAAGGAGAAATATGGTGAGACACATAGTAATGAAATTGGCAAAAATTAAAGACAAAGAAAAATTCTTGAAAGCAGCAAGGGAAGAATGACAAATAACATACAAGGGAACTCCCATAAGGATAACAGCTGATTTCTCAGCAGAAACTCTACAAGCCAGAAGGGAGTGGCATGATATACTTAAAGTGATGAAAGGGAAGAACCTACAACCAAGATTACTCTACCCCAAAACGATCTCATTCATATTTGATTGAGAAATGAAAAGCTTTACAGACAAGCAAAAGCTAAGCGAATTCAGCACCACCAAACCAGCTCTACAACAAATGCTAAAGGAACTTCTCTAAGTGGGAAACACAAGAGAAGAAAAGGACCTACAAAAACAAACCCAAAACATTAAGAAAATGGTCATAGGAACATACATATTGATAATTACCTTAAACGTGAATGGATTAAGTGCTCCAACCAAAGAACACAGGATTGCTGAAAGGATACAAAAACAAGACCCATATATATGCTGTCTACAAGAGACCCACTTCAGACCAAGGGACACATGCGACTGAAAGCGACGGGATGGAAAAAGATATTCCATGTAAATGGAAATTAAATGAAAGCTGGAGTAGCAATACTCATATCAGATAAAATAGACTTTAAAATAAAGAATGTTACAAGAGACAGGGAAGGACACTACATAACGATCAAGGGATCAATCCAAGATGAAGAAATAACAAATATGCACCCAACATAGGAGCACCTCAATACATAAGGCAACTGCTAACAGTTCTAAAAGAGGAAATTGACAGTAACACAATAATAGTGGGGGACTTTAACACCTCACTTACACCAATGGACAGATCACCCAGACAGAAAATTAATAAGAAAACACAACCTTTAAATGACACAATAGACCAGATAGCTTTAACTGATATTTATAGGACATTCCATCCAAAAACCGCAGATTACACTTTCTTCTCAAGTGCGCATGGAATATTCTCCACGATACATCACATCTTGTGATACATCACATCACAAACCAAGCCTCAGTAAATTTAAGAAAATTGAAATCATATCAAGCACCTTTTCTGACGACAATGCTATAAAATTAGAAATCAATTACAGGGAAAAAAAAAATGTATAAAGCACAAACACATGGAGGCAAAACAATATGTTACTAAATAACCAAGAGATCACTGAAGAAATCAAAGAGGAAGTAAACAAATACCTAGAGACAAATGACAAAATGACAATGAAAACACGATGATCCAAAACCTATGGGATGCAGCAAAAGCAGTTCTGAGAGGTAAGTTTATAGCTATACAAGCCTACCTCAAGAAACAAGAAAAATATCAAATAAACAATCTAACCTTACACCTAAAGGAACTAGAGAAAGAAGAACAAACAAAACCCAAAGTTAGCAGAAGGAAAGAAATAATAAAGATAAGAGCAAAAAAAAAAAAAATGAAATAGGAACAAAGAAAACAAGTGCAAAGATCAATAAAACTAAAAGCTGGTTCTTTGAGAAGATAAACAAAACTGATAAAGCATTAGCCAGACTCATGAAGAAAAACTGGGAGAGGACTCATCAATAAAATTAGACATGAAAAAGGAGAAGTTACAAAAGACACCACAGAAATACAAAGCACCCTAAGAGACTACTACAAGCAGCTCTATGCCAATAAAATGGGACAACCTGGAAGAAATGGACAAATTCTTAACGAGGTATAACCTTCCAAGACTGAACCAGGAAGAAATAGAAAATATGAACAGACCAATCATAAGCCCTGAAATTGAAACTGTGATTAAAAATCTTCCAACAAACAAAAGTCCAGGACCAGATGGCTTCACAGGTGAATTCTATCAAACATTTAGAGAAGAGCTAACACCCATCCTTCTCAAACTCTTCCAAAGAATTGCAGAGGAAGGAACACTCTCAAACTCATTCCATGAGGCCACCATCACCCTGATACCAAAACCAGACAAAGATACTACAAAAAAAGAAAATTACAGACCAATATCACTGAGGAATATAGATGCAAAAATCCTCAACAAAATACTAGCAAATAGAATCCAACAACACATTAAAAGGATCATACACCATGATCAAGTGGGATTTATCTCAGTGATGCAAGGATTCTTCAATATACACAAATCAATCAATGTGATACACCATATTGACAAATTGAAGGAGAAAAACCATATGATCATCTCAATAGGTGCAGGAAAAGCTTTTGACAAAATTCAACACTCATATATGCTAAAAACTCTCCAGAAAGTGGGCATAGAGGGACCTTACCTCAACATAATAAAGGCCATATACAACAAACCGACAGCAAACATCATTCTCAATGGTGAAAAACTGAAAGTATCTCCTCTAAGATCAGGAACAAGACAAGGATATCCACTCTCACCACTATTATTCCACATAGTTTTGGAAGTCCTAGCCATGGCAATCAGAGAAGAAAAAGAAATAAAAGGAATACAAATTGGAAAAGAAGAAGTAAAACTGTCACTTTTTGCAGGTGACATGATACTATACATAGAGAATCTTAAAGATGCCACCAGAAAGCTACTAGATCAAATCAATGAATTTGGCAAAGTTGCAGGATGCAAAATTAATGCACAGAAATCTCTTGCATTCCAATACACTAATGATGAAAAATCTGAAAGAGAAATTAAAGAAACATTCCCTTTTACCATTGCAACAAAAAGAATAAAATACCTAGGAATAAACCTACCTCGGGAGACAAAAGACCTGTATGCAGAAAACTATAAGACACTGTTGAAAGAAATTAAAGATGATACCAACAGATGGAGAGATAGTCCATGTTCTTGGATAGGAAGAATCAATATTGTGAAAATGACTATACTACCCAAAGCAATCTACAGATTCAATGCAATCCTTATCAAATTACCAATGACATTTTTTACGGAACTAGAACAAAAAATCTTAAAATTTGTATGGAGCCACAAAAGACCCCAGATAGCCAAAGCAGTCTTGAGGGAAAAAAACGGAGCTGGAGGAATCAGACTCCCTGACTTCAGACTATATTACAAAGCTACAGTAATCAAGAGAATATGGTACTGGCACAAAAACAAAAATATAGATCAATGGAACATGATAGAGAGCCCAGAGATAAACCCACACACCTATGGTCAACTAATCTATGACAAATGAGGCAAGGATATACAATGGAGAAAAGACAGTCTCTTCAATAAGTGGTGCTGGGAAAATTGGACAGCTACATGTAAAAGAATGAAATTAGAACACTCCCTAACACCATACAGAGAAATAAACTCAAAATGGATTTGAGACCTAATTGTAAGATCAGACACTATAAAACTCTTAGAGGAAAACATAGGAAGAACACTCTTTGACATAAATCACAGCAAGATCTTTTTTGATCCACCTCCTAGAGTAATGGAAATAAAAATAAACAAATGAGACCTAATGAAACTTAAAACCTTTTGCAAAGCAAAGGAAACTACAAAAAAGATGAAAAGACAGCCCTCAGAATGGGAAAAAATATTTGCAAACGAATCAACAGACAAAGGATTAATCTCCAAAATATGTAAACAGCTCATGCAGCTCAATATTAAAAAAACAAACAACCCAATCCAAAAATGGGCAGAAGACCTAAATAGACATCTATCCAAAGGAGACATTACAGATGGCCAGGAAGCTCATGAAAAGCTGCTCAACATCACCAATTATTAGAGAAATGCAAATCAAAACTACAATGAGGTATCACCTCACACCAGTTAGAATGGGCATCATCAGAAAATCTACAAACAACAAATGCTGGAGAGGGTGTGGAGAAAAGGGAGCCCTCTTGCAGTATTGGTGGGAATGTAAATTGATAGAGCCACTATGGAGAACAGTATGGAGGTTCCTTAAAAATCTAAAAATAGAACTACCATATGATCCAGCAATCCCACTACTGGGCATATACCCAGAGAAAACCATAATTCAAAAAGACACACGCGGGCTTCCCTGGTGGCGCAGTGGTTGAGAGTCCACTTGCTGATGCAGGGGACACGGGTTTGTGCCCCAGTCCAGGAGGATCCCACATGCCACGGAGCAGCTGGGCCTGTGAGCCATGGCCGCTTAGCCTGCGTGTCCAGAGTTGTGCCCCACAACAGGAGAGGCCACAACAGTGAGAGGCCCGTGTACGGAAAAAAAAAACCCGACACATGCAACCCAACTTTCATTGCAAGACTATTTACAATAGCCAGGTCATGGAAGCAACCTTAACGTCCAACGACAGACAAATGGATAAAGAAGATGTGGTACATATATACAATGGAATATTACTCAATGATGGAAAGTGACGAAATTGAGTCATTTGTAGAGACATGGATGCACCTAGAGACTGTCATACAGAGTGAAGTAAGTCAGAAAGAGAAAAATGAATATCATATATTAACGCATATATGTGGAACCTAGTAAAATGGTACAGATGAACTGGTTTGCAGGGCAGAAATAGAGACACAGATGTAGAGAACAAATGTATGAACACCAAGGGGGGAAAGCAGCGAGGGGTGGTGCTGGTGGTGTGATGATTTGCGCGATCGGGATTGACATGTATACACTGACGTGTATAAAATGGATGACTAATAAGAACCTGCTGTATAAAAAATTAAATAAAATAAAATTCCAGAAAAAAAAAGAAAGTGATGCTACCACTTTGGGGGAATATTTGGCAGTATAAAAAATAAAATAAAATGATGTGATGCAATAAACCTCTGTGGGCATCATCTGGAAACCCTTTACACTTGCGTTTCTTCTCTCCCTGTATCTGTTCTTTGAGCTACTATACCCTTGTTAGGAAATGTTGGAGATGTTTTACTGCAGATAAGACTACCTGGTAGCAATACAGTGGTGAAGAGCTCCCAGAGATTCTAGGTAGATTTATCCCACTCATTAATTAATCAGCCGTTCAACAGAAAATGTTAAGTTTCTCCTCTGGGTCTGACTTTGGGTTGCTGGATGGAGATCAAAAGATGAGATTGGAAATAAGACATGGTTAATGGACAGAAGGACTCACTATTACAAAGAGGTCACTTATTCCCAAATTGATCTATAAAGTCAATGCTATTCCAGTCAAATCCCAACACAGTTTTCATGAAACTTGACAGGCTGATTCTAACATTTATATCGAAAAGCAAAGTGCTGAGAAGAGCTAAGAGTCTCTGAAAGAAGAAAATGGTTGGAATTTGTCCTTCCAGATAATGAGACTTATTATAAAGCTATAGTGATTAAGACAATGTAGTTTATTCAGGAAGAGAGAAATACATACAATCAGATATGAATCCATGAATATAGGAAAATTTTATTATACAATGAAGTTTACTTCACAGACCAGTGGAACAATATGCATAATTCAATAAATAATGCTGGAATAATTTTTTATACAGACTTTAAAACCCATGAAATTGAATCCCTTCTTTGCACTGTATACATGAGTTAATTCCAAGAAAGTTGAAGACTCAAATATGAAAGAGTAAACTGAAAAATTTTAGGAGAAAATACAAACAGAAGGAATAATTTTATAAACAAGACTCAAAAGGCCTAAACAATAAAGGAAGGATATTTATATCTTATTATAGTGACCTTAAAAACTTCTATTAATCACATAATACTGCCAAAGAAAGTGAAAGGAACAAACCACAAATTGGAAGAAGTTATTAGCACTACATAACACTGATGACAAAGGATTAGTATTCAGAAATTATAAAGAACTAAAAAAGATTTCTGTAAAAATTGAGCAAAAGGGACTTCCCTGAACCCTACTTAAGGCACTGTGGTGACCTAAATGGGAAGGAAATCCAAAGAAGAGGGGATATATGTACATGTATAGCTGATTCATTTTGCTGTACAGTAGAAACTAACACAACATTGTAAAGCAACTATAATCCAATAAAAATTGATTTAAAAAAAGTGGTTAAGTTGGTAAAAAAAAAAAAAAAAAAAAGGAGGGGGACTTCCCTGGCGGTCCAGTGGTTAAGACTCCATGTTTCCAATGCAGGGGATGTGGGTTCGATCCCTGGCTGGAGAACTAAGATCCCACATGCTGCGTGGTGTGGCAAAAAAAAAAAAAAAAAAAAAAATTGAGCAAAAGTATAATTGGTCAATAATATATGAAGAGGCTGTTATTCTTATTAGTAATCTAAGAAATTAAAACCACAATGAGATGTCATTTAAAAATACAGTGTACAATAACATCAAACCATATAAAATCTCCATGTTGAAAACTATAGAACATGTTGATAAATTAAAACAAAATCTGAGTTCATGGAGCTATATACCATATTCGTGGACAGGAAAGTTCATTATTAAGATGGTAATTCTCCCCAAATTTATCTATAGATCAAATTCAATCCCAGTCAAAATCCCACCAGGCAGTGACTCAAATAGAAAGCAAATAGTCAAATGGCATATTTAAACATCAATATATTAATGACTGGTTCAACTAAATGCCCCAATCAAAAGTCAAGAATTAGCACAATGGATTTTTCAAATATATGTTACTTACATGGTACACATTTAGAAAGATTAAAAGTAAAAGGATGGGAAAGTTACAGCGTGCAAGCATTATGGCAAAAAGCGTTATTTAGAGCTAAATATTCAATAAACCAGGAAGGTAAAACAATTCTAAATTTGTATGCACACAGAACATCAACATATGTAAATTTAAAATTAGTATAACTATAAGGAGAAACAGAAATATCTATATTCCAAGCAAAAGATTTTAATATACATTTCATGTTATAGGATAACTAACAGATAGAGATCAATAAGAATAGAGAAGATTTGAATAATATTATTAAAAATATGACTTAATCAACATATATAAAGTACTACATCCAAAATTCACTATTTTAAATGTACATAAAACATTTTTTTAAATAATCTTACGCTGGGCCACAAAGCAAATCTCACTAAATTTCATAAGCTTCAAATCATACAGTAAAATTAGGTTAGAAATCAATGGGAAAAATAACTACAAAGAAAAAAAAAACCACCAGGCCTTTTTGTAGAATTTGACAAGCTGTTTCTAAAATTTATTTGGAAATGTAAAAGAGCTTGAATGGCAAAGCAATTTTGGTAAAAAAAGAACAAAGTTGGAGACTTATGCTACCTGATTTCAAGACTTATTATTTGGCTATAGAAATCAAGACAGTGTGGTATTGGCAGGAGGATAGTCACATAGATCAATAGGTCAGAGTAGAAAATTCAGGATTAGACCCACACATTAGTACCCTAACAACTCAAGAATGAGAAGACAAATAACCCTAAATTTTTTAAAAAAAGGGAGAAACATGAACAGATATTTTAGAAAGGTAAATGAATGTTCAATAAACTCATGAAAATATACTCAGCATCATTAATAATCAGGGAAACATAAATGAAATTATGAAAAATACCACTTTATAAGCATGGGAATGGCTAAAGTTAAAAAGTTTGACAATACCAAGTATTGAATGTGGAGTAACTAGAACCCTCCTACTTTGCTGTTAGAGAGGTAAAATGGTACAACCGCTATAGAAAAGCATTTCAGTAGTTTCTTATAAAGCTAAACATACATTTACCACACAACCCAGAGAAATGAAAACATCTGTCTACAAAAAGAGCTGTATATGAATATTCATAGCTATTTTATTCACAATTCATAATAGCCACAAACTGAAAACTACCCTAATCTTCATTTATAGATAAATGCATAAACAAATTGTTATATATTCATTCATGCAATAGGCTACCACTCAGTAATTAAAAGGAACAAATTTCTGATACTTGCAACAGCATAGGTCAATCTAAAAAATGTTATGTTGAGTGAAAAATAGGCTAGACTCATGCTATATGATTCCATTTATATTAAGGTATAGATCTATGTTATGATGAGAGAAATAAGATCAGTGATTGCTGCATAAGGTGGTGGTGAGGGGTGACTGACTGCAAAGGGACATGAAGAAAATTTATATTTTGATGCAGTGCTGGTTACATGGGAGTATACATTTTTCAAAAGTCATTCCATCATACACTTTAAAATGTGTGCATTTTTTAATGTAAATTTTACCTTGATATAAACTAAATTAAGAACACAATGAGTTACACAATACTGTGGATGTACTTAATGACACTTAACTGTACACTTAAAAATGGTTAAAATGGTCAATTTTATGTTATGTATATTTTACCACAATAAAAACATGAAAAGAGGTACATTTAAAAAAATTAATTAGAAAATTTAAACAGGGACTTCCCTGGTGGTGCAGTGGTTAAGAATCCGCCTGCTGGTGCCAGGGGCACGGGTTCGATCCCTGGTCCGGGAATCCCACATGCCACGGAGCAATTAAGCCTGTGCGCCACAACTACTGAGCCTGCGCTGTAGAGCCTGCGAGCCACAACTACTGAAGCCCACGCGCCTAGAGCCTGTGCTCCGCAGCAAGAGAAGCCACCACAATGAGAAGCCCGCACACAGCAACAAAGACGCAACACAGCCATAAATAAATAAATTTATTTTTTTTTAAAAAAGAAAATTTAAACACATACTAAAAATGGAAAGAGTAGTACAGTTATTCCCTCTATATCCTCCATGCATTATCTAAACATAACCATTATTCAAGCAAATATGGCAAAATTTTAGCACGTTTATATATATATACAAGCACACTGGAATAAACTATTAAATTAAAAATTATACTTATTATTATGATTCAATTTATTAATATTTATTATACCTAAGTTAATAATAATTCATTAATATCAGTTTTATCCAATCGATGTTCAAATTTTCCCAATCATCCCCAAGTTTCTCTTTTACATTCTTTTATTCTAATTAAGATTTAATCAAGATGTATGTCTTATTATGTCCTTTTAGTCTCATTTAATAAAAAAACAGTTATCTTCCTCCCTGCATGATATTGACGTGCTAAAGGCACCAAGCCAGTGTGGAGAGTTTCGTATTTTATGTTTGTCTATTTCCTCATAGCATCATTTCCCCTGTTACTCAGTCCCCTGGTACTGCCATGCTGGAGAGGCCAGGTGTAGGCACTTTGGTAGACAATGCCAGCTGAGCCCAGCTTTCCTGCCATCTCAGCCAAGAGGCCAGACACATGAGTTGAGAGACCATCTTGCAAGTGAATTCTCCAGCCCAACCTGTCATAGCCATCAGCCATTTGAATTATTCTCAGACATCTGAGTCATCTCAATTGAGGCCCCGGACATCATGGATCAGAGCAGAGCCATCCTGGCTGTGCCCCTTTTTGAATTCGTGACCCACAGAATCTGTAAGAATAATAAAATGGTTTGCGCCACTAAGTTTTAGGGTGATAGGTTATGCAGCATTAGCTAAATGGAAGAGCCATCAGGCTTATGAGGGACATGATACAACCTGCCAACAAATGACAGCCTAGGTTCCAGGGCAGGACTACATGCAAAACCAGTGGAGACTAGGTCCAATGAGAGAGGTAGGTAGTGAAAGTGAAGAGAAGAGTCTGAGGGAACAGGGAAATCAAGCCCTGGAGGAATCAACATTTTTACTCCTTGCAAATCAGAACTGACTTTTAGTTTTGTCGAAGTGATTGACACTTCAAAAAGGTGGTTGTATAGGAAATTTTGAGAATCAGAATTCTTGAGAATCAGAATTCCATACTCTTTGATAATTTATCATTTTGCTCTAAGATCTCCTTGAAACCTTCATTTCTGAGAGCACTCTATGCTTTTTAATATAAAGTATGGTAGCATCAATATAAACACCCAGCATCATGCTGCCTCCCCATGATGGGACTGTGCCAGTGCCTACAATCCCCCATCAGATCTTCATCTCTAGCAGTCGGTCACTGCCATTGCCAGGTTCCTCTGTGAAACTGTTAATACTTCTATTCACACCTTCATTATGTGTGAATGTGAATTCTAGCCCAATCACGGTGGGGAGTCCACTGAGTAGGGGGGAGGGTAGAAATAGACTGACAATTCAAATACTGACAGGGTGATCTGGGGACAGAGTACTGAAGCAAAGAGTCTAGGGAAACTGAAACCTTGCAGATGTAACTAGAGACAGGATTAAGGGTAACATTTCTTCTTTATAAACAGGTTGAGGCCTACCTTTACTTGCCACCTCTGACCTCTTCAATACCTACCTTCTCAGACCTTCAACTGAGCTTATTGTCATAATTACTCAAGATGTCCTTAGGAGACTCCTCTCGCTGTGGTCCTGAGCTGTTATTGAGGTTAACAAATTCTTGAATTTTCACCAATTTATAGCTCGGATTCCAAATAAACCATGAGAAGTTTTCCCTCAAGTAACATGATCATCCATTCATTTAGCTGAGTCCATTCATCATTAGTCTTTCTTTCTTTTTTTTTGTTTTTGGCTGCGTTGGGTCTTCGTTGCTGGGCATGGGCTTTCTCTAGTTGTGGCAAGCGGGGGCTACTCTTCGTTGCGGTGTGCAGGCTTCTCATTGTAGTGGCTTCTCTTGTTGCAGATCATGGGCTCTAGGTGCATGGGCTTCAGTAGTTGTGACACACAGGCTCAGTAGTTGTGGCTCACGGGCTCTAGAACACAGGCTCAGTTGTTGTGGTGCATGGACTTAGTTGCTCTGCGGCATGAGGGATCTTCCTGGACCAGGGCTCAAATCCGTGTCTCCTGCATTGGCAGGTGGATTCTTAACCACTGCACCACCAGGGGAGTCCCCATTACAACCTTAAGTACAGTAGGGACTTCAGAAATCTTCTGGCCCAACTTTCTTATTGTACAAATGAGGAAATTGAGGCTCAGATTAGAAAAGTGATTTATAGTAGGATCTACAGGGGTAGATCTTGGTATCCAGCAAAACGCCAATTACTGATGACATTGAATGAACTTTGACAATCTTAGTGACTAGATGACACCTTCAATGTTACCTTCTTCATTGACAAGAATCTGCAGTACAACACAGCAACCTCTCTCTCTCTCTCTCTCTCTCTCTCTCTCTCTCTCTCTCTATATATATATATATATATACAGTCAGCTATGTGGAGTAGAAGATGAAAGGGGCTATAAGTCTCAAGTCTTTGGGGGCTCAGGATGAAATGTCTACATTTCTAAGAAAGAGCCCAAGGGGAACATTTCAGATCCTAATAACATCACAAAAGCTTAGAGAGGAAAGGTAAATGTATCAATTATAGTTTCAGCAATATCCCCATTTTTACCCACTGAGAGGGAGATGAGCCCAGTCTGCCCAGGACAAACCTGGGAGATCTGGCGATGAGGATGATATGAGGAATGAATTTCTTAAATTGAAAATTGTGCCAGGATGGAGGGAGGTAAATGAATCTAAGAGGCAATGACTAGATGTTGTTTCTCAGGAAGACATGGTCACCCTGGGGTCAGTTCAACAACCAACTGATTAATCAAAATGTATCATTACACCAAAAATGTAATAACTTTGATGGACACAAATATACAAAATTGTTCATTGTAGCAATGTTTGCATAATAGCCTAAATGTCCCTAATAGAGAATTAGACCATGATTTCCAGTAGCTCTAACAGAATAGAATACTATGTAGGCAGTAGTTAGGGTAATGTGGTTCTATTTTCATTGGCATGAAAAATTTCTATAAGTATTTTTAGTGAAAAATATTATATAATTTACATGAAATATATAGATATTACATATATTACAGAGTATATGCATATTCTCTCTCTATATATGTACATATATATGTAAAATTAACATTATGTATATGTGTGTGTGTTTATGGAGACCTCTGTAAAGATTTCCAACAAAATATTAGCAGTGATTGCTTCTGGAGATTAGTATTTTGTTCTTTTACATTTTTTCATAGCGTTCTGTATGCCTTGAATTTTCTGCAAAATTTCCTACTATAATCATATAATTAATAAAGGTATTTAAAAGTCATTTTTGTTTATTTTATCAATCTTTATGAGAGCAAATTGCTTGGAGAGAGGAAAGTCAGGAGAGGAATGGGGGTGGGTCATACCTGTGGGTGTCAGAGAGAAGCCTCAGCTTATAAACCAGAAGTAGGTGTGATTATCCCCATTTACAGACTTGGACAGGAAGCTGAGGCTTTCCAACCACATTCTTTCCTACTTTCCTTAAGACGTCCTACCAGACTATTAGATGTTCCAAGTATGCAATGTTTTAAATTTTGTTCCTTTTTGACTGGCACATAGTAGGCACTCAGTAAATATCTTGAATGAATGATTGAACAAATGAATGATGGGTGCAGTGTGTTTTTCCTTGTACCTCTGTGTCCCAGGCTTCACTGCCCCTCCTCTCCTGCCATCCTCCTTCTGTTGCAAAACACACGCCTCTCTTTATTAGGATGAACAACTGTAGTAACCTCATCTCAAGCGTTAAGCCTCCTGCTAGGCTGGCACTTTACCTGTTATCTCATTAATCCATACAACACCTTGTGATTTAGGTGTTAAGAATATGCTCATTTTACAAATTAAGACTTATAAATGATAAAGAGCTAGCTCAGGGTTATCAACAATTAAGCAAGAGCCCCAGGGCTTTTACATAAGACTTCCTGTCATAAATTGAGATCAGAAACTCCTTTCCGGGAAGTGCCTCTGCCCTTCCCTCATCCTCTCTGTCACTAACTGCCTGCCTATCCACCTTTCTAAAAATAAAATCTGCTTTCCCCTTCAACAGGAATTTAACGAGTGAGGGTGGGGAGGTTAACCGAATGCTGTACTCATCTCACATAAATTTTGTTAGATTTGCGCAGAAGTTTCATTCAACAAACATTTATGGGGCTTCCCTGGTGGCGCAGTGGTTAAGAATCCGCCTGCCAATGCAGGGGACACAGGTTCAAGCCCTGGCCCGGGAAGATCCCACGTGCCGCTGAGCAACTAAGCCCGTGCGCCACAACTACTGAGCCTGCGTGCCTAGAGCCCGTGCTCCACAACGGGAGAAGCCACCGCAATGAGAAGCCCGCGCACCGCGACGAAGAGTAGTCCCCACTCGCCGCAACTAGAGAAAGCCCGCGCACAGCAACGAAGACCCAAGGCAGCCAAAAATAAATTAATTAATTAATTAAATTAAAAACAAAAACAAAAAAACCCAAAAACATTTATGAAGCTCCTGCTAGGCACCTGGCAACATTCTGGTCTCTGGATTCTTAAGATGACCCTCAAGGAAACTTGAAAATAAGCATATAAACTATTCCTCAAACCCCATCTCTAATGTAATTCAAGTTTTCCCGGGCAAGGGCAAACCTGGTCAGGGTCAGCCCAAAATCTGGATGAGCAAGGGGATGTCCAGGGCTCCGGAAACCCCCATCCTATTGACAGCTAGCACTCTTGATTTCAGATTATTTCAAGTCGGGGTGTGAGTCAGATACCATGAAGCACAGCAGAAAATCTCCCAAATGTCTCTTAGGGGAAGGTGTTATGCAATTTCTTTAAAAGCAGATACACCTTCCTAATTATGGTTGCCTAGAGCTACACTTACGGATAAGTAGCATTTCCAAAATCTAAAGTTCTTCCTACTTCCTTCCTCAGTGCCCTGCTGGCAAACTGCCTGGGCTGTCAGATTCTGCAGAGGTGAAAAGAGGCAGGCTGGAAGGAGCAGACCTGACCACAAAGTCCTCAAGCTGAAGCGAGGTGGGTGCTGGAGGAGAGTGCGGGACTGTAGTCATGGGGATGCATCGGCTAGAGCCCCCTCCAAGGAAGCCTTGCTGACTGGCTGCGGGACTGCTCAGCAGACAGGCTCCAGTGGTCAGTGCTGTCAGCTTCAGCCTCAGCTGTAGAGTGGCCTCACGGGTCGCCACGTCCTTCCCAGGGTGACCTGTGTCCAGCGACTGAGCAAAGCAGAGGTATAAAACCCTGGACCTCTGTGCCTGACCTGAGACACCCACAGGCAGTCCTGAATCCAGAGCTCCCCACCACACCTGCAGTACAGTTCATCTGGTTCCTGGGCCTGGTCCTGCTTCCTCCCTCTTCCTTTCATAGGTGTTGTCCCTAATAAACATAGTGCACCCCCAAATTCCATTTCAGGGTCTACTTCTGGAAAACCCGATCTGTGAGATGGGTCAGGAGATGGGGAGCACCTTGAGATCTGGCTCCTTTGCCTCTCTTTTCCTCTCTTGCAACTCTGAGCTCAGTCAACACCATCCCCACTTCCTACCAGCTACCTAACCATAGGCTGAGGGGGGCTTTTCCTGTCGCTTTAGGCACCAGAGCCCACAACTGAAAACAACGGGCAGTAGTACCCCCCATCTAAAGAGAGCTGACAATTTAGGTACAACCACCTTTCCAGGGCTTATTAAGAGGTGGCAGAACCAGCCCTGTTGCCCCAGCAACCACCACAAATACCTCCTCCCCGCCACCAAGCCTGAGGAGGAGAGAGGGTGGTGGAGAGATGGGGGATTGTCAAAGGCAGACAGCAGAGTATCCTGCTCGGGATGGTGAAGTTCAAGTGGATATGTTGAGCCAAGCTGGATCTCCCATCTGGGGGCCCTCAGAACAGTTCTCACATGAGTCTGCGGCCAACCAGCCCTGGATACCTGTCACACAGAGGACAGGTGGGCCAGCCAGTATCAGTCAGGGAGGCAGTGACTGCAGAGAGGATGACCGAATGGCTGGTTAGGGACAGTGACATCGTCCCCCATCCCCCTCCCTCCTGACCACCCCTGCCTGGCAGTGTTGGTCATCATCAGAATCCCAGCTCCAGTACAGGTGAGTTTGAAAATATAAACTACCTTTTAATTAACCAGAAAGGAGGATTTGAGAGTGTAGTTGAAGAGAGTAATTGAGAAAGAAAACAATTTGAACAATTTTTTAAGTCCCACTAAATGTTTTAGAATTGCGCCACCCTCCTTAAACTTCAACTGGACTGTCTGCCACCCTATATGTACTCCAGAAAAGGTTGAGGACATCAGGCAGGAGCCACCTCTGCTCTGTCCCTCCAGCCTAGGGACTTTAGTGGACTGTGGATGCCAGCATTTCCCCCTCCCTGTGGTCTCAGCAGTGACGGTGCTGGGTTGAGCGGTTCCCATTTGGCAGACGGCATTTTTTTTTTTTTTTTTTTTTGTGGGAGGAAAAATTTAATATGTTCTGATATGGTGCTCAATGTAGGTAAAAGAAACAAACACTAGTTATAAAGCAGAAACTAACACACCATTGTAAAGCAATTATACTCCAATAAAGATGTTAAAAAAAAAGAAACACTTATCTTTTTTTTCTTTTCTTGAACAGATAGCAAAGATTTTACTTAGCTCATTAATTAAACAGGGAACCAGAAGGATATTACAACAGATTCAAAAGAGATTACAAAGAACACACACAGAACACATCAGGAGTGTTGAAATAAATTTGTTAATATATATAAAAGTAGTTTCTTGAGAGCAATCAATAGTACCTCCACTGGACAAAATTAATTTGTATTTCTATGAATAAGAATCACTTCCACTCTTATTCCATTTTTCTATAACTTGCCACATTGTACAATAGTTCAAAGAAAATGAAAGGCACAGATGATCCAGAAGGGTGCACTGGACACTAAATAATCTTTTTTGCCTATTTCAGAGTCAGCAATTTTCTTGACAGTAATTTATTTATTTATTTTTTAAATTTTTTAAAATTTAAAGTTATTTAATTTTTATACAGCAGGTTCTTATTAGTTATCAGTTTTATACACATCAGTGTATACATGTCCATCCCAATTTCCCAATTCATCACACCCCCCCTCCCCACTGCTTTCCCCCCTTTGTGTCCATACGTTTGTTCTCTACATCATGTCGCTATTTCTGCCCTGCAAACTGGTTCATCTGTACCATTTTTCTACATTCCACATATATGCGTTAATGTACGATATTTGTTTTTCTCTTTCTGACTTACTTCACTCTGTATGACAGTCTCTAGATCCATGCATGTCTCAACAAATGACCCAATTACGTTCTTTTTATGGCTGAGTAATATTCCATTGTATATATGTACCACATCTTCTTTATCCATTCGTCTGTCCATGGGCATTTAGGTTGCTTCCATGTCTTGGCTACGGTAAATAGTGCTGCAATGAACATTGGGGTCCATGTGTCTTTTTTGTGTGTGTGTGGTACGCGGGCCTCTCACTGTTGTGGCCTCTCCCGTTGTGGAACACAGGCTCCGGACGCGCAGGCTCAGCGGCCATGGCTCACGGGCCCAGCCGCTCCGCGGCATGTGAGATCTTCCCGGACCGGGGCACGAACCCGTGTCCCCTGCATCAGCAGGCAGACTCTCAACCACTGCGCCACCAGGGAAGCCCTCTAGGTATTTTTTGATTTCCTCTTTGATTTCTTCAGTGATCTCTTGGTTATTTAGTAACATATTGTTTTGCCTCCATGTGTTTGTGCTTTTTACCTATTTTTCCCTGTAATTGATTTCTAATCTTATAGCGTTGCGGTCACAAAAGATGCTTGATATGATTTCAATTTTCTTAAATTTACTGAGCCTTGATTTGTAACCCAAGATGTGATGTATCCTGGAGAATATTCCATGCGCACTTAAGAGGAAAGTGTAATCTGCGGTTTTTGGATGGAATGTCCTATAAATATCAATTAAATCTATCTGGTCTATTGTGTCATTTAAAGCTTGTGTTTCCTTATTAATTTTCTGTTTGGATGAACTGTCCATTGGTGTAACTGAGGCGTTAAAGTCTCCCACTATTATTGTGTTACTGTCGATTTCCTCTTTTAGAACTGTTAGCAGTTGCCTTATGTATTGAGGTGCTCCTATGTTGGGTGCATATATATTTATAATTGTTATATCTTCCTCTTGGATTGATCCCTTGATCGTTATGTAGTGTCCTTCCCTGTCTCTTGTAACATTCTTTATTTTAAAGTCTATTTTAACTGATATGAGTATTGCTACTCCAGCTTTCTTTTGATTTCCATTTGCATGGAATATCTTTTTCCAACCCTCACTTTCAGTCTGTATGTGTCCCTAGGTCTGAAGTGGGTCTCTTGTAGACAGCATATATATGGGTCTTGTTTTTGTATCCATTCAACAAGCCTGTGTCTTTTGGTTGGAGCACTTAATCCATTCACATCTATGGTAATTATCGATATTTATGTTCCTATGACCAGTTTCTTAATGTTTTGGGTTTGTTTTTGTAGGTCCTTTTCTTCTCTTGTTTTTCCCACTTAGAGAAGTTCCTTTAGCATTTGTTGTAGAGCTGGTTTGGTGGTGCTGAATTCGCTTAGCTTTTGCTTGTCTGTAAAGCTTTTCATTTCTCCATCAAATGTGAATGAGATCGTTTCGGGGTAGAGTAATCTTAGTTGTAGGTTCTTCTCTTTCATCACTTTAAGTATATCATGCCACTCCCTTCTGGTTTGTAGAGTTTCTGCTGAGAAATCAGCTGTTATCCTTATGGGAGTTCGCTTGTATGTTATTTGTCATTTTTCCCTTGCTGCTTTCAAGAATTTTTCTTTGTCTTCAATTTTTGCCAATTTGATTACTATGTGTCTCGGCATGTTTCTCCTTTGGTTTATCCTGTATGGGACTCTCTGTGCTTCCTTTACTTGGTGGCTATTTCCTCTCCCATATTAGGGAATTTTTCGACTACAATCTCCTCAAATATTTTCTCAGGTCCTTTCTCTCTCTCTTCTCCTTCTGGGACTCCTATAATGTGAATGTTGTTGCATTTAATATTATCCCAGAGCTCTCTTAGGCTGTCTTCATTTCTTTTCATTCTTTTTTCTTTATTCTGTTCTGCAGCAGTGAATTCCACCATTCTGTCTTCCAGGTCACGTACCCGTTCTTCTGCTCCAGTTATTCTGCTATTGATTCCTTCTCATGTAGTTTTCATTTCAGTTATTTTATTGTTCATCTCTGTTTGTTTATTCTTTAATTCTTCTAGGTCTTTGTTAAGTATTTCTTGCATCTCCTCAATCTTTGCCTCCATTCTTTTTCCAAGGTCCTGGATCATCTTCACTATCATTATTCTGAATTCTTCTTCTGGAAGGTTGCCTATCTCCACTTCATTTAGTTGTTTTTCTGGGGTTTTATCTTGTTCCTTCATCTGGTACATAGCCCTCTGCCTTTTCATCTTGTCTATATTTCTGTGAATGTGGTTTTTGTTCCACAACCTGCAGGGTTGTAGTTCTTCTTGCTTCTGCTGTCTGCCCTCTGGTGGATGAGGCTATCTAAGAGGCTTGTGAGTTTCCTGATGGCAGACAGCATTTTAAATTCTGTTTGTGAATTAGCTCATGTTGTCTTCATAAACAGCTCTGTAAGGTACATGTGATAGCTCTCCATATTTTTAGGAGAGGAAGTTAGGACACAGAGTACTTATGTAGCTTGTAAGTTCGTTATCTACTGCCTCAGTTAACTCCTGCTGCTATAACAAAATACCATAGATTGGGTGGCTTAAACAACAGATATTTATTTCTCATTTAGTTCTGAAGCTAGGAGGTCCAAGATCGGGGTGTTGGCAGATTTGGTGTCTGGTGAGGACCTGCTTCCTGGTTTGCAGACAGCCGTGTTCTCCTTGTGTTTTTTCACATGAGGGAGTAAGGGAGGGAGGGAGAGGAGCAACCTCCCTGTTCTCTTCTTAAAAGGACACTAATCCCATCATAAAGGCTCTATCCTCATTCATGATCTAATTATCTCCCCAATGCCCCACCTCCAAATACCATCACATTGGGGATTAGAGGGGATTAGAGTTCCAAAATATAAATGTTGGGAGGACATGCACTTAGCAAATGGCAAGACTGAAGCAGACAGTTTAATTCCAAACCCCTTACAGCCTTGCCTTCTATACTCACTGTCTCCTGAGCAAAATCCTACCCTCTGTGGGGGGGAGGGGGGTCTTGTTCTATGGTTTATACCCCACTTTTCTGGATTTTGAATTACCCCTTCTCCTCTGGCCTTCTTCCCACATAACATGACTCTTCTAACTTCTGCCTGACCTCAAGCTTTTCACTTAAAGAGTAGCCCATTCCTGCTGCCGCTATGGCTTCTCCTCTTTCTCTAGAACTGCTCCCACCAAGTCAGTAATGACCCAGTTGATATCTTTATAGATTTGCTGCTATTGACTCCTCTCTTCTTGAAAATTCTGCTTTGCTTCCTTTCTATGATATCTCTTCCTGTGAGGTTTATCTTCCCCCTGGATACTCTATCAGACTCTGATTGGTTTCTAGCCAGCTCTCTTGCTGTGCCTTGATATAGGTGTAACCCTGGATCCCATCCTGAGAAGCAGGGCAATTCTCTCCCTTCATAGTTCTGTTTTTTCCTGGGCTTTCAATTACTGCAGCTATGTGTACTCTGTATTCAGACAGCTGCACTAAAACCCATAGATCTTTGCCTAATGGTCTGTTCCATCACGGCATCCCTCAGGCAACCTAAACTCAGCGTTTCCAACACTGAACACATCGTGTCTCCTTAAAATCCTGTTCTTGACATTTCTCCCATTGGGAGAAAACTATTCTTTCTCTCAACCCCCATTAATCATTCCCCAAATCCTATTGTTTCCACCTCTTAAACTAGTGAAATTTTGGGGTCTCCAAATCTTTTTACACTCTTAAAAATCATTGAGGAGCTCCCAAAGCTGCTATGTATATATGCTGTATTTAGAGATATTTTCTGTATTAGAAATTAAAACTAAGAAATTTCAAAATATTTATCTAAAATAACAGTAGACTCATCACATATTAACATGAATAAAATATTTTTATGAAAATAACTCCATTTTCCAAAACAAAAAAAAAATAATGAGAAAAGTTACATTGTTTTAAATTTTTACAAAGCTCTTTACTGTCTGGCGTAATAGAAGACAGCTGGATTCTCATATATGCTTCTGTATTCCGTCTGTTGCAATATATTATTTTGGTTGAAGTGTATGAGAAAATATAGCTTCACACTGATAAGCAGTTGGAAAAGTGAGGGGTGTTTTAATAGCTTTTTCAGATAATTGTAAATAATTTTCTTTGATACTACACCTAAGCACAAGTATTAGTTTCTTAAAGGTTAGCTGCAATGTGGATTCTGAAACCTTATAGTGAACTTTTTGCTCTGTTTTATGAAAATCTATTGGTTATTTTACACTTTGGATGGACCTTTCACCCATCCATCATTTTGTGACATTATACACTGGGCTTTTGATAATATTGCTTCACTAAGTTATGCACATCTTTCAAATGTTGACACATTTCCTGCTACAATATCAAATAATCACATTTGATGTTATCATCGTTGTATTAGTTTCCTAGGGCTGGTGTAACAAAGTACCACAGACTGGAGGCTTAACAGACACTTCTTGGTTTGTTGCTGCATTGCTTTAATCTCTACCTACATCTTCACATGGCCTCCTTTCATGTATGTGTCTGTGTCTATTTATCCAAATCTCTTTTTACTTAAGGACACCAGTCATTAGATTTAGGACCTATCTTAATGCACTATAACCTGCTCTTAACTTAATGACATCTGCAAAAGCTCTCTTTCCAAATAAGGTCACATTCACATGTACCAGGAGTTAGAACTTCAACGTGTCTTCTTGGGGGGGACACAATTCAACCCAAAGCAACCACCTCATCAGAAAAATCTTTAAGAATTGGGAAGCTGTCACATTCACAGTCATCGAAACAAGCTTTCCAAAAATTCTAATTTTTGCTTGAAAACTCAAATTTCACCATCAGCAATAATTACACCTAGGAACAAATACTATAACAGAAACAAGGAACAGTTGTTTTCTCTAAAGTGGCAGGTTCACATTGCTCATTTTCAAGAAAATGTCTCCCAAATTCTCAAGTCTGAATAACCTGTTAGTCTTTTTTTTTTTTTTAGGTGAAAATGGTGTCCCACGAAAAAAGTGGTCAGTCTGACTCCCAACTCACTTGTAAAAGTATTTTTCTTCTAGACAATCATTATATTTCTGTCTTCAACTGAAGTGCTTTAGGTATCTTTCCTTTTGCATCATACAGAGTATTAATTAAAAAGGGGTGTACTCAAAGATTAAGAGTTAATGAAGTTGATAATTTTTATTGCTTCATCAAGGATATTTAAAAGAGAAACTGACTTGTTTTTCTCTGTGAGTGCATGGTGGTGAAGAATGCAGAACTCAGTGGAATTCAGTGCCTTCTTGATTGTGCTAAGACACCAGCCATTTTACCCATCGTCGTGCTTTTGTATTATCAGTGCAAATGTCAACACAGTGAAAAAGCCAAATATTGCCTTAAAATTATTGTGAAAACAGTTTTGACCTCACAGCCCCCCCCCCCCCCCGAAAGGGCTTTAAGGACAGCTACTGGTCTGTGGACCACACTCTGGAAGCACAGTCCTGGACAGCTCTCCCCGACTCTGCCTTTGCCTTAGAGACCATCAGTCCTTAGGAGGACTATGACAATAACCATAACCAGTGCCTGTCTCTAGAGTTGTCCTCCACGTGGCAGCCAGTAAGCTCTTAGAGAGGCATATGTCATTGGGACATTCTTCTGTTTCAAACCCTTCAGTAGTTCCCATGGATTTTAAGTATAAATTCCTTAGCATACCATGGCATAGGAGGTCATCTCTGATCTAACAATGACTTACATTTACCACGTTTTCTCCAGCTGCATTTCCACATGCTATTCAATCCAGCCCCACTGGTTATTTTAATCCATTATGCTGTTCCCCTGCCTGGAATGGCCTGCTCTCCTCACCTCTTACCAGGCTGTCTTACTCCTTAAAAGTCACCTTCTGTCACCTTTTCCAGGAAGCTTTCCTTGACTACCATTTTGGATTAGCGGGTTTTTCTCCTCTATGTTTCCATGGCATCAAATACTTATTCCATCATAGCATTTCTTTTCTTTTCTTTTTTTTTTTTTAGCTCAAACATGTTTTTAAACTTTGATTTAATGGTAACATTCCTTGCCTGATTTGGAAAGTCTCTTTTTAGGATGATTTGGATGACAGTCCTAGGAAGATTACATGAATTCCTTTTTCCTTTTTTTTTTAACATCTTTATTGGAGTATAATTGCTTTACAATGGTGTGTTAGTTTCTGCTTTATAACAAAGTGAATCAGCTATACATATACATATATCCCCATATCTCTTCCCTCTTGCATCTCCCTCCCTCCCACCCTCCCTATCCCACCCCTCTAGGTGGTCACAAACCACCGAGGTGATCTCCCTGTACTATGTTGCTGCTTCCCACTAGCTATCTATTTTACATTTGGTAGTGTATATATGTCCATGCCACTCTTTCACTTTGTCACAGCTTACACTTCCCCCTCTCCATATCCTCAAGTCCATTCTCTAGTAGGTCTGTGTCTTTATTCCTGTCTTACCCGTAGGTTCTTCATGACTTTTTTCTTCTTAGATTCCATATATATGTGTTAGCATACGGTATTTGTCTCTCTCTTTCTGACTTACTTCACTCTGTATGACAGACTCTAGGTCCATCCACCTCACTACAAATATCTCAATTTCGTTTCTTTTTATGGCTGAGTAATATTCCATTGTATATATGTGCCACATCTTCTTTATCCATTCATCTGATGATGGACACTTAGGTTGCTTCCATGTCCTGTCTATCGTAAATAGAGCTGCAATGAACATTTTGGTACATGACTCTTTTTGAAATATAGTTTTCTCAGGGTATATGCCCAGTAGTGGGATTGCTGGGTCTTATGGTAGTTCTCTTTTTAGTTTTTTAATGAACCTCCATACTGTTCTCAATAGTGGCTGTATCAATTTACATTCCCATCAACAGTACAAGGGTGTTCCCTTTTCTCCACACCCTCTCCAGCATTTATTGTTTCTAGATTTTTTGATGATGGCCATTCTGACTGGTGTGAGATGATATCTCATTGTAGTTTTGATTTGCATTTCTCTAGTGATTAATGATGTTGAGCATCCTTTCATGTGTTTGTTGGCAATCTGTATATCTTCTTTGGAGAAATGTCTATTTAGGTCTTCTGCCCATTTTTGGATTGGGTTGTTTGGTTTTTTTGTTATTGACCTGGATGAGCTGCTTGTATATTTTGGAGATTAATCCCTTGTCAGTTTCTTCATTTGAAAATATTTTCTCCCATTCTGAGGGTTGTCTTTCGTCTTGTTTATGGTTTCCTTTGCTGTGCAAAAGCTTTTAAGTTTCATTAGGTCCCATTTGTTTATTTTTGTTTTCATTTCCATTTCTCTAGGAGGTGGGTCAAAAAGGATCTTGCTGTGATTTATGTCATAGAGTGTTCTGCCTATGTTTTCCTCTAAGAGTTTGATAGTGTCTGGCCTTACATTTAGGTCTTTAATCCATTTTGAGTTTATTTTTGTGTATGGTATTAGGGAGTGCTCTAATTTCATACTTTTACATGTACCTGTCCAGTTTTCCCAGCACCACTTATTTAAGAGGCTGTCTTTTCTCCACTGTATATTCTTGCCTCCTTTATCAAAGATAAGGTGACCATATGTTTGTGGGTTTATCTCTGGGCTTTCTATCCTGTTCCATTGATATATATTTCTGTTTTTGTGCCAGTACCATACTCCCTTGATTACTGTAACTTTGTAGTATAGTCTGAAGTCAGGAAGCCTGATTCCTCCAGCTCCATTTTTCATTCTCAAGATTGCTTTGGCTATTCGGGGTCTTTTGTGTTTCCATACAAGTTGTGAAATTTTTTGTTCTAGTTCTGTGAAATATGCCATTGGTAGTTTGATGGGGATTGCATTGAATCTGTAGATTGCTTTGGGTAGTAGAGTCATTTTCACAATGTTGATTCTTCCAATCAAAGAACATGGAATATCTCTCCATCTATTTGCATCATCTTTAATCTCTTTCATCAGTGTCTTATAATTTTCTGCATTCAGGTTTTTTGTCTCCTTAGGTAGGTTTATTTCTAGATATTTTATTCTTTTTGTCGCAATGGCAAATGGGAGTGTTTTCTTAATTTCACTTTCAGATTTTTCATCATTAGTGTATAGGAATGTCAGAGGTTTCTGTGCATTAATTTTGTAGCCTGCTACTTTACTAAATTCATTGATTGGCTCTAGTAGTTTTCTGGTAGCATCTTTAGGATTCTCTATATAGAGTATCATGTCATCTGCAAACAGTGACAGCTTTACTTCTTCTTTTCCGATTTGGATTCCCTTTATTTCTTTTTCTTCTCTGATTGCTGTGGCTAAAACTTCCAAAACTATGTTGAATAATGGTGGTGAGAGTGGGCAACCTTGTCTTGTTCCTGATCTTAGTGGAAATGGTTTCAGTTTTTCACCATTGAGGACGATGTTGGCTGTAGGTTTGTCATATATGGCCTTTATTGTGTTGAGGAAAGTTCCCTCTCTGCCTACTTTCTGCAGGGTTTTTATCATAAATGGGTGTTGAATTTTGTCGAAAGCTTTCTCTACATCTATTGAGATGATCATATGGTTTTTCTCCTTCAGCTTGTTAATATGGTGTATCACTTTGATTAATTTGCATATATTGAAGAATCCTTGCATTCCTGGAATAAACCCCACTTGATCATGGTGTATGATCCTTTTAATGTGCTGTTGGATTCTGTTTGCTGGTATTTTGTTGAGGATTTTTGCATCTATGTTCATCAGTGATATTGGCCTGTAGTTTTCTTTCTTTGAGACATCTTTGTCTGGTTTTGGTATCAGGGTGATGGTGGCCTTGTAGAATGAGTTTGGGAGTGTTCCTCCCTCTGCTATATTTTGGAAGAGTTTGAGAAGGATAGGTGTTATATCTTCTCTAAATTTGTGATAGAATTTGCCTGTGAAGCCATCTGGTCCTGGGCTTTTGTTTGTTGGAAGATTTTTAATCACAGTCTCAATTTCAGGGCTTATGATTGGTCTGTTCATATTTTCTATTTCTTCCTGGTTCAGTCTCGGCAGGTTGTGCATTTCTAAGAATTTGTCCATTTCTCCCAGGTTTTCCATTTTATTGGCATAGAGTTGTTTGTAGTAATCTCGCATGATGCTTTGTATTTCTGCAGTGTCAGTTGTTACTTCTCCTTTTTCATTTCTAATTCTATTGATTTGATTCTTCTCCCTTTTTTTCTTAATGAGTCTGGCTAATGGTTTATCAATTTTGTTTATCTTCTCAAAGAACCAGCTTTTGGTTCTATTGATCTTTGCTATCGTTTCCTTCATTTCTCTTTCATTTATTTCTGATCTGATATTTATGATTTCTTTCCTTCTGCTACCTTTGGGGTTTTTTTGTTTTTCTTTCTCTAATTGCTTTAGGTGCAAGGTTAGGTTGTTTATTTGAGACGTTTCCTGTTTCTTAAGGTAGGATTGTAGTGCTATAAACTTCTCTCTTATAACAGTTTTGCTGCGTCACATAGGTTTTGGGTCATCGTGTCTCCATTGTCATTTGTTTCTAGATATTTTTTGATTTCCTCTTTGATTTCTTCAGTGATCACTTGGTTATTAAGTAATGTATTGTTTAGCCTCCATGTGTTTGTATTTTTTACAGATCTTTTCCTGTAATTGATATATAGTCTCATAGCATTGTGGTCGGAAAAGATAATGGATATGATTTCAATTTTCTTAAATTTACCAAGACTTGATTTGTCCCCAAGATATGATCTATCCTGGAGAATGTTACATGAGCACTTGAGAAAAATGTGTATTGTGTTGTTTTTGGATGGAATGTCCTATAAATATCAATTAAGTCCATCTTGTTGAATGTATCATTTAAAGCTTGTGTTTCCTTATTTATTTTCATTTTGGATGATCTGTCCATTGGTGAAACTGGGGTGTTAAATCCCCTACTATGATTGTGTTACTGTCGATTTCCCCTTTTATGGCTGTTAGTATTTGCCTTATGTATTGAGGTGCTCCTATGTTGGGTGCATAAATATTTACAATTGTTATATCTTTTTCTTGGATCAATCCCTTGATCATTATGTAGTGTCCTTCTTTGTCTCTTGTAATAGTCTTTATTTTAAAGTCTATTTTGTCTGATATGAGAATTGCTACTCCAGCTTTCTTTTGATTTCCATTTGCATGGAATATCTTTTTCCATCCCCTCACTTTCAGTCTGTATGTGTCCCTAGGTCTGATGTGTGTCTCTTGTAGACAGCATATATACGGGCCTTGTTTCTGTATCCATTCAGCCAGTCTGTGTCTTTTGTTGGGAGCATTTAATCCATTTACATTTAAGGTAATTATCTATATGTATGTTTTTATTCCCATTTTCTTAATTGTTTTGGGTTTGTTATTGTAGGTCTTTTCCTTCTCTTGTGTTTCTTGCCTAGAGAAGATCCTTTAGCATTTGTTGTAGAGCTGGTTTGGTCGTGCTGAACTCTCTCAGCTTTTTCTTGTCTGTAAAAGTTTTAATATCTCTGTCAAATCTGAATGAGATCCTTGCTGGGTAGAGCAATCTTGGCTGTAGGTTTTTCTCCTTCATCACTTTAAATATGTCCTGCCACTCCCTTCTGGCTTGCAGAGTTTCTGTTGAAAGATCCGCTGTTACCCTTATGGGGATTCCCTTGTGTGTTATTTGCTGTTTTTCCCTTGCTGCTTTTAATATGTTTTCTTTGTATTTAATTTTTGATAGTTTGATTAATATGTGTCTTGGCGTGTTTCTCCTTGGATTTATCCTGTATGGGACTCTCTGTGCTTCCTGGACTTGATTAACTCTTTCCTTTCCCATATTGGTAAGTTTTCAACTACAATCTCTTCAAATATTTTCTCAGTCCCTTTCTTTTTCTCTTCTTCTTCTGGGCCCCCTATAATTCGAATGTTGGTGTGTTTAATGTTGTCCCAGAGGTCTCTGAGACTGTCCTCAGTTCTTTTCATTCTTTTTTCTTTATTCTGCTCTGCAGTAGTTATTTCCACTATTTTATCTTCCAGGTCACTTATCCGTTCTTCTGCCTCAGTTATTCTGCTATTGATCCCTTCTAGAGTGTTTTTAATTTCATTTATTGTGTTGTTCATTGTTGCTTGTTTCCTCTTTAGTTCTTCTAGGTCCTTGTTAAATGTTTCTTGCATTTTCTCTATTCTATTTCCAAGAATTTTGGATCATCTTTACTATCATTATTCTGAATTCTTTTTCAGGTAGACTGCCCATTTCCTCTTCATTTGTTAGGTCTGGTGGGTTTTTACCTTGGTCCTTCATCTGCTGTGTGTTTTTATGTCTTCTCATTTTGCTTACCTTACTGTGTTTGGGGGTCTCGTTTTTGCAGGCTGCAAGTTCGTAGTTCCCATTGTTTCTGGTGTCTGTCCCCATTGGCTAAGGTTGGTTCAGTGGGTTGTGTAGGCTTCCTGGTGGAGGGGACTAGTGCCTGTGTTCTGGTGGATGGGGCTGGATCTTGTCTTTCTGGTGGGCAGGACCGCATCTGGTGGTGTGTTTTGGGGTGTCTGTGGCCTTATTATGATTTTAGGCAGCCTCTCTGCTAATGGGTGGGGTTGTGTTCCTGTCTTGCTAGTTGTTTGGCATAGGGTGTCCAGCACTGTAGCTTGCTGGTGATTGAGTGAAGCTGGGTTTTGGTGTTGAGATGGAGATCTCTGGGAGATTTTCGCCATTTGATATTACGTGGAGCTGGGAGGTCTCTTGTGGACCAGTGTCCTGAGGTTGGCTCTCCCTCCTCAGAGGCACAGAACTGACTCCTGGCTGGGGCACCAAGAGCCTTTCATCCACTTGGCTCAGAATAAAAGGGAGAAAAAATAGAAAGAAAGAAAGAAAGAAAGAAAGAGGATAAAATAAAATAAAGTAAGGTAAAATAAAGTTATTAAAATAAAAAATAATTATTAAGAAAAAATTTTTTTTAAAGTAAAAACAAACAAACAAAAACGGACGGACAGAATCCTAGGACAAATGGTAAAAGCAAAGCTGTACAGACAAAATCTCACACAGAAGCATACACATACACACTCAGAAAAAGAGGAAAAGGGGAAAAAATAATATATCTTGCTCCCAAAGTCCACCTCCTCAATTTGGGATGATTCGTTGTCTATTCAGGTATTCCACAGATGCAGGGTACATCAAGTTGATTGTGGAGCTTTAATCCGCTGCTCCTGAGGCTGCTGGGAGAAATTTTCCTTTCTGTTCTTTGTTCGCACAGCTCCCGGGTTCAGCTTTGGATTTGGCCCCGCCTCTGCATGTAGGTCGCCTGTGGGCGTCTGTTCTTCGCTCAGACAGGACGGGGTTAAAGGAGCCGCTGATTCGGGGGCTCTGGCTCACTCAGGCCGTGGGGAGGGAGGGGCACGGATGCGGGGCGAGCCTGCGGCTGCAGAGGCCAGCAGGACGTTGCACCAGCCTGAGGCGCGCCGTGCGTTCTCCCGGGGAAGTTGTGCCTGGATCACCGGACCCTGGCAGTGGCAGGCTGCACAGGCTTCCGGGAGGGGAGGAGTGGATAGTGACCTGTGCCCTCACACAGGCTTCTTGGTGGCGGCAGCAGCAGCCTTAGCGTCTCATGCCCGTCTCTGGGGTCCACGTTGTTAGCCGCGGCTCGCGCCCGGCTCTGGAGCTCCTTTAAGTAGTGCTCTTAATCCCCTCTCCTCGGGCACCAGGAAACAAAGAGGGAAGAAAAAGTCTCTTGCCCCTTCGGCAGGTCCAGACTTTTCCCGGACTCCCTCCAGGCTAGCTGTGGTGCACTAGCCCCCTTCAGGCTGTGTTCACGCAGCCAACACCAGTCCTCTCCCGGCGCTCTGACCAAAGCCCGAGCCTCAGCTCCCAGCCCCGCCCGCCCCGGCAGGTGAGCAGACAAGCCTCTCGGGCTGGTGAGTGCCGGTCGGCACCGATCCTCTGTGCGGGAATCTCCCCGCTTTGCCCACCGCACCCCTGTTGCTGTGCCCTCCTCCGTGGCACCGAAGCTTCCCCCCTCCGCCACCCGCAGTCTCCACCCGCGAAGGGGCTTCCTAGTGTGTGGCAACATTTCCTCCTTCATGGCTCCCTCCCACTGGTGCAGGTCCCGTCCCTATCCTTTTGTCTCTGTTTATTCTTTTTTCTTTTGCCCTACCCAGGTACGTGGGGGGTTTCTTGCCTTTTGGGAGGTCTGAGGTCTTCTGCCAGCATTCAGTAGGTGTTCTGTAGGAGTTGTTCCACATGTAGATGTATTTCTGATGTATCTGTGGGGAGGAAGGTGATCTCCACGTGTTACTCTTCCGCCATCTTCCTCAACTCCCCTCAAGATAGTCTTTTCAACAAATGGTGCTGGAACAATCATGAAGACATACCTGTTTCTTCCCCCCACAGGTGACATGATCATCCAAGTAGAAAATCTGAAAGAACTGCTAGTGTTGGAGGGTCTCCTGCAGAGGCGAGCAGTGGCTGTGGCTCACCGTGGGGACAAGGACACTGGCAGCAGAAGTTCTAGGAAGTACTCCTTGGCGTGAGCCCTCCCAGAGTCATCATAGCATTTCTAATAATGTACTGTAGTAGTAGTGAATAATAATAATCATCATTATTATAACCACAAACATTTATTTATTACTTATTATTTGCTGGACATGGTGTCAAGCTCTTCAAATGCCTCATCATTTGTAGCACATTTATCTATTACTTGCATTAAGACTTAACTCCAGGGTGCAGGAGGTAAGACAACAAAATGGTTAAGTACATGGTTCTTAAAGTCTAGGAGATAAGAGTTTACATCTTAGCTTCAAGCGATGTGAAGTTAAGTAAGTTTCTCATTTTCTTTTCTTAAAAATCTTTGTTTTTACCAAAGCGCTATATGTTCTGTAGAAAAGTACAAGGAAGAAAGCGAAACAATGACCCCAAATCCCACCATTCAGAAAAGAAAATTACTTGTGAGCATGATTGTAGATATTTCCAAGTGGATCCGTATGTTAGAATGATACACAAATAAACAAAAAAAAAAAGAAGCCATTGGATTGTATTCCATAATCTATTGCTTGAAAGTTAAAAAAATACAACAATAATAAAAAATGAGTGTAATTCAAAGGATTGCTGACTTTCAGAGAAAAGTTGCTTCACCACGAGGGATATTGGGATATTGGCAGCTTCTTTAAATCCCTCTGAAGCAGGGCCCAGCCTGGGCCAGCAGGCTGCATATTGACCCACAGAAGGGCTTTACCTGGCTGTGTACAGTTTATTTAAAGAAATAGGAGCTCAGTGCCTTTGTGGGAGCAGGGGTGTACACACGCTCATTCGTAGGATTTCTGCTCATCCCTTCCTATCTCACCCTGGCCACCTCCCATGGTAATGAGCTATAGGAAAGGGTGGGGTGAAGTATATGACCTGTGGAGCCAGACTGTCTGCATTTGAATTCTGCCTCCATGACTTGCTAGCTTTGGGGCTTTGGGTAAGTAAGTTAACTTCTTTGTGTTTCATTTCTTCTTTGTAAAATGGGGCTCAAAATAGACTGTACTTTATGGGGTTATGGACAGTATTACATAAATTAATATGTGTAAAGAGCTTAGAGCAGTAAGCATATGGTAAACATTCAGTAAATGTTTGCTATTATTACTTGCTATCTGGCTCTGTGCTAAGTTTAAGGAGAAAAAGGATTACAAAAGCCATTAAGGGCTTCCCTGGTGGTGCAGTGGTTGAGAGTCCGCCTGCTAATGCAGGGGACACGGGTTCGTGCCCTGGTCTGGGAAGATCCCACATGCCGCGGAGCGGCTGGGCCCGTGAGCCATGGCCGCTGAGCCTGCGCGTCGGAGCCTGTGCTCCGCAACGGGAGAGGCCCGTGTATCGCAAAAAAAAAAAAAAAAAAAAAAAAAGTAAAAAAAAAAACCATTAAAAGTTGGAGTTAATTTGCTTTCAAACATCGTATTTTAATTTTGGATATCACCAACTGATGGCCTCCTAGAAAATATGAGACCAGCACTATTACACTTCTTCCCACCTCTTTCTCCCCTCCTACTGTTTTTCACTGGTCAGTATTATTTCTTTGCAAAGGTTGTGACAGTTTCAATCCATTCTGTCCTGTAACTTCCCCTGTTACTCAACTTTGCTTTGATATTTACATGGGTTTTATGCTTACCACTAGGGTTTTTGCCCCAGCATTTCTATTTCTGAGTGTTTTATTCTTATTCAACTCTTGGTCAGGTAGAGCTTATGTTTTCAAGAAGGGCTCAGGCATGCATGCTATATTCCTTGCATATTTGAGAACATCTGCCTTTTGCATTTATACTTGAATGGAATTTTGAAGGGATGTAATATTTTGGGGTCACTTTTTCTTTCCCTTGGAACTTTGTAGACATTGCTCCACTGTCCTCTGCCACTGAACACTGCAATAGAAAATCTATTTTTTTTTCACCCTTATAGGTGATTGGACTATTCTTCCTAAATACCTAAGGAAACCTTTTAAAAAAATTTTTCCTTAACTTAAATTAACAAGCACATGTCTAGATCTCTCTCTCTCTCTCTCTCTCTCTCTCTCTCTCTCTCTCTCTCTCTTTTTAAACCAATATTATTGGAAAACAGCACATCTTTTGGATTAAAAGGTTGAATTCTTACATTTTGGAGAAATTTTCCTCTATTACATTTCTACAGTTTCTCAACTTAATTATTGTAGCTCTTCATTCCCAGGACACCAAAAATTCTTATGTTAGATAGTCTTTGTCATCTATTCTTTGTTTTAAATTTCATGTCCTTTCTTCAATATTCATCATGATTATCTCAAGTCTCCCCTCTATGAAAATAATTTGATGTTTAGCTGCATCTATTCTGTTACCTGTTTATTTTTCTAAGTTATATGTCAGATCCGAAGCAGGATTTTGCTACACACCTTGTCTCTTTGACACTTTAATCTCCTTTGGTTTGATACAGAATCTGGGTGACTTCTCCTTGAAACTTATCCTGTCTTATCTAAAATTCAGTTGTCTTCCCATCAGAACTATAGCTCAAGTCTGTGAGTTGCTTGCTGTCCACTTTTCTGTAGTTTTAGGGCATGGGGAGGGGATAGGGCTGCATCCAGCTTTTGTTATAGGACCCGACCTGTGCTTTTCCGAGATCCCATTAAAATCTGTAGTTCCAGTACCCATGCCACCCAGCTGGGTGTGTGTACCGCTCTTGTGGGCTTGTCCCACCCAGCAGTGATCCGGAAACTGTCAAGCCTTGGGTGTCCTCCTTCACTCTACCATGGTCCCACGGTGTTCAGTACTGCTGCTCCCAGGTGCTTTCTCTTGACTTCTCTCCAACTTGCCTTTTCACCCTCTCATTCTTATTCTTTCCAAATTGGAATAGGTGCTGTTGCAATTCCTGCAAATTATCAGGATTTTTCCATTTCATTTATTTTCCTCCATACTGCTTCTCGGGAAGGTAAGTATGAGATTATGAAACATGTGGAACCACATCAGAACTCTATTTTCCTTTCTTGGACAACTACTTTTAAAGATTCATGGCCTAAGGTTGAAACTCTTTCCTTGTTACTGCTGGTGGATTTTAAAAAATGCCTTTACTTGGCCTTTATTTTGGAAGGATATTTTCAATGAACATAGAATTCTGGGTGTCCCCTGTCCCCTCCCCCAGCACTTTAAAGATGTTCCACTGTCTTCTGGTCTCTATAGTTTCTAACAAGAATTCAGCAGTTATTCAAATGGCTCTTCCACTATGTGAGGCATCATTTTTTTCTCTGGTTGCTTTCAAAAACTTCTCCTTATTTTAGTTTCCAAAGTTTGACTGTGATATACCAATGTGTGTCTTTATGTATACTTATGCTGTTTCGGGTTCATTGAACTTCTTGAATCTATAAATTTGTCTTTCAATAAATTGGGAAAAAATTAAGCCATTATTCCTTCAAAAACAATTTTTTGGCCTCATTTTTTCTTTTTCCCACCTTTGGAATTCAAATTACATGTATGTAGACATTTTTTATTGTTCCACAGGTCCCTTAGGCTCTGTTTATATTTTTCGATGTCTCTTTTTCTTTCTGTTCTTCAGGTAGAAAATTTCTATTGATTTGTCTTCAAGTTTTTTGACTCATTTTTTAATAAATTTATTTATTTATTTTTGGCTGCGTTGGGTCTTTGTTGCTGTGCGTGGGCTTTCTCTAGTTATGGCGAGCAGGGGCTACTCTTTGTTGCGGTGCGTGGGCTTCTCCTTGCGGTGACTTCTCTTGTTGTAGAGCACGGGCTCTAGGCGTGTGGGCTTCAGTAGTTGTGGTGCACGGGCTTCAGTAGTTGTGGCGCATGGGCTTAGCTGCTCTGTGGCATGTGGGATCTTCCCGGACCAGGGCTCGAACCCATGTCCCCTGCATTGGCAGGTGGATTCTTAACCACTGCGTCACCAGAGAAGCCCTTTGACTCTTTTTTTCATCAAGTCCATCCAGAGAATTTTTAATTTCAAATATTCTAGTTTTTCAGTTTTAGAATTCCCATTGGTTCTTTAAAAATATAATTTCTACTTCTCATTTGAGATTTCCTGCCTTCTCATTTGAGATTTCCTGCCTTTCATTTATTGAAAGCATTTTTTTCTTTGACTTCACTGAGTGTAATTTTAATAGCTGCTTGGCGATCTTTAGATTGATTCCAACACTTGGATCATATTGGGCTTGGTCTCAGTTGATTGTCTTTTCTCTTAAGCCTGGATCATATTCTCTGGTTCTTTGTATGTTGAGTAATTTTGAATTATATCTTAGACATTATGAATTTAATGTTATGGAGATTCCACATCCTATTATAGTCCTCTGAAGTGTTTGGCTTTAGCAAGTAAATGCACTTAGGTCGATTCAAAGTCAATACTCTGCCCTTTGGGGAGCAGCTCAAGTCTCAGCTCATTTCCTCTATCTTTAGATCTACTGCTTTGAGTCTGCCTTACGCTTGTGTGGTTCAGAACCTGAGAGAAACTTGGTGAGAGTTTATAAACAGAATTTGTGGTCTCTCTCTCTCTTTAGATCACTCCTTTTCAATATTTTCCCTCTACCATTACTTTCCAGCATACTCTGTTCTTTGGTTCTTTAGGCCAGGAGTATGAATTTTTTTTATCTGAGTCTTAGCCACCACAGATGGTGCTGACCTCAGCCTGTTCCCAGGCTAAAAACTACAAAAAAGGGTAACTCACCTTTTGTCATTACCTTCTACCAAGGTGTGATTGTCCTCCAGATTCTGTCTGCTTCTATTTTCTCTCAGCAAACCTTCAGGTTGCAGGTTTTTGTATTTTGTCTAGTGTTTATAGCTGTTATCTGTTGGGAGAGCAGGATCTGGTAGGTGTTTATTTGTCCATACCAAAAGTGGAAATTGCTGGTAATTTTTTTTTAACGTTTTGCTGTTTTTTTCTTCTGCCATTCATTGTGTAAAATGTTGGGTGTTGGGTGTTGTGTGAGGCAGATCCTCTAATCTAGAGGCATTTTGCCATTTTTACCCAGAAGTTCTCTTGTGAAAATGTCTTATCCTTCCTTAGCCTCAGCTTTATAATGTATGAAATGGAGGAAACAGTGTCTTCTTTGTGGAGTTATTGTAAGTGTTAAATGGGACAGTGCAGAGAAAGCGTTTTAACACAGTGTTGGCAGTTAATAGATTATTACCACTACTTTTGGTGTCCACGTCTCATCCCTACCATAGTGCCTGGGGAATGGTTAGAGGTTAATAATGACTGTTGAATAAATGAATTAGAATGTAAAAATAGGGAAGGAAGAGAATGGATATAAGAAATGGTGGAATCACAGGAAAACTGAAGAGACACTTCAAGGCTGGCATTTCCCCCTTGGCCCTGGGCACGTAGCAGACACACAGGCCTGTGGCCAGATGGCTCTTCCCTCTGGCCAGGCTTCTGTTACACAAGGTGTTCTCTCTAACTTGTGTGCTGATTCATCATGCAAGCTGCAGCACGAGGCCAAGCCTTCAGAACTAGGTGAAGAGTCTCCACATTCCTGCTTTTTACACTTTCCAGGAGGTACAAAGGAATTCTGGGGGGATTCTGGAGCCAGAGGGGGACCCCCCCCGAGAGATTTGTGAGCATGGGAGGCAATACATGAAAACCGCATTTATGCGGAAAAATATCAGAGACAAAATGAAGAGGCTTGGGGATGGGAGAGGCCCCTCATTACCCAGACATGAGAAGCCTGCTAACACTCTGACTTAGGGAGAAATCATTCCCCACGCTGGAGGGCCGAAGTGCTAACTCTCAGCAGGAGGTTACATACTCCAGGATCATAATGGTGTTTAGTAGGGCAGAGGGGTGGGAGTGTTTGGGTACCAGCAGTGGTCATGCTTCCACTCAGAGCGCTGGTTGGGCCACCATGACAGGCTGGCAGCATCAGCAAGGTCTTGAGTCTGGGAACCTTCTTCACCTGAGAAAAACACAAGACTTTAAATTAAAAATATTATTAATTGAACTGTACACCTGAAGATGGTCAAAATGGCAGATTTTATGTTATATATTACCACAGTTAAAAGCAAACAAAATTATTAAAATAATACATGCCCATTGTAGACAATTTGAAAAAATAAGCAAGATTGAAAGAAACAAAACGATCCCTATTCCTTCCTTCTAACATTTTGGTAATTTCCTTTCCTTCTTTTTACATACAACTTGTCTATAATGTGTGTGTTTTTTGGGTAATTTATTATAATCTGAGCATATCTGTTATTAAGCATTGTTTGAAAATATCATTTTAATGGATTCAAAGTAATTCATTGTATGAATTCATCAAATCGTATTTGATGGTCTCGGTGGCTCTTTCGGCTGTTTCCAATACTTGCAGAAAAAGAACACTGCAATAATCATCTTTCAACACATGTCTTCGTTTAATAGATCCTTTGAAAGTGTAAACATTTTTCGTTTCTTCCTCTCTCATGCTTCTCACATTCTACACTTCCTTAAATGCGGAGATCAGGTCTGGCCTCTATGAGGAAAACTTCCCTGAGCACTTCAGCCTGCAAAACTCCCTTCCTTCTCTGACTCCAATTGCATTAATTTGTTCATTCATTCATTCATCAAATATTATTTGATGGCATATCAAGTATGTATATGTAAACATTCATCAAATATTAAATTTTCCCTCTAATAATGTGAGTACTTATATAATAATTATGGCTAACATCCATTGAGTACTTACTCTGTGCTGACATTTTTTTTTTCTTTTAAGTAAGTGTATTTCATTTATTTATTTATTTATTTATTGGCTGTGTTGTGTCTTCGTTGCCGTGCAGGCTTTCTCTAGTTACGGCGAGCAGGGGCTACTCTTTGCTGCGGTGTGTGGGCTTCTCACTGCAGTGGCTTCTCTTTTGCAGAGAACGGGCTCTAGGCGTGAGAGCTTCAGTAGTTGTGGCACATGGGCTCAGTAGTTGTGGTGCACGGGCTTAGCTGTTCCGTGGCATGTGGGATTTTCCCGGACCAGGGCTCGAACCCATGTCCCTTGCATTGGCAGGCAGATTCTTAACCACTGCGCCACCAGGGAAGCCCTGTGTTGACATATTATTTTATTTTATTATTTTATTTTGTCTTAAGTCTTTATTGAATTTGTTACAATATTGCTTCTGTTTTGTTTTGGTTTTTTGGCCACGAGACGTGTGGGATCTTAGCTCCCCGATCAGGGATCGAACCTGCACCCCCTGCATTGGAAGACGAAGTCCTAACCACTGGACCACCAGGAAAGTCCTTGTGCTGACATTTAAAAAAATTACTTTACGTTGTATAATCTCATCTTTACAATACTGTCTATGCTTTACCTATGGGAAAGTTGAGGCACAGAGAGATTAAGTAACTTGCCCAAGGTTGCTCAGCTATTCTTTGGGTGACCTAGGATTCAATTCCAGATAGTCTGGCACCAGAGTCTATTAACTACATTAACAGTGATATATGCTGCCTCAGGTGGACAGTTCTAGGGAAAAAGCAAGTATACGTCCTGTAGTGTGGAGCTTACTTAGGGCTTGGGTGTGCTCCACTGAGCTCTGAATCATGAAGCTGATCCTTCATGGCTGTCTGAGGGTAACTCTTGCTTCTGTATCCTGTGAACTCCTACAGGGCTGGAGCCCTGTCTCCTCCTGCCTTCTACCCCCAAGAAGCACACAGCTAGTACCAAGTTTGCTCAGTAATGCCTTTAAGCCAATGGATGGGGGTAGCCGACAGAGATCTGAGCACCTAGAGTCCAGGTTTTGCTTTGGGCTCCATCATTGCGCAGGCAGTGTTTCTCTATCACCCTGGAGTCCATTTCCTCATGAGGGACATGAGATAATCTTTGACATCCTATGAATGTAGAAAAATCTCCCAGTGATACCCTGAGTTTTTCTCACATGGTGATGAGCAACCACTAGCACAAGACCCTACCGTGGCCTCCAGCTCTCCGATTTAGTCCAAGGCCTATAATTTCAGGGTTAAACATGAGAAAATTGTCTCCATGTTGCTTCTTTTTCCATATGCCCAGATGCGAGCAGGCATCTTCGGAAGCCAAAATGAGGTGCTAATTTTCTCACGGACCTTTGTCTATTTCATGAAGTAGGTATCTTAGATGTTTGGGCTCCTGTAGCAAAATACTATAGATTGGGTGACTTATTAACAACAAAAATTTATTTCTCATAGTTCTGGAGGCTGAGAAGTCCACAATCAAGGCATTGGCAGATTCAGTGTCTGGTGGAGGGTCTGCTTACTGTTCATAGATGCTCATCTTTTCTCTGTGTCCTCGTGTGGTAGAAAGAGATAAGGGGACTTTCTCAGGCAGCTTTTATAAGGGTGCTAATCCCATTCATGAGGGCTCTACCCTCATGACCTAATCACCTCCCAAAGACCCCACTTCCTAATACCATTTTTTTTTTTTTTTGGCCTCGCCATGTGGCATGCGGAATCTTAGTTCCCTGACCAGAGATCAAACCTATGCCCCCTGCAGTGGGAGCACGGAGTCCTAACCACTGGACTGCCAGGGAATTCCCTAGGTTTTTTTTCTCAACGTATGAATTTTGGGAGGACATAAGCATTCAATCTATAACAGCAGATAATCATAATTACAATGTTTAATTTTTAATGAGATTAAAAGAAGAAAGAGAAGAAAAAGAAGAGGAGAAGAAGGAGGCTTCTTACGCAAGGTCATAAGCGTTTGTATGTGTGTGTGTGTTTTAATTGGCCCTAAGTTTAAAAAAAGTTAGTTTTTCTTCTTTTTTTGATCGGGTTCACATCTAATAATTATAATAGCTTCCACCTTTTGAGTACCTATTAGATGCCTCGCACAGCACATAACAGCATTATCGCTGATACTTACTGTGGTCCTTCAAGGACTATAGTACCTCCGTTTCATAGGCTCAGAGGGATTAATGGCCTTTCTCAAAGCCACCTGCCCAGCAAAAAGCAAGGCAGCAGTCAAACTCTGTTTTGCTCGATCCCAAAGCCTACTGATGTGCCACTACGACAGAGTTAGCTACCGCCTCATTAGTTATTTAGGGAACGAGCTGTGTCATCAACATGACGGAGAGGCACACGGCAGACGTATGGCCTTTTTGGAATTTTATTAAAGACCTTGGAGGGGATCAGAGAGGCAAATGTCAGCTAAGAGGAGCAAGTCTGTTTCCTGGCCATGGATGGAGCCAGGAGGGACCCCTACTTCTTTACCCCTGCGATCCTGGATCAAAGTTTGGGGAATGGCTAAGTGAGGAGAAAAAAATCCTGAACCAATTCAAATCACCTCTCTGAATGTGTTATGAAAAATTTATCCTCATCTGTAGATTTATTTGTTTAAGACAAAGAGTGCTTCTATGAAATATCTAATGCATTTTATTTGAAAGAGTACTTAGTTATACATTTAATGAATGAAAAAAAATGGCCCCAGGAAATTCTGCAGGTGTTAATAAGACTTTGGAGAAGGAATAGGTCAGTTTGGACTCAGGGCTTCCTGGAGCAGCTTAGGGTTGAACTAGACCTTAGAGGACGGGTTGTGTTCGTGCAGGTGGAGGCGAGATGAAGGAGGCATTTCAGAGGAATGAAAAAGTATAAGCAAGTCCTAGGTGGAAAGATAATGGGGAGATGAGTCAGGTCATCCTCACATCACATTGCCTTCAAGGAAAAACTGATGAGCGTAGTGGTTAAAGAGCGGCTTTGAAGTCATATACATGTTGGTTCAATCCCCAGCTCTGCCAATTATGAGGCGTGCGGCCTTCCACCAATTACTTAAACTCCTGAAGCCTCAGTTATCTCGTTTCCAAATGCAGTTAATGATGCACCCTGCACAGGGGTTTTGTGAGGATTTACTAACCGCATAGTTTAGTTCCTGGTTCAGTAACTTGAGGAAGTTATTATCTCTCAGATCATTCTGGAACATGCTTTATTTCACCTCAGTAATCAATAACTAAGAATTACGATTTCTTCTGCCTCCTGAGATCTAAGAAGCAGTAAAGCCACCTCCCCCTCTATGCAGAAACCCTGGGTGAAGGAAATGTATTATCAGAGGATCAGCTTCACACAAAGCTATCTCAGATTAGGGACTTCCTTCTTCCCAGCAATAACAGTAACATTACACCAGTCTTCTGGTCATTTCCTACAATCCTTCTTATCACTTTCTTTGTTTTTCTTAGCCCCTTGAAGAGACAGGCTGAAAAGTCAGCCCTGACCACTAAGAAAAGTCAGAAGACAATTAGCAGGTACCGATTCCTCTCAGGGGCTTCAGGTTCCGGGAGGCTGGCCCACAGCAATTTCTGCTTTTTCTCAAGTCTTTTGTTCTCTCTATACTTTCTGGGCTGCCCTGTGGCCCCTGATTATCATCTACAACAGAGTCGGATGTGGACTTTAGTCCAAACTTTTATTAGCTGGGTGCTCTTTGATAGGTCGTTTGAGTCTCCTGACCTCAGCTGATTTATCTGCAAAATAGAGATCAATTGAAAGATATGTTAGGAAAGTGCCTTGGGCGTCTCCAAATGAGTAACACATATTTAAGTGGGGAAATTAAAATCAAGCAGATAGGGCTTCCCTGGTGGCACAGTGGTTGAGACTCTGCCTGCCAATGTAGGGGACACAGGTTCGAGTCCTGGTCTGGAAAGATCCCGGATGTGGACTTTAGTCCAAACTTTTATTAGCTGGGTGCTCTTTGATAGGTCGTTTGAGTCTCCTGACCTCAGCTGATTTATCTGCAAAATAGAGATCAATTGAAAGATATGTTAGGAAAGTGCCTTGGGCGTCTCCAAATGAGTAACACATATTTAAGTGGGGAAATTAAAATCAAGCAGATAGGGCTTCCCTGGTGGCACAGTGGTTGAGACTCTGCCTGCCAATGCAGGGGACACAGGTTCGAGTCCTGGTCTGGAAAGATCCCACATGCCGCGGAGTGGCTGGGCCGGTGAGCCATGGCCGCCGAGCCTGCGTGTCTGGAGCCTGTGCTCCGCAACAAGAGAGGCCTCAATAGTGAGAGGCCTGCGCACCGCGATGAAGAGTGGCCCCCGCTTGCCACAACTAGAGAAAGCCCTCGCCCAGAAACGAAGACCCAACACAGCCAAAAATAAATAAATTAATTAATTTAAAAAAAATCAAGCAGGTGCGCTGTGCCCCTTTCTCTTGAACTCAACCATCAGATGAGTCCCAGATTCTGCAAATAAAAATCCCTCCTGAATGTGGCCTTATGACCTTCGCATCTTTCTTGGGCAAGGAAATGAGTTTCCTAGTATTCATCCTGCCTGTAAGTTTGAGAAAGACCTCACAGAGGAACTGCCAAAGATATACTATAGATGATATCCCTCGCTCCCTGGAAATACAGCCTACTTGATGGGATCCCGAGCTGAAGTTGATACAACCCTTTGAATACAAGTGCCTGTAATCCTCATCCCCAAACATTCACAAACACACACAAATCTTCGGCCCCAGTGGGCCTGCCCTGGTGTCCCTGCCTTCTGGATGGAGTCATTCTAAGGCCTTCAGTTCACGACCTTGCGATGCTCTGAGCCATTTAGGTTAGAGAGATGCAGACTGTTATTAGCTTTATAGACCCCCTGCTTGCTAATTGAACTAGACAGTTGGTGCTTTATTATAGCGCCATGTAATGGATAATGCTTCTTCATTCAGGGGCTACTTCCTGCACTGAACTTTGTCAGTGCTCCCCGAATGCTTATGTAATTGCCCACACACTTAGGCCAAAGCAGAGATAGTTACCAGCTAATTCAAATCACCAATCTCCCCACCAGCTCCTGGCAGGTGAACGCTACAGCTCTACACTCAGGTTTCTTGTGGGAAGTTACCAGAGATTTTGTGCTGTACGCTATACAAAGAGGGGTTGGGAAATTAATGTAGCTTTGCAGGAGGCATCTGTATGTTAGAAACTATCCCTGCAGTGGGGAAATATGACCTGGACAAAGGTCATTGTCCAGCTGGTTGTGATCAGTTAACTATTGGTGATGACGGTTAATGAGATAGCAGTTGAGGCTGCTGCCACATCTCAGCTGTCTAAAGTTCATAATCCATGGCAAAGGGTCCCTTGCTTGAGGCAGTGCCAGGAGAGAAGGCTCCCCTGCTCATGGAGTACCACATGGTCAGCCATGGTTGCTGGCCTTTTACCCTGTGGAGGAACTTCTTCTAAGGAACCTAGAAAGTCTTAGAAGTAACCTAGTGCTTTGTCTGCAAATTCTGCTGATCTTCAGCATTGCCTGGGGAGAGTGTTAACAATTACAGACACCCAGAATCCAGCCCCAGAACCACTGGGGGAGGGATTAAAACTTACGTTTTACAGGATTTTTGTAGGTGATTCCAAATGTCAGCCCGGTTTGGAAACAACTTATTTAGTCCAACTGCCCTCGTTTCACAGAAGTAGTGCCTTGGCTGAGGTCTGCGTGCTGAATCGCGGGAGCTGGGAGTAAAACTCAGTCTGTTGATTCTTACGTTGGGATCCTGTGTGTTGTGTGGCTTCTCTCAAAAAAACATCAGCTGTCTTTGGGGAGAGATGTGTAAAATACACTTGGTGAGACACAGTAAACGATGGCATAATCCTCTGAGTGTCTAAGTCACCAGAACCTAACACTGGCCATTAGCTTACTGCAAGAAATTAAAACTCGGTTAAGAATCCAGCTTCACCACTTACTGCTTGTGTGACCCTTGGTAAGTCACTTACCTCTCAGTTTCCTCGTCTACAAAATATGAATAATAAAGTCAATAGTAGCTACCTAATAGGGTTGCTGCAAGGGTTCAATGAATGACAGAATGTCTGAAAAGTGCTTGACAGAGCACTTGGCACATAGGAAGTGCTTAGCTTTAGGTTAGCTTTATTTTTTGAGCGTTTACTATGTGCAGACACTATACTAAGAGCTTGATGGCTGCCATTCCCAAGGTCCAGCCCTTCCGTGAAGCAGGCATTCTCGATCAAGCCTTCCCAATGGGCAGCTGGGGGAAGGACTGACTGGGCTTGTACCTTTGGCTGCATTGGTCTTTTGGAATGGCATTCTGTGATTGCTGTCCACATAGGTGATATGTAGAAATATGTCATGGTGAAAATATCCTCTTGGAGGTAACAGTTGTGGAATTTTTGTAAATCTGACTAAAGCTCCTTGAGGGTGGAGCCTGTCCCTTGATCATCTTGGTGTCTTCTGTTCATCTTGGTGTTCCCTGATCTAGTCTAGACCCTTTCTTGGCCCATAGGGTTCAATAAATGTTTGTCAGGTAGAACTAAATATCATCTCTTCAAGTTAATCTGATGCCTCCTTCCAAGAAATACTCTTCCCCTGGGTCATTTATCTTGACTTTCTTAATTCTTCATGGCTTATCGTGGCATGCCTTCACAATGGACTTTCAATCCACTTTTCCTCCTGTCATGCATGCTGTAAATGGTTTATTGCAGGACTATTTATAATAGTGGAAACATTGAAAATGACCTTAATGTCCAGCTGTGGGAAAATGGTTGAATAATCTATGATGCACTCATACTTTGCTAATAGCTATCACTTACCCATGCTTACTGTGCCATGGTACAGTAATTACACTTTTTGTGTAATTAACTCGTTTAATCTTTAGAACCACTTTGTGAGGTAGATATTACTATTCTTATTTTACGGGTAAGGAAAGAGAACCAGAGAGGTTAATTAATTTGTCCAAGGTCACACAGCTAGGAGGTAGCAGAGTCAGGATTCAAACTCAGGCAGCCTGACTCCAGAGTCAGTATTCTCAGCCGCTAAACTAAACCATCTCTCATATTGACAACAAATAGTGCAACAAACCGCTAATAAATTGCCTAAGAATATTTGCCTTGCATCTACTAAGGGCTGAAGTGAATGAATACATTTATTGTTCAATATACAAGGGAAAAGCTTATGATATACTCCAAGTGGGATAGAAAAGCAGGATATCCTTTATATACATTATGATCTCAACTATGGAAAGAAAACTGTACAGGAAATAACTGGAAGAAAATAGGCCAAAAGGTTGATTCTGCTTGTGGCTGATGGGATGACAATCTTCCTCACTTGATTCTTTACACTTGTCTGACTTTTGTATTTGTCAATTAAAAACAATTTTTTTTTGATTTATTTTTGGCTGCGTTGGGTCTTTGTTGCTGAGCGCAGGCTTTCTCCAGTTGTGGAGAGCGGGGACTATTCTTCCTTGTGGTGCGGTGTGCAGGCTTCTCATTATGGTGGCTTCTCTTGTTGCAGAGCACCAACTCTAGGTGCATGGGCTTCAGTAGTTGCAGCACACGGGCTCAGTAGTTGTGCCGCACGGGCTTAGTTGCTCTGCGGCATGTGGGATCTTCTGGGACCAGGGATTGAACCCGTGTCCCCTGCATCGGCAGGCGGATTCTGAACCACTGCACCACCAGGGAAGTCCCTGTGTGACTCTTGTAAATTTCCTAAAGCAAACTTTATCTGTAAAATGAGAGGGGAAAAAACCTGTTAGAAATCGATGTTTAAAAATGTGAGGCCAGGCTTCCCTGGTGGCGCAGTGGTTGAGAGTCCGCCTGCCAATGCAGGGGACGCGGGCTCCCAGGTCCGGGAGGATCCCACATGCCGCGGACCGGCTGGGCCCCTGAGCCATGGACGCTGAGCCTGCGCGGCCGGAGCCTGTGCTCCGCAACGGGAGAGGCCACAACAGTGAGAGGCCTGGGAACCGCAAAAAAAAAAAAAAAAAAAATGTGAGGCGGTACAGAGGCAGGTTTGGGACGAATCACCAATAGGCATCAAACACTTGTTATTCCCCACCCCACCCCCCGCCAAAACCCTTTGTTAAGTTCAAAGCAGTTTCATTGGCCCACAGGCCCTCTTGCGCCAAGCCTGACCATTCCTGCAGGTTATTCTGACGGTCATCCTCAGGTCATAAATACACAGGAGGCAGCTTCTACTTTGGGTCTGGTAGAAGTCCCTTGGGAAAAGCCAATTTCCTGGATCTTTTTGAGAGAATTTATTGCAAGCATCTGCGATTCCTCAGAGCTCCTTTACCCCTGTATTTCCTGCCATTGCTGGTGCATCTGGTCTCCTGGGCATAGTTTTTGAGTCTTGCCCCCAGGGCAGCAGGGCAGCAGTTTGGGCCGCTGCAGCCTGTGAAGTGTCAGCAACGGTTTGATGGGCTTGTCCGGTCTTTTGCAGCTCTGGGGACAGATACAGTATGAAGGACAGAGGCCTTGGTTTCAAAGCACAGCTCAACACTCACTAGTGGGCTTTAAGCAACTCACTTTACCTCTGAGCCTCAGTGTTCTCATCTGTAAATGGGGATGATCAAGAGGCAAATCTACCTCACAGGTTATTGTGAGTCTGAAGAGGGCTCAAATGGGAGAATGTATATACAGGCCATCAGCGAATATAAAGGTCCATAGTTATGTGAAGTTTTCTTTTCTCCTCCCTCCTTTCCTTCCTTCCTTCCTTCTTTCCCTCCCTCCCTCCTTCCTTCCTTCCTTTTTTCCTTCCTCTCCTTCTCTCTCTCTTTCTCCCTTTCTTTTTGTAGTTTCCCACTTTCTCATACCTTTTGGAGTCACTGACAGAGGCTAATTAAAATTAATTAACATTAAAATTAAGGGAGCCTGCTAGAGGGAAGGACCTGGGAAGGGGAAGGCCGCTGGAAGAGCATCACAGTAGGGGGAGGGATGTTGAGGAGGGAGGTGTAAAAATGTGAGAGGGTGACTGTCAAGAGTAGAACTTCGGGGAGAGGAATGTTGTAAGCAGATATCTAGGAAGTTTGCCTCAAGATGTTTGCTATAACACCATTTTGTCTCCTTTAGAAAACTTCTGTAAAGACATCGCTCACTTTTTACTGTTCTTGAAGTGAGATTTGTAGACATTCCCCACCCCCCCACCATGTATTATTCTCTTACTAAGATTGGTCTTAAGGCAAGAATAGGAAAAGGAGCTCAAGAAAACTTAGGCACACTAGGGTTCCAGAATGATTCCCCTCCCCCCAAGTGAGGATTAAATGAGAGCACGCAACAGAGACTGGCTCGCACACAGGAGATGTTCAGTACACAGCAATTATTATTATATAATTAAGAGACATTTTGCTAAAATGTAAGTGACTTAGAAAAGAGACCTGGTTTCTCATTGTATCTTGTAGGCCAGAGCTGGACAGGAGCTGACTGGGTGAAGTGCAGTCCAGCCACACATGCGCCCCCATAGTGTGTCCGTCTCTCTGACCTATCCTGATCACACCGTGCCGATTCCCCACTCTGAGGTTGTGGAGCCACCAGGCCACTGCTTGCTGTACCAGCCATTTCCCTGTCCTGTGGCTGCAGTCCTCCCATGAGGCCTATCTCTAGTGTCCAGCCTCTGCCCTCTAGTGTCGTTCTCCCCTGGCCCACTCCATGCTCCAGTGGACCATCCATGTAGGGACAGCAGGAGCAGTCCTTGGGTGCTTAGTTTAGAGATGCTGTTACTCTATTGCTATTTTCTGACTTGGGTTTTAGAGACTTAGCTGTGTCTGGGTATCTTCATCCTTGAAGCTGGCAGCACTGAGGCCCAAGGTAGGGGGCTCAGACAGACCACAGAGCAGTTCCTTTAACATGGAGCCTACCTTTATGTTGGGCAATAGGTGCTGAAAGTGTTGCAGGAATGGGGACCCCTTCCAGGGCCCGAGAGTGGGCTCTTGTCTAACGTTTGGAAATGAATTGTCCGAGGAGACACATGTGCTGACAGAGCACATGTGCTGACAGAGCACAGACTTTATCGAGGAGCGCCTGGGCGGAGAGCAGGAGGGTAAGGGAACCCAGGAGAACTGCTCTGCCACATGGCTCGCAGTCTCAGGTTTTATGATGATGGGGCTAGTTTCCGCATTGTCTCTGGCCAATCATTCTGACTCAGGGTCTTTCCTGGTGGTGCGCGCATCGCTTAGCCAAGATGGATTCCAGCAAGAAGGATTCTGGGAAGTTGGTAAGACATATGGACTGGCGTCTCCTCTCTCCTTTTGACCTTTCCAAATTCTTCCAGTTGGTGGTAGCTTGCTAGTTCCGCGTTCCTTACCAGGACCTCCTGTTGTAAAGATAACGCATGCAAGTGGTTACTATCGGGCCTGACCAGGGTGGGCAGTTTTGGTCAGTGGTACCCCTAACAAAAGCACGCAGAGGAGGGAGCGCTATCTAAGGGCTTGATGAACATTTATAGTGAGGTGAGGAAGAAGAGTTTAGAAGGTTATTTTCAACTGCCTGCGTCTCCTTTCACCCCCACCCAAGACTTTGTAATAGCATCAACATCCACTTCAAGAGTGCTATGAAAATGTTTGCCAGTGGATCGTTGTAAACGAATGTTAAAAAGCAGGGGGGCATTATTTGCATTAGCCAGTAAACTGCCTAAAATGATGACTGAGAAAGGCATGACCAAAAATATTATTCATGGGCAAAGGCTGAGGCCAGCGGTGGGCAGGGAGCTGAGATGGTGTCCAGAGGGCAAGTAGGTCTCTATACTTCTCAGGAAAACATGCTGCCAGGGCAGGGGCTCCAGAGACAATGAGGAGTGAAGCCTCCTATATAGGCTCGAGAGGACCGGACCATCCCCCATCCAAGGGTCCAGACTCTTGCTTCTCACTTATGGGTGAGAAGTTCCCAAAGGCTCTGAAGACACAGCAACCTTGAGGGAGCAGCCCCCAAAGGGAATAACCCAGAGCTGCTCCCAGCCTGGAAATTTGCCAGCGGCACTGCGACTTGCCTCCTCATCTGCCTTGGAGTCCCAGGATCTTCCTGGGCTTCTACTGTCCTCTGTGGTCATCCCAGTCCTGCAAGCCAAGCCTCCAGAGTGAGCCTGTCCCCTGTTTTCTCCATACCTTGGCTGGAGTTCTTCTGGTGATGAGAACCTTCTAGAGAAAACTCTCCCCTGTTTCTTGTTCTTGGTTCCTAAGTAGTGTTGACACAAAAGTGATGCTGAGGATGGAAATGATGAATGCTTTCAATGAATGTGGAAGAGGTTCAAATTCGGGCTCTTTCATTTCCAAGTGACTTGAATTTTCTCATCCACAAGATAGAGCTAAGGGTAGGCTAAGGCCACCACGTATCCTATGATGAGGAGGGAATGCTTTTGCTCCCCAAATGGTGGCCATTGTTTGGATGTCCTTTTCTCATTCCCTCTGTCATTGCCACCACTCCTATTATATCTCCACTGATGTCAGCTTCCAGGTTGATCTCTGTGTTCTGTGCTTTCATCTCTGATCCTGCCATCCATTTTCCAGGAGGCTCACTGCCGGAGAAACCAGTGTAAAACACAAAGACGTATGTCATGCCCCTGCACAAAGTCTTGTTTCCATTTTTTTCGGAATAAAGTCAATATATCACCCTCCCAGAAATAGTCTTAAGAGTGTGTCTGTTTCCACTCATTAACTCATACATTTTACTGTGATGAGCACCTTCTCCACACCAGACATAAACAGACTGAGGAGCTTACATAAGAGTGCATAGCTAGTTGGTCATAGAGATTTGAATTCACTCTGCCTGTCACCCTCTCCAGCTGGAGCTCTCTGTACTGAGCAGTAGTGCATCCTCAGCAGCTGGGAAGGGCCAGCAGTGACAGCAGGAGGGGTCCAGGATCTGGGGTGCGGGGAAGCGGTGTTTGGAAGAAGGATGTTGGGGGTGAGATGAAGATGCCATCTTCCCTTTCCCAGGATGGTGGTGGGGAGAGGGCAACTCGATTTGGAGACAAAGTTCTGGGCCTGGGCTTCACGCACTCTATTGTGAACTGGACTCTTGTTCCCAGAGGACCCGCACTATCTTCCACTCTCCTTGTCTCCTCTCCCCCACCACTCCTTCCCTCCAAGTACAGAGCCGGGCGCCAAGTGGGCCCTCCACAGACCTTCGGCAGATGATTATTGCCTCTGGTAGTCACGTCTTTTCTACGGGGACTGCACTGGTGGCCAAAGGTCGCTTCCGGCCCTCCTACAGGGTGGTTTTCTGTCTTAGGAAAGTGGTCCCCGGGGTCAGCAGGGATGGTCAGTGTTTAGTGATGACGCTTGCTCAACAAGTGGTTTCCTCTCGCCTCCTCCCGGCAGCCCCGGCTCAGCCCCAGGGAAGGAAGGAAACTCACTCCCTTTTCCACCCTCCCTGAGGCCTCCTGCCCACCAGCCTGCAGACAGCTTGGCGTGGAAATCTCCACGGGTAGGGACTCGCCGACCCTCCTTCCCTTCTGTATCTGTAGTGTGTGGGAGGTTCTTGTCACACCCTGTGAAATAGATTTTGTTGTTTCATATTCTACGTAAGAAGAATTCGAGGCTTCAGAGACGTTAAGGGACTTGCTCAGGGTCATGCAGACAGTCGGTAGCAGAGGCAGGATTTATAATCCCTGCTTGCTAGGAGAGTGCTGGATTCAAACCTCCGCCACCTGTGAGGCTAGGGTAGAGCCAGGATTTGGGAACCTTGCCCTTCCGCGTTGTCCCTCCCCCTCGGCCCTCGGCCCGCCCTCGCGGGGGGGGGGGCGCGGGCGGGGAAGCCGGATCCTAGCATCACTCGGGGGCTAAGTGCACCACCTAACCAGGCACCCCTAATCCCGAGGCCTGCTCGCTAGCGACCTCCGGAGGGCTGGGCCGGTTTGGGGTGCGGTGTGGCGAGGGGACCCACCCCGTCTTCCCGACTATTTGCATAACGGAGCCGGCTCGTTTCCCCCGCCCCTTCGCCGCACTCTTCTTCCCTCCTTCCCGCGTCCGCGCCACCCCTCATCCCCTGTCCCCCCGCTCCTCCCCAAAGACCCTCCTTCAGGGACAGTTGCGTTGGGGCTCCCAGCTCCCGGGCTCTCTGGCCGCCGCCGGGCGAGGAGTCCGGAGGCATCCGGGGGAGGGGAGTCCCGCGCAGGGCCGGGCTGGGGAAAACGCCTGGGGCACTGCCCCGCGCTAACAAAGGGAACCCGCTGCCTGCCGGCTGGGGCGTGGAGCTGGCTGAGCTGCCGCAGCTTCGGCGGCCGAGAGCGCAGCGAGTGAGTAGGGCTGCGGTGGGCGGCGGCGCGGCCCGAGCCCCCCGGGAGGAGTGGAGCGAAGGGGAAGGGAGCGGAGCGGCGGGGTCCGGGGCGCGCCTAGGGCGCAGGGAATCGGTGTCCAGCACCCCTCAGACGCCTTGGCCGCGCTGACCGGCTCCCCTTTGGCTGCGGGTGTCTGTGGATTAATCCGGGCGGAGGGGCCGCCCTGGCTTCTCCCAGGCTCCACTAGCCTGTGGACCCACAACAAACCCACGTGCGCGCGGCCGCGGGGAACCCCGCTTTCTCCACTGCACCGTCAGCATGGGAGGGGGATGCCTTGCAGAGTCCAGATTCCTTCACATCTCGTCTGCCGGATTTACAGACGGAGAAACTGAGGCCCGCGGCGGGGATGGGGGCACAGGTACCATAACAAATGCACGTGCGCCCTGTGCTGGGAGCGTGGCAAGCCGCTAGCCCTTAGGAGCCGCCCTGCGCAACCCGGCCATTGTCTCAGCTGCCGGGGAGGGAGCGGCGCTGGGGGCGTCACTTGCTGGAGGAAGACGACAGACCCGTTTAAAAGGTACCACTTGGGTATCAGACCAAATTGCCAGACTTAAAAAGGGAAACACGAAAAGAGAAGGAAGCTACAAAAGATTACCCCAGGCCGGGAGTGTGTCCCCGGCCGTGGTGCATGAGTTGAGATGACCCGGACCACCCCTCACTTCCACCTCACGGTGGTTTCTTAGAGACAGGGGTTGAATTAAAGGTCTGTGGTTTCCCCTTCTAAAAAAATGACCGTGCCCAGCGCACCATTGTCCCTGCACTGCCTCTGTTGGGGACGGCGAGTGCCTCCTTAGCCTGCAGAAAGAACAGTTCGATTTAAACGGCCCCCAGCGCAGTCTTGGGTTTCGCTTGCGCTTTGCCTTTGTAGGTCTAGCCAGCCCCGGTGTCACTGGCCCCTTTTGGCTTGTTGTGTGTTTGTACAAACAAGGCCAGCCGAGCACTCTTGTTCTAGGTGGGGACGCTATTATTTTCAGTTCTATCCGAGTTTATTTGAGGGAAATTCCGAGGTCCGGAAAGAGAGGCCTCTTGTTTGTTTTGCTTTTTCTTTGCCTACGTATGCTCAGCTCAGCTTTGCAGATTTTAGTTCATCAGACCTGTTCAGGCAGCAGTGAGGTGGTTGGGGGCGGGGGAGTGCATTGGCTCGGTAGGGGATGGTGTGGGTGCAGAAGGAAGCCCGTCAGGCTGTGGGAGTGGGTGGTGTGCGCGGGAACCTAGGCACCGCCCCCCTTGTCCTTGCGGAGCGGTCGGGCTTCGGCTTCACCTTGGCCAGCTGCGCAGATTAACCTGTCCCTGGGGCGGGCGAGTGGGGGGGACTGGAGGGCTTCCGGCTCTGCGCCCCGGTTTTTGGAAGTCTAGAGAGCATCCAGTGAACCCTCTTATTTTACAGGCCGGGAAACGGAGGCCGGGAGGGTTCAGCTCCTTGTCCAAGTTTAAACCGAGTGAAATCGGCCACCTAGAGAGGACTTGAGTCCCGGTCTCCCAACTCCCACACTGCACACTGCCATGCGGTCAACTAAAGGCAGAACCGGGATTCTGTGGTTGGCTGAAAAGGCAGTGGCCTTAGGCAGAATAGAGTTAAACAAAGAAAGTAATTCAGATTGAAATCTGCACCCTTCCATTATCCCTTTCAAGAGTTCTTTACCCATTTGAGAAAAGATAGATTTAGTAATTCCTTACTCTCCTAGCCTTTCATAAGCGTAGTTAGTTTTCTCTTCTGGCTGCCCTTTCCCCTCAAAGTTGGAGCCGGGCCAGCTGTGGAGACTTGGATGTTTTGCCTGTCATCCCTGTGCCAGGAGGCCTTTGTTTGGGCATAAGCACTCCAGGAAGAAAGTGTCTCCTAGGACGCTACTCGTGAGTCACTTGTGGGAGAACAAAGCATTGTTTTCATTGATTGTATTTAATTAAATGTTTAAAAATGAGAGTCCCACGAAGTAGCTACTTATGTTTGCATTTGGCAGCGGAAAAGTTGGAAAACCAAAGAAAACATGTTGGGTCTGGGTTTCACCAAAGCTGACGTGCTGTTTCACCCTGTCCCTCTTATCTCCTGACTGCACCTGTTTCTTAGGGTTTCCAGGCTGTTTCATTTCTGTGGTAATTCCACTTGGCACTTGATTAGAGATCTCATCAGGACTCTCACCCTGTAAGGAACTTCGGAAATCACCTGGCCAGTTTTTCTAAACGGAAAAACTGAAGCTCAGAGAGGAGAGATTACATGCCTAAGGACACACAGCAAGATGTCTGCTTTTAGTGCCTCTTTCTGCCTGAAAGGGAAACTGTTGCATGAAATGAGTTTTTGTTGGTACCCCAGAGTACAGTCAAAGTTACGACGGTTGTTATAACAACACCCTTCAAGTCACAGGATGAATTCCTTAAGGACTTAAATAGGTTTTGGTTGTTAAACAAAGCCCTGGATCCCAATGGTAGCTATGGTGAGGAGTATTATATTGATAGTTATCACTGGGGATCGGTTTTCTTTAGTGTGTACTAACTGGTTCACTTTACTCTTGCCCTGGTTTCCTCTGCCTTGTGCTTCCCCAGTAGGGAGCTGTTTTAAACTATGATCGTAAGACGAAAGGCAGCAAGAAGTCAGAAGAGAGACCCCACTTAGCTCTTCATGCTACTTAATTTCTTGGGCTCCGGTGTCCTTCTTTGTATAATGAAGGTCCCTCCTGCCCAGTCTCTGCACAGGCTGTTCGGGTGCAGTGGAAGCTGCTTGGCCCTTAGAGGCAGAGGATCAGGTTTGGGTCAACCCTCCTCTCCTGTGTTCCTTGAGGACCAGGCGGTTGCATCTCTACGCGGTATAATGTAAGGGGAAGAACATGTATGCATCTCCTGGGGCTGGGGTGGGTATTAAGTCACGTGACGCATGCTTACACCTTTTCAGACCTCTTGTCAGGGTTGGGTGCTCACTAGCTTTTTAGTGGTAGAGAATGACGGTTGGAGAATAACCCCATGGGGTAAGCCCTGTGCTTAAATGAGAGACCCAACCTAGTCAGTAACTGGGGTGAATGTCTGTCAGACTGTAAAAAGGGCCTTTGGGGGGTTGTGAAGTGTGTGTGACTCTAAGGTAAATAAACCTAGTAAAAAACAAATAAAAAAACCGAACCCAGAACTTTCACACCCAGGTGAGTGCAATCTAAAGTCTTTCTATTCATTCACTCCGTATTTACTGACAAGCAGAGGCAGGTCAGTGTGGGGATGGTTCCTGTACTGGACCTGGAGTTACAAAGAGCCAGATCCACTCATTGCCCACCCACCCCTGCTTGGAACACATTTGGGTCTCCCCTCGGAAATTGCCCTCAGACACAGATGTGGAGAACAAACGTATGGACACCAAGGGGGCAAAACCGCGGAGGGGGTGTGTGTGATGAATTGGGCGATTGGGATGGACGTGTATACACTGATGTGTATATAATCGATAACTAATAAGAAGCTGCTGTATAAAAAAATAAAATAAAATTCAAAAATTCAAAAAATATAAAAAAAATAAAAAGAAGATAGAAATAGCCTACGGAAAATAGATCTAATTTATCTCAAAATTGATCTCTGTGGTGGCGGGGTCGTCCCTTTTCTTCATAAGTTAAACCAAGAGCAGGCGGTCAACGAGAGAGTGGAAGAGGGAAGGCTTCAAAGAGAATGTGGATCTCTGTAAGTGTGAAGATGTGGTTGCATTAAAAAGTGACAGGAGTAATTGATTAATGAAATTTGCAGTAATATTCTGGAACATTAGAGTCCTGAGAATTTGCTTAGACTTGGTATCAGTGACTTATTCAGTAAGAACTGAATTGGGGAAAAAAATACCTTTTTTCTTGCTTGTCTGCAGGTATACTGCATATATTCTGACTTGGATAGATGTACTTTTTATAGTTGTATATGTTACAGTAACATAGTAAGCAATGTGGTATCATCACATTAAAGTACTGGAGTGACTTTCTAAGTCGTTACTAGAAGGGTCAGGTTAGCCTTTAGAATCAACTTGGTGATTTAAATTTTGTTTGTCATTATGATTATAAAAATACAGCATGCCCATTGAGGACAATTTGGAAAGTACAAAAAAGTATAGAGAAACAGCAAAAATTTCCATTATTCAAAGGCAACCATTTTTAACAATTGGCAATTTTCCCTCGTCTTTTTTTTTTTTTTTTTTTAGTGGATTTGTTTTTTCTAAGTGGTAGAGAACATACTGCAAGTACAGTAACTCTTGGCTTTCTTATTTAACCTTTTCATATACCCATGTCACAGTTTATATCCTCATTAAAGCTGCACCTTTTCATTCATCACCATATCAGCATCTCCAAGGTCACATGGTCCCATGGGATCTGATCACTCTAGTGAGCATTTCAGTGAAGGCCTATAGAGGAAGGAATCTCCATCTTCTTCCCCCTTTCCCAACCATGCCTCAAGCATCCAGATACCATTTAAAAAAATATATATATCTTTCATGTTAGAAGAGCCTAAAGTCTAATGGAAAGAGAAGGGCCCTGTCTGTGGCCTTGGGTTCTAGTCCTGCCCTTGTGACAATTTATTTTAACACCCAGGTTTTCAGTTTCCGTACGTGTTAAAATAAGCAACTCCAAGGTCCTTTATTAATTCATTCCTCCCATCTTTGAGGGCCCACTCTAAACCAAAACTGTATAAGAAGAGCTCATGGTCCAATGGAGGAGATGCGGTAACAAGAGACTAGTTCAGGGTACCCTGGGAATGCAGAGGAGGGGCAACCACCCCAGACCGGAGCAGTGGGGAAGGCTTCCTGGATGAGGGCCACTGTGGGCCTGTCAAACTACTTCTGATTCTTCTCTGCTGTAATTGACACCATGACTAATGTTTGTGAATAAATCTCTGTCCATATTCCAGATAATTCCAATAGGATTGTGGGAACAGTAGGAATTAAGAGCATAAGTAATTCAGGATTTGAATTCTTGTTCACCAATTACCACCAATATAGACGAGCTTCAATTTCCTTCTCTGTAAAATGGGCATAACAGCCCTTACCTCACTGGACCATTGTAAGGATTAAACAAAATCATAGTTAAAGGGTCCAGTACAGTGCCAGGTTTATAGGAAGTCCTCCGTAAGTGATAGCTATTAGTGTTATAATTGGGATTTTCACAAGCTGCAGAAACTTTTGGTCTTAATATTTTTTCTTACCATGATAGCAGGCAGAAAGTTAATTAAAGTGGTACCTCCTACTAGGTGACAAATTGAGAGAGAAATGATCACTTACATGCTGCATTACAAAAGTCTTCTTATGGAAAATTTCAAACACACGAAAGTAAAAAGAATGGTGTCATTACCTCCTTCCCCCCATTTATAATCATTTACCTTCAACAATTATCAAAACTCATGGCTGGTCTATGACCCCACACTCTACCCCACATGACTTTGAAGTACATCCCAGACATCTTTTCAGCTTAGCCATAAATATTTCACTGAGTTGCATATTTGAGGCAATGGGTCGTGCTGCTCTTGGAGCCCGTGTCTGCTGTCACTGTTACCTATGGAACCGTGTGTGTGTGTGTGTGTGTGTGTGTGTGTGTGTGTGTGTGTGTGTGTGAAAGAGAGAGAGAGAGAGATAGAAAGAGCCAGTAAAACTTAAGTAGTTTTACTGCTCAAGTGAATTTTCCTGCTGTGTCCCGTGTCACAAAGAGATGCGATAAAAGGAGCACTGAATTTAGAGTCAGAAGACCTGATTTTGCACAAAGGCCCCACCCTTTACCAGCTGTATGCTTTTGGCAAGTGACTTCTGAATTTCTTTAAACACATTTATAAAAAATTTGGTGAGTAATGAATGAAATAATCCATGTGACAGCCCAAGCAACTCAGCATTAGTTGGCCCTGCATCAGACTTGAACCCAGCCTTCCCTCTCCAGAAGCAGAGTTTCCGTATGGAATGAAGGTCAGAGACTGACGGGTTGGTGGTAGTAGGGTACCTTCAAGTAGAGTTGCTGCCTGTCTCGTTCTGAAGATGAGGTCTTCGCTCAGATGAGTAGCTGGCACCCCATGCTTGCGAATCTCCTTTCACTCAACCCCTTCCCTCTGATTTATGGATGAGGGCAAGGAAGCCCAGGAAAGGTAGGGCCCTGCCAGCTATGCCTGAGAAACAGATCTTCTCTGATGCCTCTTTTCCTCCATGAGAAGACACCAGGCTCCCCTCTCTCCTCCAAGTTTGTCGTCTTGGTCTCTCCTAACTCACTGTTGCTCCCAAGTAGGAATTTTTGACTCAACTAAAAGGAGAAAATTGATTTGATTTAGCAATTAAATTAAAGTCCTCTCTTTAATACACTGGGGCTCCCGTTATCTCCGGGCCTGCACTGTGACTCGCGGTCTCCTCCGGCTGTCTCGAGCTAGCTGTGTGGCCTTGGGCAGGACGCATGCCACCACAGGGATTCGGCTCGCAGCTCTCTAGGCCCCTTCCAGCTTTGAGATCATCAAATGGGGAACAAGTATAAAAAGGGGAAACTATACATAAAGTTAGGGGCTTCTTCACACAAATAATAAGTGTAATGTTTTCTTTTAGAATGTTCAAATAGGGTAAAAAATTAACCACCTTCCCTTTTGCCATTTCCCCCAATCCCACTTCTTGGCAAAGTGACTACTGTTTGCAGTTTGTTGTGGGTCTTTCAGCCTCCTTTGGATGTACCTATGTATGTATTCATGGTTATATGCAGATACATTTAAAAAGCTCAGTAAATGGATTACATTGTAACTGCAACTTTACAGACTTGCCCTTTTCACTTTACTATAGGTATTGGACGTCTTTCCATATCAGTATATACAGATTATTTTCTCATAGCTGCATCACAACCTACATCATGGATGTGTTTATTTAACCAGTCTTTTGTTGACGGATATTTATCTGTTTCCATAAAAATATATTTCTAAGTGTATTTAGACCTTGGACATATGGAACGCTGGTCGTAAGTGTCATGGTTAAATGAAGTCAGTCCATCGAACTCTGGAAAGGGTGGCGAGAAAATGGGTGCAGGAACACTGAGAACCATGCCCCGGAAAGCTGAAATGAAGGGCTCCCGGGAAGCTACTAAGAGCCAGCTGTTGGGATGGGAGGTTATTTTTGGAGTTGGCCTGCCTGATTGGGTGCCCTAGGCTGCCGGCGCAAGAAACTGAACTGCGTCATCACCTTCTCCTCCTCATTCCACCATCCCTGGCTCTTCCGCATTTGTTTCTCTTCCCAGGGTCGGTGGCATCTGGTGGGAGGACTGGAACTTGAGTGATGGGAGGGAGGAGAGAGAAGCGAAGAAGAGGAGGAATTGATCTCAGGCTCTGGAGGAAAGAATGTGCCGGTTCTACTCTACCTTGTTGTTCAGACCCATCTGGAAACTCGTGTTTCGCTGGGTCCTGTACAGAGCATGATAAAATGAAGCACACCCAGAACTGGGCTTACTTGGAAGACAGAGGTTTAGGACACCATATTGGAGGTAGAATACATGTGGAAACTGGAGTGTTCTAGCCTGCAGGGGATAAAATAAGAGGCAGTTTCTTCATGTGGAAGAATGATTAGAGTTATACTGTGTTGCTGCTGGGGGGGAGGAAAACCAGTACAGAGTTGCAGAATGGCAGATAAGGAAGAACTTACTCAGCAGAACTGCCCAACCAGGGAACAAACTAGGTCACAAGACAGTGAACTCCCTGCCATGGGAGTATCTAAGCAGAAGTCTCAAGTCAACTTGTTTGCCATCAGAGGATTCTTGCTTTTCAGAGAGGTTGACCTAAATGCCTGGTAAGGCCCTTTCCAACTCTGAGAGTCTATGACTGTGGGAGAGAGGGAAGATCGGACTGAGGGGGTGGGACAAGTTACAGACAACGTGAGTGGACCTTTTGTCACCTGCTCTAAAAAGGTGGAATAAAATGGAAGCCTTCGAAGGAGACTTAGACCATTGTTTCCCCTGGATCTTGGCAACCCTCCTCCTGTTTTGTCCTTGGCTTCAGCTCAACTTGATTTTATATTCGTAAATTATTTCCACAGAAATAAATATATCACATACACTTTAGATGACCAGGAAATCTGGCAACCAGAAAAGAACTACATGTCCCAGGAGGATGATTGTAATTTTATTTTTATTTTTTTTATTACAGTCTTTCTAAATTTGCATCCATCTCCTGGTTTCCCTAGCACAGGACTGAGACGTCATTCAGCTTTAATTTTAGGAACACTCTACCCTTTGCAACCTCTCAAAGGTCCTCTGAGCTGGAGTTGAAATGCTTGTCTCTTTCTTTCCTGTGGATGAGGAAGAACCTCTTGGACTTAAGTCTTAGCCAAGTCTTAGTGAGGAAACGTGGCAAGTTTACCATCTTCTAGGCTTTTGCTGTGCTCCTGACCCTGATAAGGCCCTGTTTGTTCCCTTATCCAGTCCTCATAGCCTTGGGGTCTTGGTATCATCAGCTCCATTTTGCAGATGAGAAAGCTGAGCTTCAGAGAGGGCTAGGGAACTACCCCAAGATTCACTGCTGTTAAGTAGTGATGCTGGCACTGGGTGTAGCTCATTCCCTACATCATGTTACAGGTTTTTCCACTGCTAATCATTCCCAGTCCTTTGGGGCTGAGACACCCTTCGTCCTTGTGTTTCACTGGGAGCTTGGTTGAATTTCTCCTTATGGAGCTGATGAAAGCTTTCTACCATTCCTCTAAGAACAGATGAATGAAAGAACTCATGGGACAGCCATGTGTGAATAGCTTGACATTCGGATTCAACATACATTTGCTTCTTCCCCTTTTTCTTAAGAGTTATTTTCATCAAGCCTGGTTTGCCTTTTTTTTTTTTTCCCCCACCTGCCTTTTAAAGCACCTGTACTCATTATCTGTTTATAACCGGAATAAACACACCCACCAGTAGCGAGCATGGCTGCAGATGAATGGGTACCATTGCTTGGCTACCTTCGATGCCTTTAGGTGGTAAATGGAGCTCAATATTGGCATTGTTAAGGGCTTATCTGCAGCTGTGCTTGGAGGCTCTTGAACAATTTCTTCTCTTGTAAAGTTTACTCAACATTATTTTGTTCAGTCAATATTTGTTGTGTGCTAGGCATTATGCTAGGCATTGGGAGTATTTACCCTAAGAACACACACTGTAGATATGCACAGACGCGTTCAGTGTAACTGGCGGGGCCTTAGAAGTTAGTGGCAGACAAACTTTCTGTGTCCTCCTCTTCCTGTTTTCTCAGAGTCCTTGCTTTGTCCACTCGTTCAGGTAACACTAGGTGCCTGCTGTAGCCCACGCACAATGCTCAGTTTTAGAACATAGACCCAAATTGCCCCCCAGTTCTCTTCCTTTAAGAGCTTAGTTGGAGGTGGGCATGCAGATATTAATAACAATATACTGTGATAAATATTATGATTTGGATGTATACAGAGGTTGAGAAGATCGTACAGTGAGTTTGGGTAAGCTTTCTGGAGGACCTATGACCTACCTAAGCTGGGTTGTAGAGTGTAGTAGCTGCTAGCCTCTGGGAAAAGAGCATTTGAAGGAGAAAAGGGAGTGCAGGAGTGAAGGTGTGGGGTAGAGAATGGCATGTGCGGGGGAGCCACTAGCAGGTTAATGTTCCCAGAGGGGAACACATAAGGCAGGAAGTGCTGGGAGATGAAGCTGGAACAGTTATACCCATCATCAAATATAATTTTCTTAACCTCTCTCTGGTGGCATACACTATTATCATTTCTGTTTAATAGGTGAGGAAACAAAGGCTGAAGGAGGTTTGGTGACTTGTTCAAAGTCAGACAGCGAGTGAATTGAGGTGCTTGAACTTGAATGTAGGCCTGCTCAACCCTCATAGCGGTGCCTGCAGGGGCCGAGAAGGTCTGCCTTGAAGACTGAGGTGATCCTTCCGTCTCCATTAATCTTTCAAAAATCACACCCTTGCTGAATTCTCTTCCTCCACCTGCCTTATGGTGTTCTCACTAGTGAGTCTGATGTCGAAGACCTCTTCTGAGTCTCGGTTCTAGTTTTCATCCTCTTTTCATTCAGAGAATCAGTAGCCCAGAACTCTTCAAAGAAAACCTTTATTGCCCAACCAGGTGTAACAAGGGAGAAGGAGAAGATTCATCCCCTTTCTCAAAAGGTCTAAGTTCATTAAGTAGCCCAGGCATTACCTGTGTATCCTTTAGTTCAGAGAAGCCCTTTGGGGGCTGGAGAGGGAGCAACCTGGGTGGGCTGGAAGGGTCTGGAGCAGGTGGGCTTTGAGCTGTGCCTTGAAGGATAGGTAGGATCAGGAAGGTGGAAGGCATGGCACATAAGTAATATTATTCTGTCTCACTCAGTGATAAATGGCTTATTCTACCCATCCCCCAAGATAATTTCCGGGTTGGAGTTGGCTCTTGGGCTGAAGAGGCAGTAGGAGGATTCATTTAGTTATTCATTCAAAATAAAGTTTATTGAAAACTAATCAACTGAGAGCTCAAAGACAAGATGATGAAACTACAGAATGAAATAAAAAGGGCAATTACAGAGCTAAGGAAAACATTGAGGACACAAACTACATCATTAGAGGAAAAGTTAATAAAGGAACAAAGTAGAATCCACTGAAAACTAAATTACTAACAGAGAAGGCATGAGGAAAATCACAGTATATGCTGAGAAAAAGGATGAAGAAACTCATCAGAGAAAATCAGAGATCTAAAGGTTGTAAAAAGATTGTAAAAAGATCACTCAGAAGGGTAATTGGCCTACCTGTGGAGGCATAGGTCACTTCTCGTGCTCCATTGACCTAAACATAATCACGTAGACAAGCCTGGATGCAAAGGAGCCTGGGAAAACGTCTCCAGCTGGGTGGCCGTGTACCCTCTTAGAACTCAGATTTGGGGAAGGCCTTTTATTACTGAAAGGAAGATGAGGAAAATGGGTATTGGGAGCAATTCATTTCTGCCCCAGGGAAAAAGTCATGTTGGTCTCAGACTTGATTTGCAGCAGAAGCAGAACTTGAGAACATGGAGAGGAAATATTTACAGAGTTCCAAGGGAAAGGTCGTGTGACTGAAGACTTTTACACTCAATTACATCACTCTGTAACAATAAGGCAGGTAGCCATTCTCATCTCTTCATATAACACATATGAGCCATTCATGGGAAAACCTACTTGATGATGAAAAAGATTAGTCAAAAGCACCCTTTGGAAGGCATGGTGATAGGTCATTTGGAGAGCCCTTCTTCTACTCAAATAGAGAAAACCTTAGCATGGGTGGGCTGTAAGTCTAAGGAACAGAATGGGAGGAAGTGAAAAGAGTGTAATGGAAATGGAGAGCTGAGGGAGGGAGTGGGAGGCCGTTAGGTGCTAACTTTCCCTCTCTCACACTGTCTAAGTAGGGTGTTAGTATCATGGCTCCAACCTCTCAATTAGTTTTTTTAACCCTTTATTTTATTTTTAAAAATTTTATTGGAGAAAAGAATCTAAAAAAGAATGAATATATGCACATGTATAACTGAATCACTTTGCTGTACACCTGAAACTAACACAACATTGTAAATCAATTATTTTTTTTCTCTTAAACTTGGAGGAGTCTTTAAGGAAATAACATCATTTGGATGTAGAAAAATTTATTAAAAGTTCAGCTTTTCCTGTATTTTACTTTTCTGTATAATTAAATTTAAATTAAAAAACCCCAGCTGTTGTATTAAGCAGTCCCACCCATTCTTCTTTCATGCATTCTTCCATCCTCCACACTTCTGTTCAAATGTAAATGTAGAGACATGCAAGGAAGGATATGAATCAATTTTTTTTCCTGGATGCAGGGATCCTGGGTGATTTTTAGCTCTGTATAATTTTGTGCATTGATTGATTTAAAAAAGTAATGAGCTGGTCTTATTTGTTTTTGTCTTTTTTTTTCAGTGTTTTACTTCTTTAATCTTTTTTTTTTCTTTTTTAAATTGAAGTGTAGTTGATTTACAATGTTTCAGGTATACAGCAAAGTGATTCAGTTATATATATATGTGTATATATATGTATATATTCTTTTTCAGATTCTTTTCATTATAGGTTATCAAAAGATATTGAATATAGTTCCCTGTGCTGTACAGTAGGACCTTGTTGTTTACTTATTTTATGTATAGTAGTGTGTATCTGTTAATCCCAAGTTCCTAATTTATCCTTCCCCCCAACTGGTCTTATTTGAATCAAACCACTAAGGCTAATTTAAAAGGCATCATTAAATACTAATGCTCAGGGTGTGGGGAGTGAGGTGGGAGATACACATAGATGAACAAGGCCTTGTTTTTTCACGGAGAAGTTGGTGAGTCAGTTACGTGAACACCGGACTCTAGGCAGAACAAAACACTTTGTAAATTAGATGGACAATTGGGGTGTTGGGGTCCCGAGGACAGTGGGGAAGTTTTCACAAAGGAGATAGTGTTTGAACTGGATGTTGAAGGATGAGAAGAGTCCCTATAGGTGGAGGATGGGAGGCAGGGCATTCCTGGCCTGGAGGCAGCAGGAGTACCAGCAGGGAGGAGTGAAGGTATGTGGTGTGTCTGGGTAACCCTGGGTAATCTATTGTGGTCAGGGAACAGAGGGTGAATGAAGGAATAGCTATTGTTCATTAAGTGCCCACAGCGTTCCAGGTGTGACACACAGATCTCTCTAGGCTGCCCAACAGCCCTACAGAATGGTGATAATTATCCCTACTGTGCCGATGAGGAAACTGAAGCTGAGAGAGACTTATCTGCCCAAAGTCACTCAGGGGGAAGACTGATTGAACCCCCTGAGCTGTCTGTACTCCAAAGCCCATATAGTCTCTCTCCTGTGCTGTGATTTGCAGTGCATAGAAGATCTGAATTAGCCACCTTTGTGAAACATAACATATACAAATACAAATAAATATCAAAACATTTTTATAGGTAAATATGTTTTATGTATTTCCATACACGCAGACCTATGACGTAGCCATACATTGCTTGGCCAAAAAGTTCGTTCGGGTTTTTTCCATGCCATCTTACCGAAAAACCCAAAAGAACTTTTTGGCCAGCCCAATATTTTGCGTGTAAATTTTCTAGGTAGATTTTTGGGTAAATATAAATCCTAAATTGTGGTTCGGACTCTACTGTCCAGAAGCTGTGTGGTCGCACGCTACTCAATTCGAACTCCAGTTTCCTGATTCATAAAAGGGAATAATGATTCTGGTGCCGCCTCCCCTCAGATTTGTTTTTGTGTTCCAGTTAGATCATAGATGTGAAACGACGAGAAAGTATAAAAGTATAAAAGAGCCACACAGAAAGGTTTGTTATTGCTGACACACCCCTCGCTCTTCTGAGAGCTTACAGACATCTGTTCGAGCACCCACAGATGTGTGTAAAAACTCTCACAGTCATGGACATGGTCCTTCAGGCTTGCAACAAACAATGTAGTCAGCCAGCCAGAAGCTGTGCTTTCCTGGTTCAGATAACCAGCTGGGGGCTGTGGAGGGAGCTGGGGCGGCCTGTTGGGGGGTGGGGTAGAGGGAGGGGAGCGAGGCAAGCAGTCTGTCTGGCTCCCCCCACTGCAGGGTGTGGGAAGGCTCCTGCCTCCCTTCCTGGTTGCTAGGTAAGTCTGGGCCAGAGTGGAGTCGGGATGGCTGTCAACAGCTTGGTGATTTATACCAGGCAGGGGAGGGTGTTTCAGACATGCCAGGCTGCAGGAAGGAACGTTGGAGCTGCCAGGCGAACAGGCCCCTGCCACGTCTATCTGGTAGAGGCTCCTGGTCTGGAAAAGGGACAGGAGGGACAGAGTCGTCAGGGGACTCTGGAGCAGACTTTAGGAGTGCTAGGAGTACTCATGAGGACAAGATGAGGACTCTGGCCCCAGAGAAATTGGACTCTGATGCAACACGTCAGAGTGGACGGGCAGCCAGCCCTTGGCACTGGGCTAGAGTGGCCCAAGGCAAGTTACTTGTGCTCCAGGAAGGATTAGGATTGTTCCAAGGTCTAGGTTGGGGCCTGGTGTCCTCCTGGGGGCCCAAAAGCCCTGTTGCGTGTATCGTGTGTGGGGTGGCAGTGGTGGAGGTTTTAGAGAGAGCCAAGCTACGCCTTACTGACGAAGAGATCACTTCCTTCCTCACCCCCCTGGCCTCTGCTCTGCCCAGACAGGCCTTTTAGCTCAGCCTCAGCTCAGGATGAGTCCCTGAAATTCATGCCACCCAAAGCAAAGAGAAGACCTTTCATCTCCTACACTGTACTTACTAGATTATATGAAGTTAGCTATGTTCGACGGTGTCTCCCCGATGGCAGGGACACTGCGGGAGTTCTCTGCACAGCCCCCTGCCCTTAGGAGGCCTGGTGGACTGAGCTCAGCCTTCCCAATGCTCCCCGCCCCCACCCACCTGCTGAGACCAGGATGCGGTCCGCAAGCGCAGGTGCTCTCTAGGTAAAGCCAAGGGTGAGAGCACATGGCAGGAACACCCTGGGGCTCTGCTGGGCCCTTCTGCCCCACTAAATAGTCCTTCTTCTACCTGTCAGTTCCGGCCTTGGGAGTGAGAGACAAGCAACAAGGCGAAGTAGGGAATGCCCTCTGGGCTGATCCGTGGAGCTGAGCCCTGGCGGCCAATCAAGTTTGGGACCTTGCTCTTGCTTTTCTTATCCCGCTGGGAACCAGGGTCGTAGGAGTGTGTCCTAGGGGTGAGAGGGAGGAAGGCGGTGAGGGAGCTCTGAAAAAAGCAGTTAGGCTGAATCATCTTGTATCTGAGCAGACTGCAGGATCGCCTTTGTCAATTGTATGCTGTTGGGAGGATGCTGGCCCAGGGCGAGAGTGGGGGTGGTTAATGACGATGGTGTTAGGAATAAATCCCCAGAAGATGTTTCCTGCTGGAGGGCTTGTGGCGGTTCCTTTTCTGCTCTACACAATGAACAGTTTATTCTGGCCTGTAGACTTGGAGGAGAGGAAATAACAGGTAGGGAGGAGACGGATGAAAGCTGCCTCTTAGGGAAATGCTTCTGGGCTCGGAGGGTCCCACCCTTGTCTCCCAGCCAGTCCAGGGGACTCACAGTGGGAACGCTGGGAGGCAACTCCATCACCATCTGTAGGGTCACCTTTCTCAGAAAGCCCCGAGGTTGAGAAAAAAATCATAGGCTTTGCAGCCAGACAGACTTGGGTTTAATTCCGGATGTGCCACTTCTCAGCTATGTGAATTTGGGAACTTCTCCGACCCTCAGTTTCTCCTCTGCAATCTGTGTTCATCATTCCTGCCTCATAGCATTGGTGTGAGTACGATGTAGTGATTAACCTAGGGCAGCATGTGACTAGTGATGAATAAATGGTAGCTCTTTTCAATATTGCAGCACTTCTTAATAGTTATTCTCAGTTATTGGTCACCTAGTGGGCCAGACACTCTGCTAAGCCCTGGGGGTATGAGGATACATGAGACCCAGTCTCTCCCTGGGTCTCTCCATCTAGGAGGACAGACAGGCACGTGGGATCAGGGACCAGATGAACAGGAGCTGCACGAGGTGCTTTGGGAGCAGGAGGCAGGGGTGGGGTCAGGGAAGAAGAGGTGAGCCCCCAGCAGGAGGCGTTTGCCGGGCAAGTAGAATGGAGGGTGTTTCAGACATGCCAGGCTGCAGGAAGGAATGTTGGAGCTGCCAGTTCTCCCCAGAACTGCAGCAGCAGATAGGAGGAGGTTCACAACTGGGACTAGTCAGTAGATCCACCCGTAAGTGGGGGACAAGAGCCAATAGTAGGGGCTCCCCCAGCAGGCGAGCTCACAGGGCTTCTGCCCTCTGCTGGCATTCGAGCCAGGGCAGTCTGGCTCAAGATAGAGTCTGCAATCTGTTTTTCCAGTGGTGGGGTGAACATGGACAGGGACCCAGCCTGGCTGGACTGGGGCACTTAACTTCACAGAGATCTCTCCAGGCTCAGGGCTGGGATCAAGGGTAGACTTCCCTGGAGGGAGCAGAGATGATTACCAGACAGGAATTGCAAACATGGAACCTACTAAAATAGAGGCTCCAGGTGGCGTGGACTGGAGGGGCTTCATGAAACGCTGGCACAGAACTGTTGTATTAACACTGGGACACTGGCAGCGTGGGTAGGAGGGGTGACCTGGGATTTCTACAGTTGTTGGGAAGCCCAGCGACCCCATGTGCAGTGCTCAGTGTTGCCTAAAAAGAACCAGAGGGGACGTCTTCGAGATTCAAGGATATACATTTGTGGTTTTAGTTATTTGCAAATGACTTCAAAACCCTATGATGTACACTAATTGGGTGAATCATTTGGATGAGATAAAAGCAAAATTATATTTGCTACAAGGATGGTTTGTATCACTTAGCTGGTGATGTAATAAACATAGCAGCTTTCATTTACTGAGCTCACACCACCATCCTGACTGGTCTCACTCTAATTCATGACCATGACCCTTAAGTGGACTTTGGTGTTGTCAGGTCTTTACTCTTTTCCTTTGATCCAGGGGTTCTCAACTCTGGCTTCTGTTATCATTAACTGGGGAAGATTATAAAAAGTACTGCTGCCTGAATTCCACCCCAGACTAATGAAATCTAAATTCTTGTGGGGTGGATCTGGGTATGAGTATCTTTTTTTAAAGCTCTTCATTTATTCCAGTGGGCAGCCTTGGTTGAGAACCACTGCCATCCTCTCCAATCTCCATGACTATTTCACACTTTTTTCCCTCTTTAAATTTTTAACACCTCCTCTCCCATCTCTATTCTCAGTCGAGAAACTTATTTCCCACTTACCTGAGAAAATAATGGCAAAGGAGTGCTTTCATACCTTTCCACCATCAAATCTATGCCCATTTATTCTACTTTCTGCCTGTTGCTACGGATGATGCTCCTTTTTTTTTTTTTTTGCGGTACGCGGGCCTCTCACCGTTGTGGCCTCTCCCGTTGCGGAGCACAGGCTCCAGACGTGCAGGCTCAGCGGCCATGGCTCACTGGCCCAGCCGCCCCGCGGCATGTGGGATCCTCCCGGACCGGGGCACGAACCCGCGTCCCCCACATCGGCCGGCGGACCCGCAACCACTGCACCACCACGGAAGCCCGATGCTCCTTTTTAAGACCAACCCCTCCACTTCTGTATGGCATCTTGTTCCCTTCCTTAGTTAAGGACTTGACTCTGCAGTTCTACCTTCTCTTTCCAATGTTCCTCTCTTTATGGACCACTCCCATCTGCCCCCCGACACCATCTGTCTATCTGTGGCAGCTGTTTCTCCCACTGACCCCACACATATGCACATACACATCTTCTCCTGACTGCATCTACCCCTCCAGCTACTGCTTCATTCCTCTTCTCCTTGAAAGAGTCATCTGCACTTGATCCCTGCAGTTCCTCTTTTCTCATTTTTATTCAAACTCAGTCTAACCAGTGTTTTTTGCCTCCATCACTCCATAAAAACTACACCTGTCAGGTTTACCAGTGACCTTGGTATTGCCAAATCCAATGGTTAAGTCTCAGTCCTTATCTTGATTTGTCAGTAGCATTTTATATAGTTGATCACTCTGTCCACCTTGAAAAAGTTTCTTCTTCTGGTTCTGGAACATCACCCTTGGTTCTCCTCTACTGGCTTCTCCTTCTCAGTTTCTTGTGTTGGCTCATCTTTGCTTGTTCACTTTGGAGCGCTCCAGGGAGCAGCCCTTGGACTTGGCCTCTTCTCTGTCCCCTCACTCCCTGGAGATCTCCTACCATCTGAATGCTGACAACTCTCAATGTTTAGCTCCATCCCAGACCTTTCCCCGGAACACCACACTCATGTTAGCCATCTAATCAACAAGCCTCCTTACATGTCTAACAGACATCTCAATGATGACAAGTCCATGGCTGAAATGCTGCCATTCTCTCTCAAACAGCCTTCCCCACTTCAGTAAATGACAGCCCCATCTTTCCATTTGCTTGGGCTTAAAACTGTGGAGGCACCCTTGACTCCGATTCTCTCATGCTGCACCCAATCTGTCAGCAAACCACGCCAGCCATGCTTGCAAAATACACCAAGAAACTGACTGCTTATTTGATCCACCAGATTCACACTTGTCCAAGACAGATCAATCTCTACTTGTAATTTTTAGAATAGTTTCATACCTGGGCCGCCAGTGGTAGTGTGTCATTTTTCCACTTAAAACCAACAAAGGCTTCCTATTGCACTTTGCAAAGCCAAAGTTCCTAGAAGGGCCTCCACGGTTCTGCCTGAGGCAGCCCACAGATCCTCCCAGGCTAAATTTCCTGCTCTTTTCCACCTCTTAATTCTGCTTCACTTTACTGACCTTACTCCTTCAACATAAAGCACATTTTTACCACAGAGCCTGTTCCCTTCACCTGGAACACCCTTCCTTCATATATTCCCATTGTTTTCTCCATCTCTTCCTTTAGGTTCTATTTCAGTGTCACCTTATTAGAAAGGTCGTTCTGATCACCTTACATAAGATAGTAATCTGGTGCCTGTTTCTTACCCCATCACACCTGGCTCTCTCTTTCCCTTTTATCCTGCTTTGCGTTTCTTCTATGGCACAGATGGTCATCTGACTTATTTATTCTGTCTCTTCTCACTAGGAAGTTGTTTTTGTGAGGGCAGGGACTTCATCTCTTTTGTTCGTGATTGTTCTCCTAGGGCCCAGAGCAATGCCTTAGGAATAGTAGGCACAATACCTAATTGTTGACTAAATTCAACTAAATCCACACAACGGCACTTCAGAATTAGTTGGAATAACCCACGATTTACAGATGAGGAAATTGTAGCTCAGAGAAGTCAAGTAACTTTTTCAAGGTAACACAGCTTGCTAGCATAGAGACTCAAACCTTCCAAGTGACTGTGTCATCAGACTGTCTCCCTGTTAAGCCTGGCCTTTCCCCAGCACCCACAGCTCAACTTACCTCATTTTTTCCACATCTCATTGCAAGCAGGCAGCCCCACAGAGTGACAAAATCCTTGTGAAAATGCCACAAATGTGCCTGGAGGTGTAGGAGGTGTATAGGAAATGCATACACAATCCCTTATTTGCAATACCCAAATCCCCAAATCTGTGAAAAACTGCATTTTATTCTTAACCCATTTGGTGGCAAAACCTGATCTGGACTAATGGGAGGCTATTTATAAATCCTTGTTTAATGTACTTGGTTAAAATATTTATTGTTTTGTTGCAGAAATATTAATCCATGTAATTATGGAGAGTTGCCCTGCTACTGCTGCAGGTCTTTAGGCAACATATTGCTTTTCTAAAATAGGAAGAATTGTGAGTTCTGACACTTATCAGGCCCCAGAGATTCCTGATATGTGGTTGTGAACCTGTGTTCATGCTTTCCTAAATGTCTGGCATTTGAAAGTATGCCTAAAAAAAAATTAAAAATTTTTTTTCCTGGTAACTACAATTTATTTTAAGGACTTTTCCAGGAAGAGACTCAATTTTACGATCTGATTAAGATCAAGCACAGCAGGCCAAGCTGAGGAGGGCATGCATGAGATGCCATTCTAAAACACAGGGCGTGCATAAAAGTCTACATGCTGAACAATGAGACCACCCCTTCCCCAACCTTCCTTTTTTGTTGTTTCCAACAGTGCTGGCAAGCTCGGGTTATGAGATTTCCCTAGTCATGAGATTAGTCTATGATTAAATTTAACAGCCTAAGAGGAAAGGCCTATAGACATTGATATTTACAGTTCTTCAAATAAAATGGAGAGATTATTTTCAATCCCCCTCTGGTAAGGCCCACCAGTCCAGCAGCCCTGCCCAAGCACACAGAGCTTCTGGTCAACTTTTTAGTGGATCACTTTTCTTCTTTTTTTTTCCTTCTCTCTCTCTCTTTTTTTTTTTTTTTTTGGCCGTGTGGCTTGCGGGGTCTTAATTCCCTGACTAGGGATCGAACCTGCGCCCTTCCCAGTGAAAGAGTGGAGTCCTAACCACTGGACCGCTGGAGAGTTCCCAGTGTCTCACTTTTAAATTTAAGGTAGAGATCAACTGATATCTGAGAAAGTTTGAAACATGAAAGAAACCAAAAGAGACAAATAACAACAACAACAGCAACATAAAAGTATCATAGAGACAAGTGAAGATATTCCATTAATAAAATAAAGACTGAAATAAAAGGAGTATTCAGAGAATAAGAGAGAACTCTTGGAAATTAAAAGTATGTTAGCAGAAATAAATGAATCGGGAGAGGGTTTGGAATATGAACTTGAAGAAATCTTGTAGGAAGTCAAACAAAAAACGGCTATGAAGTGAAAAATAAGAAAGGATCATTCTAAGAAGCTCAACATCTGAATAGTAGGACTTACACGGAATGTACACAAAAGGAATTAATCAAAACACACCACATGGCTCCATGGTTCAGGTGTGAACAACAATTTATCTGGTCATAATAATGTAACTTCTGATGCTGACTTAATAAAAAAACAGTCTAAAGCTATTAGGAGAATGTGGGACGGAGAAGAGTTATGTGGGGTGTGGTAAAAGAGAACTAAATCCTCCTTTTCTGTAATAGGAAGTCAGTAGATAATATCTAACATTGAAAAAACAGAGCCATATAAGCATGCTATTTAGACGCACTGATGTAACCCCAGAAATAGATAAAAGAGTTGAAAGTTGTTGCATTTGAGCAGCAGAAATTAGGGGGGTGGAGGGGTGGGACAGGGCCTGAAATCACGTATGCAGAGGGCTTAGCGTCGCCCCGCATATCCGCACTGGCACCAGAAATAAGCACAGTCAAAATGGAGTGACTGTTCGCTACAGACGATATAGTGACAACACGGTCAAAGTTCTGAGCTAGAGCACCCTCCTTTGGATACTTTGCATACGGCAGTGGCAGAAGAACTTCCCCTTTCTGGTTCTTTGAAAATAACTTCCTACGCCATTTCTCTTTTTGTCAGAACCTGTGTATTCAGTGCTCAACTCAAATTTAATTTCAGCTCTTTTATTGAAAGAGCTTGGCCTAGCTCTCCCCTAACCCACGTAAATAATCCATGAAGTCTGCTGATTTTAACAGAAGTTCTTACAGCATCTTGGGTGTAGTGCCTTCTGATTGGACTGCAGGGCTCAGCAAACTTGTAGTGACCCAGATCCTGGAATGTTTTAGGCCCAAGGATTGATAAAAGCTCTTAGCTCACTTAGCTTCCAAGTCCAAACACAATCAGAACAATTGCTCACATCTCAGATAATGTGGATTAATGGATCCAGGGTTAACAGGATTATCTTTTACCCCAAGGCTCCTGTGTGCTTGTGGTGAGTGCCCATTTAAGCCAGGGACCTGGGGCCAGGGCTGACTCTGTGACAAGTTAACCCATTCTCTCACTCAAAACTGAGTCCTTTAGTAATGGTCTTGCCAGGAGGATACTTACCAGTGGGGATGCTAGGGTGTGAAGTTCTTAGTGTGTGTTCTTGGATCATTTTATGAACTTCTTTGGATCTGGGTGGGGTCTCTAAGTCCTGGCTCTGGTCTGGGGTCAGGGCCTCACACAGTGTACCTCTGAAGGAAATGCTTGCTGGGGGCATGAGGGAGTTCATGAGGACAAGGCAGCCTCTCGTGTGTCTGCTCTCTTCCTTAGAGTCATGTTTGGGTGCTTCTGGGTCTGACTGAGCACAGAGGAGGAAGGGGATTAGCTGAGAAGCTGCCAGGGACTATAAGGTGTGAAGATCTTGTGGGCAGGAGTGATGGCAGGGGGAGATCAAGCAGAGAACAGACCCTGAGTATGAGGAAGGAGGTGGGTGAAATTTCGGCTGAGGGAGAGTAGTGAAACTACATCTTGATGTCAAGCCAGTGACCCTTGCAGGGTAGGAGGGAGGTCAGGGAGCAGAAGTGTCCTGCATTAAATGGGTGCTGTATTAAAACTACAAGGAAGCACATGAGTCCATAGGGGGCTCAGAGACAAGGGGGATGCAAGAAGACCCTGGGATCGAATGTGTAGCACTCGTAGGGTGATAGGAAGTGTTGGCATAAGCCACTTCATAGAAAATTCTTATAATACAATAGAAAAACCTGAAATTTCTACAGCTCTGCTATTGTTTATTTCTCATGTTTCTGCAATGCACAAGATACACTTGCAATCCAGAACTGTCCTTTCCCGTTACCTCATCTATCAAAAGCCCAGCCACAATGTTTGGAAGAAAGTTAAAAAAAAAGGCTTTTGAGCAGCCACAATAGATGGCTAACGCCCTATCACAAAGCCACGCACTGGATCATGGGAGAGCCCCTCTGGTCTCACAGCCCCATACGGCTTTTAGTGAGTCAGAGGCAGCTGGGACCCTTGGGCCGGTCTAAACCAAGCTCTTCAGAGGTCTATTGAAGGGATTCAGGGAATGCTTACAGGAACAAAAATAGGAAGTACAGACGAGCCTCAAAGCCACTGGAAAGTTCCTAACCATCCGCCTTCTCTGGGCTGCACGGTTTCCTGTTTGCCTCTCCGCAGGCCTCTGCCCTGTTCTCTTTGTAAGACCAGCTTCCTTTCCTTCTGCAGGGCCTCGCAACCCCATCACCTGATCTTGTGCATGGCATTTGCTTCTCATATTGTGCCCACTACCTTTCCTTTAAGGGAACTGGGTCTACCACCAGTTCCCTTATTTATGGGTGAGTTGCTTTCATTTGTTTGTTATATTGACGTATAGTTGATTTACGATGTTGTATTAGTTTCTGGTGTATAGCAGAGTGATTCATCTATATGTGTATATATATATATCCTTTTTCATATTCTTTTCCATTATGGTTTCTTAGAGGATATTGAATATAGTTCCCTATGCTATACAGTAGGACCTTGTTATTTATTTTATATATAGTAGTTTGTATCTGCTAATCCCAAACTCCTAATTTATCCCTCCCTCCCTCACCCCTCTTTCCTCTTTTTTTTTTTTTTTTTTTTTGCGGTACGCGGGCCTCTCACTGTTGTGGCCTCTCCTGTTGCGGAGCACAGGCTCCGGACGCGCAGGCTCAGCGGCCATGGCTCACGGGCCTAGCCGCTCCGCGGCATGTGGGATCTTCCCGGACCGGGGCACGAACCCGTGTGCCCTGCATCGGCAGGCGGACTCTCAACCACTGCGCCACCAGGGAAGCCCATTCTGCCCATTTTTTGATTGGGTTTTATTTTTTGTTCTTGTTGTTGTTGTTATTGAGTTGTATGAGCTGTTTATGTATTTTGGAAATTAAGCCTTTGTTGGTCACATCGTTTGCAAATATTTTCGCCCAGTCCATAGGTTGTCTTTTCCTTTTGTTTATGGTTGCCTTTGCTGTGCAAAAGCTTATAAGTTTGATTAGGTCCCATTTGTTTATTTTTGCTTTTATTTCTATTGCCTTGGGAGACTGACCTAAGAAAACATTGCTGTCATTTATGTCAGAGAATGTTTTACCTATGTTCTCTTCTAGGAGTTTCATGGTGTCATGTCTTATATTTAAGTCTTTAAGCCATTCTGAGTTTATTTTTGTGTATGGTGTGAGGGAGTGTTCTAATTTCATTGATTTATGTGTGTCTGTCCAGCTTTCCCAACACCACTTACTGAAGAGACTGTCTTTTCTCCATTGTACACTGAGTTGCTTTTAGGTCAGAATTCCACCCTTTGTCCATAAGCAGAAGCCCAAGTGTGTGAGTGGGTGGGGTAGCAGCAGGGTAGGCAAGTAGAATGACTTGCCTATTTGAGTAATATTGGAGGTCTACAGGCCATCTTCCAAAGGATTTAAAAAACACTAATGGGACCCTGCATTTCCTCATTGGTCTGCAGATTTCTGTGTGGCTGGAGTGCACGGTACATGGGGTGGAGTGGTGGGGGGGGCAGCTGGGAAGGAACATGAGATTTGGGTCCCCAGGGTCTTTGCCTGGGTCACAGGGCCACAGAAATACATTCAGTCTGTTTAGACAAATTACTCGGGGAATTATCCATTTCTCACTGAAGGTTTGGCCTCGAGCAAAAGGCAGAGGCTGGCTAGAGAGAGATGGAGAGTGGGGACCTGCTTTGTGTTAATGAGGCAGGTGGGTCACCAGCCCCGTAGTCCCCCCATCCCGGGGGCACTTTGCTCCTCTTCTCTAGGGAAGGCTCTTTACTGGCAGCCTCCCAGGTGGCCACCAGCTCAGCTCTGTTTGCAGGTAGAGACCTCTTCCTGGCCTGGCCCACTTTCCCCACAGTGACTCTGGCTCCTGGTGTTTTGTTGGCATTAATTATAGACAGCAGCAAAGTGCCCAGATGCCACAAGTGACTTTTTATTTTTCCATCTCACCTGATGCCTTTGTTGTTTGCTCTATTCTGCCCTGAATCTTTGTGAAATCTTAACATTTGCAACCCCTCAAATGGCTCACTTCACCTTTAGTTTCATCTGATGTCAGTTCCTGTAAGCATCTGTGGTCTTACGGGATGGCTCTTGTTTCTCTTAGCATCTCAGGGTCTTTTTCTCCTGGACACCATCCTTGCATATTACCACTCCTTCTCTCTTCCTTAGTGGATTTCTCACTTTTTCCCTCTTTACCAATTCTTACTTATGCACACCCCCCCACCAAAACTTGATTAGGGGAGCTCATTTTCTCATCATAGATCTTGTCTTAACCTTGGGCTGAGCTGAGTGTGAGCATGAAGTATGAAAACTCAGACTCCCAGAACTCTAACTCATTTCCACTAGAAACGTTACACACGGTGAGCAAGAATGTGTGTGAGGGAGGGACTGGAGGAGAGGAGCATTAGAAGAATGGGCAGAGTTTTCCACTGCTGGGAGTTTATATGGTATAGTAGTCCTGGAGATAGCCTGCCAAGACTGTTCAAAAGCCTGAGAAATTTGGAAACTTTTTGACCCTGCAATTTGATTTCTAAGACTGATTCTTAAGGAAATAACCATGGATTTCCCCCAAAGATTTAGTTTTACGTACTATTTGTAATATGCAAAAGAAGTTGAAGATGACTTAATTGTCCAGCCTTTGAGCACAGGGGCATATACTACAGCTAATCAAATGATGCTGCAGAAGACTACTAAATCATGTCTAGCTTTATTGGATCCTTGTAAAAAATCTGGATAACAAAATAAAACCAGGAAGGGGGGACTTCCCTGGTGGTCCAGTGGCTGAGACCCCGTGCTCCCAATGCAGGGGGCCAGGGTTTGATCCCTGATCAGGGAATTAGATCCCCGCATGTGCAGTGAAGATCCCTGCATGCTGCAACTAAGGCCCAGCACAGGCAAATAAATAAATAAATGTTAAAAAACAAAGACCAGGAATGGTGTGTTATCTGTAGTCATCTGGGGTGGAGAAGAGTGGGTGACTTTTTCCTTCTTTTGACCATTATATTTTCTAAAATTTTTAGATTAAACATACGTTTCTTTGGCACTAAGAAAAACAACAGTTGCTTTAAAAACAAACGCTATCCACCCAGCCAACCACAATAATACACAGGTTGAAAATTTAGGTTCAGTTAAAAATCTTCCTCCAATAAATTCGGAATTGAGTTCACATTTGTAACATTATAAACAAAATACTACAGGTCAAAGGGAGACCAAGTTGGATGCATTTGTTAATGGACATCAGTTGTCCACAAGCCTTAGATAAACACAAGACTCAGGGCCAGAACTGTTGCTTTCTTACCCTTGCTTTTCTTACCAATAATAGCAAGTAGCACAAGGATTAAGTGATTGTGGTAGAGTTTGCTTTGCTTCATCTGCAGCTCACTCTGAAATTGCTCAGCCCCAGAAGGGGTAGGTCTGGGTGAACAGATGGCCAGGTTGAGCCCTGGGAAGGAGGCTGTAGTTCTGGAAGGGGTTCTGAAGTGGCCGGAGTGACCAGGGGTGGGAGGAGCGAGGGTGTTTACCCTCCTGCGTGTATTAACATATGTGCCTCTGATGCTTAGCTGCCAACTTGGCTTTGTTTTTTTTTTTAACTTCCTGCAGGCAGAGTAGAGTGAACTGTGTAGAGATCTGCAAAGAGCAGCTTAGAGAGAAGCAGTGAAGTCCTGGACCGCAGCTGAAATGAACTGGTCCACTTGAACCTGCCCAAGCCCTGGGGCAAGGCCTCTGTCCCAGCGCTGAGGTAAGAGCACTCGAATCCCAGCTTGGGGATAGAGAGGGCAGAATGCCTCCTGTTGTGGGGTGGTGAAAACCTCCTCTTCTCAGGCTCAGGAAAGAAGGGGCAGTCGTTTCTGGTTCAAACCATCGGCTTCCATCTCAGCCCAATCGGAGGCAAGGTCATTTGGTGGCTAAAGAGGTTTTGATTTTTCAGACTAGGCCTTTTGGAATCTTAACAGGATGTTGTATTTTTTCAATTGCTGGTGAAATTTGAACTCCAAAGGGAATGAATTTATCCTCCAGGTAAGACTGCACCAGATTCAGGGGAATGCTTAACGTTGGTGCAGCTGCTCTGTTCTGCAAGGGAAATCAAACTTTCAGGAAACACAAACACACTCTCTCTCTCTTTCTCTCTCTCCTATCCAAGGAAGATAGAGTGACAGAAATTACGTGGGGAGGTTGTTGGAAAACATTCCATTAAGCTCACTGAAAAATGACTTTAAGGGACATCCCTGGTGGCACAGTGGTTAAGAATCCATCTGCCAATGTAGGGGACATGGGTTTGATCCCTGGTCCGGGAAGATCCCACATGCCACGTAGCAACTAAGCCCATGCGTCACAACTACTGAGCCTACGCTCTAGAGCCCGCAAGCCACAACTACTGAGCCCTCATGCCACAACTACTGAAGCCTGTGTGCCTAGAGTCCGTGTTTCGCAGCAAGAGAAGCCACCGCAATGAGAAGCACGCGCACTGCAACGAAGAGTAGCCTCAGCTTGCAGCAACTAGAGAAACCCTGCACACAACAACGAAGACCCAACACAGCCAAAAATAAATAAATAAAATAGAGGATACAGGGCATGCAGGTCTTCAAGGGCCTGGCTCAGGTTCTTTTCCATGGCCATGGCAGGCTCCTTAACATCCAGGGTTTTGCCCAGTTCATCTTGGGACAGCTTTTGCATGTCCTGGAAGAGGGCACAGTCACTGTGCTGCTTTTGCATCTTCAAGAGATGCTGGGCGCCCTCAAGCTTCTCCACAGTGGACTCGTGGAAGAAGTGACCCACACCCTCCAGAGCCGCATCCCTGAGGGAATATAGAAGCCCAGAGAGAGATGGCAGAGGAGTAAGATGTGGAGATCACCTTCCTCCCCACAAATACATCAAAACTACATCAACATATGGAACAACTCCTACAGAACACCTACTGAACGCTGGCAGAAGACCTCAGGCTTCCCAAAAGAGCCGTGTGGCTGACAGGGTCTTGGTACTCCAGCCTGGTGTCAGGCCCGAGCCTCTGATGTGGGAGAGCCGAGTTCAGGACATTGGAACACCAAAGACATCCCGGCACCACGTAATATCAATCAGCAAGAGCTCTCCCAGAGATCTCCATCTCAGTGCTAAGACCCAGCTCCACCTGATGGCCAGCAAGCCCCAGTGCTGGACAGATGCCAATCAACTAGGAAGACAGGGACACAACCCCACTCATTAACAGAGAGGCTGCCCCAAATCATACTAAGTTCACAGACACCCCAAAACACACCACTGGACACAGCCCTGCCCCCCAGAAAGATAAGATCCAGCCCCATCCACCAGAACACAGGCACCAGTCCCCTCCACCAGGAAGCCTACACAACCCACTGAACCAACCTCACCCACTGGAGGCAGACACCAAAACCAACGGGAACTACAAACCTGCAACCTGTGGAAAGGAGACCCCAATCACAGTAAGTTAAACAAAATGAGAAGACAGAGAAATACACAGCAGATGAAGGAGCAAGGTAAAAACCCACCAAACCAAACAAGTGAAGAGGAAATAGGCAGTCTACCTGAAAAAGAATTCAGAGTAATGACAGTATTTTGGAGAGTAAATCCAAAATCTTGGAAATAGAATGGAGAAAATACAAGAAATGTTTAACAAGGACCTAGAAGAACTAAAGAGCAAACAAACAATGATGAGCAACACAATAAATGAAATTAAAAATTCTCGGGATGGAATCAATAGCAGAATAACTGAGGCAGAAGAACAGATAAGTGACCTGGAAGGTAAAATAGTGGAAAAAACTACGTCAGAGCAGAATAGAGAAAAAACATTCTAATTATAGGGGTCCCAGAAGAAGCAGAGAAAAAGAAAGGGCCTGAGAAAATATTTGAAGAGAGTATAGTTGAAAACTTCCCTAACATGGGAAAGGAAATAGTCAGTCAAATTCAGGATGCACAGAGAGTCTCATACAGGATAAATCCAAGGAGAAACACACAAAGACACATTAATCAAACTATCAAAAATTAACTACAAAGAAAAAAATATTAAAAGCAGCAAGGGAAAAGCAACAAATAACATACAAGGGAATCCCTATAAGGTTAACAGGTGATCTTTCAGCAGAAACTCTGCAGGCCAGAAGGGAGTGGCAGGACATATTTAAAGTGATGAAAGGGAGAAACCTACAACCAAGATTACTCTACCCAGCAAGGATCTCATTCAGATTCAACAGAGAAATTAAAACCTTTACAGACAAGCAAGAGCTAAGAGAATTCAGCACCACCAAGTCAGCTTTACAACAAATGCTAAAGGAACTTCTTTAGGCAGGAAACACAAGAGAAGGAAAAGACCTACAAGAACAAACCCAAAACAATTAAGAAAATGGTAATAGTAACATACATATCGACAATTACCTTAAATGTAAATGGATTAAATGCTCCAACCAAAAGACATAGACTGGCTGAATGGATACAAAAACAAGACCCATATATATGCTGTCTACAAGAGACCCACTTCAGACCTAGGGACACATACAGACTGAAATTGAGGGGATGGAAAAAGATATTCCATGCAAATGGAAATCAAAAGAAAGCTGGAGTAGCAATTTGCATATCAGACAAAATAGACTTTAAAAAAAAGACTATTATAAGAGACAAAGAAGGACACTACATAATGATCAAGGGATAGATCCAAGAAGGAGATATAACAATTGTAAATATTTATGCACCCAACATAGGAGCACCTCAATACATAAGGCAAATGCTAACAGCCATAAGAGGGGAAATTGACAGTAACACAATAATAGTAGGGGACATTAAAACCCCACTTTCACCAATGGACATATCGTCCAAAATGAAGATAAATAAGGAAACAAGCTTTAAATGACACATTAAAGAAGATGGACTTAATTGATATTTATAGAACATTCCATCCAAAAACAACAGAATACACTTTCTTCTCAAGTGCTCTATTCTCCAGGATAGATCATATCTTGGGTCTTACATCAAGCCTTGGTAAATTTAAGAAAATTGAAATTGTATCAAGTATCTTTTCTGACCATAATGGTATGAGACTAGATATCAATTATAGGAAAAAAAATGTAAAAGATACAAACACATGTAGGCTAAACAATATGCTACTAAATAACCAAGAGATCATTAAAGAAATCAAAGAGGAAATCAAAAAATACCTAGAAACAAATGACAATGAAAACACGATGACCCAAAACCTATGGGGTGCAGCAAAAGCAGTTCTAAGAGGGATGTTTACAGCAATACAATCCTACCTCAAGAAACAAGAAACATCTCAAAAAAACAACCTAACCTTACACCTAAAGCAATTAGACAAGAAGAACAAAAAATCCCCCGAAGTTAGCAGAAGGAAAGAAATCATAAAGATCAGATCAGAAATAAATGAAAAAGAAATGAAGGAAACAATACCTAATATCAGTAAAACTAAAAGCTGGTTCTTTGAGAAGATAAACAAAATTGATAAACCATTAGCCAGTCTCATCAAGAAAAAAAGGGAGAAGACTCAAATCAATAGAATTAGAAATGAAAAAGGAGAAGTAACAACTGACACTGCAGAAATACAAAGCATCATGAGAGTTTACTACAAGCAGTTCTATGCCAATAAAATGGACAACCTGGAAGAAATGGACAAATTCTTGTAAAAGCACAACCTCCTGTGACTGAACCAGGAAGACACAGAAAATATAAACAGACCAATCACAAGCACTGAAATTGAAACTGTGATTAAAAATCTTCCAACAAACAAAAGCCCAGGACAGATGGCTTCACAGGTGAATTCTGTCAAACATTTAGAGACGAGCTAACACCTATCCTTCTCAAATTCTTCCAAAATATAGCAGAGGGAGGAATACTCCCAAACTCATTGTGCGAGGCCACCATCACCCTGATACCAAAACCAGACAAAGACATCACAAAGAAAGAAAACTACAGGACAATATCACTGGTGAACATAGATGCAAAAATCCTCAACAGAATACTAGCAAACAGAATCCAACAGCACAGTAAAAGGATCATACACCATGATCAAGTGGGATTTATCCCAGGAATGCAAGGATTCTTCAATATAGACAAATCAATCAATGTGATACTCCATACTAACAAACTGAAGGGTAAAAATCATATGATAATCTCAATAGGTGCTGAAAAAGCTTTTGAAAAATTTCAACACCCATTTATGATGAAAACTCTCCAGAAAATAGGCATAGAGGGAAACTCCCTCAACATAATAAAGGCCATATATGACAAACCCACAGCCAACATCGTTCTCAATGGTGAAAAACTGAAACCATTTCCTCTAAGATCAGGAACAAGACAAGGTTGCCCACTCTCACTGTTATTATTCAACATAGTTTTGGTAGTTTTAGCCACAGCAATCAGAGAAGAAAAAGCAATAAAAGGAATTCAAATCGTAAAAGAAGAAGTCAAACTGTCATTATATACAGATGACATGATACTTCACATGGAGAATCCTAAAGATGCTACCAGAAAACTACTAGAGCCAATCAATGAATTTGGCAAAGTAGCAGGATACAAAATTAATGAACAGAAATCTCTTGCATTCCTATATTCTAATGATGAAAAATCTGAAAGAGAAATTAGGAAACACTTCCATTTACCATTGTAACAGAAAGAATAAAATATCTAGGAATAAACCTACCTAAGGAGACAAAAGACCTGTATGCAGAAAACTATAAGACACTGATGAAAGAAATTAAAGACAATACAAACAAATGGAGAGATACACCATTTTCTTGGATTGGAAGAATCAACACTGTGAAAATGACTCTACTACCCAAAGCAATCTACACATTCAGTGCAATCCCTATCAAATTACCAATGGCATTTTTCACAGAACTAGAACAAAACATTTCACAATTTGTATGGAAACACAAAAGACCCCGAATAGCCAAAGCATTCTTGAGAAAGAAAAATGGAGCTGGAGGAATCTGGCTCCCTGACTTCAGACTATACTACAAAGGTACCGTAATCAAGGCAGTATGGTACTGGCACAAAAACAGAAATATAGATCAATGGAACAGGATAGAAAGCCCAGAGATAAACCCATGCACATGTGGTCACGTTGTCTTTGATAAAGGAGGCAAGAATATGCAATGGAGAAAAGACAGCCTCTTCAGTAAGTGGTGCTGGGAAAACTGGACAGCTACATGTAAAAGAATAAGATTAGAACACTCCCAAACACCGTATAAAAAATAAACTCAAAATGGATTAAAGACCTAAATGTAAGGCCAGACACTTTAAAACTCTTAGTGGAAAACAGAGGCAGAACATTCTATGATATAAATCACAGCAAGATCCTTTTTGACCCACCTCCTAGAGAAATGGAAATGAAAACAAAAATAAACAAATGGGACCTAATGAAACTTAAAAGCTTTTGCACAGCAAAGCAAACCATAAACAAGACAAAAAAACAACCCTCAGAATGAGAGAAAATATTTGT